>NW_026948497.1:12071457-12714257 GCF_035770615.1 Melospiza melodia melodia | reverse complement strand
ACATCGTTCAGTCATGTGTGTGGGTGGCCTCGATAAGTTTAGGATGTTTTTTTCTCCGACTGCAGTTGCCAAACCCTTGGCTGTTTCTGGGTACTTTAACAAGTTGATGAGCTTGTAGGCAGGTGCCTGGGCTGGGATCCAACATGGGCAGTTGACACCGGTGCTGTGTTTCTTTACCACAGGAGCAGGGCCATCCCTGGCCTGCACAGTTCTAATGACAGGGAGGGCTCCAGCTCCCCACCATGGCCAGTGGCTGAGCTCAGCTGAGAGTCAGGATAAAACCCTCTTTGTCACCTCTGGTGATGTGGGAAAAGGACAGAAAGCCGCATCAATTATTTGTACACAAGGGGAGTGCATTGCCATTTCTGGCTTTGAAATTCTCCTTTGGGTTAAAGAGGATAATAGCAAAGTCTCTTTGGTCACCATCTATTTCAGCGCCACGAGCACAGAGTTATCATGACAGTGGTGGGCATTTTTATGGAGACTCCAAGGCCTCTTGCCATTGTTTTTTTTGTCTATTTGAGATGGATTCTGCAAGTTGAGGTTTGAATAGTTCCAAGTCGGTGTCTTATGTTTCTAAATACCGTCTTGCAAAAGCAGAATGAGCTCTCTCCCTCTGACTTGTCAGCGTGTTAGAGCTTGGTTCCACATGAACCACACTGGATATGATCAGCCGATGTCTTGCCAATCTACACTGTAATTCCTTGGCCTGAGGAGTATCAGAAAGACCTGCTGAGCTCCATGGACACTGTCAGCTGCATGGAAGTGAGCATCCTTGGCCTTGCTGAAGAAACTGGAGCTCAGCTTAGTGTTGCCTTCTGGAGCAAGGCAGGCGACCTGGTTCTGAGGATCAGCACAGCAGCCCACTCTCCAGGGCCGCTCGGGCCAATGACACACGCAGACATCAATATGATGGACGGTCAAAAGGCGTTTATTACTTCTTCTCGTGGGGTCTTATAGTCTAAGGGGTCTCTACGTTAAAAGGGGGTTTGTCTTTCTTATCTATGGTTAGCAAGGAATGGAAAAGTACTGGGTAAGGAATGGAAAGTTACTAGCACTACTGTTAGTGGAGCCACATTCCTACTGTTAGTGGAGCCACATTCCTAGGGTAATCTCTTATCTTAGAGGAACAAAGGGTCCTGGCTTTCCGTGACATCGCGTGATCTTCCGCAGAGCCTTTCCCTATCTACCACAGCTTAGGTTAGATGCTCTTGAGCAGGAGAAAGGCTGGAATCGTCAGGTGTTTCCAGAGGCCTGCGTGCCCAGAGGGACTGAGTTCTGGGGAGCAGCTGGATGTTTCTGCACATCATGGAAGGGGATTGCCAGACAGCTCAAGCCTCACCACAGGCAAACACTCCCCAGCTCTTCTCAGGCAACATTTGCTTTGGGTTTCAAGTTGTTCCCACTTATCTGGCTGCGAAGATGCCCCTCAAACCACAAGGCAAGCCTTTCAGAACTGGTGTTACATTTCCAGAAATTAAGAAAAGAAGCCCAAACACAAGAAAGTTGCTAAGGCACTGGTTTTTAGAGAGGAACTTAACCCCCTGTGCAGTTTCTTCTCACTGGGAAACATGCCTGAAACCTGGCCATGAGGGTGTAAAGGCCACAGAGTCTCTTCTGCTTCTTGTGCAGTGCTGCTGAAACACTCAGTGACCGTGTTTCTCTCCTAGCCCAAGCTACATTCTGCCCGTCACCAAGCCAGAGCCTGGTGATGTGGAGAGCCTGCCAGAACCTCCCATTTGTTTCCTGGCACTTTCTAGGATGGGCCTAGCATTCATGCATTGACTTGAGTAGCCAATTGAGCAGAGGGTGACCGTAGGGATGGAACCTCTCCTTCTGATTTGACCATGAAAGGTTTTTCTTTTCCATGTAAGGAAAGCAGAAATTTTCAGACTGCTGAGAGACAGAGCTGCAGGTGGCTCCTGTATGTCCAAGCAGGCGTTTTCATGCCAGTACATTTGTGCATGCATCTTAATGTGTCTGTGTTGAAGATGAGATTCCCAATGTTTGTTTCCTTACCTGAGGAATACCTGGTGCATTTCCTTTCTTTCCTTCCAATTCCCATTGTTTTCAAGAACAAAGCAAAAAACTTGATTCATTTTGTTTTATGGCAGCTGTGCTTAAGGGACCAAGAAGCACTGCAGAGATACTTTTCATATACTAACCCTTGGATAGAGTAGAGTTAGTATAGCAAAGTCCTTCTTCCAAAAAGCCTCTCAAGTTGGTATGAATCCTCAGGGAAGGAAATGTGATTGTGCTGATGTAGTTCCCACTAACTAGGTCAGTCAACGAAATCAGCTGCCAAGGCAAGATCTGTGGGATGTTGGAGAGGCTGTGGCTGCATCGGGGTTTGGGGTTTTGGTTGGTAAAGAAAAGTCATCTCTGGATCTCTGCCAGGGCAGAAACTGCCACTGCAGAGTGGAGCTTAATCAATGGGATCTGGGAGAGCAGTGACAGATGGGAAAGAAGCAGGTGGAGCCTGGTGTCTCCTTTTTCCCCAGCCCCAACTCCTGATAGCCACAGGAGGAAGACAAAAGCTGAAGCAGCCCAACCTATTTTCATCCTGCCTGCGTGACTTCCTGAGCTGCTGCCTGCAGAGAGACGAGGCACGGCGCTGGTCTGCCAAGGAGCTCCTGCAGGTAAAATGTGAAGGGGCTGCAGGTGAAACAGGTTCTGAGGGATGGGCTCCTCCTCCACTCAAGCCCAAGGCATCAGATGAGCCCCCTTCCTCCTCACCTCCATTCTTGCTGCTCTTCAAATGAAAATGGTGAGGAATCCTAGTCTGGGCTGGGTGGCAGGGCCCTGTAAAGGTCCTCTGGTGCAAGTGTCCTGCAATAAGCAAGGACATCTTTAAAGAGGTCAGGTTGCTCAGAGCCCTTTGCCACCGGAGCTGGAATGGTTGCAGGGATGGGGCTCCTACAAGCTCTTGGGGCAAGCTGTGCCAGGGTCACACCATGCTCGGAGTAAACAAGGTCTGATTAGATCCTATTTGTGTTTAAAAATATTCACCCCCATCCTATTGTATCTGGCCCTGTTAAAAAAGATGTCGCCCACTTTCTTCAAAGCCACTCTGAAGTCTTGGAAAGTGGCAATAAAGTCTCCCTGGGGCCTGTTCTTGACAAAACTGAATAACTCCAGCTCCCTCTGCATTTCCTGAGTCAGAGAGGTCCTCTAGCTGTTTCTGTCACCCTCTTTTGTAATTTGGTGGGGTGTTCAGTTTTATCTAATGGCAAAAGAATTGAAGTAGAGCAATGCAGGGTTCAGAGACATGAAATGGTGGTGGAGGAACCCAAGGAAGCCAGTCCCAGCCTAGGGGTCAGAGATTTGGCTGTGGGCAGGAGGGGCTGTGGGGGGCTCACTGTGAGCCTCTGAGGGGCCCTGGTTGGTGCCCCCCAGCCCACCCTCAGAGGTTTCTGCCATGCAAACAGGGACAGCTGGGAGGGACTTGTCCCAGCCCCATCTGCTGCCTGGCACGCTCAAGCAGACGGGAACTGTGCCAGGGTTACTGCCAGGTTGTGTGGCAGAGAGGGAACTGCAGGGCCCAGTGCCACTGGGCTGGCCCTGCTAGGAAGGAAGGTGCCATCCAGCACACGAGGGGCAGGGCATGGAACGGTAGACACCGCTCTGTCTCCCTGTGGAAATCAGCACAGTGCCTGTCTTTCAAAGAGAGGAACCAGTCTGAGGCTTTGGAGTTTCCTGAAAAGTAGAAACTCCAAGGACAAAGAAAGCACCATTTCTAGAGTACTGGCAGGGCAAAAATCTCAGCAAGATGAAGACACCTGGATAAATGGATGAGTGGGATTCTGGGTCAGGTTTGCCTGTGATGGCAAAGTCCTGCACATAAAGTTTGAGGTGTAGATGGTCCCATTGTTCCTCTTCCTGTATCCTTCTAGGAGCCAGAGGAATCCTGTGAAGCACTGAGCTTGGAAAGTCATGGTCCATTGTTTTTTGTTGATTTGTTTTTTTTCCCTTTGGGCAGCATCCATTTGTAACATTTGCTGAGCCTGCGTCCAGCCTGGTGCCGCTGATTGTTTCAGTGAAGAAGAGGAGGGAGACAAGAACGTGACAATCACATCAGGACCATTTATTCCTCAACCAGTTTAGAGTAGGATTGTAGGTTAGGACTAGGATTAGGATTAGAATTAGGATTAGATTTAGGATTAGGATTAGGATTAGGATTCGGGATAGGATTAGGGTTAGGGTTAGAGTAGGATTGTCTAATAGGACTGCAGAGTAGGATTGGAAATGAATAAAGTTTCTGAAACCACACCTCACCTTGAAGATTACCTTCCTTCTCACTCTGCAAATAAGCTCAAAAATTCCTTCTGAATTGTCTGTTGTTTCTTAAAGGTGGAAAGTGACACAGTGTCTTTGGCATGGTGTGAAAGTGGGGAAGGATGTTCTTCATTCATCCTCTCCAGACCACACTGCCTTTGGAATATGGCCCACTGGTCTGTTTTTGGCCAGCTTTGGTACTTATAGTTGAGGCAGAAAGGGCAATGGCATTTGAAAGCAAAACCAAAAGAAGAATGAGGCAGCCCAAACACCCTGTGCAGATGCAGGCCTTCAGCTGTGACTGGAGAGCATTGGGGCTCCTGCCAATTGGATTTGGATCCCTAAATGCAATAATCTCTTTGGCTGGAGGAAAGCCTTGCTCAAGTGAGAAAGCAGAAAGATCAGAGAGGGTGCTCGGGAAGGTCTCCTGTGGTGCAGAGCTGTCAGCGCCTGTGAGGTGAGAGCGGGCCCGGCCTTGCCCGGGCTGGAGCCCCAGCAGAGCCCCGGCAGAGGCTGGAGCAGCCTGAGCCCCGGCAGAGGCAGGCTGGAAGGAGGCCCTTGGAGCTGCAAGAGGCAGCAGCCGGGCCCTGGGTGCCTCTTGCTGGGAGCGGGCGAATCCTCCGCCCTCAGAGCCCAGGTGGCAGCTGGCTGCTGCCGAGGGGAAGCGCAGCCGTGCTGGGCACAGCCCAGCCTGGAGGCCATGGCCGTCTGGAGTGTGCCCAGGAGCAGAGAAAGGCCAAGGGCAGCCGCGGGCCGCTGGGCTGGCTGAGGATTCCTCCTCTTCTGCCAGCTGCCCTGCAACTCCTGGCAAAGGCCAGCAGTGTGTGCAGCACTCTGGGCACCGGGGCAGGGAGCCGGGCTGCTCGGCAGGCTGGAGCACAGGGCAGCTCCTTCCAGCCCGGCACTTGTGCCAGGGGAAATGAGGCCAGCATGAGGCAGGGACAGCTTGGCAGGGCCCATCTGCAGGAGCCAGTGCCTCACGCAGCTCTGGGAGGAAGCGCCTGCAACCCTGCAGTTCTGCACTGAGCCAGAGCAAAGGTGTGAGATGCAGAGTGTTTGGCAGAAATATTCAGGCCCACCAGGCCAGCCTGCTTTGTGCTCTCTGGCGCACAGCAAGCGCTGTGCAATGCAGCTCTGAGCTGCTGGGAGAGAGGCAGTCGGGGATGTGCCTGAGGTGAGTCAAGGGGATAGCTGAAAATGTAATTAGGATAATTGAAAAGTGAGGATGAGTCGAGGGGCCAGCTGGGAATAGAATTGGGATAGTAGAAGACTGCATATTTTAGTTAAGATTTTAAAATGACTTAAGAAGTTAAGTTAGTAATACAGCTAGCAGAAATCACGTCCCTTAGTTAAAGAGTACCAAATATATTAGGAACATAAAGCTAGGAGTGACAGGGATAGAGGAAGCAATTGTGAAGAAGCAGAGACCATAGAAATACCTTGCCTTAAGAATAATTGAACAGTTAGGAGAGCCTTGGACAATGAGCAGGTCAAAAGGTCATGCCAACTGGCCATGAGAGAAGAGTTCACCATGAGGAAGGCTGCTTTCTTCCTCCCATACAACCACTCCCTCATTTCAAAATCCCATCAACCCAGTTAAGGGAATACAATTGCGCAGCTGTATAGGATATTCAGCTGATAAAAATGTGAAGCAGGAGGTAATAATTATGTATTATGGGTTCTTAGAAACCTAATGTAAAACCTTTTCTGTAGAAATATAGAGCAGGAGTCTGCAACTCCTTGCACGTGTCTTTGGAAACTAGTTCACATGTGTCCAGCAGTGCAATAAATACCCTTCTTTTCAACTATAATTAGTTGAAGAGTCATCTGTCCATGCTTCAAGGGTTATGCTGGAGTAGCGAACTGATTTGGAAGGGAGCAGAAGAGTTTCAGCAGGCAATTTTTGGAAGAGATGGAAGCCTCTTGTGACTGAAGGGAAAGCCATTTGGAATGGACAAATGATCTCAAAGTCCATACAATTGTATCTTTGTGTCTGTCCTGGGTTGACTATGTGATGCTTTTATCCCCAATCGTCTCATTCTGTTTATGTTGAATAATAATAAGTTTTGTACCTTTAAGAGTGTTCCAGAGAGTGAAGGGGGGGAGAGAAGAAGCGCGCAGTTTGTTTTCAGACACTGCACTCACTCCTCCACATTTCTGCTCCTGACTGTGTTGTCTGCGGACAGACAGCGGGGCAGAAAGGTCTTCTTTTGCTTTTTAGTTAGTTTTTAGCTAGCTGAGGCAAAGAAATTCCCTGGACTGTTTTTTTTCCTTTTTCTTTGGACCTCTTGAAACTGCTATGGACTGAAAACCCAGGAGAGCACCGGCAGCGGCATCTGTGGCCCACTGGGCTGGGCCTGGCCTGCGACAATTCCAGCACCGGAGGGACTGATCAGAGACTGAGTGAGCTGAGCTACAACCCGGGGTTTTCTCAGTTTGTCATCTCTTTTAGAGTGGAAAGGAGTCTCATTGTTTTGATATTGTTTTGGATTTATAGTTTAATAAACAGGTTTTTTCCACCTTTCTCCAAGGAGGTATTTTTTCCCTCCCGGACCAGTTGGGGGGAGGGGCTGATTGGATCTGCTTTTCCCACTGGAGCTCCTTTGGGGGATTCTTCCCCAAAGTTGCTCTGAACCTGGACAAATACATGAATTGACACCCAATGCGCGGCTGGAAAAGGTGGAAAAAAGCCCTATTAATTGTGTGTTTGTTGTTGTTAAAGCAGTTAGTCGCCATGCTGCTTGGACCCCTGATGTCTCTGGTTGTGAAAACCTTTGTGTGGCTCTGGGCTCTAGATCTTTTTGAGGTTTCAATACCTTTCTGGTCACTAAGATTATTGTCCAAAGCATGTAATTTTTACAGTAGAGGTGTACGGATTAGAATAGATGTTGTGCTGGCCTTGGTGATAATGATTTATAGGGCTTTTACAAAGATACTGGAGTCTGTTTACGATATGTATGGTTTATGGTTTCTTCATCCTACCCTGCATCCCAATTCCAGTAGTACGTTTTAGAAATTTAGTAGTAATTACACTCAGTCTGTTAGAAGAAGAGCTGAGAATAAGGCTTTCCAGCCTTTACTTCCCTTCTTCTCCTTTGGATCTGTTATGTCACTTTTTGAGAATGTTCAGTTTCCCCTGAATGTTAAAGAGACCATCTTTCTGGTATTTAATCTGTAAGCTTCCTCTATATGGTCTTCAGCTTCTCTAGAATGAGGGCTGAGATATCCAGAGGAGCTGGTGAGACCCCTGACCCAGAAGCAGATGCAGGCGTGAAACATCCTGAGTGGTGTGGAGAATGGGAAAATATAGGCCAAACCCTGAAAGAATTTTCTGATCCTGTAGACTGGGATTTTCCACGGGAACAAATTCAGAACGCAGCAGAGGTGGGGAAATACCTAAAAGAGAAGTGCCATGACGATTCTAAGGAGAAAAGGCTCATTGCAATAAGCTGGGCCCTGGCCTATGCTTATCGCACTTTGTTAGATACTGTCAGGCAGCCGACAGAGGCAGGGGGGCAGGGAGATAAATCATGTATCCCAGTCACTCAAGCTGTAGATGACAGCCCAGGCTCAAAGCCAGCAGCCAGACCAGATAGTGAGCCTAAGCCAGCATCTAAACCCATGGCTGTTGCTACCAGTACTAGAAGTGGGAAACGCACGGAAAAAACTGATCGAGCAGTGGATGATGATGATGATGGTGATACAGGAGAAGGAACCTCAATGCTTCCTGACATAAAATCAGGAGTCAAAGCGGCAGGTGCAAGATCAGATGCAAATATTGAGTCTTATTCCCTGAAGGACCTTCGTGGCCAAAGGAAGGATTACACCTGATGACCTGATGAATCCATAATTAGTTGGCTGGTCCGTCTCTGGGATGCTGCAGGCGAGGCTACAATTCTGGATGGCACTGAAGCCAGGCAGTTGGGATCCCTGTCACAGGATCCTGCCATAGACCAAGGACTGATGAGCGGGGCTAACCCTCACAGCCTCTGGGAACGGGTCCTAAGAAGTGTAGCACAAATATACCTGTGCGCAGATGATCTCTATATGCAGCAAACCCAGTGGAAAACCATAGAACAAGGGATTCAACGCTTGAGGGAAATGGCAGTAGCTGAGATTGTCTTCTCAGATGATGGAAACACTGTAAATCCAGACTTGGTACCATGCATATCTGTGATGTGGAGAAAACTTGTACGACTTGGGCCACGAGAATACGCTTCTGCTTTAGCAATAATGAAGCGGGATGATGGTGAGGAGACTGTGCTGGATATGGCAAGGAAGCTCCGAGCATATGCAGACACTGTGAATGGCCCAACACATGCCAGAATTGCAGCGGTGGAAACACATCTTCAAAAATTAGAGGACAAGATAGAGGACGGTCACAAGAAACTGAGGGAGGAGATTAAAGAGAGCTTTCTCCAAATCTCGGCAGTAAAGATCAGAGGTTCTGGTACCCAACGCAGACGTTCCCCAGATGGCGAGAGAAGGTACATCCCATGAGCTGAGCTGTGGTTCTACCTGCGTGATTGTAGAGAAGACATGGGGAGATGGCATAGAAACCAACCGCTGCTCTGGCACAACGGGTGCGTGAACTGAAGACTCAGAGAGGAAGTTCCAAAAGGGAAGCAGCTCCAGTGGCCAGTAACCGAACTCTCACATATGATGATAATGACAATATTTTTGATCCCCTTGAAGGAACCTCCAAGGCATATGCCCAGGGAAAGAAGGATAACCAGGCGTAGAGGGGCCCTGCCTCTAGCCAGGTAGAGGCTGGGGAAAACCGTGGGTTTTGGACTGTGTGGATTTATTGGCCTGGCAGATCTGAACCACAAGAACACAAAGCTTTGGTTGACACTGGTGCTCAATGCACATTAATCCCATTGAGACATGTGGGGACAGAGTCTGTTTCTATTGCTGGTGTGACAGGGGGATCACAGGATTTTACTTTGGTGGAAGCTGAGGTGAGCCTGACTGGAAATGAGTGGAAGAAACACTCTATTGTGACTGGCCCAGAGGCCCCATATATTTTGGGCATAGACTACCTTCGAAGTGGGTACAAAGACCCAAAGGGACTCAGATGGGCATTTGGAATAGGTGCTGTAGAGACAGAGGGTGTCAAGCAGTTGAACAGCTTGCTTGGACTGTCAGAAATCCCATCTGCAGTAGGTCTCCTGAAGGTGGAAGAACAATGAGTGCCAATTGCCACCTCAACAGTGCACCACCGACAGTACCGAACGAATCGAGCTGCTGGGATCCCCATCCAAAAAATGATCCGAGAGCTGGAGAGCCAGGGGGTGGTCAGCAAGACCCACTCACCCTTCACCAGTCCTATTTGGCCTGTGCGAAAATCTGAAGGAGAATGGAGATTGACTGTGGACTATTGTGCATTGAATGAAGTGACCTCACCCCTGAGCGCTGCTGTGCCGGACATGCTGGAACTCCAGTACGAGCTGGAGTCCGAGGCAGCATGGTGGTACGCCACTATAGACATTGCCAATGCATTTTTCTCCATTCCTCTGGCAGCAGAATGCAAGCCTCAGTTTGCTTTCACCTGAAGAGGCGTGCAGTACACCTGGAACCGATTGCCCCAGGGGTGGAAGCACATCCCCACCATCTGCCATGGACTGATCCAGGCTGCACTGGAAAATTGTGAGGCTCCAGAACACCTGCAATATATTGATGACATCATTGTGTGGGGGAAGACAGCAGCAGAGGTGTTCGAGAAAGGGGAGAAAATCATCCAGATTCTCCTAAATGCTGGCTTCGCCATCAAGAAGAACAATGTCAAGGGACCTGCTCAAGAGATCCAGTTTCTGGGAGTGAAGTGGCAAGACAGATGGCGTCAGATTCCCACCGATGTCATCAACAAGATCACAGCAATGTCTCCACCCACCAATAAGAAGGAGATACAAGCTTTCCTAGGCACCATAGGTTTTTGGAGGATGCATATTCCCGAATACAGTCAGATCGTGAGCCCTCTCTACCTGGTCACCCTTAAGAAGAACACTTTCCACTGGGGCCCTGAGTAGCAACAAGCCTTTGCACAGATCAAGCAGGAGATTGCTCATGCAGTAGCCCTTGGCCCAATCAGGACAGGACCAGAGGTGAAGAATGTGCTCTGCTCTGCAGCTGGGAACCATGGCTTGTCCTGGAGCCTTTGGCAGAAGGTGCCTGGGGAGACTCGAGGCTGACCACTAGGATTTTGGAGTTGTAGCTACAGAGAGTCTGAAGCCAACTATACTCCAACAGAGAAAGAAATCTTGGCTGCCTATGAAGGAGTCCAGGCTGCCTCAGAGGTAATAGGCACTGAAGTACAACTCCTCCTGGCACCCCGACTACCAGTATTGGGGTAGATGTTCATAGGCAAGGTTCCCTCTACGCACCATGCCACCAGTGCTACATGGAGAAAATGGATTGCTGTTATCACACAGCGCGCCCGTATTGGAAAACTGAATCGCCCTGGGATTCTGGAAATAATTACAAACTGACCAGAAGGTGAAAACTTTGGTCTCTCTGATGAAGGGGAACAAGAAGTGACACGGTCTGAAGAAGCTCCACCATACAACCAAGTGCCAGCAGAAGATACCCGATACGCTCTCTTTACTGATGGTTCATGCCGCATTGTGGGAATGAACCGAAAGTGGAAAGCAGCCGTATGGAGCCCCACACGACAGGTGGCAAGGCCACTGAAGGAGAAGGTGGATCAAGCCAACTTGCTGAACTCAAAGCTTTCAACTGGCCCTGGACATTGCTGAGAGAGAGAAGTGACCAAAGCTCTACCTTTATACTGATTCATGGATGGTAGCCAATGCTCTGTGGGGATGGCTGGAGAGGTGGAAACAGGCTAACTGGCAGCGTAGAGGAAAACAAGTTTGGGCTGCTGAAGAGTGGAAAGACATCGCTACCAGGGTAGGGAAACTGCCTGTGAAGGTCCGCCATGTAGATGCCCATGTACCCAAGAGTGGAGCTGATGAGGAGCACCAAAACAATGAGCAAGTAGACCAGGCTGCAAAGATAGGGGTGTCCAAAATAGACCTAGATTGGGAACATAAGGGAGAGTTATTCCTAGCTCAATGGGCCCATGATGCCTAAGCCATCAGGGCAGGGATGCCACCTATAAGTGGGCACGAGACCGAGGGGTGGATCTAACCATGGACAGTATTTCTCAGGTTATCCATGACTGAGACGTGTGCTGCCATCAAGCAGGCCAAGCGAGTGAAGCCCCTCTGGTACAGTGTGCGGTGGTCCGCACAAGTATGGGGAGGCCCGGCAGATTGACTACATCACAATGCCCCAGACACGCCAGGGCAAGCACTACGTGTTGACCATGGTGGAGGTCACCACTGGATGGTTGGAAACCTACCCTGTGTCTCATGCTACAGCCCGGAACACCATCCTGGGCCTGGAAAAGCAAGTTCTGTGGAGACATGGCAGCCCTGAGAGGATCGAGTCAGAAAATGGGACTCATTTCAAGAACCACCTTATCAACACCTGGGCTAGGGAACATGGCATTGAGTGGGTGTACCATATCCCCTACCATGCTCCAGCTGCAGGAAAAGTGGAGAGGTACAATGGACTACTAAAAACCCAGTTGAAAGCTTTGGGTGGGGGATCTTTCAAAAATTGGGAGTAGCATTTAGCATCTGGTTAGTCAACACCCGAGATTCCACCAACCGAGCAGGTCCTGCCCAGTCTGAGTCCCTGAATGTAGTAGAAGGAGACAAAGTCCCAGTGGTACATATCAGAGGTTTGTTAGGGAAGACTGTGTGGATCAATTCTGCCTGGAGTACAGACAAACCCATTCGTGGGGTTGTCTTTGCTCAGGGACCAGGTTGCATGTGGTGGATAATGCAAAGAGATGGAACAACACGATGTTGTTGTTCAGGGAGATCTGATTGTGGGGTAAGAATGATATGCAATATCACTGTTCATTGGATGTTACTGCCATTGTCTGTACATTAAACCATACAGACATGAGATAGAAGGAAATGTGTAAGAGTTGAAGGTCTGGGCAAGTGGAAGATGGAGAAGGAAATGTGTAAGTGTCGAAGGTCTGAGCAAGTGATAGATGGAGCTTTAGGTGACTAAAGTGAAAAGGGGCTCTGCAGCTCTGTAATATAGGGCCTGGATTCAGTGGTCCAGTGTGGGGATGTGATGAAGGCATGGTGGGTATTGCTTGTAATTTTGGGGAAACAGATGGAAATTTTGTATGAATAATGTATGATGTGTTGTAGTATGTTGATGATATGGGGATAAGGGGTGGAATGTCCTGGGGTGACGTTATGATGCTTGTATCCCCATTCACCTGTTCTGTGCCTTTAAGACCGACTCTGAAAGGTCAAAGTTTTGTTTGGGTTTCTCTTATCAGGGACACAGAGACGAGCAGTACAAGGGGCTGTTTTTCACTTCTTGCTTTCAGCTTGCTGCTTTGCTTGCTCTCTTTTCTGCTCTCACTTCTGCTCTGCTTTGGCCTCTGCGTATTAGCTAGTTCTAGCTAAACAGTCCACATCCCTTCCTGGACTGTTTCTCCTCTCCTGTTTCTGTGACCATCTTGAACCTGCTCCGGACTGGGACCCGGGAACACCATTCGGCTGCAGCAGCTTCCCCAGTGCCGGAGGGACTGAGAACAGAGCAACCATCCCCGAGAGAGACTTTCTGATTTTGTCATCCTTCTCAGAGCAGTGTCATCGGGTATTGTTCATTTTGTGTGCTGGGGGGTGCTGTGCCTGAAATAAACAGGTTCTTTCCACCTCTCTCCAAGGAATTTTTTCCCGAACCGGTTGGGGGGAGGGGCCGTGTGGGTTTTGCTTCCTGGAGGGGCCCTCCTTTGCAGATTCTTTAACAAATTTGCCCTAAACAAGGACATCTGTGCAATGCAAACAGGGGCTGCTGAGCCAGTGCTGCTGTGTCTGTGCCTGCAAGTATGGGGCAGTTGTGTGAGCTGGGGGAGAGGCCAGGGCTGCAGAGGGGGGATGTTGTTGGCAGCTCCATCAGGACGCTCTGGGACGCTGCCCTGGGCTGTGCAGCACACTGGGGATGGATCAGTCCCTGCTCTGCTGCTCTTTCCCATCTGCCCCAGGGCCCTTGCAGAGCCCCAGCCATGCTGTTTGCCCCCTGCCTGCCCACGGCCAGCCTGGGGCTGCTCACGGGGGTTTCTGTGCTGAGCATTGGCCTGGGTGTGTTCTTGAGAGAGCCTGGGCAAGGAGCCTGGAGCCCCCAGGCCCTGGCCTGAGGCGTCAGCGCTGCCCCAGCAGTGCCCATGGCCTGTCCCTGCTGCAGCCCTGGCACTGCCACCTCCAGGGCTGAGAGCACTCAGGCCCTACAGCAACACCAGGGCTACCAGGGCAGCGGGGCAGGGCCACGGCAGCAGCACTGGCAACACCAAGTGCTGCTGCTGCTGCTGCTGGGCACAGCTGCTGTGCCAGCACTGATCTGCCCCCAGCTCTGCACACAGACACTGCTGCCGCAGCTCCACAGAAGGCAACACAAGGGCATCTCTGCAGAAAACTTTGCTGGGAGATCCTTTAATTCCTTTAAAGACACCAAGTGTGCAGCCCCTCATTGACACAGTCTCTGGCCACAGGAAGGTGGAGAGAAACAAAATGAGAAAGGGCATAAACAATGAACATTTTCTATTGACAAGATATAGTAAGTAAAACACAGAAAAAGACACTACAATGAAACAAAATAGATCAAAGATTACTTTTCTTCCACGTAATTGTCAGGATCGGGCAATATTTTAATGTTCCTGAAATCATCCAGTCATCAGTCTCCACACTGCAGCCTTGAGCTCCTGGTTCCTCAGGCTGTAGATGAGGGGGTTCAGGGCTGGAGGCACCACTGAGTACAGAACTGACAGGGCCAGATCCAGGGATGGGGAGGACATGGAGGGGGGCTTCAGGTCAGAAAATGTGCCAGTGCTGAGGAACAGGGATACCACGGCCAGGTGAGGGAGGCAGGTAGAAAGGGCTTTGTGCCGTCCCTGCTCAGAGGGGATACTCAGCACGGCCCTGAAGATCTGCACATAGGAGAAAACCATGAACACAAAACAACCAAGTGCTAAACAGACACTAACTGCAAGAAGCCTAAGTTCCCTGAGGTGGGATTTGGAGCAGGAGAGCTTGATGATCTGTGGGATTTCACAGAAGAACTGGCCCAGGGAATTGCCATGGCACAGGGGCAGTGAAAATGTATTGGCTGTGTGCATGAGAGCAGTGAGAAAGCCACTGGCCCAGGCAGCTTCTGCCATGTGGACACAAGCTCTGCTGCCCAGGAGGGTCCCGTAGTGCAGGGGTTTGCAGATGGACACGTAGCGGTCGTAGCACATGATGGTCAGGAGGCAAAGCTCTGATCCAATGAAGAACACAAAGAAAAATAGCTGTGCTGCACATCCTGCATGAGAGATGATCCTGGTGTCCCAGAGGGAATTGTGCATGGCTTTGGGGACAGTGGTGAAGATGGAGCCCAGGTCAGTGAGGGCCAGGTTAAGCAGGAAGAAGAACATGGGTGTGTGCAGGTGGTGGCTGCAGGCTACAGCGCAGATGATGAGGCCATTGCCCAGGAGGGCAGCCAGGGAGATGCCCAGCAAGAGGCAGAAGTGCAGGAGCTGCAGCTGCCGCGTGTCTGCCAAAGCCAGCAGGAGGAAGTGGCTGATGGAGCTGCTGTTGGACATTTGCTGAGGCTGTACTTGGGTAGCTGTTCATGGAGAAAGGTCAGTGACATGTTAGGAGGAACTTCTTCCAGCAAAGTCAAAGCCTTTTTCTACAGATCCTTCTCCTGTAACCCTCTAACACCCTTTTGATTTTCTAGCAGATTTTCCTTCAACTCCAAGTGGGGGAGCCTTGGCTGTTGGTGCCTGAGTGAGACTTAAGGTTCAGGGCAACTACATACAGTGTTTTTATAATTCAACATTGCTATGCAGATGTGGGAGGGGGACAGGGACCTGTCCTCATGTTCCACTTTGAAACCCTGTTAACACAGAAGGCCCTGTTAACATCTGCACCCCGAGGAATGGGAAAGTCTGTTTAAATATTCTAGAGTTTTTATACTCCTCTTCCCTTTCTTCTGCTGACTATTTTTGGATGTCAGAAACTCTCAGCATTTCTGCTGCCATCATGGAGAACAGAGTGAGATGTCTGAGGCAAAGTGATGAGTGGAGAGTGAGGGGAGGTGGTCTGTCTCCCAGGTTTTGTGGGCTTTCAGCATTCTCAGACAGAGGATGATAATGCTCTGATGTTTCCTTTAAAAACCATCCTGATAATGCTGAGAGCATATGGATCCCTCACAGTCCACCAAATGTCCATCGCTTTCTTATAGTCTCAGCCCCACATTTGCACCCAAGGGCACATAGGGCTCATTTGACCAACCCAACAGCATTTTCTCAACCTAGAACTTCTGTGCCTCACCCTGGGGCTTTCAGATAACACAGAGAGGCTCTAGGACAGGTTTGCTCCCTGGGTGGAAGCTCCCCGCTTGGATTGAAATCTCAGGGAGACTTCCAAGTGTCCTTAAGATGGCATTGGGTAAAGGGAGAGGCAGCTCCTTCCCTGGCTGCACTGACAGCATTGCCCAGAGCCGGGCACTGGGGACAGCGTCACCCTGAGCCAGCTGTGCCCCCTGGCAGAGCCCCCAGTGCCAGGCAGCTGCTCCCAGCCCTGTGCTCTGCAGAGGGAACTGGGCCCGGGGCTGCAGAGCTGCCCCATGGCTCTGCTGCAGCTCTGCCTGCACAGGAGGGGCTGCACGCCTTGGAGCCCCGGCCCTGAGGGCAGAGGCTTGGCTGGGGGCACAGGAGGGAGGGGGCTTGTTCAGAGGGAGGGGCTGCACTGGAGGGGGTCCTGTGGACATCTCTAAACTCTCCCTGCCACAGTATTGCTGGGTTTTGTTTCCTCTCATTGCCCAATCTCTTCTCTGCTTCCTGGAGATTTTCCTTCTGCAGGTGTTTTCCTGTGCCTGATCTCTCCCTGCCAACACTCACAGACCCCAAATCTCTGTGCCCTCTCCTTGGCCTGACAGAACCCTGGTTGTTTGCAGGGCACTGCCTGGGGGCAGGTTCTGTTTGCAGCTTGGAGAAAGGAGAGTTCAGACTGAGCCTGATGGCTCCAGCAAAGGTGATGCTGGTGCTGTCCGTGGAGAGAAAGGCTGAAAGCACATTAGGGATCTCCTGTGACCCTACAATCACCAAAAGTAAGAGTTTCAGATGCCTCAGACACTTGTCAAAATTCATAATTAATAATTCATAACCTACCTTTAATATTTATCCCCCCTTCCTGCCATTCTCCAGAAGCAGGAAACTGATTTCAAATCTAAGGAAATTTTCTCATTTTTGTTAAAATCCTTGACTGGGAATTATTCTATGACTGATTAGAACCCCTCAGCATATAAGAGTTTGATGAGCATTTCACCTCTCCTGAAACAAAAATACTCAGAATTGTACTCACAGCGTCTGTAGGCATTGGGATGTTCCAGCATCAGGAGATGGCTCCAGGAGCTGCAGCTGCATTGTCCTGCAGCCCAAGAAACTTCTCAGCACCTTCCCAGCCCTGACTGATTGAAGCCCTCTGTGCTTCTGTGCTGTGCCCAGGGTGGCTGCAGGCAGTGCCCCAGCCCTGCTGGGCTGGCAGAAGAGCTTCTCATCAAGAGAAATGTGCTTTTGAAGCTCTTCTTGGTTACCAGGAGCTGCCTCTGTGCCAGGAGCCCAGCACAGCTCAGCAGCACAGACACAGCACAAGGATTTTAATGAGCCTCTGGGGCTTTGTGCTCAGGCCCTGAACATGAGTCCCTGAGAGGGAGCTGAAGAAATCTCTCCAGAACTCCAAGTCAGAATCCAACTCCAAACTTTCTTGGACTTTTAATGGGTCCCACTGAGGAACACAACTGAGAAAGTGTCCCCAGGCCCCAGGCAGAGCAGAGAACTGGAGGCAGTGCTGACAGGTGGGGACAAAGAGAAGCCAAGTCTTGGTGCCCTGGGGCACAGCAGGGTCTGTGCCATCAAGGCCTGGGAAGAGACACCTTGTCCTGAGGTCCTGGGACCTCCTGGCACAGCCCCAGCCAGGTTGGGCACTGTCAGCCCCTTGTCCTGCCCTCAGCATCCCCCCCTAGCCCACATCCCAGTGGCCTCAAGGATCTGCTGGAAGGAGTCCCTGGGGAGCCTTGCTCAGCAATGGCCCTGGGGGCTCCTGAATGCTCACAGAGTTTTTCAAAGGACTTTGGGTTTGGCTTTTGCCTTTGAGTCTCTGAGAGATTTGTGCAATCATGGCCTCCAATTATTTGCTGTAATGAGTCCCTGGAGAGGCTTCGTCAGTAACAACATTCAGTGGGCTCATAAATGATTCAAGGTACTTCAGTTATTTTAAGGTACTTGGTGTTTCCCTTTTGATACAGACTCTAAGAGAGGTTTCTGCAATCATGGCCGTAATTATCTGCTTTAACGAGTCCCGTGAGAGCTTTGTATTGACATGTAGTGGGGCTCATTAATACTTTGAGTTACTCAAGATTTTTAAGGTACTCTGGATTTTCCTTTCCACACTGAATCTCTGAGAAGTTTTTGTGCCATTCTGGCCTCCACTTCTCTCCTCCAAGGAGTCCATGAGGAGCCTGTGTAGCAGATGGACCTCAGTCAGATGCAACCATGATTTGAGACACTTTGGTGTTTTCTTCTGACTTTGACACCTGGAAAGGTTTGTGCAATCTCCTCTCAGGCCCTGAGATTCCACGGCTCAGCTCCAAATGCACCATAGGGGTTATTAGGATCAAGCAAGTCCTGACAAACCATGGCTCTGCCTTGATTTCCCTCTGCTCTAGTGCAGTTCATCAGAAATATTTCTGTAGTGGTTTTGGTTCACCAATTTGAGATTTCTTGGAGCATGCAGCATTTATTGTTGTGGGTTGTGTTGGCTAATTACCAGTGCACTCACTAGAATATAGTTACTCATTTCCTCCTGTGTGATAAGATTAGGAGAACGGCAAAGCAGGCTCAAAACTTTAAGAGGGTATAAGGAAAAGTTCATTATTAGCAACTAAAAGAAAGAGAATTAAGAACAAAACTTTCAGAAAACTTCTCGTCTCCCTACAACTTTTTCTTTCTTACTGACAATATAAAGAGACAAACCTAGAATTTTCAGTCAGTTTACCCCAACTAGAATAGTCTTTCTTGAGTTTGCTTAAGGAGAGGACTCTCTCTTTCATGCTACGGAGACTTGTCCAGAAGAGACACTTCTCTTGTCGCTCTCAATTTCCATGAATAGCAACTGCCCAGGAAAATCTGCAATTGGGACATCCCTCCCAGTTGTTCAAAGCTCTTTTACAGTTGTGTTTATGGGCCATGTCAACTTATGGGGTATTAGTTAAAAGATGAGCTGTGTAAGAGCAAAGGTTCTCCTCATCTATTTCTGAAATCATCTTCATCTCTGACGACATCTTTTTCTTCTCCCTGCGAAGGCACAGGATCTCATCACACTTCCCTTTATCCATGTTCAAACTTCTCATGGGATCACAGCTACTTTGACATTTGCTACTTTAGCATGCAGGCCTTTGCTGAACAAGTCATTTCCTCGTACTTTTCAATGCGATACAGGGAAAAGGAGAGTCTGATGTATTAGTTACATCCTTCTCCATAGCGTTACAAGAGGATTTCAGCCCCAAGATCAGGACATCTCCTCATCCCTCCCATCTGGGACACAACTTCCTCTTCTCTGCCCTCGGCGTCTTCATGTTGCTCCTCTATGTGCCTGCACTTTGTCCTTTTCTCTCACTCCAGGGAGGATGGAAGCACTGAAAGAGTTCATATCTCACCCGGGACCCGCAGATGGTTCCGTGACCCCGGCCGGGCTCAGTGCTTGCAGCCAGACCTGCTCCCTGTTCCCTCGGTTCCATGGGGCCCCACAGTGTCCCAGTGGTCCCTTGCTTCCATAAGGACCTGAGGTGTCATAATGCCCCCTTGGTGACACGAGGCCCTGACGGGTCACAATGGTCTCCATGGTTCCATCAGGCCCCACAGAGTCATAATGGTCTCTGGGTTCCATGAAGCCCCGCTGGGTCACCATGGCCCCCTTGGTTCCATGGGCGCCAGTGGTGCCACAATGATCCCCTTGGATCCATGGGCCCCAGTGGTGCCACAATGATCCACTTGGTTCCATGGGCTCCAGTGGTGCCACAAGGATCCCCTTGGTTCCATGAGGTCCCCAGAGTGTCCCAGGGATCTCCATGGGAAGGAAAGAACCCAGCCCCAGTGTTGCAGGGGCATCCACCAGAGGCCAAGGCCAGCCAGACTTGATGGTACTGGCAGATTTACCTGGGAGCGACCTTTGGATATACAGAATTTTGGAGGTGGAATCCCAATTTCAGACATGGACACCTGGAGGAGAAGGACGGTTCTTTTACATAAGAACGAAAGCAGGGAACACTGATATTTGAGGGGCAAACAAAAGGTGGCCATCAGAGGCCTGAGTCAGCCAGACCTCTCTGTTCTAATTGCTTTTGTATGAAAGCAACCCTTGGATATAGGGAATTTGGGAGGTGGAATCCCAATTTTGGCCATTCCTTTGTAGATAAGAATGACAGTTCTTTTTCAGAGGAAGGAAAGCACGGAGCCCAAGTGTTTCAAAGCCAGAAGAGGAGACAGGTGGCTCCTGTCCTGGCTCCCAAGCCAGCCAGACCTGATTGGCATGGCAGCTTTTGTCATAGAGGAATCCTTGGATATATGGAATTTCAGAGGAGAAATCTAACTTTTGACCTTGGACTACTTGAGAAGAAGGATGGTTCTTTTCCAGAGGAAGGAAAGCATCAAACACAGTGTTTTGATGCAGGTGAGGGACAGCTCCCAAGCAGCAAGGGCAGCTAGACCTGTCTGGCTTTCATTTGGGAGCAATCCTTGGATGTACAGAGTTTTGGAGGTAGAATTCCAGGTTTGGCCATGGGCACCGGGTCAGGATGGAGGGTTTTTACCAATAGAAAAGAAAAATGCCAAGTGTAAGTGTTTTTGAAGAAGATGAGAGGTGGCCACCCTTAGGCCAACACAGCCACACCTGTCTGTCCTGGCACCTTTTGTTTAGGGGCTATCCTGGGACATTTGGCATTTTGGAGGTGCAATCTCATATTTGGCTGTGGGTGCCTGGACAGGAAGACAAGTCCTTTTCATTAGGAAGGAAAGCACAAAGCCCCAGTGTTTCAGAGGCAGATGAGTGCCAGCCCTCAGGAAGCCAAGGCCAGCCAGTCTTATCAGTCCTGGCAGCTTTTGTCTGGGAGCTATCCTTGGATGTTGGGAATTCTGGAGGCAGATTCTCAATTTTGGCCACGGGCACCTGGTCGAGATGGATGGTTTTTTCCCATAAGAAAGAAAAGCACATGATCCCAGTGTTTCAAAGGCAGATGAGAGGTGGCCCCTGGGTGGCCAAGGCATCCAGATCTGTCTCTCCTGGCAGATTTCATCTGGGAACAATCTTTGCATATAAGGAAATTTGGGAGAGGAATCCCAGTTTTGGCCATGAGCTCCTGGAGGGGAAGGACAATTCTCTCCCATAGGAAGGAAAGCCCAGAGTCCCAGTGCTTCAGGGGCAGAGGAGAAGCAGCCTTGACATGCCAAGGTCAGCCAGACCTGTCCAGCAGCCCCCGGGAGGCCAAACCAGCCACACCTGTTCCCTGTGCCCTTGGTTGCATAGGGCCCCACAGTGTCACAATGGTCTCCTTGGTTCCATGAGGCCCTGGAGTGTCACATTGTTCTCCTTTCTTCTGTAGTGTCACAATAGCCCCATGCTTCCCTGAGGCCTTGCTATGTCACCATGGCTCCTTGGCTCCCTGCGGCCCCACTGTGTCCCAATGGCTCCTTGGTTCTACGGGCCCCACAGCTTCATCCTTGACTCTTGGTTCCATGGGGGTCCTGAATTTCATAATGGTCCCCCTGATTCTGTGAGGTACCAGAGTGTCACAATGGTCTCCCTGATTCCATGAAGTTCCATAGTGTCACCATGGTGTCCTTGGATGTGCATTGTTCCAATGGCCCCTTGGTTCCATGAGTTCTGTACTGTCAGCAATGGTTTTTCTGTTTTTCTGGGCCTTGATGTGTCACAGTGGCTCCCTGGTTCTGTGATGTTCCATGGTGTCGTGTACGGAAAATCACACTGTGAAAAGCCAGTGTCCATAAAGGAGAGAGAGGAGTCCTTCAACTTTAATAGAATAAAGGGAGAGAATCCACCAGGGCACATGCCCATGGAGTTTTCTCCTCGAAGTTTCAAGAGGGATCAGCCTCCTTTTTAAAAGCTCCTAGCCACATGTTGCCCCCTTCCTTTCCCCATTGGCTGAGGTACTCAGACGATACAGACTTTTTGAACCCCCTACCCCATATTCCCCTCTTGAACCAGTGATTTTAACCCAGAGTTCAGAAGTTCAGGCTTGTGCAGACCCTTTTCTGTTTCAGGAGGCTTCCTATGAAATGTCTTTTCACATAATTGAGGAGAGAAACTTCTGAGCTTTTTTTCCTTTTTAAGAAAACAAAGAATAGTTTTGTCACTCCGTCAACAAGAAGCACGTTCCTATACCAAGCTGTCCGGCCTCTGTAATTAAAATGTTTCTTGAAGTTAGTAGAGACATTAAGACCCATTTCAAAGATGCTAACATCCCTACATTCACCCATTGAATAGTCTGTGAAGACATCTTGCCTCTCAGCCACAATGGACTCCTCAGTACACGGAGGTCCACCATGTCACTGTGGACCCTTGGTTCCATGAGGTTCCGTAATGTCACCGTGGTCACTGTCAGAGGCTGGATGAGATCAATGTCCCGAGACACCTTGGGATGCTCGGAATGCCTGTGTAGGGCCAGGGCCTGGTCAGGCCTTGGTTTGTGGGGGAACAGAGCCCCGCCCCCAGCCCTGGCCTGGCAGAGCTGTCAGTCACACAGCAGGGGCAGTGTTAACCGAGCTCTGATTGGCTGATCTGTCAATCAATCACACACTAGCAGCTGGTGCCTACCCTGGCTCTGATTGGACAAACAACTGGCAGTCCCACCCCAGGGGCAGACCCATGAAGGCCCAGGGGGTTAAAAGCTTGAGCACAAGGCCAGCTTATGGTCTGGATCCTGCCTTCTCCTGGGGTTCCTCTTAGCAACCCTGGAATCCCAGCAGTTGGTGCCTATGTGTGTGTCTTTCTATGGATCTGCTGTCTTTCAGTTGTTCTCTATTTCTTCTGTTCTAATCCTGCTTACCTGGAACATTTTTGGATAACTTCACATATTAAGGGTTAAAGGATTTTAGGTTAAACGTGTGGCAATTCAGGGCACAGGGAATATTTCTCTGTCTGCTCTGAGGGGTCCTGACCCCCAGAGAAACACTGTTATTAACCTTTTCCATGGAGAGGACTTCCAAGACTTTGATCTAGATTAGAATTTACCAAAGTGTGAAATAGATAATGGAGAGTAGTGTAGTATGTCACTTGGGTGAGAAAATTAGGTTTTGGGATTTTTAGTATATTGTAGATAGGAAGCAAGATGGAGGAATTGGGATGTAGTCCCTGTCTTCTTTTTCATCTACTCCATGTTCTGCAGTGTTGGTGGCACAGGGTGATTGGTCAAGGAAAGCACAGTGCAGAGTTTATGTGGATAGTCAAGGGATGAGTTATTGGCAGATAAGTAGAAATAATGTACATTTTAAGAGTTAATTGAATGAGACAACATTAAAAGACCTTGAAACCGTGCATTTTAGGGCCATTTTGAGGTGTCTTTCCAGCGTGCTGAGCCTGGTGTGGACAGCAATGCAAAACTTTAGATAAGATGACAATAAACAAGAAGCTAAAGACCAAAAAAGTCCTGTGCATCTCCTTTTATCTGGCACAGAATTGCTACAGGAGGGTTTACCCCATCCAGGAAGTCCCCAAAAAGGCTCAACATAAAATAAACATCAATAACTGGTGCCCCGACAATGTTTGTAAAAAGTTGGTTCTTTTCATGAAAGTGTTTACTGAAGGGTGTTGTCTTAACTGGCCAATCATGTGAAATGTGTTGATTAAAGGACCAGTGAGGTCCACCTGTAGCAAACCAAGGTATAACATAAGAGGATTGAATAAACAGGTGGTTTTTGGCCTTTAGCCTTCTGATCTGAGTCTGTGTCATCTCTGACTCAACAGTGACATTTGGGGATCTGTGGGGGCTATTGGGGATCCTTTCTGTGCCTTGTTACCCAACAGGAGCTTCTCTAATGAACTTTGCCTGAAGGCCCCACTCTGCCCGTAACAGAAACCCCTGTGAGTGTCTGGGACATCCTGGCTCTTTGGCAGCCTGGGGACTCCTGGGATGTCACCGTGGAGCCCCTGTGAGTGCCTGTGACAGATCGGCGCCTTTGCAGCCCAAGGTCCCCTTGGATGTCACCATAGAATGGCTGTGACTGCCTCTGACCACAGGGCTCTTCACCATCCCAGAAAGCCCTGGGAGGTCTCCATGGAGCCCCTCTCTCTGCCTGTGACATTCCAGCTCTGGAACAGCCTGGAGACTCTTGGAAAGTCCCCATGGAACCCCTCTGAGAGCCTGTGACAAGTCTAATCCTTAGCAGGCAACCATCAGGGACCCCCTGTTGCTATGGTCAGTTTCCATGGCAACCATCACCAGGCCACTGTTGCTACAGTCAGTCCCTCAGCAGCTTCATGGAGACCCCATGCCAGGGGTGGTTGCCATGGACACCAGCTCAGGCCTGCAGCCAGAGCCCGTTGCCATGGCAACCACTGGCAGCCCCATCCCCAGGCTCATGGGATCCCAGAACCACAGAATTGGCTGAGCTGGGAGGGACCCATCAGGATCCTCCAGTCCAACTGCTGGCCCTGCACAGGACACCCCAACAATGCCAGCCTGGGCCTGGCAGCACTGTCCAAACGCTGCTGCAGCTCAGAGAGCCCTGGAGCTGGGACCCTTCCCTGGGGAGCCTGGGCAGGGCCCCAGCAGCCTCTGGGCAAAAACCTTTTCCTGACATCCAACCTGAGCCTGCCCCAACTCACATGCAGCCGTTCCCTCCACTCCTGTCCCTGGGCACCAGAGGGAAGAGGTTCCCACAGCCCCCGCCAGGGACCCGCTCCCAAGGCTGTTGCCATGGCCACCAGGGCTGGGACCAGCTGTGATGCTGAGTTTCCACGGGCCGGGGTTCAAGAATGGGATTCCCTAATTTCCTGCTCCTGCTAAAACTGCGCTGCCCTCGCTGCCCTCGCTGCCCTCCTGCCTCCCATGGAAAGCACAAAAGGCAAAGATCCCGGGCTGGGATAAGAACAAATTATTGGGAACACCAACGAGATAAGAAACATACAGAACAGAAACAATATTGATAAGAGAAGGGATAAATAAAACTGTTTACAGGGAAATCTAAAACACAACTTACAGGGTCTCCCTGGCCACAATTTCCCCCTGCCTGGAAAGGGCGCTCCTCTCCTCAGGGAAAGAGACATAGAGAGTCCCCTTCCTGCCCCTGGCAATAACCTGAGGTTGGAGTGAATGTAATGACAAGGCCATGGCCAGACCCTCATGTTCTTCAATCCCACATCATGTCAAGGGCAGGGGCAGGACGACGGGCAGGTGTCTTCCCAGCATGGATCACAGGGAAAATGGATCACAAGGGCTCTTCTCAATGTGGGTTCTCCCATGGGTAATGAAGATAGAGCAGTGCATGAAGCTGTTTCTGCAGCTGGGGCATTTGCAGGGCCTCCCTTACTGGTGGCTCTGTTGGTGTCTTGTCAAGTGAGAGCTCTGGATGAAGCTCTTCCCACACTGGGGACACTTGAAGGGCCTCTCCCCAGTGTGGATGTGCCGGTGCCTGATGAGGGTGAAGTTGTGCTTGAAGCCCTTCCCACAGTCGGGACAGCAAAATGGCCTCTGATCAGTGTGAATCCGCTCATGCAGGAGGAGATGGGAGCTGGTGTGAAACCTCTTCCCACATGTGGGGCACTGGTAGGGCCTCTCCCCAGTGTGGATGCGCTGGTGCCTGATGAGGTGGGAGCTGTGGTTGAAGCCCTTCCCACAGTCAGGACAGCAGAAGGGCCTTTCCTCCGAGTGAATCTGTGGGTGCTGGAGGAGCCTGGAGCTGGTGTGAAACCTCTTCTGACACTGGGGACACTCATAGGGCCTCTCCCCAGTGTGGATGCCTTGGTGGGTCACAAGGGTGGATCTCTAGCTAAAGCCCTTCCCACATTCCCCACACTCGTAGGCCCATTCCCCGGTGTGGATCATGTGGTGGCTGACCAGGTGCTTGCTCTGTTTGAAGCTCTTCCCACACTGCAAGCACTTGTGGGGCTTCTCCCCATCACGAAGCTGCTCATGAACCACCATCTCTGAGCTCTGCCTAAAGCTCTGTCCCCCTTCCTAGCTCTGGGTGGTTCTTTCTTCCTCAGAGAATCCTGGGCTGGTTTTGGAGCCCCTCCTCCTGTGGGATCTCTGTGGCATTTCCTCCATGTTGGATTCCTCTGCACTAGAGTCGCTCAAAACGGCCTCTTTCACAAGGTTCTGATGTGGAGATTTTTCCTCCCTGGTCTCCATCCTCAGCTCCTTACCTGGGGAAGGAAGGAGAAAGAGAGAATGGGATTTGCCTCCATGCCAGAGGGAAAGGGAAGGAGATCCCCCCAGTGCATCACTGGCAGGATGGCATTGGCACCAGGGTTGTCCTGCAGCCGGGGACTGTGCTGGGCTGGGAGATGGAGCAGGAGAGAGGGGGAAAGGAGCACTGATTTCCTCCTCACCTGCCTGGGTGTCCCAGGGCATCTTCCTCTTCCTCGCAGCTTTCTCCTCCATCAGGTGAAGGTTTGGGAATGGGAAATTTTGTTTTGGGAGGAAAACAAGGGATGAGCTCATTGAGTTTTGTACTGGTTTGACGGCAAACATGAAGGCAAGTCTAAGTCAGAATTACAATTTAATGAGAAAATTAGGACCAAGGCAATGATACAGAAACACTGCCTTAAACTGACAGAGTCAGGATTCCAACCTGACACCCTGTTGGTCAAGGTGGTGGTAGCAGTCCCATTAAATGGTGGGTGCAGTCCTGTTGGAGTGATGAACGTGATTCTGTCAAAGCAGTGATCCTGTAGAAGGGTCTGGTCTTCCTCTGAAGGTCCAGTGGTTGTTACGGAGCTCTTGTCCTCTGGGAATCCAGTAGGCAAGCTGCTCCTGGCGTTGCAAGGCTCAGCTTATATCCAGATAGGAATGCTTGGATCCTCCCCCTGGGGGGAGCATCTCACAATGGGATGATGGAATTTTATCAGTCCTGCAGTGACAATCAATGGCCCATTCACAGAAGATATCTCCCCTGGAGGGCGTTATCAGGGGTGAGTCATGGAAGAGATAAAGAGCACTGTCTCGCCTGTTTATAGCAGTTGATGAAGATGGTGATTGAAAACATGCATTTGGTTACATCTTACATTGCACCCTGGAACAGTGGGGTAATCCCTGCTCAGGGAGTGAACACCACCCCTCTTACCCAAACTGGCTCAGGTGTAAAACCCCTACCATGGGATGGCAACACACACACAGGGGAGAAAGTCACACTTGCCCTGCTCCAGGGGAGGTCTCTGTCCCTGTCACTCCCTCTCTCTCCCTCCCTTTTCTCTTTTTTCGATCTCTCTCTCTACCTCACATTTACTGTTTAATAAAATCTACTTTGGATTTGGTCTCGTTAGCACCTTATTTGGGGCAGAGGCGTCTCTCTACCATTTTCTTAACCATATTGCAACAATATTTTGGCACAGTGAGTTCAGGCACTGTTCTTTGACCCCAAGTGCCTTTGAGTACAGCATGGTTCCCTCCACTGAGGAGGTTGTGGTTCTTTCTGAAAGAACTCTGGGAAACATGGACACAGCTTCCTTTGAGCGACTTATGGGAGAACTGATGAGGAAAATGGCCATTGTGGGTGGGCAGTGTAAAGTAAATGTTTTGTTGTCCTTCCGGAACAGTTTGTTAAAATCACTGGAGGAAAGGGAACAAATGTTACAAGAGAGACTGACAAGGTTCATTCACACTGTGGTGAGGAACACAAGGCTGCTGAAAGTCCTATAAGATGCCCAGCCCAAGTTGCTGCATTCCCAAATAACTCCGGCCAGGGGTCTCCGGGAGGATTTTTTTTTTGAGAGTGTTCAGAGCTGGCTGATCTCTTGAGCCCCAGATATCTCCGGGCTCCCTAAGAGGAGCTTTTTCAGGGGCAGAGGACCTGTGATCACCCCTCGGGAAGGTCCCGGGGTTTCAAAATAGGGATGGCCCGGTACCGACGGGACGGGACATTGATTTTGGGGATCCCCGTGAGAGCCAGGGCTGTGGAACGGGGGACGCCCGGGGTGGGGAGAGGGGAAGGGGCGATACTGGAGCTGGGGGACCCCCGACAGCCCAGAGATGAGGTGAGGACAGGACCCCCTGACCCTGACAGGGGCGTGTCTTGGGGTGCCTTCATGGTGTTCGTACCCCCATCGGTCTGTTTAGCCCAGAAATTAGTTCTGCACCTTTAAGGCTGGTTCTGAGAGTGAAAGGGAGGAAGAAGAAGCTGCAGTTTGTTTTCAGGAACTGCACTCACTCCTCTACATTCCATTTGCTGGTTGGAGAGACAGCAGGACAGAGCTCTCCTTTGCTTTTAGTTAGTTTTTAGGTCTCTGAGGCAGAGAAGTTCCCTGGACTGTGGGTTTTCTTTTTCTTTGGAGCTGTTTAAATCTGCTCTTGACTGAACACCAGAGAGCACCGGCAGCTTGCACCTTTGGCCCACCTGGGCTGTGGCATTTCCAGTGCTGGAGGGGCTGATAACAGACTGATAAGAGACTGATAAGAGGCTGAGTGAGCCCAGCTACAGACCATGGAGACTTTATGAGTTTCTCATCTCTTCTGGAGTAGCAGGAGGTACTATTGCTTAATATTGTTCAAAATTTTGCTGGTGAATGCTTTGCCTGTTAAATAAAGGGTTTTTTTAACTATTCTCCAAGAATTTTCCCAAACTGGCCGAGGGTTGGGCTGCTGATTCTGCATTGTAGAGGAAACTCCTTTTGGAGATTTTCAACCAAATTTGCCCTAAACCAGGACAGGCTGGTGGAAAGTAGGGGGAACCCCAAGTGGCTGGATTGAGGGGAGGCTGGAGAGGGGGACCCTGGGACTCCAAAAACTCCCAAAATCCAAAAGCAGGACCCTGGAGAGGGGGGATCCCCAGCAGCCCTGAGATGGGGGACCACCAGAACCCGAGAGGGATTGAACTGGACATGGGACACTCCTGGTAGCCTTTTCTTATTCACTCTTGATTTTGGGACATCAGGTGACTTCTAGAGATTGACTTGGGCAAGAGGAATCCCAGACTGAAGGCATTCACACCTTGTTTTTCCCAAACCAGGTTTTTCCCCAGACTATCTCATAGAGACATCCCCCCTGTCTCACTCTGGGTGAGCTCAGTCCCAAACTTGACCCAGATCCTGGTCTCAATCTCATTCCACATTTAGACATCTTCACAGTTCTGTATTTTATCTCATCCCAGTCTCAGACTTGTCTAGCCCCAGAGCCAGTCCCAATCCCAGCCTTAAAGCCAATCCCACTTTTAGCCTTAACCCCAATCCCAGCTCTAATCCGAATCTCAGCTCCAACTCCAACCCAAGCCCCAGTTGCAGCCCCTTCCTAAATCCTCAGCCCCAAACCAAATTCCAGGCTCAGCCCTTCTGGGGCTTTGGGGTGTCTCTGTCCCTCTGTTGGAAAAGAAATGAAATTTAGCAAAATATTTAATTATAGTAAGTTGTGTGTGAACTGGTTTGTTAAAAAGTAGTTTTGTAGCCATTGAAAGTGTGTGTTGGGTTTTGTGTGTTACCTAGCAGGTAGTCTCAGGGATTTAATAAATAATTAAACTAGTGCAGGAAAGTAAGAATGCTAACCTGTCTGGAGGCAGCATACAATGCTCTTAGAATAAGATAAGCAGAGGATTAATGATCTTGTTTGTGAACCAAGGAATGTATCACAAGGGGTCTGTGACCAGGCAAGGGGAACGGAGGACTGTTTCTTGGAGACTTTGTTGTGAATCTCATGTATAAGAGGGAAGCACCCATACATGAATCTGGGGGCTCAGACTTTAGGGGCGTGAGTCCCCCAGTTCCCCGGGCCCTTAATAAAGCACCCACAAAACTTATCCGAGTTTTGTGTCATTTATCAATCGGGCAACAGTTTTCTGGCGACCGCGGCAGGACTCCGAGGGCTGCTGGGGTGGTTCGCGTCCCGATCCACTCCAAGCCGGCACCGAGCACTTCTCGGGGAGTCATCGGTCGTGCCCGACCCCCTGTCGGACAAACTGCATTAAGGTAAGCCCGAAGGTGCTTTATATTAGAAAAAAAAAAGGTGATAATTAGATTTGGATTTTGTGGTTGGCAAAAAAAGCCTAGGCTCCGGCCATAAGACGTCTAAGGACGCAGGACCGGAACTCGCCTCCTGTTTTGTTTTAGGGAAGGATGGCGAGAAGGTATATTGGTTTAAGGTATATTGGTTTATTGAGATTAATAGTGGAATTAAAGATTGTAATATGATGTCTTTTAAAACTTTTAAAACCTTAGTGCAAGCCAATGGTAAAATACCTGGAAATACACCATTAAGTTGTATATTGAAACAGTGGAAAAGTGAGGGGTATTATCAAGAATTGGATAAAAGCAAAATGATAGATTATTGTAATCATTGGTGGCCTGAATATGAGATTGGGGAAGCGGGATAGCCGGTGAATGGTACACTGGAATTGGGGATAATAAAATCCTTGATGCAATTTTTAAGAAGGAATGAGAAATGAGATGAAATACCATATTTGGATTTGTTTTTCGTTTTATATCGGAAAGAGGAATGGCAAAAGGAATGTGGTATTTTGGTTTTAGAAGTGAATGATGAAAGGGAGTGTGTGGGATGTAAAGAAAGAAAGGAGCGTAATTTGTATCCTTCAATCGAGGAAGATTTGTCTTATTGTATAGCACCTCCGAGGGTTCCGGTTGCTCCTAATGTGCCCCCTGCTCCCCCTGCGGATATAGCTATAAAAACGGGATCTAGTGAGAGTGATAGTGATGGTGGTGATGGTGAAAAGAATGAGAGTGTTAAAAGAACTCCGTTAGCAGGGCGGACTCGCAAGAGAAGGAAGGGGCAGAAGGGGCCACAGTTTATGACGCCGTTGAGGGAAGCTGTGGGATCACAGGGAGAAAGGATGCTTATAAAGGTGCCTTTCTCCCCCGGAGATTTAGTAATATGGAAGCAATCAGCGGAGAGTTATCGGGAGGATACTGAAAGGGTGGCAAGGGTGGTTAAAATGGTAATAAAGACTCAGAATCCAGACTGGAATGATTTACAGGTATTATTAGATACTATAATGGATTCCACGGAAAAGGAAATGGTATTAGAGCCACTAGAGAAAAGGCTCGTAAAGAAATTCGGTTGAGACAACTAAATGAGACAGTTGATGAATTGGTACCAAGTGAAGAACCTAAGTGGGACCCAAACTCTACGGGAGGAATAAGAGCTGTAAAACGATATCAGGAATTGTTGGTGGAAGGAATTAGGACAGGAATACCTAAGACTTTGAACTGGTCTAAGTTGTATTCGGTCAAGCAGGACAAGAATGAGTCTCCGTCTGCCTTTTTAGAACAATTAAAAGACATGGCTCGGAAGTTTACTAATTTAGATGTAGAGGATCAATCAGGAAAACTTCAATTGGCATTGTTGTTTATGGGGCAATCACAAGAGGATATTAGGAAAAAGTTACAAAAGCTGGAAGGAGAGGATACTTGAAGTTTAGATGAATTGCTGGAGGTAGCGTGGAAGGTATACAACAACAGGGAAAAAGAAACTGCAAAAAGACAACAAGCTAGTATTCTGGCTGTAATGCAACAGACAGGGGCAGGAGGAAGACCCATTAGGGGTCGAGGTCGGGGAGGAGCTAATCACGGACAGAGGGGGTTGCCAAGAGGTCGAAGAGGATTTGGGTTTGCACCTAACATTGGGAGGTTGGATCCAAACCAGTGTGCCTTTTGACGACAATTGGGACACTGGAAAAATGAATGCCCGGTTAGAGGAAGTATGGGCATGGGAAACATGAGATTAAATACAGCCCCAATGGGAAATGCCCCTGTGAGAGGATTCACGGGAAGACCAGCAGAAGTCGCTCAAGCACTAGTTTTGGGAAACTATCAGAATCAAAGCTGACTAGAAAAGGATTTAAGGGTAGTTTTAGAAATAGATAGAAAGGATCAAGAATTTATGGTAGACACTGGTGCTACTTATTCTGTACTCAATAGACGATTGGGACCTTTGCGTGACACAACAGTACAGGTGGTGGGGGCAACAGAGAAGCTAGAAGAACAACCATTTTTACAACCTTTAAATCTTAGGTTTGGGGGGAAGGAATTAGATCACCAATTTCTGTATATGCCAAACTGCCCCACACCCCTTTTAGCAGAGATCTGTGTTCCCGACTTAACGTGAAAATAATATTTGAAGGGGGAAAGGTGAAATTAGAAATACCTGAGGAACAAATAGCAGGCATTTTTGTAATCAAGGAAGTAGATGCCTCTCCTATTCCAGAAGAAATTGAACAGGTTGTAGTACCCTGGGTATGGGAGTCAGGGGTCCCCGGAAAATCTAAAGCTGCGCAGCCAGTAAAGGTGGAACTAAAGGAAGGGGCCCGACCAGTGAGGATAAAGCAATACCCCTTGAAGCTTGAGGCAAGGAGAGGAGTAGCCCCATTAATTAAACAATTTTTGGCTCAAGGAATATTACAAGAATGTCAATCAGAGTATAATACTCCAATTTTTCCAGTAAAGAAACCTAATAGTAAGTACCGTTTGGTACAGGACTTAAGGGATATTAATGAAATAGTGAAAGACATACATACAGTTGTTGCTAATCCTTATACCTTGTTAACATCTGTATCGGAGGAGTTTAAATGGTTCTCAGTGATTGACCTTAAAGATGCCTTCTTCTGCATCCCACTGGCAGTAGAGAGTAGGAAATATTTTGCCTTCGAGTGGGAGAGTCCTGATTTTGGGAGAAAGAAGCAGCTTATGTGGACGAGACTCCCACAGAGATTTAAATGCTCCCCTTCTATTTTTGGAAACCAACTGGCCAAAGAGCTAGAGGAATGGAAGATAACCCAGGTAACAATATTCCCATCCTTGTATGTAGTCCTGCAGTACGTGGACGACATTTTTCTGGCGACTAAGGAAAGGGAAATGTGCGTAGAATTAACAATTAAATTACTCAACATGCTTGGCCAAGCAAGGTATCGGGTTTCTAAGGAAAAACTCAATTGCTCAGAAATAGCGCTATTTACCTTGGTTGTGAGATCACACAAGGGCAGAGACGTTTGGGAGTAAACCGAATAGAGGCAATATGTGCTATTCCTTTGCCTCGTAACCATCAAGAATTGAGATCTTTTCTAAGAAAAGTGAGATAGTGTCGACTGTAGATCATGAATTTCGGTCTCCTAGCCAAGCCACTATATGAGGCCTTGAAGCAGCATCGTTTGGAGTGGACGACACAGCAAAAGAAGGCCTTCTAGGAATTGAAGCAGGCACTAAAAGAGGCCCCAGCCCTAGGACTCCCTGACCTGACCAAGGAATTCCAGTTGTACGTGAATGAGAGGCAAAAACTGGCATTGGGAGTCCTCACCCAGAAGGTGGAATCCTGGAAGAGACCAGTGGGATACTTCTGTAAACAACTAGATTCGGTAAGTTCCGAGTGGCCCTCGTGTTTACGAGCCGTAGCGGCAACAATAATTCTTATTCAAGAGGCCCGGAAATTGACTTTGGGGGCAAAAATGAAAGTGTTTGTTCCCCATATGGTCATGGCCGTTTTGGAGCAAAAGGGAGGTCACTGGCTATCATCCAGTCGAATGTTGCAATACCAGGCCATCCTGAGAGAACAAGATGATATTGAAATAAGGACTACTAATCATGTTAATCCAGCAGAGTTTTTACGCAGTGACCAGGAAGCTGGGGGACTGGTGCATGATTGCGTAGAGGTAATTGAACAAGTATATGCCAGCAGACCCGACCTAAAGGATGAACCATTGGAAGAACCTGAATGGGAACTATACACTGATGGATCCAGTTTTGTCGAGAATGGGACTCGCTATGCCGGGTATGCAGTGGTAACATTGGATTGGGTAATAGAGGCAAAGGCTTTGTTACCTGGAACTTCGGCCCAGAAGGCAGAGGTGATTGGACTCACCAGAGCCCTGTATTTGAGCAAAGACAAAAAGGTTAATATCTAGACAGATTCTAAATATGCCTTTAGTGTAGTTCATGTACATGGAGCGTTATGGAAGGAAAGGGGGCTTTTGAATTCACAGAGAACCAACATCAAGCACCGGGAAGAAGTGCTACAGCTACTAGATGCGGTACATAGTCCCAAAGCAGTTGCAGTAATGCATGTTAGAGGACATCAGACTGCGAAAGGAGACGTTTACAGAGGAAATCGATTTGCTGATGTTACAGCTCGGCAAGTGGCACGAGAAGTATAGACTCAAATGGCATTGGTACCGGTAAGAACAAATCCGGCTACCCCATACCTGAATCAGGAGCCCAAATATTCAATAGAAGATAGAAAACTAATAAACTTCCTAGGGGCACAGAGGAATCAACTTGGGTGGTACGTTACACCAATGGGACAAATAGTGGTACCTACTCACATAATGAAATTTATTTTAGAATCAGAACATAATAAATGTCATTAGGGGGCAGAAGTATTAGTAAAATTTTTGAAGAATGAGATATACTCTAATCAGATGTTAACAATGGCAAGAAGAGTTAATGCAATGTGCCCAGTATGTTTGAAAAATAATCCAGTAGTTAAGAGACAAATACAAATGGGAAAGTTGCAAGTCGGGCCACAACTGGGAGATTACTGGCAAGTTGATTTTTCTGAATTGCCTAAGGCACAGGGATACAGATACTTGTTAGTGTATGTATGTACGCTCTCAGGGTGGCCGGAAGCTTTTCCATGTAGAACTAATCAGGCTAAAGAAGTGGTAAAAACCTTGTTAAAAGAAATAATACCAAGATTTAGAGTTCCTTTAAGATTGTCATCAGATAGGGGTCCACATTTTATAGCCGGGGTAGTGCAAGAATTAACACGAATGTTAGATATAACCTAGAATTTGCATACCCCTTGGAGACCTCAGTCTAGTGGGCAGGTGGAAAGGATGAATCAAACCCTGAAAGGACAAATCAAAAAGATTTGCCAGGAAGCTAAACTGCACTGGCCTCAAGCTTTGCCTTTGGCCCTACTCAAGATTCGAATTAAACCAAAGGAAAAGGTAGGCGTAAGTCCATATGAGATATTATATGGCAAACCATATCATGTAACTGTATTAAAAGGGGAGGTACATGTGAGTGGGGACCAGGCGATTGCAGAGTATGTTATGTCACTTAATAAGATCTTGAATTCTTTAAGAAATACGTTACAGTAGAATAGACCGCTCACGCTGGAGAATTCTGTCCACGACATCCAGCCTGGGGACTAGCTGTACGTCAAGAAGTGGAGCACGGATCCGCTATGAGAATCATAGAGCGGACCCCACCAAGTGATGATGACGACCTACACGGCGGTGAAGGTCCAGGAGATAGATGCTTAGATCCATTACACCAGGGTAAAGAAGGCACCGTTCCAGTGGGAAACCCAGATAGTGTCTCCAACCCGGATGATCTTCCGCGCAAAGCCGCCTTCTTAATTATATTACTGCTAGTGATCATGAGACTATTACCCGTTCAAGGGTCTACTCTTGTACAAGTTGAAGAAACAAAGGTTACAGTCATGGAAGAGATAGATGTTCGATTAACTTGTGTTATATTTGACAGCCAGAAAGTTGAAGCCGGTGAAGTTATTGCAATATGGCAACGGGGGGATGAAAGAAGCCGAGGCAAGATAGGAGTCGGTTGAGATCAAGATGAACAACATGGAAACACGGTACTGAATCTTACCAAAGTAACCACAAACGATACGGGAGAATATACATGTTTAGTCAAAATACGGGATAGTTTTGATTACAAAAGAGTGAGTATGAGGGTTTTGCCATGGACAGGGGATCGTGCTGAAAACATAAAGGTTAATCCAGTATCAATGGCAGTGGACATGTGGGATGGGCAACCTCTCAGAATAAATTGTTCCTTCTTAGTAAGATTAAGATATCAAAGGAACCTTTGGGTCAAATGGTGGAAGCAAAATAGGGAACTGACCTGGGACAGAATAGAGGACGGGACCAATTGGTGGGGGAAGGAAGGCAAAGGTTGTGGGTGGTCGAGTGTCACTAATCCTAGAATAGGAAATGCATGGTGGAGGCATGACAGAATGATGTTATCCTTACAGAGACACGGTAGAAGGAGTAGACGGGAGGTTAATGATACAATAGAACGAAATACTGAGCAGGAAAATTTAGTGGTAGGATTAATCAGAGATTTTGGGATCATGCAGAACGTGACTAAAATAACAGCTTGCCTGCCGTTACCACAGGCTGCAGGTGAACCAATTCCCTGGGGAATAATACCAGTAACCAAAATGCTTGAAACATTCAAGAATGTTTCATGGTCCTGCCAGTCAGTTCCCAAACCAGTAGATGTATAGAAAGATTTGTGTATGACCACTCGAGCTATGACTAGAGAGGAATGTGAAAAGAAATCCAATCATTATGGTTGGATTCAAAATACCAGGAGGTGTTTAATTGCAACCCCAATAGATGAGCCATGCAATACAGTAAGAATAAGAACGAAATCCCACCGAAATGAGATGAGTTGACAGAATGTCACACAGAATTTTGACACCTGGAATAGTTGGAAGACATTATGGGGACCTAGTGTTTTGGAACACTATAATTACCTTGGAGAAGTACAATGGTGCATCCAATGGTCAGGAGTAAAGAATCAGTCACATTATAGGGCCCTTATCACGTCTACATCTTCCCGAGAGTTCAGACCGCAGAAAGAGGATTGGAATTGTACTGAGGTTTTTACATGTGATACACCGGAAGACCGAATTGGATTGGTACCGGTGAAAATGGCATTAAAGTGGGGATGCGAGTGTAGGGGGTATGATCACACGGTTAGCAGAGAGTCCATGGATGAGCCTATAGATTGCAGATATACTACTGTGCATAGCCCTGGAAATCTAGTCGGGGTGTTGGGACACGGACAGTGGACCACACATTTACCTCTAGATAGATCAGTAACACAAATCACCCTAGAGGTTCCCACATTGTGTCCATACTGGAAACAGAATAGATTGATCCAAAGGAAAGGACTCAGAAAGAGGGAAGAATCCCTAGAAGAGCAGTGGCATGAACCTAGCTCAGGAGTGCAATTTGGATGGATATTAGAGTCATTATTCCCTCCGGTAGCGACATATCGAAACAGGGAAATGGTCAACAATTTGTTAGGACAGACAGAAAGGTTGGCAGCAGCTACTAAGAAGGGATTTAAAGATCTAAATTTGCAATTGCAAGCTACATCAAGAATGACCCTACAAAACAGAATGGCATTGGATTTGTTACTGTTAAAAGAACATGGAGTTTATGGTTACCTGAGTAGGAGAATAGATCATTGCTGTGTACACATTCCAAATGTTACACTTGAAGTTGAGAAAGATATTTCTCAACTGGCAGAAGTGGAAACAAAAACCTAGGAAATTGAAAAGGAAGCACAGCATAACTGGATAGGAGCAGTATTTGATTCTTTGGGGCTTCACCTGTCTGGCTGGATTACGTCTGCTGTACAATACATACTAATGTTTTTAGTATTTTTAGTGACTATAGGGATTGTATATAGATGCCTCTTAGGTGTGATCGAAAAAGAGAAGAAGCGATCTCTCCGGTTGCTGAAGGCGATGACCCGCGGGCGGCAGAATGAGGAACACTCCCCACCTCGTTATGAAGATGTTACTGTCAATACTGTTGATTGAGCATCCTTGCAGCAGGACTGAAGGATGCTCAAAAGGGGGGAAATGTTGGAAAAGAAATGAAATTTAGCAAAATATTTAATTATAGTGAGTTGTGTGTGAACTGGTTTGTTAAAAAGTAGTTTTGTAGCCGTTGAAAGTGTGTGTTGGGTTTTGTGTGTTACCTAGCAGGTAGTCTTAGGGATTTAATAAATAATTAAACTAGTGTAGGAAAGTAAGAATGCTAACCTGTCTGGAGGCAGCATACAATGCTCTTAGAATAAGATAAGCAGAGGATTAATGATCTTGTTTGTGAACCAAGGAATGTATCACAAGGGGTCTGTGACCAGGCAAGGGGAACGGAGGACTGTTTCTTGGAGGCTAGGCAAGGGGAACGAGAAACTGTTTCTTGGAGACTTTGTTGTGAATCTCATATATAAGAAGGAAGCACCCATACGTGAATTTGGAGGCTCGGACTTTAGGGACGTGAGTCCCCCAGTTCCCCGGGCCCTTAATAAAGCACCCACAAAACTTATCCGAGTTTTGTGTCATTTATCAATTGGACAATACCTCGGACCCCAATGATGTTTGGGTGGGGTCACACAGGCTGAGAGGGACAGAGACCCCGCAGCCTCCCCAGATGTGAGGAGGTTGGGGAGCCCCCCCAGCCCCGAGCATCCTCAGCGGTGAGAGGGACACAGAGCCCCTGGTCCCCAGCCCTGCACAGGCATTTCCTGAGGCCAGAGGGATGGAGACCTCCCGAGCATCCCCCAGGGTGAGGGGACAGAGAGCCCCAAGCATCCCCTGGGCCGAGAGGGACAGAGACTGCCCCGAGCACCCCCTGGCACAGGGGTGAGAGGGAGGGAGACCCCCCAGGCATTTCCTGGGGTGAGAATGATGGAGACCCCCAGGGGAATGGCCTGGGGAGAGAGGGACAGGGACACTCCCTGGGGAATGGCCTGGGGTGACAGGGACAGGGACCCTCCCCAGCCCCTCCCAAGCATCCCCCAGGGTGAGAGGCACAGAGCATCCCTTGGGCACCGGACAAAATAAACTTTGCAGAAATCAAACTTAACTCTGCATAAAACACTTTGATGAATATTTGCTTTTCCCACAAGTCACGTGATGAAAACACAAACAAATCCCAAAATTATATAAACTTACAATAGAAGATATTTTGTGGCAAATCCAAATTCCATTGGTCCTGAACAGCTCCAGCTCAGCTGCTGGCACATTCTGATAAAAGAAAAGTGGAAATTAGGCCAAATACAGAATATGAAAAGGAAGGGGAAGCTCTGTGTAGCTGTCACAAAGGTGACAGGGACAAAGAAAAAAATTACTCTAACATTTGGCAAAGTCGCCCAGCCTGTGAAAAAGCATGACCGGGACAGAGACCTCCCCTGGAGGGGGCCAAGTGTGACATTGTCCCCTGTGTATGTGGCCTTCCCAGGGAGGGGGTTTTACACCTGACCCAGTTTGGGTAAAGGGGACACCCTTTAGCCACCCAAGCAGGGATTACCCCACTGTTTCAGGCTGCAATGTAAGATGTAACCAAATGCATGTTTTCAATCCCCATCTTCATCAACTGCTATAAACAGGTGGGGCAGTGTTCTTTATTGCTTCCATGACTCACCCCTGATAACGCCCTCCGGGGGAGATATCTTCTGTGAATGGGCCATTGAGTGTCACTGCAGGACTGATAAAATTCCATCATCCTATTGTGATATGCTCTGCCCAGAGGGAGGATCCAAGCATTTCTACCTAGATATATTCTGAGGCTTTTAACACCAGGAGCACCTTGCCTGCTAGATAGTAATTCTGGTTTAGACCCTCCCCTGGTTTACCTTCTAACCAGTACAAAATTTAGTGTACTCATCCCTTGTTTTCCTCCCAAAACAAAATTTCCCATTCCCAAACCTTCACCTGATGGAAGAGGAAGCTGCAAGGAAGAGGAAGATGCCCCAGGACACCCAGGAAGGTGAGGAAGAAGTCAGTGCCCCTTTCCTCCTCTCTCCTGCTCCATCTCCTAGCCCATCACTGCCCCTGGCTGCAGGACAACCCTGCTGCCAATGCCATCCTGCCAGTGATGCACTGGGGGGATCTCCTTCCCCTTCCCTCTGGTACGGAGGCAAATCCCATCCTCTCCTTGTCCTTACTCCTCCAGAAAAGCAGCTGAGCATGGAGACCAGGGAGGATAAATCCCCATGGCAGAACCTCGTAAAAGAGGCTGTTTTGAGCGGCTCCATAGCACGGGAATGTGGTGTGGAGGAAAAGCCCCAGAGATCTCACAGGAGGAGGGGCTCTAAACCCAGCCCAGGGGGCTCTGAAGAGGAAAGACCCACCTTGAGCCAGGAAGGTAGACAGAGCTTCAACCAGACCTCAAAGCTGGTGGTCCATGAGCAGCTTCATGATGGGGAGAAGGCCCACAAGTGCTTGCAGTGTGGGAAGAGCTTCAGGCAGAGCAGTACCCTGATCCGCCACCAGTGCATCCACACTGGGGAGAGGCCCTACGAGTGTCCTGAGTATCAGAAGAGGTTTCAGACCAGCTCCCATCTCCTCTGCACCAGCAAAATCACACAGAGGAGAGGCCCTTCCGCTGCCATGAGTGCGGAAAGGCTTCAAGAAAAAATCCACCCTTAGCACCCATCGGCACATCCATACTGGGGAGAGGCCCTAAGACTGCCCCACATCATGAGAAGGGCTTCTCCATGAGCTCGGACTTGACCAGACACCAATGGAGTCATCAGTAAGGAAGTTCTGTGAGTGCCCCAACTGCAGGAAGAGCTTCATGCCCAGCTCCAGCTTGTTTCCCCATTGGAAGTCACATGTTGAGAAGACCCCTGGTGATCCATGTTCCCTGCAACCCATGCTGGGAAGACAGCTGTCCCTTTTCCTGCCCCTGCCAATGACATGATGTGGCAGTGAAAGCATGAGGATCTTCCCATGGCCCTGTCATTACATTCACTCCCACCTCAGGTCATTGCCAGGGGCTGGAAAGGGGCTCTCTCTCTCTCTCCCCAGAGGAGAAGGGTGTCCTTTCCAGGCAGGGGGAAATACCTGGCCAGGAAGAGCCTGCTGTTGATGTTGTAGTTTTCCCTGTAAATAGCTTTTCTTATCTCTTCTGTTATCAATATTGTTTCTGTTCCATTTTTTCCTTATCTCGTTGCTGTTCCCAATAAATTGTTCTTATCCCAGCCCAGGATCTTTGCCTTTTGTGCTTTCCATGGGAGGCGGGAGGGCAGTGAGGGAAGAGCAGTTTTAGCAGGAGCAGGAAATTAGGGAATCCTATTCCTGAACCTCGGCCCGTGGAAACCGACCATCCCAGCTGGTCCCAGCCCTGGTGGCCATGGCAACAGCCTTGGGAGTGGGTCCCTGGCTGGGGCTGTGGGAACCTCTTCCCTCTGGTGCCCACGGACAGGAGTGGAGGGAACGGCTGCTGAGTCGGGGCAGGCTCCGGTTGGATGTCAGGAAAAGGTTTTTGCCCAGAGGCTGCTGGGGCCCTGCCCAGGCTCCACAGGGAAGGGTCCCAGCTCCAGGGCTCTCTGAGCTGCAGCAGCGTTTGGACAGCGCTGCCAGGCCCAGGCTGGCATTGTTGGGGTGTCCTGTGCAGGGCCAGCAGTGGGACTGGAGGATCCTGATGGGTCCCTCCCAGCTCAGCCAATTCTGTGGTTCTGGGATCCCATGAGCCTGGGGATGGGGCTGCCAATGGTTGCCATGGCAACGTGCTCAGGCTGCAGGCCTGAGCTGGTGTCCATGGCAACCACTCCAGCATGGGGTATCCATGGAGCTGCCATGGAACCTGACCATAGCAAGAGGGGGCTGGTGATGGTTGCCATGGAAACTGACCATAGCAAGAGGGAGCTGGTGATGGTTGCCATGGAAACTGACCATAGCAACAGGGTGCCCCTGATGGTTGCCTGCTAAGGATCAGATTTGCCACAGGCTCTCAGAGGGGTTCCATGAGGACTTTCCAAGAGTCTCCAGGCTGTTCCAGAGCTGGAATGTCACAGGCAGAGACAGGGGCTCCATGGAGACCACCCAGGGGTTTCTGAGGATGGTAAAGTGCCATGGGGTCAGAGGCAGTCACAGCCATTCCATGGTGATGTCCCAGGGGACTTTGGGCTGCAAAGGCACCGATCTGTCTCAGGCACTCACAGGGGCTCCACGGTGACATCCCAGGAGTCCCCAGGCTGCCAAAGAGCCGGGATGTCCCAGACATTCACAGGGGTTCCTGTCATGGTCAGATATATTTATATAAATACGTATTCTCTATTATGGTAATGATTAGACAAAATTGCCTTAATCAGAAGTATTTATGCCAGGATATAAGAGATGTAAAATATATTATACATGGCACTAGGAAATTATTTCAAAGCATCTGTATTAAGCAAAACCTGTAATTAAGCAGAGATTGATGTCACTCCTGCAGACCAATGACCATGGGCAAATCTCTTTGGCTCAGCCTGGAGCAGTGACCTTGAGGGTGTCCCCACTGCTGGGAGGAATACCCACACCCCTCAAGAAGGGAAATGTCAGGAGATGCTGCCATTAATATTTGGGACGGGGATTTTCTAATCTGAGGTGCTGCCCTGTCAGTCAGATGTGCCCAGGCTGGGCCAGCTCAGACGCTCTGCAGAAGCTCTCAATGGTGTCACTTTGTTGCTCCTTTCTCTGGGGATTTTTCCAGCTCTGCCACAGCTTCAGCTTGCTCTGAGGATGTTGAGCTTTGGGATGGAGGAGTCAGGCTGGTTTCAGCATTATTCACCCCAAAAGCAGTGTGACACCCCTCCTTCATTTCCCACTGGGGGCTTTGCAAACAGGGTCTTGTGGAGTTGTTGGAGGCCATTGCAGGCAGAGCCTCCTGCTCCAGCAGGAACTGCCTTTCCTGTGCCATCAGCAGGGCAGGTCCCGCTGCAGGAAAAGCCCCAGGCCAGCCCCGGCACAGGGAAGGGCTCGGGCACAAGGGCAGAGTGCCGTGCTGGGAGCTGTACCAGGGAGAGCCTGAGGCACCAAAGGCACCTTGGCAGCAGCAGCTGCTTGCAGGCCACGGCCAGAAGCCTCCCTTGGCAGCCTGGCCTGGTGGCCACCACTGCAGAGCTGCTGCCTCAGGGCTCATTCCTGGCTGGGCTCTGAAAAGCCACTTCTGCCCCAGGAGCCTGACTGGGAAGCCATTGGCCCCAGCACCGTGGGGACATGATATTAATGACAAAACTCCTCATAGCAGCAGAACCAAGGCAGGGGCAGAGGAAAGGGCAGAGCCAGGCCCAGGGGACAGGGCTGCCATGGTGATGGCTGTAAGGCCACTGCCCCTGCAGCAGCCTGACTGCCCTCAGCAGACATTCTGGCCAGAAACGTTGTGAGGGCACCCAGCACATCAGAGAACCCACACTACAGAAACTCCATCCTTGGGGATGAGAAGGTTTCACTGGGTCAGGTTGCAGAAAGCTCCTGACCTTGGACAATTTCTGGGATGGGGAATCCACTTATATGGAAATACAGTTGCAGTTTTGTGTCACCCTTATGCTTGAGAAATATTTCCTCTGCTAACAAATGCTAATTTGCCCTCATTCATTTTAAAGATACTGACCCTTTTATCACTGCAAGATGTGGGAGGAAATAACTCTATTTTTCCATTTTCATAGACCTTGGAGAGGAACCAAAAATCTCCCAGGATGGGGTTTGGAGGCCTCATCACATAAGCAGCAGGGAGAGGGTGAGTGCGCTGTGGTCAGTGGTGTGGAGACTGAGGACAGAACAGAAGTAGCCTGGGAAGGATTGAAGGGTGGTTTCAGAGAGACTGGAGCTTTTCTTCATTGTGTAAAACAGCCAGAGAAAGGAATAATGGCACCAAGGGCAGCTGGAGAGGCCCAGATGAAGCATGACAAGAGCGAAATTTCTCTCCCAGGGCAGGGCTGTGGTGCAGCACGTCCCCAGAAGGAGCATGGAGCAGCCCAAGGCTTTGTGTGGGCAGGCAGGGGCAGGCAGGAGGCAGAGCTGTCAGCAAAGGAAGGGCCCAGCCTCGTGGGGCAGCCGGGGGATGCCAACAGCCTGCAGGGACAGAGGCGCAGGGCAGGGACACCGTGGGACAGCCTGGGCTGCACAGGGCACAGGGATGGGCAGCAGCTGCAAGACAGCCCTGCCAGAGCCAACTTGGGCAGCACTTTGGCCATGGCTGCTGGGCCTGGGCCTGAGGCCACGAGGGGACAAGTGACCCTTGCAGGGCTGGGGCCTCATTGCCTCCTTGTCCCTGCTCAGCAGCCTGGCAGGGGCCGCCCCATGCTCCTGCCCTTGGCATTGCACATCCCCACATGCCAGTGCCCATCCCGGCAAGAGCCCTGAGCAAGGAGGGAGGGACAGGATCTGCCTGGCCAGGGGCTGGGGCTCAGGCCTTGGCCCTTTGCATTCCTGAAACACATCCAGGTGTGCTCAGTACCAGAGACACCTTTGCCTTGCTTGTCCCTGTGTCATCAGGGCTTCCAGGGTTCTGCTCTAACTGGAACCTGGGGACATTTTCTCAGTCTTATCCCTCACAGGGATCTCTTTAAAGTACAAGAAACTTCACTGTTCCTACCTGACGTTGAGTTCTTGAGAAGTTCTCTGAGCACACTCTGAGGGACTGGGTCTGATGCAAAGAGCACCGAAGCCCCAGAGAGTCATTGAAGTCCCTGTGCTGTGTCTGTGCTGCTGAGCTGGGCCGGGCTCCTGGCCCAGAGGCAGCTCCTGGCAAGGGCAGCGCTGCAGAGAGACAGCTCTGGCCAGGAGCAGCTCCTGTGCACAGCCCAGCAGGGCTGGGGCACTGCCAGGGCCCCTCAGGGACACCAGCAGGGCACCGACAGAGCTCACAGGGGCTCAGCACTGGCAGGGGCTGTGGGATGGCCCAGAGGGGGCTGTGACACAGCAGCACCTCTGTGGCTGTGTCATAGAGGCACAGAGAGGCTGGGATGTCAGCAAGGGGCTGTGTGACAGGCCAGAGTGGGCTGTGTGAGATCACAGATTGGGCTATGACATCACAGAGGTTGTTGAGTGAGGTCATTGAACAGCTACAGCATCATAGAGGGGATTCTGTGACATCACAGAGTAGGCTGTGACCCCATTGTATGGCTGTATGATGTCATAGTGCAGGCTTTGATGTGAAAGTGTGTGCTGTGATATTATAGAGCGGCAGTATGACATCACAGAGAGGGCTTTGTGGCATCACAGACTTGGGTGTGACATTGTAGAGTAGGCTGTGAGGCCATAGAGCAGATCCTGCCATTATAGAGGGTGTCTCTGTGATATCAGAGAGTGGGTTGTGACAACACTGGGTGGCTGTGTAATATCATAGAGCAGGCTGTGACATCACAGAACAGACAGTGACATCTCTGTGTGATATTTTTTATCAGAGTCTTCTGTGACATCACAGAGCAGTTGTGTGACATCACAGGGGCTGTGTGAGGTCACTGGGGAGGTCACTCTGCCCCAGCCCCCCTCACAGCTCCCCCCAGAGCAGTCCAACCCTGCTCATGCACAGTGGGGTCCCCTGTGCCCCCAGGTCCCACCACTAGTGTCACAATGATCCCTACATTCCATGGAACCACACACATCTATTCCATGTGTGGAATGCCAGCTGTGTGGCTCCATGGAGTGTGACACTGAGAGGCCCCATCAAACAAAGGTCCATTGTGACACCGCGGGGCCTCCTGGAACTGTGGAGACCATTGTGACACTTTGGGGTATCATGGAACCAAGGGGCCATTGGGACACTGTGACATCCCATGGAGCCAAAGGTCCATTGTGACATTGCAGGGCTCATGGAATAGAGGAGTCAAGTGACATTGTGGGGCCTGTGGAACCATGGAGACCATTGTGACACTGCAAGGCCTCATGGAATCATTGGGACCATTGTGACACTGCTGGACCCCATGGAATGCGGTGCCCCTTGGTGCCAAGACCCTCAAGAACTCAGTTGTCTCTTCTGCTAATGAAACACTGGGGCTCTGTGCTTTCCTTCCTATAGAAAAAGAACTCTCCTTCTCCTCCAAGCATCCATGCCCAAAACTGGGATTTCACCTCCAAATTTCCTTATATCCAGGAATTGTTCCAAAAGGAATATTTCCAGGACAAGTCTGGAAGGTAATGGTTTAACAAGGGTCACCTCTCATCTGTCCCTAAAACATGGGGGAAGACTCCATGCTTTCCCTCCTATGAAAAAGAACTGTTCTGCTTCTCCAGGAGTCCATGGCTGAGATTGGGCTTTCACCTCCAAAATTCCCTAAATGCAAAGACTGCTCCCAGACCAAATCTGCCATTCCTGACAAGTCTGGCTGGCCTTGGCCTAGTGAGGCTTTCATCGGCCTTCCAAACACAGGGGCTCTGTGCTTTCCTTCCTATGGAAAATAATTTTCCTTCTCATCCAGATGCCCATGGTCAGAATAGGGATTTCACCTCCAACATTGCCTGTTGTGTCAGACTGGAGGAGATTGTTGGCTGCAAAACATTTCATGTGCAGGGGAGAAAGGGGCAGGTCTCCAGCCTTGCCCTGCCCTGGAACTCCAGCCCTGCCCTGCCCTGGAACCCCAATCCCCCCAGAGCCTCTATCCCAGCCCAGCAGTGGCTGCCAGTCCCTGGCACAGCACAGGCAATGCTCCACAGCCACCTCTGCAGCCCCCAGCCCAGCTCCTGAGGGACCAAATGAGCCCAAATCCCACCTGGGGGAAGGGCCCAGGAAGACCAAGGGGAATTTGCACAATATCCTGTTTGAAGTTGTCTGAGACTGTGTGAGACAGATGGCTTCACACAGGAGCATCCCCAAGGCTGCTGAGGGGAAGGCACAGAGGAGGACAAACCCCGTATTTCTGAGGGAAACTCCTTGACACCAAACCAACCTGAGCTGTCAAACAGCAGACCTGATGTTTCGAGACATGGGCCACAGGGGAAACCTTGCAGTGTGTTTGGTCCAGGCTGGGTTATGCTCGAGGCAAATGTGTTTCAGTGTGTTGGATAATACTCTTTTCTTGACCTAGAGATGGGGACACTGAGAGGTGTTTTAAAAACTTTTATTCCATTTTCAGTCTTATGAGAAGGGTGAGACAATACAGATGTTATAATTCACGCCATCACAATCAGAAGCCAACTATTTCCTAATTATAATACATTATCATTAGTTTTTTTGGTCTATCAGCCTTTTGCCATGCCACGTTGTGAATGCCTTAAAGCCAATTATTAAAACTGCCCCTCATGGGTCCCACTACAATGCATCTTTCATAGCTCTGTTTTTCCAAAATCTTATTTGCAAGGCCATCTTTTGGAACTTTTTTTCACCTCCATTTCTCTCTCAACAATATCTGTCCTATTCCATGGCATTTTTAAGTTAGCATTTCTTGTCTCAAGGTTTATATACAGATTCATACTCTGTGGGCATTCTACTAGGCCCTAAAAGCTTTCTAGATATCCATTTTCCACATCAGTGCACTTGGCTCCTTCTCTCCTCATTGTGCCTGGCAAGCACAGGAGTCCAGAGCTCCTGCAGAACCCATCCCAGCACTCAGTGGGAGCAAACTTGTGTCCAGTCCTCACCTGGAGCTGTGGTGCCCAGCATTCCACCACACTGGAATGAGGAACTGTTCCTGCTCTTTCAGAAGGAGCTAAGGAGCTTTGGCCTTCAGATCAATTGTCTGCAGGCTCCTGCAGTGCCTGGTGCTGCTCCCTTGCCAGCGCCACCACAGGGCAGGGGGGCACATCTGGGCTGCTGTGTCTGGCTCTGGGGCTCCCTGTTCTGGGCAGTGAGGAGGAGCTGCAGAGGCTCTGCAGGACTGACAGGATGGGCTTTGGGGCTGGCAGGAGAAGCTGAGGGACCTGGGCTGCTGGAGCTGCTGAAGAGGAGGCCCAGGGCTCATCCTGCAACTGCTCCAAGGGTGGTTTCAGAGAACCCCAGAATCAGCATGGCTGGGAAAGACCTTGGAGATCATCAAGTCCAATCCATGCCCTGACACCACCTTGTCTCCCCTGAGCCTCCTCTCCTCCAGGATAAACAACCTCAACTCTCTCAGCCACTCCCCACAGCTCTTGTGCTCCAGACCCCTCCAGACCCCTCCTCAGCCTTGTTGCCCTTCTCTGGACACGCTCCAGCCCCTCCATGGCCTTCCTTAATTGGGGGCCCCAGAACTGCAAAGAGCAGTGCCCAAGCAGTGCTGAGTGCAGGGGAACAATCCCTGCCCTGCTCCTGCTGGCCACACCATTCCTGATCCAGGCCAGGAGCCATTGGCCTCCTTGGCCACCTGGGCACACTGCTGCCTCATGTCCAGCCTGCTGTCCATCACTCCCTGCAGGTCCCTTTCTGCCTGGCTGCTCTCCAGCCCCTCTGGCACCTTGTTGAGGGAGGGAGGCAGGGATGGAACGGGTCCAGATCCAGTCCTTCCTGAAATGTGGTGTTTGCTGGCACTGCCATTTCCCAGAATTTGATATTTCCCTATTCTGGCACAGCCCAAGTGCAGCAACTTGCTGGCAAAGAAAGTCAAAACCAAGCAAAGACCTGGTACCTACAGCAACCCGGTCTCAGATTTGCTGACACCGCCAGTACCCAGATCGGGAATGATTCAGATGCCTGCAGTTTGCTGGCACAGAAAATTAGCATCAGGAAATTTCTCAGTGCCGGCTCATCCCTCACCCGGATCTGGTGTGCGCTGGCACTGCCAGTGCCCACATCTGGCAATTTCCCTCTTCTGGCACCACCCATGTCCAGAATTTGCAGGCAAAGAAAGCTAAAACCTGGCAATTTCCCCTTGCCAGCACCGCCCAATCTGGAGTTTATTGGCAGCAGGATCCCAAGAAAGATGGAAGGAAAGAAGGAAAGAAAAGAGGAAGGCATCCAGACCCAGTCCTTCCTGGAGCCTGGAGCCTGAAATGGGCTGTTTGCTGGCACTGCCAGTGCCCAGATATGGAAACATCCCTATTCTGACACAGCCCAAGTGCAGCAATTTGCTGGCACAGCAACCCAAAACCTGTGGCAGCTTCCTGCTACTGGGTCTGGAACTGCCCCCACATCTTGTGTTTCCTGCACCAGAAGCCAGATTTGGAAATTTCTCAGTGCCAGCAGAGCCCAAATCTGGCAAATTTCTGTCATTGGCAATGACACCACCCAGATCTGGTGTTGGCTGGCAGTGCCAGCGCCCAGATCTGAAAACTTCCTGGTGCTGGCACAGCCCAAGTCCAGTGATTTGCTGGCACAGAAAGTCAAAATTTGGAAATCTGCAGGTTCTGGCACCAGCATCATCCAGCTCTGGTGTTGGCTGGGACCGCCAGTGCCCAGATTTGGAAATTTCCCGATGCCTTCACAGCCCAGGTCTAGCAATTTGGTTTTAGGTAGCTTAGGAAGCGAAGTTCCTCGGACTGTGGCTTTCCTTTTTCTTGGAACTGTTTAAACCTGCTCTGGACTGAAAACCCAGAAAAACACCGGCAGCAGCTCACACCTGTGGCCCACCAAGCTCTGGGACGCTGCATTCCAGCGCCATAGGGACTTAGAAGAGACCGAGTGAGCCAACTACAACCCACAAAAAGGACTTTCTGAATTTGCCATCTCTTCACCACTGTCAGAGGTTTAGAGGTTTTATTTAATATTATTCATTTTTTATGCTTATGAATACTTTACTTGTTAAATAAACTGGGGTTTTTTCACTTTTCTCGAGGGAAGTCTTTTCCTGAACTAGTAGGGGGAGGGGCCATTTGAACTTGCTTTCTAGACGGACCCCTTTTGGAGATTTCCTCCCAAAATTTGCCCTAAGCCAGCACAAACAGTCATCATGAAAATTTCATCGGTGGCGTAATTTTCCGGTGGCAATCTTGTGACAGAAGCTTGACCTTGTTCTCCATGAGAGATTCTTGGGAAGAGCAGACAGGAGAAGATTCCTGGAAAACTGAAACAGCTTTCCAGAAATAAAATGAAAATGAAAGAAACAATCCAAGATCTTTTCCTCTATTTATTTCTATGCTCCCCTTTTCTGTGTTGCATCCCAGTAATTCCAGATGCACAGCACCTCTAAGATCGGTGACTTAGTGATTTTTAGACACTAAAATACCATGAGCCACACAGAATTTTCCTTCCCCTGTTTTTACAGGAAAGCAACACTGGAGATGTAAGTGCAGTGCAGTGCTGGGCTCAGGTAGGAATCCTACCCCAAGGGAAGGTGGCCCGACAGTGTTTGCCCCTCAGCAAGGACAATGCCCAGCAGCAAGCGAGGGGATCGCTGTGCCAGTGCGCAGGAGTCAGGGCTCTGCATCCGGGCTCAGCACTGCAAAGTTCCCGTGTTTGGACAGACGGAGGGGCTGTCCCCGGGGCGCGCGGGGCTCGAACGTGGGGCGAATGGGGCGAGTGGGGAACGGACACGGGGACGAACGGCCCCGGTGCTTCAGTTGCAGCGGCGGCAGCGGCGGCAGCAGAAGCGGCGGCAGCAGAAGCGGCGGCAGCAAAGAGATATTTTGAATACTCTCTTTCTTTCTCTTCTCTCTTTCTTTCTCTCTCTCTCCCTTTCCCGCTGTCGGGCACCCTTCTCTCGGGGTCCCTTGCCCGGCGTCCCTCTCCTCTCCCCGCCTCCCTCCCCCCTGCAGGGCCGGGCCATGCCCCCGGCCCGCCCCCGGCCCCGGGCGGGGCTGCTCCGTGCCCGGCCCCGGCAGTCCCGCCGCGGTCTCGCCTCCGCCCGGCTCTGGCTGTACTGGCGGTGGCGCTGCTGGGCGGGCATCAGTGCCTTGGGCGGAGGCGGCATCGCCGCCTTTTGCCTCCGCCTGGCCCGAGCCCGGCCCCGGCTCCTCCCGGGGCCCGCGGAGCACACAGGCGGCGCGGCTGCTGCCGCCGCCTCCGCTGCGGCTTTCCCGGCCCGAGCTCCGCCGCTCGGCAGCGCGGCCGCCGGCCCCGAGCCTCCCGTGCCGCGTTCCCGGGAGCGAACGCCTGGGCATGGCCGGCCCGGGGCGGGTGAGGGGCGCTCGGGGGCCCTGGCTGGCCTCGGGCCGAACGCTGACAGCCGCGTCCCGCCCGCAGGGACGGCGCAGGAGGCCCTGCTGGAGCGGTACCGGCTGGGATCGCTGCTGGGGCGCGGCGGCTTCGGCAGAGTCTTCTCGGCCACGAGGATCTCGAACGGCGCCCCGGTGAGCGGCGGGGCTGGCGGCGGACGCAGGAGGAGGGCATGGAGGAGGAGGAGGTCGGAGGGCGGAGGATGGGGCTCGCAGTGCGGGCGGCGAGCTCACCCCGCTGCTGCCCTTGGCTTGCAGGTGGCCATCAAAAGGGTGCCACGGAACCGCGTCCGGCACTGGGGCGAGCTGGTGAGTGAGCGGGGCCAGCAGCCGGGGCTGCCGGCCGGGGATGAGCCGGGGCCCGGCACGGTGGGAGACGCCAGGACGCCCCGACGGAGAGCGGGCGTGGGGCCAGCGCAGGGCTCAGAGCATCCCGGGCTGGCTGAGGGCTTCCCCAGGCCTGGCACGGCATCGGCCCCACTGACGGCATCGTGCTCCTCCCGCAGCCCGACGGCACCAGCGCACCCCTGGAGGTCGTGCTGCTGGCCAAGGTGTCCACTGGCTTCCCCGGTGTGGTCCAGCTGCTGGAGTGGCTCGAGCTCCCCAACTGCATCGTGATGGTGCTGGAGCGGCCAGAGCAGTGTCAGGACCTGCAGCGTTTCATTCGGGCACGGCGGTTCCTGCCCGAGGAGGAGGCGCGGGAGCTGTTCCGCCAGGTGCTGGAGGCCATGCGGCACTGCACCAGCTGCGGGGTCCTGCACAGGGACATCAAGCCAGAGAACATCCTGGTTGACCTGGACACCGGGCAGGCCAAACTGATTGACTTTGGCTGTGGCACCTACCTGCAGGACACAGTCTACACTCACTTTGCAGGTGAGCCTACACAGGGCTGTGCTCCCGCTGCTGACATCTCATGGCCCAACATCTCTCAGCCCAAGCTGGCTGTGGCAGCGGGGATTCTCCCTTTTGCTGCCAGTCAGGGCACTGAATCTTCAGCTGAGTTGCTTTAGAGCGGGGCTGGGTGGCCAGCCATCTTCCAGCCCTGCTGGCAGCCTCTGCCAGCCACTCTGCCCTGGACTGGGGCTGGGCTGGGGCAGCCAGCCAGACCAAAACCCCTGTGGGTGGGGTAGCAGAGAGGGAGGGCAGAACCTGTGCCCCAGCCACTTTGGTGTGCAGAAAAGAGGAAGGGCTTGGGCTGCTCCACTCGCCCTGTTTCCCTGGCTTCATAATATTTTTGGGGCAATGCAGGCAGGGAGGAAAAGGGCAGGTTTTTTCCCCATCATGGAGTGGGTTTTTCCTTTGCATGTCATGGTCGGGCCTAGCCAGGGCTGCCCTCTTCCAGCACCAGAGGCTTCTTTTCCAACCCTAACTTTGTGCACAAGTCCCAGGTGCTGGCGAGAGGGCAGTGGTCACCCTGTGTGCCCCTGATGCAGCCCCCGCAGGCGCAGGGCTGCTGGGGCCAGGCTCTGGGAGCAGCAGCATCCCCCTGATGAACTCCATCTGTATTCCATAGAAACACTGTCCTACAGCCCCCTGGAATGGAACGACTTTGGCTGGTACCATGGCGAGCCAGCTACCATCTGGTCCCTGGGCATCCTGCTGCACCAGATGGTCTGCGGGGAGCACCCTTTCAGAAGGGGCCAGAACCTCAGCTGGGGCCAGCTCCCGCTGCCACAACGGCTCTCTCAAGGTGGATCCTCTTCTCTGGGCACGGGGGGAATGCCAGTGCTGGGAGCCAGCAGCGGGGTCGTGGGCATCCCACTCTGGCAGCTGCTGAGGAGGTGGCACATGTCCTGCTCTCCTCCAAAACAGGGAATTGATGGGAAAGTTTAGGCCCAGCTCTGAGCACATCCAGCACGGCCTGGGCACGGGAATAGTGGGCTAAATCAGACAGGAGCCTTCTCTGGCTGACCACCACTTTCTGCTTTCTCTCCCCAGAGTGCAAAGACCTGATCAGGTGGTGTTTATCCGTGAACTCCTTGGACAGACCCACACTGGAAGACCTGTTCTGTGATCCTTGGATGTGGGATATTCCTCTACCATAGAAGAAGGGAGAGAGCCACAGGCACACTTTGATCCAGAGCCCTGGTAAGTTCCTGCTCCACATATGCCTTGGCAATGAGAAGCAAAGGAACCCAGAGCTTTTTGTGCTGCCAGTGTCACTGCACCGGGGTCATGGGATGGGAACACACAGCCCTTGTGCTGGAGCTGAGCTGCTCTGCCCAGCACTGGTGGCCGCCATCCCAGCTGGTTTTGCTTGTCCTGGTTCCCTGACAGCTGGGGCCCTGGGCAGAGCCCTGAGAGCCTGGTCTGCACCCAGGGAAGGAGAAGGAGCCCCTGCAGAAGCTGTACTGAGTGGGGATGCTGCTGCTGCTGCTGCTGCTGCTGCTGGAGACAGCGAGGATGACATCAAGGATGACAAGCTCTTCCTCAGCCTGGCCACGGGAGGCTGAAGGTGATGCACTTTGATTCTGGCACCTTCTTCAAAGCCAAACTCCAATGGGAATTTGAAGGTGAGTCGCCACCCGGGGAAATTCTGCCAGATTTGGGCATTGCCGAGCCTGGCTGGGAGCCAAAGGCTCCCCCTTTGCTGGGGCAGATGCAGCTCATTCTTCATTCGCCGCCCAGCTGCTTTTGGCAGGGCTGGGAGGATGGGCTGGGGTGGGTACGAAATGGGAGTGGGCTCCTGGCTCTGCCAACAGCCCCCAGCACCCACCGTGCCCTGGGCTGGGGCTGGGGCAGCCAGCCCGACACAAACAAAGCCCCATGGTGGGAGCAGAGGTGGGGCTCCAGAACCTGTGCACAGCTGCTTTGCTGTGCAGGCAAGGAAGGGCTGGGCTGCTCCACTGCCCTTGTTTGCTTCAGGGTCACTGTGATTTTGGGGGGCAGTGCAGGGGGAAGAGAGAAAGTGTAGGCTTCCCTCACCAGTGGGTGGGTTCTTCCTTGGCATGCAGGGGTTCGGCCTTCCTCAAGGCACTGACCGAGATAAGACTTTATAGCATTTTTCTTGTTTTCGCTTTTTGTCTCTAATCTCTTTTCAATAATGTGTTGTTTGTTTTTCCAGAGGAAGCATTCATGGTGGTCCAGTGTGGATGGGGAAGTGCTTGGGAGCAGCTGTGGTGTGGATGGGCCGTGCCCTTGGAGAAGGCTGAGGCCATGGTTTGGGAGCAGCTTTTCTTGCAGCCGTGGCTGGCGTGAGGTGGGTCCCTGTGTGCTTGGCAGGGTGGGATCAGAGCTTTTGGGAGATGGCAGCGAGCACAGGAGCATCCTGCTCTGGGCAGTTGCTGAGGGCTGGATGTGCCGTGGCTGGCTGCAGGCTGGGCACATGTCCTGCCCTCCTGCTCTGCTGCCAAAGGCAGCAGGGATGGGCAGCTCTGGGCACAGCCAGCATGGCCTGGGCACCGCAGGCCTTGGCACAAGGGCACAGGAGCCCTCAGCTGACAGGCGGTTTCTGCTTTCTCTCCTTGCAGCCGGGCTCTGCAGGTGCTGAGGCTGCTCTGGGCTCTGCCAGGGCTCTGCTGGGCTCAGCCCTGGGCCCAGCTGGGCTGGCTCTGCCCTCACATTGCTCTCACAGCTCTGCATCAGACGAGCCCGTTGTCAGCACAGTGCCTGAGCTTTCTGCTGTAGCAGGTGAGTGAGACTCTGCTGCAGGGCCCAGAGATTGCAGCTGGGGACACACATCCAACTGGCAAGGACCCAAACTCTCCACAGTCCCAGCTGAGCGCCTGGATCTGTACAGGGTGTTTTGTCTGTCCCATTCATCCTTCTTGACTGGCTGGAATTGTGCAATTGCACTTTGTTCCTCCTATAGCAGTGCCACGAGTGGGCCAAAGCTGGCGAGTGGGCCGTGTTCCTGAGGCAGTGCAGTCTGGAGCTGGTGGATGGAGAATTGCCCTTCTGCAGTGCCAAGCCAGAGCAAAAAGCCGTAAGTAGGACTTTGTGACTCTAAGAAACTCTTGGCAGTTTCAAAGGGAATGTGCAGCTCATTAGCAGGGTGAGAAGGAAGGTCATCTTCTAAAGGATTTGGGCTTTGACAGAGTTTCCATTCCCAGTCCTGCTTGGAGCTGGAAGGGCACAAAGCAATTTCCTCTTGCTTCGAGCACAATTTCAAATACCAGTGTTGGGAGCAAAGCCCAAAATCTTTTAAGAGGCTGCTGAGGTCAGTAAGATGGATCCATGCCATCAGCACATTTACAATGTAAAGAACTGAGTTCTCTTTTGAAAAAGATCATTTACCTCTTAATGGAAAGAATGTATATTTTCATTTATGTTTTGGTTTTTTCACTAACATTGTGTTATGTTTTTTCACTAACACTTGGATTTTATTCTTATCTTTTACAATTTACCTATTTTCTTCCTTTTTCCTTTTTTTTCCCTCTAAATAGAAAACATGTCCTACAAAAGGAATGTCCTTTGCTCCTGGTTTCCATGTGGAGCAGCTCCCTTCCTGCTGGCTGAGCTGCTCAGGCAGAGCCCGGCAGCTCCTGGCCCTGCAGAGCTGAGGCTTTTCCCCGTTGCTGGGCACAGACTGATGGAGCAGCACTGCTGAACACGGGCACACACGGGGACCAGCAGCAGCTGCCTTTGGCCACCTGAGGCTCCAAGGCCAAAACTCTGAGCAGCCAGGGCTGGAAGAGACTGGCAGGATCTGATCCCTGACTCTGGGCAGACAGGGCTGCACAAATGACCCCACAGCAGCAGCAGCAGCAGCAGCAGATGGAGCTGACTTTGAGCACAGCCCCTGCCCCTCTTGCCTCCCGTGTGCAGTGGTGTCACAGCAGCCTGAGGCACCTGGGAGCCCCCAGGGCCAGCAGGGACTGGAGATGGCAGCCCTGGGCTCCTGGAGGCTGTGCAAGGAACGGAGCTGGGCACTCCCTGTCCATGGGGAGCTTCCAGATGGAAAAGGCTGCTGTGCCCAGGCAGCTGCAAGGGCACAGAAAGGAGGCTCTGGAGCACTGGATCTGTGCCAGTGCCACAGTCCTGGGCAGCAGCCAGCGAGCCCTGGGGGAACAGAGGGCACAGCACGAGGGACAGCACCAGGCAAGGGCAGAGACTAGGAAGAGCCAGACCTGGGAGCAGGAACAGCTGCTCCATTGCGCTCTTGGAGAAAGCTCTTGGCTGGTTCAAGGCACTGAAAGGTGTGAAGGGCAGAGAGGAGGCCACAGCAAACAATGCTCCTGTTTGCACAGCCTCCTCTCTCCGTGTCCCAGAAGGAATTGCATGGACTGTGTTCTTCTCTCTGAGTCGTCTCGTTCAGCATGAGCAGCTCAGCGCCAGGAGCTGAAGCCTCAGGCCACAGGAGCTGGGCAAGAGGGAACTTTTGGAGCAAAGGAATGCTGCTAAAATAGCCCCTACTGAATGCAGTGGATAGAATCATGGAATCACGGAATCCTCTCTTTTGGAAAAGCACTCTGAGCTCACCCAGCGCAGCCGGTCACCCAGCAGTGCCAAGCCCAGCACTAAAGCACGTCCCTGAAGTGCCAAGGCCTGGACACCAGCCCTGAGTGAGGCCTGGACAGCAGGCCCTGAGCCAAAGGTGGCCTCTGGATGAACCTTCCAAGCAAACGTTATCTTTGTATCTGCTCCCTAATGAAATGGGCATGGATTTTAGCACTGAGATAGATGTAGCCACTCATTAGTGAAACATGTATTGACCTTTGTGTATTTAGAAGCCAGACAAGGCCATGAAATCTGACATCTGGCCTTGTTTGGGGCTGTATGGTCAAAGTCACCTCCCTTGGTTCCTCCTTGAGCCCTGGCCAGGCTTTGGGAGGGACCCAAGAGCAGGATGAAAGCAGATGTTGCCACATTAGCAGTGCTGTCAGTTTGTTCATTCAGCACTGTCAGAGCTGAGCCCTCTCCCAGCGGGGTTGGAGCCTCACCTGGGGCTGGAGGCACCTGCAGGAATTCCCAGTGCCCAGGAGTGGCTCTGCAGCCCTTGGCTGTGACAGCTTCCCCAGCTGCTGTGTGGGTCTGGGGGATGGTAAAGGCTGAGGGTAAATGCTGCTGGATCTTTCTTAATCACTGTAGGCAATCTTTGGTGGGGATGGTTGGGTGCATTGCTGAGCTGCTCCTTTTGTGATTCTTTGCTGCTCTGAGGTGCAGGAAATGACACTGATTCCTTCAGTTGGAGTCTGTGTCTTTGGTGCTGACTTTGGCCACTGGTAAAACAAAACTGGCACAGTCTGGCCAGATGCCAACAAAATGTCACTTGTTCAGTGTCAGTGTGAGGAATCAGTCCCCTCAGAAATTCCCAGCTGGGAAGCCCTTCCCTGGAGTTCCCTGGCTCTGGAGTGGGCTGAGGTCGCAGCCCTATGGGAGCAGTGGGGCAGTCGGGTAAAAGAAGCTGCACCCCTGGATGGCTTCAAATGCATCCAAAAATTGCATATGGAAAAGGAAAAGACCTTGTGGGTTTGGGCAGACAAAGATAAATTTGTTTTGAGTACATAGGAAACAGCACCTTCAGAAGGAGCAATTATTGTTGGAATGCTCCCACATGGAGCAACAGAAAAAGGCTTTAATCTTGAGCTCAGATGCATTTGTACAAGTGAAATATCAATATAATAAATAACAATATATGTATTTATAGAATAAGAAGGCATTAATATATATGTCTTTATATATATATTTATATATATATGTATCTATCTGTCTATATGTATATCAATATGTGTATCTATATTTAAAATAATAATAATGTGAAATAGTGCTGACAATACTAATTTTGTAGCTTTGGCTGCTCAGGGATGTAACAATAAATACCCTACAGAACAAAATTGGCCAAGACCCTCATGTCAGTGGTCAACTTTGTGAGATTGTATACAATGAAAAAGGAGGAAGGGAGGAAATTGGCTGTTTTTGCAGGGTTTGCTGATACTGTGATGCAGAGTGCTTTGTCTGTTCCTGTGAAAAATACAGTGATTTTGCCTGCAGGGTTCTTCATGTACCAGACTATGCATGAGCTGCAAGAATGGTTGAAAGGGTGAAGGGGTTGTTAAAAGAGCAGTTGGGAAAATGAGGAGATGGGAACCTTTGTCCATGGAGAACCGATCTCCCAGATGTGCTCCATGCCCTTAACAATGGCCCACTGGGGAAATGGAACCCCCTGGCTGTGCACGGCTGCCCCCAGTTTGCAAATCCAGCCATGGGCAGTGAGACTTGGGCTGCCTGGGAAATTGTTGTGGCTGTGATGGCCCCTGGCAGGGCCAGCCCAGAGGCTGCAGGGCTGGGCCTTCGTGCATTGGAATTTATTAGGAGAAATTCAAAGCAAATGAGAGCTATCAGTTCTGAAACAGGAATTCAGATTCCTCCAGGACACTTTGATTTGGTAACTGCTCCCTTGGAGCTTGGCCTTGCAAAGTGTTCATGTCATGGCAGGAGGAAATGATGCAGAATATCAAGGAAAAAGTACAGTAATTCTGTAAACAATAACAAACAAGATTGGATTGTTCAACCCCATGACAGGGTAGCACAATTATTGATTTTGCAATTTTAAGAACAATTGTGAAAACAGGAGATCCACCTCCAGTCACCACCGTTTGTGGAGATAAAGGGTTTGGATCCAGCAGCTCTAATAATGGAGCCAGAGTGTGGGTCCGGAGGCCAAATGGCCCTCCCGAGGCAACTGAAGGAGCAGCTCCTGGGAAAGACAACTCTGAGTCCTTAACCCTGGGCAGGAACAATGGGAATGCGTCCCTGCAGCCAAGGATTCTGTGTGAGAACCAGTAGATCTGCCAGGAGATTGTTTTACACATCCTGCCAGACCAGATCTCCCTGTTTGCCCCAAGGCCCCCTTTGGAACATGCTCTGATCCACAGGGCTCCATGTGAAGGCTGCTGTGACACTGAGGGACTTGCACAGGAATTCCATCCAGGAGCCTGGGTGCCCCTCAGGGACTGGGACCCGGCCCCTTCCAGCCAGAGGGGAAAGGGCCCCCCAGGCCTTGTTACCCACAGACAGCATGGGAAAGCTGAACAGCTAAGGGCCTCGGGGCATTATTCTGGAATTAAAAAGGTGCCAGCTCCATGGACAACAGAATTCTTGTTCCTAACTCGAATGAGATTGAAAAAAAAGAATGAAGAACATTGTCACTAAAGTACTGCTGATGTCTGTAAGGTGTACCTTGATAGTCAGCCAGAATCTTTGTCTGCCACAAATACCTCTAGTGTTTCACCAAGGAATTGGTCATGAAAATGTAATGATGGATTATGATGGATTGCTGAGCTTCTTTTGTAATTCTTTGCTAATAATGATGAGCTTTGCTGAGCATATCCTTTTGTAAATCTCTGCAGCTGTGCATTATATAAATGACACAATTCCTTCAGTTGGTGTCTGTGTCTTTGGTCATGACCCTGCCCACTGGTGAAACAGGGCCCCCTCTTGCCCAAGTGTTCCCTGGCAAGGCAAAAGCCCTCACTCCAAAATTCCCCCCTTCCTCCCTGTTCCCCCCTTCATACCCTGAGCATGATGTGCTCTGGTCTGGGTATGCCCGGGGTTAGTTGGGGTCCCCTGTCCTGGCTGTGTCCCCTGCCCAGCTCCCCCGCAGCCCCAGCCCCTCCCCAGCGTGGCTGACGAGGGGCAGGACAGGCCTTGGCTGTGCTGCAGCTCAGCAAGAACAAAACCATCTCTGCGTGCCCAGCCCTGTGCTCAGCACCCGGCCCAGCAGTGAATCAGTGCCAGGGGCTGTGCCCTCAGTCCCTGCCAGGGGTTTCCATGGCAACTGCCAGGCCAGGTGACCCAGGTGTCCCCCCAGTGCCGGTTGCCATGGAAATAGTGCCCAGCCCTGCCCCTTTCTGTCTGGCTGACCTGGCCTTTGGCCCTGGCAGTGCCGGTGGCTGCTGGTTCCTGGTGCCAGAGCGGCCAGCGCGGCACAGGGCAGGTGGCCATGGCACAGCCCCCAGCAAGGGATCCCCTCTGGCTCTGGGCACTGACACCAGCCCTGAGCAAGGGCCCAGGGCAGCTTTCCATGGCCACCAACCACCACAATGGGGCCAGGCATTGGTTGCCATGGCACCAAACCAAGGACCGGGGCCCCGTGGCCGTTGCCATGGCACCTGGTGGCACCAATTCCAGGTACAATTGTGACTGGAATTGTACCTGGAACAGCCCTGACACCACTTTGCCAGGGTTGCCATGGCAGCCGAGGACAGCAACAGCTCTGCAGGCAAGTGGCCATGGAACCTGGCTTCAGAAATGGCTCCTTGGGCTGGTTTCCAAGGAAACCTGAACTGATGGGGGTTGCCATGGCACCCAAACCCAGCAGTGGGGTCCTTGCAGTGTCCATGGCAACAGTCCCTTGCAATGGCACCACTGCATGTTGGGATGATGATCCACCCTCACAGCTGGCCCAGGGCAGGCCTGGAGTGCTCCTGGTGGCAGCTTGGGCTTGGCACACACTTGAGGAGGATGTCTGTTTGCAATGGGGAAACTCAGGAGTTTTAGATTGCTGCAAAAATCAAAGAAGGCAAATCCCTCTTTGGCTGTGTGCAGCTACTTCTCCAAGCAAAGCAGGTTCCAGGTGAGTGAGGAGAGACACAATGGGCATGGGGAAAGTGGAGCAAGGTTGTCCACACTGGCTCAGAGCTCAAGGCGCCGCTTCTCTGAGCAGGCCAGACCTCCTTAGGAGAGTCCCTGCATCAATATCAGTCACTGAATGCTGCAATCACCTCTTGTGTAATAGGAACAGCAATAAAAGACACCCTTTAAAATAGGAATACATATTTCCTGGAAGCTCTTTGAACTATTAGTCCATAACTGTCAAAGGAAAACCTCCTAATGAACTACACTGGAGCAGAGGGAAATCAAGGCAGAGCCAGGGTTTGTCAGGACTTGCTTGATCCTCATGAGCCTCACTGTGCATTTGGAGTGAGCCCTTGCACCTCAGGGCCTGGGAGGAGATTGCACAAACCTTGCCAGGAGTCAAAGGCAGAGGAAACACCCCAAGTGTCTCCAGGCATTCATGGCTCCCACTGAGGTTCCTCCCACAGGCTCCTCATGGACTCCTTGCAGGAGAGAACTGGAGGCCAGGATGGCACAGAAACCTCTCAGACAGTGTGGAAAGGAAAATCCAAAGCACCTTCAACACCTTGAGTCTCAAAGCATTAATGAGCCCCACTGAGTGTCAGTACAAAGCTCTCCAGGGACTAATTAACGCAGATATTTGGGGCAATGATTGCACAAACCTCTCCCAGAGTCTGTATCCAAAGGGAAACACCAAGTACCTTAAAAGAACTGAAGTAACTTGAAGCATTAATGAGCCCCACTGAGTGGTATTACTGAGAAAGCCTCTGCAGGGACTAATTACAACACATAACTGGAGGCCATGGCTGCACAAAGCTCTCAGAGTTTCCAAGGCAAAAGCAAAACCCAAAGCCCTTTCAAAAACTGGCAGGCCCTGTGAGCATTAAGGAGCCCCCAGAGCCATAGCTGAGCACGGCTCCCCAGGGACTCCTTCCAGCAGATCCTTGAGGCCACTGAGATGTGGGCTAGGGGGGGATGCTGAGTGCAGGACAAGGGGCTGTCAGTGCCCAGCCTGGCTGGGGCTGTGCCAGGAGGCCCCAGTGCCTCAGGAAAAGGTATCTCCTCACAGCCCTTGGTGGCACAGACCCTGCTGTGCCCCAGGGCACCAAGAACTGGCTTCTCTTTGTCTCCACCTGTCAGCACTGCCTGCAGATCTCTGCTCTGCCTGGGGCCTGGGGACACTTTCTCTGTTGTGTCCCTGTACATGACAGTACAAGAAACTTCAGAGTTTGAATAGAACTGAGTTCCTGAGGGTTCTTGAGGGTTCTGTGACATCACAGAGCTGGCTGGGAGGCCATAGAGCAGTGTCTGCCATCATAGAGGGTGGCTCTGAGGCATCAGAGAATGGGTTGTGACATCACCTGGTGGCTGTGTAACATCATAGAGGAGGCAGTGACATCACAGAACAGATTGTGACATCACAGGGTGACTTTGTGACATCAGTCTTCTGCGATGTCACAGCACTGCTGTATGAAATCACAGGGTGACATAGAGTTGGCTCTGTGACGTCACAGGGTCAGTGTGATATCACAGGGTCAGTGTGACATCACAGGGGCTGTGTGACATCATGGGGCAGTATGACATCACAGGGGTTGTATGACATCACAGGGGCTGTGTGAGGTCACTGGGGAGGTCACTCTGCTGTGGCCCCCCTCACAGTTCCCCCCAGAGCAGTCCAACCCTGCTCGTGCACAGCGAGGTCCCCTGTCCCCCCGGGTCCCCCCGCCCCCGGCCCTGCAGCCTCCCCCAGAGGATATTCCACGAGATTGACCCCAGAGCCTGAATCGGGGCCAGGGCCCTGGGAGTGGCACAGGGGGACAGGGACCCCCCGGCAGCGTCCCCGTGTCCCCCAGGGCCAGAGCCTGGGCCAGGGCTCCCTCACCCTGGTACCAACGAGGCCTTGAGAGCGCTGAAAAAATCCCCAGCAAGGGATCAGCAAAAATCAGATTTAATATTAAGGGACAGCAGCACAAAGTTCCTTGGCAAGAGTCACTCTGCTCTCTGCTCCTGACTGGACACTTCAGGCACACCAAGGAAACAAAGCAAAAACAGAACCAAACAAAATCCAGGCAATCAAACCAGAAATTAACCTAGAAGTGTCCCTCTGTGTGTGTGTGTGTGTGTGTGTGTGTGTGTGTGTGTGTATGTGACACAAGGACAGCAAGGGCAAGGATAACAGGAACACGGCCTGAAAGCTTAACAGACCTCAAACTTAACAGGACTTTACTAATACATTAACCTTAACTGATACTTTCAACCTCACAGTTTAGCAAAAGAGCAGAATATAACAGTATGTAACCTAACTTAAACCTATGACTTCGCAATTTAATAGAGGAATAACACTTAACAATATTGAACTTAACATATAACTTATACTAGATGTAACCGCTTAGCAAAAGCAAACTTCTCAGCAGCATTTTACTTCGTTTAGGCCTTGTGATTTAACCTTCCCTACAGGCCTGACTGACTCAGCTATCCAAGGCACTCAAACCCCTCAGAGAGCAGCATTTCTGCCACATTTCCCCAGCACAGGCACTCCTGTGTGCACACAGACACAAAGAGTCAGTGCAAGGCACCTGTGAGAAATTCCCCTGAGGGCAGGGAATGCTCACTGTGGATCCTTTGGCATCTCCCCAGAGGGTGAAGGGTTGAGCCTGGAGGAGTGGGGGGATCGGCCCAGGCTCCGTCGTTGTTGGGGATCCCCGAGTGCAGCAAACGGGAGAGTTCCCGGCTGGGAGAGGCCCCACTCAGAGGGAGTCACTGGCCCAGGAGAGCTCCAAGGGCTCCTTTTGGAGTGCTGTTTGCAGGGCCCCAAGAGAGGGGCTTCAGTCCCAGCAATGGCTCATCCTGGCTGCCCTTGGCACCAACAGCTTTCTTTGGCAGTGTGAGAACAGGGATGTTGTGCCACTGAGGGAACAAAAACTGTTCTCAGTGCTGCTGCTAAGGGAACCAGGAGCTGGTTGGGCAGCAGCAGTGCCTGGAGCAGACAGTGTTTGTGATGAGCTGCAGAGGTGCTGAGCCCAGGGGCTGTTGGCCAAGGCTGAGGCCCAAGGAGCATTTCTCAGCTGGCAGAGCGGCCTGAGAAGGGGAGGGGGGAATGCAGCAGTGCAGGGCCCATGGAACCAAGGGACCATTGTGACATGGTGGGGCCCTGTGAGACCAAGGGGCCATTGTGACACTGTGGGGCCTCATTGAATCATGGAGACCACTGTGACATTGCTGGGCCTCATGGAACCAAGGGAATTGTAGTGATACTGTGTGGTCCATGAATGTAGGGATCATTGTGACACTGGCAGGCCCCGTCAAACCAAGGGTCCACCATGACTCTGTGGACCCTCATGGAACCAGTGAGACAATTGTGACCCTGGGGTTCCTTACAGAACCAAGAGGACCATTGTGATACTGTAGGGCCTTGTGAATCCAAGAGGCCTTTGTGACACTGCAGGGCTGCATGGAACCAACCATTGTGACATTGTGGGGCCTCGTGTCATAATTGGTCCATTGTGACACTGTTGACCCAAAGGAGAACATTGTGACACTAGAAAATCCCAGGGTCCAAAGGACCATTGTGACATTTCAGGGCTCATGGAACAGAGGAGTCACGTGATATTGTGGGGCCTGGAGAGCTACCGAGACCATTGTGACACTGCAAAGCCTCATGGATTCGTTGGGACCATTGTGACACCACTGGGCCTTATGAAACCTAGGGACCACTGTGACAATGCTGGACTTCATTAAACCAAGGGTCCATTGTGACACTGCAGGTCTTCTTGTAATCAACAGGCGATTGTGCCTGACTGGTCCAGATGACCTTGGCACATTGAGAGTCTCCTCATCTGCTATTGAAACACTGGGGCTCTGTGCTTTCCTTCTCATGGAAAAGAACTGGCCTTCTCCTCCAGACACCCATGGCCAGAATTGGGATTTCACCTCAAAAGTTCCATATATCCAGAGATTGTTCCAATAGGAAGATTGTCAGGACAAATCTGGCTGGTAATGGTTTCACAAGGGTCACCTTTCATCTGTCCCCAAAACTCTGGGGAAGGCTCTGTGCTTTCCTTCCTTTGGGAAAGAACTGTCCTTCTAGTCCAGGTGCCCATGTCCAAGATTGGGATTTCACCTCCAACATTCCCTGTTGTGAGAGACTGGAGATTGTTGGCTGAAAACATTTTGTCAGGGGTGGGGGGGGAGGAAGGGGCAGGTCCAGCCTTGCCCTGTCCTGGAACCCCAATCCCCCCAGAGCCTCTATCCCAGCCCAGAAGTGTCGGCCAGTCCCTGGCACAGCACAGGCAATGCTCCACAGCCACCTCTGCAGCCCCAGCCCAGCTCCTGAGGGACCAAATGAGCCCAAGTCCCACCTGGGGGAAGGGCCCAGGAAGACCAAGGGGTATTTAAGGCCGACCACAAGGCAAGCACACATCTTGACCCTGCCTCCTCTTGGAATTTCCATCTGAAATGTGCTGGAATCCATGAGTTGGTATCTCTGTTTGTGCTCCTCTGTGTTTTTTTGCCTTTCCCTCCTTCTGTCATTTCCTTCTATTTCTGTCCTTTTGTAAATTTGAGTAGTGTAAAATTTAAATAGCTTAGAGTTTGTGAAGTTGAATGGGCCAAGTCAGTGCTATAAGTGTTTCTGTGTTGATTGATTGTTGTTTTAAACCAGTTGCTAAAATTTCTCTCATTTTGTAAAGTTGCCAGTAAAGTCTGTTTTGTTGTTTTGGGGTCCTGAAAATCTCTTGCTGGTATTTCTCCAGTATATCCTACTCAGAGGACACAAACAATTGTAATTCCTTTTAAATGTCTCCTTGAGAGAGTTTTTTGGGGAATGGGAGTCAGGGCTTTTGTGTCCTGCTTGGCACAGCCCAGGCAGGGCTTTCCCAGCCACATTCCACACTCCATTGCCCAGCTGGAGCCGCTGGTGCCTCTGAGTTGTGCTGCCCCGGCCCCAGGGACGCTCTCCTTGTCTGCCCATTCCCCCACGGTCTCTGGGCAGGGATGGCCTCAGTGGGGGCTGCTGACATCCTCAGCACCTTGGAGGCTGCTGCTGAATTTTCCTGTTCCAGAGGCTTGTTCAGCCTTCAGCTCTTGAGTGCAGGAATTCAGTGTCCCAGGGCTCATTACCATTCAGAACACCTGAACAAGCCAAGCCTCTGGGAATAATTTGAGTTTAATTTTCAAATCTTTTGTGGTTAATTAGATGAATTCCAGGAGTCTATTCAAGGTGAATAGATTCTATTTAAAAAGACAGTGAGAAAAGATTACTTAGGCCAAATTTAGGGGGTTTTCCCTGTCAATTTATTGATACGTGCTATCTCCAGCTGACACTGAATCCAAGTACCTCCTCATGCACTTTGAATGGATATGAAAATCAAGACCCTTCATGGCTGACAGTGAATCAGACTCTGTCCCTACCCCCACCCCACCATTTCCCCATCCAAGCCCTGGCACTCAGAGCAGCCTTGTGCAAATCTGAGCTCCCTCCAGCCCAGGCTGCACCTGCAGCTTTCAGCTCCTTGGCTCCAACTCCCACCTGCTTTCCTTGGAGAAGGAGCTGCCTGAGACACAGAGGGCTGTTCATTTATTGTCAGTCAGCAAAGAAAAGGGAAGGCACAGCTCCATCAAATGCAAAAGTCATTCCTCTGCTGGATAATAAATCCACTTTCCACCGCAGACAGTCTCAGAGCAGTGGAAAACACCTTCTGTGCCCAGCACAGATCTCAAGGTCTCCCCATACCCTCCCTGCCCCGATTCTGCCCAGATTTTCTCTTTGCACACACAAGTCACAGGCTGAAGTCAGGAGCTCCCTCCATGCCCACAGGGAGGAAAAAAATGAAAGGGGATGAAGAGCTCTCCTGTGCAGAGCCCCTGCAGTGGGAACCACAACTTATCAGGTTTGTGTCCTTTGGGCTCAGTGACTGGTGACATTCAGAGGCACAGAAGGGTTTCTTGCCAAAAAAACACAATTTGAACAGGATACAGTTTAACATTGCAGCAACCAGAGTTCTCCATGATTTCCCAGCAGCATCTGACATGTCCACCATCCCCAAGGGATTTCTGTACAGGAACAGTTTCAGACAAAGACATAAGAAAACGCAGTTCTGTGATAGATATAAACACAATAAAGATGTTGATTATTGATATATTTATTTGCACTTCAGAATGATTGGGCAACTTCCTGCAGCTCAAAGCATGAAGCCAGTCAGTTGAGAGGCATGACCAGAGAGCATCTGGATGAGGAAATCTGGGAGCAATGGGAAGCATAAATATCCAGCTCGTCTAGTGAAGAGATGTCCTTAGACATGGCCATTTCAAGCTTGAAACCCCAACAGGAAAACAGAGATTTATATAATAGAATGGATACTGGTGACACCAGTAGAAAGCAAGATCAGTACTACTTCTTCTGCTATCTGTACACCTATCTGTACACCTCCAGGAAAACCCCATTCCTGGTGGGAAAACTTTGCCATTTCTTAACAATACTGAAATGACCCAGATGATAAAGTTGTGCCTGTATATGATGAAACTAACAGGTATTAAAACCTGTGCCCCTTTCCAGGCAGACATCAGCTGTGTGCCCGTGAAAAGGCAGGGCCACTTGTACCCTGAGGTACCCAGCTGGGATTGTATCTCTCCAAGAGCACCTGAGGGAGAGCAGAGCACCTTGCAAGCTGCAGGTCCCTGACAGACCCGCAGGGCTCCTGTCCCGTCAACATCTGCTCTGCTCCAGTCCGAAACAGGGCCCAGCATGGTGCCGGGATCATCAGAGAGCTGAGGTGTGTGCTGGAATTCAATGTCCTCCCCATCCCGCAGCAGCCCTGCATTTCCCTCCTGCAGCCTTGGTCTCCAGCACAGCCATGGAGGCTCTTTGGGCTCAGGACTGTTGCTGCAGCCCCCAAGGGCAGCTGAGCTCTGCCTTTGGCACAGTCAGGCCTGGCCAGCGCAGGCCATGCTCAGCAATTGCTTGTGTGTGCCGGGCCTTGCTGTCTGCCCCAGCAGAGGCTGCGTGGCCCCTTTGTGGCCCTGTGATGGCCCAACCATGGTGGCCAAGCCCCTGTGCAGGCCCAGCCCAGGCCAGGAATGGCCCCTGTGCCGTGGTGCCCACAGCAGCCTTGGGGCTCTGTGCCCCATGGCCTCCCTGCTGGGAAGCCTCTGCCAGCTCCTGCAGAGCCCCTGGCACCTATGAGGCTGGCACAGACAGCCCTGCCCTGGGCTCTGCGGGCCTCTGGGCCAGCAGAGAGGCTGGCCATGGCTGGGAACAGGCCCTGAACCCGACAGGAGGATGGAGCTGGGCCACAGCCAAACTCAGCCCAGGCCAAAGCTGGGCTCAGCAGCCAGGGCTGCCAATGCATGGGCACAGAGGCTGGCGCTGACAAATGTCCTGGGTCCCCTCCCTGCTCTGTCCATGCCACCCAGGGCACAGAGCAGCCTCCTCTCTGGGCCACTTGCCTGTTTGCAATGCCTTGCACAGGCGCTGGCCCTGCCCCACAAGGCCTGGCCTGAGTCCTGCCCCTGCACTCTCAGCCAGGCTGGAATGGACACTGATGGTTTCTGGGCCAGGCTCTCTGAGCCCAGACCAGCTCACTGCAAGCTCTGCCAGCTGCCCTGAGCTCTGGGCAGCACCAAGGGCCTCTCCCCAGCCCTGCCCAGCCCAGCTGGCTCTGGCCCCACAGCTCTGGTCAGGCCAGGCTGCTCTGGGCACTGCCCCATGGCCTCAGCCCCTGGCAAGGGCACAGCAGCAGCTGCAGCTGCCACAGGACTCAGCCCCAGCCATGGGGGAAGGTGCTTGGCCAAGGCCAAAGGAGGCTCCCTGGCTGCCCTGCTCCCCTCAGTCTGAGGTGCTGAGAGCTCTGCAGCCCCTGCTGCCATCCCATCTGCCCAGGGCAGCACAAGAGCCCCGGCCTTGGGGCCCTCAAGAGCTGCTCCTGCTCCAGGCCCAGGGCCCATGCCAAAGCTGGGGCAGCCAAAAAGCTGTGCCCATTTCTGTTCATTTCTGCCCTGATGGGGATGGGTTCTCAGCCACTTGGAGGTTGATGATGAATTTTATTTCTCCAGAGGCCTCTTTTTTCTTGAGGTCTTCCGTTCAGAAATTCAATGTAAAAGGCTAATAAATATTTGTTCCAAACACACCTGAACAAGAAAAGCCCTTGGAAATAATAAAATTTTTTTATTTTTTGGTTAATTAGACAGATTACAGAAGTCTATTTAATGTGAATATACTGTATTTAAAACAATGCAGAGAGAATTGTTTTTTCCTGTTTTCTTATTTTGCTCATAGATTGATATCAGCAATGTCCAATTGATATTGACCCCCAGCACCTCTTCATGCAGTTTGAACAGATATGAAAATCCAGACCCTTCATGGCTGACAATCAGTCACACTTTGTCTTTATCTCCTCCCCACCATTTCCCTCATCCAACCACTGGCAATCAGAGCAGCTGAGGAATGGAGTCACATCCAGGGGTGTCCCAAGAGCTCAGAACTAGGGTTAGGTCAGTTCAATCTCTTTATTGCTGATCTGGATGAGGCCATTGAGAGTACCCTCAGTCAGTTCCCAGGTGAGCCCAAGCTGGGTGGGAGTGTGGCTGTGCTAGAGGGCAGGAAGCTCTGCAGATAGATCTGGACAGGATGGAGCCATGGGCCCAGGACAATTGGATGAGGTTCACCAAAGCCAAGGGCCGGGTCCTACCCTGGGCTTACAACCACCCCAAATCCCTGGCCTACCCTGCCCCTGATCCCCACAGCCTGTCCTGTCTCCTTCATCCCTGCATTGTCAGGGACTTTCTGGGACAAGGGAGCTCTGCTCTGGCTATGGAGGGAGGTCCAAGTGCTACCACTGGAGTGGGAACCACAACTCATCACGTTTGTGTCTTTTGGGGAGTGTGGAACTGGTGACACTTTGAGGCACAGAAAATTTCTCTTCATGGCAAACAGGCCCCAGTTGAACAGGACACCATTTCATAACAATCACAATCCTCCCTGAGATATGTGCAACGTTCCAGCAGCATCTGATGAGTCCACCATTCACAGGTGATTTCCATACTAAAATTCATTTCAGACAAAAGAACAATTAAGTTCTTGTATCAGGATGCTCATCCTGGAGTGGGTGCAAAACAGCTCCAACAATTCCTGATTTGCCAAGCTGTCAGTGGTGGATGGAGAAGGGAGGTCAGCCTGCTCTTGCTGTTGAGGAAATGCTGAAACCAGCCTGACTCATTTCATCTCCTCATGCCCTGGCTGATGTCTCCTCTTTCCCCTTCCACCCATTGGCTTTTGTCTCCCCCCAGCCCCCCTGTGAAGAGCCTGGCTCTGTGTTCTCCATCCCCTCCTGGCTGGCACTGCCAGGCTGGGATGAGGAGCCCATCAGCCTTCCCTGCTCTGGGCTGGACAAGCCCAGCTCCTTCAGCCTCTGCTCACGGCCCAATGGCTCCAGTACCACCTTGGAGGCCCTTCCCAGACCCTGCTCCAGCTGCCAGACATCTTTCCTGCCCTGGGCAACCCAATCCAGGCCACAGTGACCTGGATAATCCCCGTCCTTGATGTCCTGGTCACACAGCCCTGGCCCCTTGTCCCCATGTCAGGCTCTGGGGTGGATCCTGTGGAACATCCTTTGGTGGAGGCTATGGCTCCAGGTGGGCCAGGGGGATCCCGGGGGACAGGGACCCTGCTGGGCATGAACAGCATTGGAGTTCTTGGGAGAAACTGTGAGAGGGAGCTGGGGCTGAGTGACCAACCCAGTGACCTGACACAGCCCTGCTGGGATGTCACACAGCCCCTCTGGGATGTCACAGCCTGCTCTGTGATGTCACAGCCCATTCTTCAATGTCACACAGCTGGTCTCTGATGTTACAGCCAAATCTGTGATGTCACAGTCGGCTCTGGAATGTCAGACCTCTGCCCTGTCACAGCTGGCTCTGTGATGTCACAGAGGCAGTATATGATGTCATGGCTGCTCAAACACCTTACCTAACCCACTCTGTGATGTCATAGCCTCATCTGTGACCTCATGTTACCAGATGATATATTGTCTCCACCAGGTGACCTGACACCTGGAGCTTGTTCTCCACAACCCCAGGCCTATGGAAACCACACAATGCCCATTGTGTGAGAAGGGGAACTGGATGTCCACCAGCCTCAGTTTCCTGCTAGCTCAGCAAGGCCCACCAGAACATTGGGGTCCACAACCACCAGAGACCACCCCAGGATAGAAGAACACATAGGTGAGGGGAGGGGAAATATGTGAATGATTTTGGGGAAATGATTATCATATATAGGTTTTGTTTAGGACAATCAATGAATAAATGTGCAAAATACAGAAAATAAACAGAAACTTTCCTGCACTCAGCATGCACAGCTTTGGGAGGAACTATCCCCCATGCATCCAGCTGAATAAAGAATGCTGCTTCCTAATGCTACATTGGTGTTAAGGAGTTTTCTGTTTTTCCAAATTTTTGGTAGCACTCCCACTGCCAAGGAAAGCTCTGTCTGCTGCTGTTCACAAACAGAGAAGGGCTGGTGGCAGATGTGGGGCTCAGAGGCTGCCTGGGGCACAGTGAGCATGAAATAATCAAGTTTTCAATGTTCTGTGAAAGAAGGAGGGGCAGCAACAAAACCTCTACACTGGAATTAGGAAGGGCAGACTTTGGCCTGTTTAGGATGCCGATTTGGGGAGTACCAAATCAGGTACTGATTTTTTAAAAGAGAAACAGCCCTTAAAAAGCAAGGGGTCCAGGAAGGATGGACACATTTCAACGAAGTAATCTTAAGGGGGAAGGAGCAGCCTGTCCTAGTGTGGCAAAAGATGAGTGATTGAGGAAAATGACTGGCCTGGCTGGTCATGAAGCTTTTGTAAGAACTCAGGGGAAAAAAGAGAGAGCATCAACTTTGGACAAAAGGTCAGGCAACTGAAGAAATGTTTAAGGATCTTGCTAGGTTAAGCAGAAAGAAAAGCTGAGACATGAAAGCTCAATGAGAACTTAACCTGGCAGCTGCTGTAAATAAATGCAAAATATTTTTATAAAAAAAATTAAACCAAAGGGAGGGATAAGGAGAACCTCTATTCTTTATTGCATGCAGTGGAGAATATAGCAACTAAAGATGAGGAAAAGGCTGACCTACTTAACACCTTCTTTGTCTCAATTTTCAATATTAGGACAGGTTTACCTCAAGAAAAGAGTTCTCCTGAGCTGGTAGTTGGGCACAGGGAGAAGAACAGCCACCCTGTAATCCAGGAGGAAGCAGTTGGTGACCTGCTGAGCCCCTCAGATGCTCACAGCTGTGTGGGATTGGATGGGATCCATCCTAGGGGGATGAACGAGCTGGTGGATGAGCTCCCCAAGCTGCTCTCCATCATTCACCATCAGTCCTGGCTCAGTGGGGAGGTCCCAGAGGACTGGAGGTACCAGTGTGAGCCCATCCCCAAGAAGGGCTGGAAGGAGGAGCTGGGGAACTCCAGGCCTGTCAGCCTGAGCTGGGTGCCCGGCAAGGTTATGGAACAGATCACCCTGAGTGCCATCACAGGGCACCCACAGGATGGCCGAGGGATCACAGCCAGCCAGCGTGGATTTCAATGTCTGCACTGATGATCTGCATGAGGGGACTGAGTCCAGCAACAGCAAATTTGCAGATGGCACCAAGCTGGGTGTGAATGTGGATCTGCTGGAGGTAGGAGGGTTCTGCAGAGGGACCTGGACAGGCTGGATCCAAGGCCCAAATCCAACAAGGTGAGGTTTTACAAGACCAAGTGCCGGGTCCTGCACTTTGGCCACAACAACCCCTGCAGTGCTACAGGCTGGGGACAGAGTGGCTGGAGAGCAGCCAGACAGAAAGGGACCTGGGGCACTGTTGGACATCAGGCTGGGCATGAGCCAGCAGTGTGCCCAGGTGGGCAAGAAGGCCAGTGGCTCCTGGCCTGGATCAGGAATGGTGCGGCCAGCATGATCAGAGCTGATGGACTCAGCACTGATCTGGCCCATGCTCTGCACTCAGACAGTGCTGCTGCAGCTCCAGAGAAGGGAACACAAGGGGATCACTGCAGAAAACTTCGCTGGGAGATCATTTAGGTCCTTTAAAGACACCAAGAGCACAGCCCCTCATTGAAAAATACAGTCTGTGGACACAGGGAAGGTGCAGAGAAACAAAATGAGAAATGGCACAAGCAATGGTTTTACTTTGTGGACAATAATAAAAACTAAAACACAGGGGGAAAAAAGGACAAATCCAAAAGAACTATCCAAGATGATTTATATTAAAAATTATTTATATTACTTGGCCTGTCCCTGCTGCAGCCCTGACACTGCCACCCCCAGGGCTGTGCCCGGCCCCGAGAGCACTCAGGCCCTGCAGCAACACCAGGGCCACCAGGGCAGCGGGGCAGGGCCACGGCAGCAGCACTGGCAACACCAAGTGCTGCTGCTGCTGGGCATGGCTGCTGGGCCAGCACTGATCTGCCCCCAGCTCTGCACACAGACATTGCTGCTGTAGCTCCAGAGAAGGCAACAAAAGGGCATCTCTGCAGAAAACTTTGCTGTGAGATCCTTTAGTTCATTTAAAGCCACCAAGAGTGCAGCTCCCCATTGAAATGGGCTGTGGCCACAGGGAAGGTGGAGAGAAACATAATGAGAAATGTCACATAGAATTACATTTATTTGTAGATAATATGAAAAAATTAAAACAAAGAAAAAGAACTTCCAAAATGAAAACAAACAGAAATATCAAAGATTATTTTTATTACATTTATTTGTAGAAATTGGCAAGCATTTCAACGTTTCTGAAAGCATCCAGTCATCATTGTCTGCAGTGCAGCCTTGAGCTCCTGGTTCCTCAGGCTGTAGATGAGGGGGTTCAGGGCTGGAGGCACCACTGAGTACAGAACTGACACTGATATATCAAGTGATGGGGAGGAAATGGAGGGGGGCTTCAGGTGAGCAAATGTGCCAGTGCTGATAAACAAGGACACCACAGCCAGGTGAGGGAGGCACGTGGAAAAAGCTTTGTGCCGTCCCTGCTCAGAGGGGATCCTCAGCACAGCCCTGAAGATCTGCACGTAAGAGAAAACAATGAACACAAAACAGCCAAATGATAAAAAAAGGCTAACTACAATGAGCCCAAGTTCCCTGAGGTTTGATTGTGAGCAGGAGAGCTTGAGGATCTGTGGGATTTCACAGAAGAATTGGCCCAGGGCATTGCCATGGCACAGGGGCAGGGAAAATGTATTGGCTGTGTGCAGCAGAGCATTGAGAAAGGCACTGCCCCAGGCAGCTGCTGCCATGTGGGCACAAGCTCTGCTGCCCAGGAGGGTCCTGTAGTGCAGGGGTTTGCAGATGGACACGTAGCGGTCGTAGCACATGATGGTCAGGAGGGAAAGCTCTGCTCCCATAAAGAACATAAAGAAAAAGAGCTGAGCAGCACATCCTGTGTAGGAGACGTTCCTGATGTCCCAGAGGGAATTGTGCATGGCTTTGGGGACAGTGGTGCAGATGGAGCCCAGGTCAGTGAGGGCCAGGTTGAGCAGGAAGAAGAACATGGGCGTGTGCAGGTGGTCGCCGCAGGCTATGGCACTGATGATGAGGCCGTGTCCCAGGAGGGCAGCCAGGGAGATGCCCAGCAAGAGGCAGAAGTGCAGGAGCTGCAGCTGCCGCGTGTCTGCCAATGCCAGCAGGAGGAAGTGGCTGATGGAGCTGCTGTTGGACATTTGCTGTGCCTTGGCATTTGGATCTTTAAAAAAGTAATCATGGAATAATTGGGTTTGGAGAGGATCCTAAATATCCCAGCACAGCTTGGGGGCACATTCCATACACTCCCTACCCAGGGCTCTGCTACCTGGAGCTGTCCCTGCCAGCAGCTGCTTCCCTGTGCCCAGGGCTGGGCCCTGCCAGTCCTGCCAGAGCCCAGCCCAGCCCTGGGGGCTCAGCTCTGCCCTGCAGACCCCTCCCAGTACTGGCACTGCCCAGGGGCAGCTCTGGCTCTGCAGGCTCTGATGGCAACGTCAAAGCAACCCTGAGGAGGCTGGATAAACAAGACAAACTGCAGCTTCTAAGGGGCCCTGTGCTGATTTCTGTCACTGCCTGGTTTAGCAACATCTGAGAAATTTTTTTTTTCTCATCCTGGACTGCCAGATGAATATCTGTGTGCAATTTCCCATCAAGACAACCCAGAGCAGTACTTTAAAAAAGCAGGATTTTCCCTTTTATGCAGTCCCTGCCTCGCTCCGCTGCCTGCATAATGTATTTGGAAATGTTCTGCAGGTAAATGCCATGCTGGGAGCAGTCCTGAACAATGCAGCATCCTCCCCACAAAAGGAGAACACTTCCAAGCCTTACCAGCTGTCTCCTCCCACCCAGATCTTGTCCCCCAGTGCTGGGAGCAGCTGCCAGGGCTGGCTGAGAGCTGTCCCTGGCATTCAGCAGAGTCCCTGCCCCAGCACAGTGCTCTGGGCTGCAGGACCCTGCTCTGCACGACAGCCCTGGGCACCCCTGGCTGCTCTGCACAAGAGACAATCAGAGAATGTACTCACAGAGTCTGTAGGCATTGGGATGTTCCAGCTTGAGGAGATGCTTCAGGAGCTACACCCGCATTGTCCTGCAGCCAGAGGCTCCTGTGTCAAGGGCTGGCAGTGATTGTGCCCCAGGCACTTCTCAGCACCTTCCCAGCCCTGACTGATTGAAGCTCTCTGTGCCTCTGTGCTGTGCCCAGGGTGGCTGCAGGCAGTGCCCCAGCCCTGCTGGGCTGGTAGAAGAGCTGCTAATCAAGAGAAATGTGCTTTTGAAGCTTTTCTTGATTACCAGGAGCTGCCTCTGTCCAGGAGCCCAGCCCAGCTCATCAGCACAGACACAACATAAGGACTTTAATGAGCCTCTGGGACTTTGTGCCCAGGCCCTGAACATCAGTCCCTGAGAGGGAGCTGAAGAAACCTCTCCAGAACTCCAAGTCAGAATCATACTCCAAACTTTCTTGGACTTTTAATGGGTCCCAGAGAGGGACATGACTGAGAAAGTGTCCCCAGGCCCCAGGCAGAGCAGAGAACTGGAGGCAGTGATGACAGGTGGGGACATAGAGAAGCCAAATCTTGGTGCCCTGGGGCACAGCAGGGTCTGTGCCAGCAAGGGCTGTGAGGAGACACCTTGTCCTGAGGCCCTGGGGCCTCCTGGCACAGCCCCAGCCAGTCTGGGCACTGTCAGCCCCTTGTCCTGCCCTCAGCATCCCCCCCTAGCCCACATCCCAGTGGCCTCAAGGATCTGCTGGAAGGAGTCCCTGGGGAGCTTGGTCAGCAATGGCCCTGGGGCCTCCTTAATGCTCCCTGCAGGGACTGCAGGTTTTTCAAAGGACTTTGGGTTTTGCTTTTGCCTTGAAGTCTCTGAGAGGTTTATGCAATCCTGGCCTGCAATTATCTGCTGTAATTAGTCCCTGGAGAGGCTTTGTCAGTAACAACACTCATTGTGGCTCATTAATGCTTCAAGGTACTTCAGTTGTTTGAAGGTACTTGGTGTTTCCCTTTTGATACAGACTCTGTGAGAGGTTTGTGCACTCAAGGCCTCAGATTTCTGCTTTAACGAATCCCTTGAGAGCTTTGTACTGACACTCAGTGGGGCTCATTAATGCCTTGAGAAACTCAAGGTTTTTAAGATACTTTATGGATTTAAGAATACTTTTAGGTACTTTTAAGAATTTTCCTTCCCACGCTGAGTCTCTGAGAGGTTTTTGTGCCATCCTGGTCTCCAATTCTCTCCTCCAAGGGGTCCATGAGGAGCTTGTTTTGGGTATCTTCTCCCTTTCTGTTTTACAACAAAGATGGAACAGAAATAATTTTGTAAGACTTTCTAAAAGCATCCAAAAAAGCATGGAACAATTAACAATACAGCAACAATCAGTAAGAAAATTAATAGTCCTGTTTTAGCTAGACATCATACAACTCTTTAGTCCCTTGGATTGGAAGAGTTTATTGACCCAGTCTTTGTTTTCTACTTAAAGCTTCTTGAACCCTTCCTTCAGTACCTTAATTCTCTTGTGGATTGACTCGCTGTGGATGGAGAGGTTCATGCAACACATGTCCTCAGAGTCTACACGGCCATGCCCCATGTGCCCACAGTAAAAACTCTGTCAATGTTCTGCAAGGTGGCATGTCTGATGGTCTCTATGTCTGAGAGTGGGCAACTCAATGTGAGGGAGGCAGCATTGTTCTGCTTACTTAACAGGCACCCAAGATTGTCTAATTGTCCTAAAGCTTTAGCTGCAGCCACCCAAGCTAGTCCAAATTGGGGGTGCTACCATCCGATACCTGGATTAAAGCTTGCAAAGCCATCTCTTTGATATCATCCAATACTTCTCTGGCGATACCTGCTGCTTGATCATCTGGTAGGCTGTGTTGTCCTTCTCCAGCTAGATGGTTGATTGTCAATTCAGATCTTGCCTCATTATTAGCATTGTGTGCTAAACACTTCCATCCCCCTTCCCACAGGGTGTATTCTGTAGGTGACAGCAACGTGGTCATAATACATTTTAAATCATAGGGGGTTAAGACATGTGCTGTAGACATGGCCCTAATTAGGCCATTAAAAGACAGTAAGTCCTTCCTATGGTCTTTAGCTGCCCTACACAGATCCTTGATTTCCCCGTAAACCAATGGCTGATACCTGGGATTCTGCCCCCTTCTTTTATAACATACGGGGGCAATGAGGAATTTTGAGACTATATGCCAGTCTTCTTACTTTCCCAGGGATCTTCTGGGGTTGAGGGGCAAGTTGGCTCTGAGGAGTCCAAACTGTCTTCTGGGGAGGAAGAATGACTTGGAGGAGAAACATTTGGATTAGAAATAGTGTGGCAGCTGGGCTTAGTACCTTGAACATAGGGTTATATTGTTGCCAGAGGATGATGCAAAAGGCGTCAGGTGTTGGGGAGGAAGGGCCTTGACCTAGGATGGCAGACTTCCAGGCTGGCCTTCTGGAGGCATGGCCCAGGGTAGTGGGGGAATGATTGACCGTGGAGGCATAACCTGTGGTTGTGGGGGTGGAGTCTGGAGGTTCATTCAGGGTGGAAGAGAAGGTTGTAGTAGCAGGAAGTGGAGCAGCCAAGATGGAGGGAGGACGGTCAGGGTGAGGGACATCTGGAAAATTTTTAATGATCCACTTCATGATTGATTTTAATTTGTTCTTTGAAGATATTTGGTCATGATCAGTGAGAATTAACTTAAAGCATCCATATACGCACCTTTCTACTTTGGACATCCGGCTACCCATTTTTCTCTTTCTCCGCCTTAGGTGGAACAGCCACTGGAACAGCCTAAATCAGTTATGGGATGTGGATGCGTATTGTAAAAACACAGGAGCAAAATGGGCATTAATTGTCCTGTATTTCCCCAAACCCACCTGCAATCCTATGCAGGTGAAACTGTCATTGTCCCTGTGGATCCTGGCTGAGGTCACTCGAAGCAATGATGAATCTGCCAGCCTGGCACAATCCAAAATCCCGGGGAGCACTGGCCTATCCATCAGCTCACCCCAGCTGACATGACTGAATGTCAGGGTCCCTGTTTGTGCACCAAATGTCACAATGAGGGTGGCTCTGACAAACCTTTCTGGTTCCCCAACTTCAGGGCAAGGGTGGTGAAAATGAAAAGGAGCAGATGCTGGGGAAGATGAAACAGGAAAGCCTTATAAATATGATTATGGGGCAAAAGATTTTGAGAATAGACAAACTGTAAGTGAGATTGAAATGAAAGCAAGCTTTTAGAGACCAAGCCTTAGTTACTGAACAACTGGAAAACAATGGTATGTCCGGCTAAAGGTAATCTTCTTTTGATGAAACAATTCCCTCTGCTTGCAGACAGGTCCAAGGGTCAGAGCAGACCCTACTAGCTTGGCAGAAGGGGTCCAAAGAGTAGTTTTTAGGGTTTAAAATATAACACAGTATGGCAATGTAAAGTTTCTTATAGGCTGTATGTAAATGCCATAAGATTTGTATCTTGTACTAGAGTGGTTAGTGAAAATTAGAATATGTGTCACAGAAGAAGATTTATTGTGTTGTAACGGGAACTCCTCTCCTCCTTTGGACATCCATTTTGGGCACCTCTTTTGAGCTCCTCTTTTGGGCCTGCTCCGAGCAGTGTCTGGCAGCTCCAAACAAGGCCCCTGCACCCACACCTGTTGGGATCTCTAGCTGGTCAGATTGACCCTGAGAAAAGTTCAAAAGTTTCTTTTCCCAGCCCAGCGCTTGAAGAAGGAGTCAGGGCTCTTCATTTCTCCATCTTAAGGTTGTTTATTTTATGTTATCTGTAAAAACTTTTCTCCTGCCCTGCCGAGGTCAGCTCAGCAAGACAATCCGAGGCATTCTGCCTGCCCCCGGGGCAGTGTTATGTCTTTATACTAAAAACTACATGTACAATGTTTACAATTACTTTCCAAAACCTATCACCTATGTTAGACAGTGAGCTTCTACTCTAAAGCAATCTCTAAGTGCCAACATCACAGCAGAAGATGGAGGCCAAGAAGAAGAAGGAGAAAGGCTGGACACCCCCAGTTCCCTCCATCCTGCCTCCTGAACCCCCATACCAAAAATTCTAAAGTCTACTTTTCTCCCCTGTGCTAACTTCACTGATATTCTACTTAACCTCTTGTGCCCTGCTGACCTTCATACAATGTTGGTAATTTGCTCCATGGGTCATAATCAAAACCACAGGCATTTGGGCTCTGTGCCAGGGTCTCTGAGACCCCTGGCAGGGGTCTTGGTGCTCAGGACAGCCAGAGGGTTGTCCTGGGTCCTGACACACACCCTTTGCAATAAACCACAAGTTCAAGACCTGGCTTCAGAGATCTATCATCTCCATCCATCCCAACCGTCATACCCCCCGAAGCTCCTACAAGCAGGATCAATGGAGTTACCAAAAAAAACTTTAGTAACAGGGTGAAAAACAATAAACATGGAGAAGTCGAGCACAGCACGAGGGGTGTGGGATCCAAAGATCTGAGATAAAGGCGAAGCAACAATGTATACACTTCGGGATAGAACACTCTAGAACAAAAACCAAAGAGGGGAAACAAGTAACAAATAGGGGAGGAGAACTTGGACAACTTAGCATAACAACACTAAAGGTATATGAGGGAACTCTCAAGCTCACCCTAGGTTAAACAAATGATTCCCAGGGCTTCAAACTTGCACCCAGGTCTTCTGGGGTAAAATCTGGCTGACTCTGAGTTACAGCCAGGCTAACTCCCACACCGCTGCTTTGCCCTGGCCCCTTGGGACCATGTGGCCAAATAGAGCCACAATGATGTCCTTGGTTCCACGAGGCTCTGCAGTGTCACAATGGTCCCTTGGATCCATGGTGCTCTGCAGTGCCACAATGGCTCCTTCGTTTCACAAGGCTAACAAATGTCACTTTGGTCCCCATGCAAAGGAAACCACAGAGCCCCCATGTTTCAGGAGCTGATGAACAGCAACCACCAGAGGCCAAGGCAAGCCTGACCTGGCTGTCCAGGCAGGTTTGCTTGGAACAACCCTTGGATATTTGAAATTATGGATGTGGAGTCCTAATTTAAAACATCTGTGCATGGAGAAGAGGGATGGGTTTTTTCATAAAAAGAAAAGCACAGAGCTCTTTCCAATGTTTGGAAAACAGGTGAGTGGTGCCCCTCAGGAGTCAAAGACCAGCCAGACTTGTCTGGCCTGGCAACTTTTGTCTGGCAACAATCCTTGGATACACAGAAATTTGGAAGTGGAATCCAAATTTGGCCATGCATGCCTGGAAAAAATGGACAGTTCTTTTCCATAAAAAGAAGAGCCCAGAGCCCCAGTGTTTCAGGGGCAGATGGGAGCAGCCTTCCACATTCCAAGGTCTGCCAGACCTATCAGGTGACCCCTGAGAGACCAAGGCAGCCACACATATTTCATGTTCCCTTGCTTCCTCAGGGCCCTGCAGTGTCACAATGGCTCCTTGTTTCCATGAGGCCCTAAGGTGTCATAATGGCCCCTTGGCTACACAAGTCCTTAAAGGATCTTAATGGTCTCCATGGTTCCACAAGCCCAAGGCCCCACAGTGCCATAATGGACTTTGGGTGTCCAATGGCCCTTTGGTTCCATTGGGGCCCAGTAGTGCAACAATGATTCCCTTGTTTCCACAACTTCCCATAGTGTCACAATGGCCCCTTGCCTCCTTGAGGTCCTGCAGGGTAGCAATGGTCTCCATGATTCCATGGGGCCTTGTAATGCCACAATGCTCTGCATTGATCCACAGTGCCCTGCAGGATCACAATAGCCCTTTGGCTCCACGAGGCCCTGAAATCAGCAATGGCCTCTTGGTTCCACAAAGCCCTGCTGCTTCACACTGGTCCCTTGGGACCATGGGGCCCAACAGAGCCACAAAGATATTCTTGGTTCCACAAGGCCCCATAGTGTCACAGTGCCCCCTTGGATCCGTGGTACCCTGCAGGGTCACAATGTTCCTCTTGGTTCCTTAAGGCCCAACAGTGTAACAGGTTCCAAAAGGGCTTGCAGTGTCACCATGGCCCATTGGATCCACAATGCTCCGCAGTGTCACAATGGTCTCCATAGCAAGGAAACAAGTGAGCCCCAGTGGTGCAGGGGCAGTCACCAGAGAGGAAGTCACCAGAGACCATGTCTAGCCAGACTTGTGTCACCCTGATTTTTAAGATTTTCTAAGTCTTCTGATGTTGACATTCTTGTAGCAAACTTTCTCAACCACTTTCTGTAAATAACTCATTATTTTGCATTCCTTTATGGAGGAGGAGAGAGTTGAAGGGCTGTTGTTTTGACCAGTGTCTTTGGAGAGGTGGCACTGTCACCTTCCAATCCGCTGTCACTTTTGTAAAACTATAAATGTTGGCGTCAGAAAATAAAATATCCCTTTTTCCTTCACCTTGAGAACGGTGGTGTGTGCTTCTGTTCTTTTGTGTTCTACAGTGAGATCTGGTGACCACCTAAGTGTACTGCAGCCCAGGCTGAGACAGAGTGCAGATTGTTGGTGAGGTTGTATTGTTCCCCCTCTTTGGTGCTTTGCCTGCTGTTCTTGGGGTAATGGCAACCGCTGTGGGTTTCAAGGAGGATTCCCTAATTTTGGATGTCTGGACAGGGGTCCTGGAGTGGAAACAGGTTTCTGTTTCCTGGGATGATTTTGAGAGATTGTTTCTGTGGGCCCGAGAGTGAGAGCTCTTTTCGGACCCTGCGAAGGTGTTCTCCAGGGAGGCGCGGATTCTCATGGGGGTCTGCCTCATGCAGGCCCTCTTTGATGATTGCACTGTAGAAGTGGGATCGCTGCTGATGCAGTGGAAGAAGTGTGAGGAGCTTTGGCAGGGGTCTGGTTCTTGCACCTCTCAGATTTCCCAGGGATGCGCTCCTGTCTCGGACGTGGACGAGGAAGAGTTTGAGTTTCTGTGTGATGTAGAGCCCTCCCCCTGGACCTAGGACGGTGTTTTGGGGAACAGGTCCAACTGGGGGATGGCTCTGTGGATTCGGCAGGTCATCCTTGCCTCTCCCTGTGCGGGCGGCAGGGCGGAGGGCGTGCTGTCCTCTCTTTGTGCCTTCCCGGCCTTTGAGGATCAGCCTCTGCCTCGGATTGAGTCTGATTCGGTGACAACTCTTTGTCCAAACTGCGGTGTTTCCACGACGTTCCCCCTGAGCATGGCAGGAGCAGGTCCAACCGCCTTCGAGTTGGGCTCATTGGTGGGGAGGGTGGCTTAACCCATCTCTGAGTCTGTGCAGTCTGCCAGGGATGCGCAGTCAGTGGAAGCCGTGGGGGTGTGGGGCCATGGACAGTGTTCCGTCTGGCCCCACTCTGGTAGGCAGGCAGCCCGCCCCACTCCACTCAGCCGGGGGAGTGCCCACTGTGGAGTCTTGTGGTTCAGGATGGACTCTCATAGGGGCTGTGCCAAGCTCCCTTGTGGTGCTCTGCAGTGATGTGGCTCTGCGGGTCCCGCCTCTTACGGCATCCCCCTCCTCCCCCATGTTGGGGGCTGGGGACCCCGCGCTGGTCTCATCCCAGTCCACACTGGGTTTGCAGGCCGTGCTGGCACCTGCGCCTGTCAAGGCGCCCCCTGCTGCGTCTGCGGTGCGACAGGGTGCTGAGGTATTTACCTTTAGTGCAAATGCTGACACGGCCAGTGGGAGGCTGGTGGGTTCCTGGGGCCGTGGCGCCTCCTCGTTGAATTTGTGGATGTTTCCCTCATGCCAGGTGACTGTGTGTCTGAGGAACCCTGTGTGTTTCTGGCAAGAAGTCAATACTAAAACTGATGAGATGTCTGAGCCTGCCTCCTCACGGCATCCGCAGGGTTGCAGAGTGGGGTCGTCTGGCTCTGCCGGTGCTGCAGGGGGTGCAGGGGTGAGTGGTGTTGACCTGCCTCCCAGTCGATCATCTACCCTTGTCCCTCTGGGGCCCAAGGACCGGGACACAGCAGGTGCTGTGGCTTTGCAAGGGGCTTCCCAGGCTTTCCCTGTTCTCAGGGGTGTTATTCATAACACCCATCAACCCCTTTCGTATAAGCTGGAGGGGGAAGTCCGTGATGCGGTTGCTCAGCATGGTTTGGGGTCTGCTGTGGTTATGCAGACTCTCCGGAGGGTTGCTATGGACGTGCTGATGCCTCATGACCTCCGTCGTGTGGCGTCCTGTCTTTTTGACCCTGTGCAGTTTGATGTTTTTGAGACCAAGTGGGCTCATTTGGCAGCCGATGCGTTGGTGCAAAATGTTGTGCTGGGGCCACAGGACCCCAGGCATGTGGCTGTCGCTGACATGCTGTTGGGAACAGGGATTTATGAAAATACTCAGGGGCAGAGTGGATTCGATCCCCTTGTGCTTGACTAGTGCCACACACTGGGCATGGCAGCGATTGTTCAGACCCTGGAAATGGCTGTTCCGAGGCAGCAATTTGCGACCATTGTCCAGGGGGATGATTTGATGAGCCTTTCATGGCATTTGTGGCAAGGCTGGCTGCCTCTGTGGAGAGGCAGGTGCCTGATCCTGTGGCAAGGAGGATTGTGATTGCAAACCTTGCGAGGTGTAATTGCAATGATGCTTGTAGGAGGGTCATAGCGGCTGTGCCTGGTTTTCCTGCTGTCTCCAAGATGGCAGAGGCCTGTGCGGACATCATCCCCTCGGGTTGGAAGTTGGCTGCTGTGGCTGCTGCTGTGCAGCCACTCTGGGCGGCACCGCAGGGCAGGCGGCCACAGCAGGGGACTGCACAGGCTGGCAAGAAGCAGGGGAAGAAGGCACAGAAGGTCAAATTCCCCATGTTCTTGTGTGGTCAGTGTGGTAGGCCAAATCACATGTCCATTATCTGCAAGGCGAATGTTCATGTTAATGGCCAGGCTTTACCGGACTCGGGAAACGTGAAGCGGAGCGTGCAGCAGGGACATGCCCAGACACAAGCTTCTCTCCATACCCAGGAGCCAATGGAGGTCTCCTTTGCCAGCTTGCAGCCAGCACCCACGGATCAGCAGGTGTGGATGTCTGCATCGCAGCAACAGTTGTCTTAAAATCTTGTAACATACACAAGGCTCTCCTGGATGCCTTTGATCCCTTGGGTGGGGGCATGAGTGCTCTCCTTATGGGGAGGTCTAGTGCCACCCTTCAGGGCATCATTGTGCACCTGGGGCTCATTGATACAGATTTCACAGGGCAGATTTGTGCCATGGTCTCCACACCCACCCCCTCCCATCATGATCCCGAAAGGGACACGACTTGCTCAACTTGTGCCTTTTAAGTCCTCTGTTCGCAGGACAGCTGACCAGTTGTGTGGAGCTGGTGGCTTTGGATCCACTGGGCTGCCTCAAGTTCACTGGACTGCGGTCCTGACCAAGGACCATTCCGAGATGCTGTGTACCCTGTCCATTCCTGGTGCGACGCCGTCGGAGATCCACCTCTGCAGGCTTATTGACAGCGGTGCTGACATCCTGGTTCTCCCACTTGCTGCCTGGCCCTCGGAGTGGCCCCTGGATCCGGTGGAGACATCTGTTGTGGGCCTGGGAGGGACGGCACAATGCTACGTGAGCCTGCAGCCCGTGCTGCTCATGAACCCAGAGGGACAGACAGCCTGGGTTAGGCCTCATATTACTTCAACTCCTCCCAGCCTCTGGGGGAGGGATGTTCTGTCTGTCTAGGGGGTGCGCATCGAGACAGATTTTTGATGCGATGAAGGACGCAGAGTGTCCTGCGCCTCCTATAAGGTGGCTGCTGGACAAGCCTGTCTGGGAGAAGCAGTGGCCCCTCCCTCAAAATAAATTGGTCGTTCTTCAGAATCTGGTGCAGGAACAGTTGGACCAGGGTCATCTGGAGCCTTCTACCATTCCCTGGAACACTCCGTTCTTCTGCATCAAAAGGAAATCTGGGAAATGGAGGTTTTTGCAAGACCTCAGTAAGGTTAATGCCGTGATGGAAAGCATGGGAACATTGCAGGCGGGCATGCCATCACCTACCATGCTTACTGCAGACTGGCCAGTCCTCATTGTGGATCTGAAGGATTGTTTCTTTACGATTTCTTTGCATCCTGATGACAGATCAAAGTTTGCCTCTTCAGTGCCAGCGATTAACAAGGCTGAACCTGCACAGAGATATCAATGGAGGACATTGCCCCGGGGCATGCACAATTCTCCTGCATATGCCAGTGGTATGTGGCCTGTGCCTTGTGTGGAGTTGGCAAGCAGATGTACTTCTGTATCATTATATGGACAACATTTTGGTGGCTGTGTCCACTCAGGATGAGCTGCTGAGGATTCAGCCTTGGTTGCTCAATGCTTTGCATGCTCATGGACTGCAGGTGGCTCCAGAAAAGGTTCAAAAACAACCACCTTGGAAGAACTTGGAGGTCAAAATTCTGGAATGGACAATCTGTCACCAGGAGGTGCAATTTGTGCATTCTGTGAAGACAATGAATGATGCTCAGAAATTGGTAGGTGTCATCACTTGGTTACGTCCGTACTTGGGGCTAACCGATGCACAGCTGTCTCCTCTGTCTGATTTGTTGAGAGGAGACTCTGATCTAAAGTCACCTCGCACACTGACCCCTGAGGCACTTAAGGCGTTGGAGGTGGTTCAGCAAGCTGTTTCAATGCTTGCCAAGGTTATCGCATTGATCCCTCCGTAGATGTCACTGTGTTCATCACCACTCCAGATTCGTATCCCACAGGCGTCATTGGCCAATGGAGTGACAAATGGTCGGATTCCTTGCATGTTGGAATGGGTTTTCCTGTCCCATCAGCCGCAGAAGACGGCAACTGCATTGTTTGAGCTGATTGCTCGCTTGATAATCAAATGCCGGCAATGGTGTTTGCAATTGATGGGTGTGGATCCTGCAAAGATCATACTTCCGGTGCAATGGGAGGATTTTGACTGGAGCTTTGCAAACAGTGTGTCCCTGCAGAGTGCTCTGGAAAATTTTTCAGGGCAGGTCATTTATCATCTGCCCAGTCATAGGCTACTGCATATGGCAAAATCCACACAAATTTCTTTGCAGCCCAAGAATAGTCAGGAGTCTGTGCAAGGACCCGCCGTCTTCACTGACAGTTCAGGGAGAACAGGAAAAGCCATTGCTACCTGGAGGGACGGATCTGAGTGGCAGGTTCTGGAAGGCCATGAGGATGGGTCAGCCCAATTGGTTGTAACTGAGGGCTGCTGTTATGGCATTTGAGAAATTTTCCCAGGAACCTTTCAACTTGGTCACGGATTCCGCCCATGTGGCTGATATTGCACACCAGTTGGGCCGTTCGGTTTTGAAGGAGGTCAGTAATCCTGCCTTGTTTCATTTACTGAAGACCTTGTTGTGTGCCATTCAGGCCTGGGTTCATCCATTCTATGTTCTGCATGTGAGGAGTCAAACGAATTTGCCAGGCTTTATAGTGGAAGGTAATGTGAGGGCTGACAAGTTGGCTAACCCAGCGTGGGTAGCGCCTCAGCCTGATACACTCCCGCAGGCCAAGGCATCCCATGGGTTTTTCCACCAGAACACACATACCCTGCAGAAGCAGTTTCAGCTGACGCCAACTGAGGCTCGTGACATTGTCGAGTCATGTGATGACTGCCATGCACTTGCTTCGCCTTGCCAGCAGGGGTAAACCCCAGAGGCCTTAGGGCCTTGCAGCTTTGGCAGACCGATGTCACCCAGGTTGCCGAGTTTGGCCGGCTCAAGTATGTGCATGTCACTGTGGACACGTTCTCCTCTGCGATGTGGGCTTTGGCTCACACTGGGGAGAAGGCCCATTATATCCTCGCCCACTGGAGGCTGGCCTTTGCTGTTCTGGGCATACCTTCTGCTGTGAAAACCGACAACGGTCCTGCTTGTGCATTGCAAAAGGTGCGGCAGTTCCTGCAGTTGTGGGGTGTCTCGCACAAGTTTGGTATCCCTCATTCTCCGACTGGTCAAGGTATTGTAGAAGGCACTCATGGTACTCTGAAGCGAGTTCTTCAAAAACAAAAACAGGGAATGCAGGGTGAAACCCCGCACAGTCGGTTGGCAAAAGTTTTGTGCGCAGTCAATCATCTCACAGTGCCACAGAACTCAAATAATCCTGTCACTTTGAATCACCATCTCTCGTTTGCAGGCTGCGGACGAGGCACATCAGCATCGAGCGAAGGTTCAGGTGTGGAATTTATTCACCAAACAGTGGGAAGGTCCCTATGACCCTATCGCTTTGGGGCGCAGGTATGTTTGTGTATCCACAGATACTTGGGTACGCTGGGTACTTTTGAAATGTGTTCGCCCTGACCTGCGACCGCAGAGACAGAATCTGGCTGATGAGCAAGATGGAAACCGTGACCAACCTGAAAGGCATCAAGCGGGTGAATTGTCAGATGCAGATGATGAGAGTGATCACTCTGATGATTCCTCTGCAAGTGGGCACTGAACATTGTTCATGTTTTCTTTTTCATATTGTTCATTTTCTCTTTTTCTTTTTTAAATGGAAAAGGGTGAGATGTTGCCCTGGTATTTTAGGATTTTCTAAGCCTTCTGATGTTGACATTCTTGTAATTAACTTTCTCACACACTTTCTGTAAATAACTCATTGTTTTGCATTCCTTTATGGAGGAGGAGAGAGTTGATGCACTGTTGGTTTGTCCAGTGTCATTGGAGAGATGGGACAGTGAACCTCCAATCCACTGTCACTTTTGGAAAACTGTAAATGTTGGAGTCAGAAAATAAACTTCCCCTTTTTACTTCTCATTGAGAACAACGAGGTGAGCTTGTGTTCTTTCGTGTCCTATAGTGACACTCCTGGGCTAGCGACTCCCTCTGAGTGGGGCCTCTCCCAGCCAGGAACTCTCCCGTTTGCTGCACTCAGGGATCCTGAACAAGGACGGAGCCTGGGCCAATCCCCCCATTCCTCCAGGCTCAACCCTTCACCCACTGGGTAGATGCCAAAGCATCCACAGGGAACATTTCCTGCCTTCAGGGGAATTTCTCACAGGTGCCTTGCACTGAAGGTGAGGGTCTGTCCGAAAATCTTTCATTTTTGCCTCACAACTGTCATGAAGAGAAAAGACACTGAAAGGTTAAAAACTGTTGAGCCAGTTGGGAAAGAAAGTCTTATGCTTATTCAGTGTGTTCACAGGTGGTGTTTGCAGAACATGCCATGCTGTACTAGAAAGGGGCATGCTGCCCTTTCTGAACAATGGATCTGGACTTTCTCCCTACCTCCTGACCTGGCTGGTCTGAGCTCTGGAGTGGTTCCCCCTCTCCAAGGGAAGACCCCTTTTGCATTTCTTCAACCACTGTGACAGACAAATAGAGAGGTGAGCCTCTTCATCAAGGAACCAAGACAAGAAAAGAAACCCCCTTGGCACCCCCCTGGCACCCCCCCTTGGCACCCCCTGGGACTGAACCCCCCCAGCTCGGGGGGGGGGGGAGTGTGCATGAAGGGGGAAAACTGCCCAGAATAAACGCACATGCAAAGCATTCGGCCATGAAAACAATGGAAAAAGCACCCCCTCCTTTTGTTCCTATTCTTTTCCCCTCCTTGGAAACCTTATTTCGGCCACCCTTCCCCCAACGAAAAACAGTATATTTTGGGGTGCAATCTGACCGTGCTTTGAGATCTCCCTGGGACGTGCACCAGTGAGCTTCGATGGCTGGACCCCCAAAGGACAATGACACGTTTCGGTAGCTATACCCCACCTGACCTTCTTTCCTCCCTCTTCCCTTGTCTTACCCTTTTCTTCCCTAGATTCCCTATTCAAACACTTATTCAGCTGTGGTTATTATCAATAAAATTGCATTTTGTTGATTTGTTACTGCAAACCTCCTGTGCCTTGTTGGTTATTTTGCACGAAAAAATCATCCGTCACCCATTCACTCGGGCGGATCTCGACAACTGACTCTTAGATTCTGTGTGCACAGAGGAGTGCCTGTGCTGGGGAAATATGGCAGAAATGCTGCTCTCTGAGAGGTTTGAGTCCCTTGGATAGCTGAGTCAGTCATGCCTGTAAGTAAGGTCAAGTCACAAGGTCTAAGCTAAGTTAAATGCTGCTAAGAGTTGCTCTTTTGCTAAGTTGTTAAGTTTAAGTTATTAGCTAAGTTAAATACTGTTAAATGTCATTCCTCTGTTGAATTGCAAAGTCATAAGTTAAAAGTTAGGTTAAACACTGTTAAGTGCTGTTCTTTTGTTAAATTGTCAAGTTTAAAGTATCAGTCAAGGTTATGTTAAGTCCTGTAAAGTTTGAGCTCTGTTAAGCTTTAAGGCCGTATTCCTTTTATCCTTGCCCTCACTTTCCTTGTGTCACACACACACACACACACACACACACACACACACACACACGGGCAGTTCCCGGGTAATTTCTGGTTTGATTGCCTGGATTTGGTTTGGTTTTGTTGTTCCTATGTTTCCTTGGTGTGCCTGAAGTGTCCAGTCAGGAGCAGAGTGATGCTTACCGAGGAACTTTGCCATGCTGTCCCTTAATATTAAATCTGGCTTTTGCTGATCCCTTGCTGGGGACTTTTTCAGCGCTCTCAAGCCCTCGTTCATACCAGGGTGAAGGAGCCCTGGCCCAGGCTCTGGCCCTGGGGGACACGGGGACGCTGCCGGGGGGTCCCTGTCCCCCTGTGCCACCCCCAGGGCCCCAGCGCCCCATCACTGTGTCAGGCTCTGGGGTCGATCTCGTGGAACATCCTCTGGGGGAGGCTGCAGGGCCGGGGGCGGGGGGACCCGGGGGGACAGGGGACCCCGCTGTGCACGGGCAGGGTTGGACTGCTCTGGGGGGAAATGTGAGGGGGGTGGGGCAGAGTGACCTCCTCAGTGACCTCACACAGCCCCTGTGATAACACAGGGAATGGAAGAAAGACCCAGCTCACCTGGACATGACAAGAACTCACCGACCTTATTTGGAAACTAACTGTCAAAGGAACTGGAGATTTGAAGCGAAATTGGGCAAGTACCAAGAGACCAATACTTATTGTTGCAGTATGTTGATGATATACTAATATTTACAGAAGAAAAAGCAACCTGTATAAAGGTAACCACTGTGATTTAAATTTCACAAGGGCAATGAAAACTAGGTACTAACCATATCCAAGCAATTTGTGCTATTCCAGAGCCCCAGAATTTACATGCTGCGAGTCTTCCTTGGGATGGCAGGATGGTGTCGCTTGTGGATCATGGACTAGGGACTGATTGCGAAACCCCTGTATGAAGCTCAGAAGATGCAGCCATTCACCTGGGGCAAACCACAGAAAGAAGCCTTCCTAAAATTAAAGGAAGCACTGATAACTGCTCCAGCATTAGGGTTACCTGATCTGTCTAAAGATTTTCAGCTGTTTGTACATGAAAGGCTGCGCCTAGCACTAGGAGTCCTGACCCAACGTCTGGGAATCTGGAAAAGGCCGGTGGGCTACTTTTCCAAACAACTCGACAACATAAGTGCCGGGTGGCCCCCATGTCTGCAGGCAGTTGCAGCTACTGTGATCCTGATACAAGAAGCCAGGAAACTTACTATGGGAAGGCACATAGATGTCTATGTACCACACATGGTAACCACTGTCTTAGAGCAAAAGGCGGGCCATTGGCTATCTCCCAGCAGGATGATGAAATTCCAGGTAGTCATGACTGAGCAGGATGATGTCACATTAAAAACAACTAACCTTTTGAATCCAGCTTTGTTCCTAGGTACCACAACTGAAGAAGGCCCATTACAACACGACTGTGTAGAAGTGATAGAGTACACCTATTCAGCAAGAGAAGACCTGAAAGACGTCCCACTAGAGCAGCCGGAGTGGGAGCTGTTTACAGATGGGAGCAGCTTTGTGGAAAATGGAATCAGATACGCTGGATATGCGGTAACAACAGTCAATACAGTAGTGGAGGCAAAGGCATTACCACCAAATACATCTGCCCAGAGGGCAGAAATGGTTGCTTTAACCAGGGCATTAAAATTAAGTGAAGGGAAAAAGGTAAATATCTGGACTGACTCAAAATATGCTTTTGGAGTGGTGCATGTTCACGGAGCACTGTGGAAAGGACTGTTATCTTCTCGGGGTACCCACATTAAACATCAGGATGCAGTCCTGCAATTGATAAAGGCAGTACAAAAACCTGAACAAGTGGCAATCATACACTGCAAAGCACACCAATCAGGAAACTCCAAAATCTGTGAGGGAAATCGAAAGGCAGACTGGGCAGCCCGACAGGTTGCTCGGGAGGTACAAACAACAATAGCATTGATACCTTTGAAGCTTAATGTATCCTAATTCAATTTGCCTCCAAAACCAAAATATTCAGTAGAAAATGAGAGACTGGCATGTTTGCTAAATGCACAAAAGAATTCAGAGGGATGGTATGTGACTGCACAGGGACAAATAGTGGTACCCCGCTTGATAATGAGAGAAGTTCTGCAAATTAAACATAACGAATGTCACTGGGAGCAGAGGCATTGGTAAAATTGCTAAAGCAGAGTTTAATTTCAGCATGGATGTTTACAATGGCAAAATCAGTAATGTCAAAATGTGATATCTGCTTGAAAAACAACCCAGTGGCCAGGCGACAGGCACAGCTAGGAAGAATTTGGATAGGAATAGAGCCAAGAGACTATTGGCAGATAGATTTTATAGAACTACCAAGAACCCGAGGATACAAATACCTGTTAGTGGGGGTTGACACATTCTCTGGGTGGCCAGAAGCCCTTCCCTGTCGCACGAACCAAGCAAAGGAAACAGTTAAGTGGTTACTACAGGAGATTATTCCCAGATTCGGGGTACCCCTAGGGGTATCATCAGATAGGGGGCCCCATTCCATAGGTACAGTAGTAAGAGAGGTAAGTAGGTTGCTGGGGATAAACTGGGACCTCCACACACCGTGGAGACCCCAGTCAAGTGGACAGGTAGAGAGGATGAATCAGACACTAAAAAGGCAAATCAGTAAAATATGCCAAGAAGCCAAATTGCAGTGGCCCCAGGCTTTGCCAATAGCACTGTTGAGGATTCGGAAAAAGCCTAGGAGTGGGATGTCAGTAAGTCCTTATGTGATATTGTATGGGAAACCATATGAATCTCCTGAGCCTAACCCTAATGTACATGTCACAGGAAAGCAGGACGTATATAATTATGTTCTGTCTCTTGGGAAAACTTTAGCTCGGCTCCGGAGTATCCTCGTGTGGAATAGACCACTGACTCTCGAGAACCCAGTTCATAACATGCATCCAGGAGACGAGGTGTACATCAAGAACTGGAACGAGGAACCGCTGAAAGAAAAGTGGAGTGGACCCCATCAGGTACTACTGACCACCTTTACAGCAGTCAAAGTAGCTGGTGTGAAACCCTGGATCCACTATACCCGAGTGAAGAAAGTCCATCCTGGATCACAGACTGTATAAACTCTGGAATGAAAAAAGGCTGCAGATAAGACGTGTTCAATTGCCTCCAGAATGCTATCAGTAATTGTGCTAACGTTATGGTCATTAATGTCTTTGGGATGTGGAATGCAAAATGATGAACTAACCACTCTTCATTCTAGAATGAAGAGAGAGGTACAAACAGAAACACAGGTGATAAAGGTTTCTAATGCAGTTCAGGCTGAGAATGTAATGATTGGATTAGTCAAAGATTTTGCCAAAATGCAAAACACCAGCCAAATAACTGCCTGTCTGCCAATACCAAAGGCAGCAGGAGGCCCAGTAAATTGGGGAATCATAACATCAAAACTACCTGAAATACAAAAGAACAAAACAATTACATGTAAACAGGTACCCGAATTGAGCCAAGTTACAGAAACCACTCTGCTATGGGAATGTGAGGCCAAGGATAGGAAAGATCAGATGGAACCTTGGGACAGTGCGTGGTCTGTGAGTATTCTTCAAAGATTCCAATATATGGCAAACACCCCTTGGTGTATTAAGTGGGAAGGCCCCGAGAATGAAACAGATCCAGCAATAACGAACACTGACACTAGTAGCAGAACAAGGGCAGACAAAGTAAGTTGGTGGGCATGTAATAAAACTTACGACTGCTCTTTGGATGATGAAGAGATAAAACAGATGCCACCCCTGGCAATAGCCCTACAAATTGGTTGTGCTTGCAGAGGGATTAAACATAAACAAGGCAGAGTGAATTATAGAGTAATTACAGGGTGTACCAGGGTTACAGTCCGAGGTCCAGGACAATTTCTATGGGCAGCAAGTGATGGTACCTGGACAACACATCTGCCTGTAGACGAGAAAGTAAAGGAGATTACTTTAGGCCTGCCAACCTTATGTCCAATTTGGAAAAAGTCCCCATTTAATGGAAAACATGAACTTCTGCAGATAAGAGCAAGACGAGAAGTTCTAGACAATGAAGATCCAGATGACACTTGGCAAAAACCCTTTAGTGGAGAGAAATTTGGATGGGCCCTAGAGTCATTGTTTGGTCCTATAGCAAACTATCAGAGTAGAGAGATGCTCTACAAACTTACAGGTCAGGTAGATAGACTGGCAAAAGTCACCTGGGAAGGATTTAAGGAATTGAATATACAATTACAAGCCACCACAAAAATGACTTCACAAAATTGATTAGCCCTAGATATGTTACTCCTGAAAGAGCATGGAGTATGTGGATTTTTAAAGGGACAAGTTGATCATTGCTGCGTTCATATCCCAAATGTAACTGCAGATGTAGAATGTGACATCAATCAGTTGAAACAAATAGAGCATGAAGCACAAGAAGAGCAAAAGGATTTGGCTACAAGCTGGTTAGGAAAAATCTTTAAAGGATTAGGGTGGAATGTGAGTTCATGGATTAAATCTATCATTGAGAGTGTGATAATCTTACTAATTGTATTCTTAGCAATTTGGTTAGTTTACAGCATCTTAAAGGGAGAGATACAGAAGAAAACGACCTGGAACCAGAGGATAATGAAGGCACTAACACGAGATCCACGCCCACCATCTTCTGGTTCTCCAGCTCGTAACAGCATCCATGACAACGTTTACATCAACCCTGGATTTGAAGAACCATGTATGAACTGAGGAATAAAGGACAGTATCAAATGAAAACATTTACACCTATAGTGAAGTGAAAATGCTTTCAAAGCGGGGAGAATGATAGTGGAGCCCTGGAAAAAGTTAAAGATAGAATCTAAAATGTTAGGCTTTGTGCTTTCCCAGATCAACTGCACCTGCGTAAGCAGTATGAAAAATTATATAATTGTTAGATGTGATGATTGTTTAGTAATTAAATATAATTATTATATAACTATAAGAAGAATAATGAGAAACTATGTTGGAAATTCAGAGACGGGCTAAATTTATGTATACAATAGAACAATATAAGTTTAATAATTAACATGAAAGGTATGTAACGATAGAGTGTAAAAACATGATCAATGATCATTTTGGATGTATGGTCGGAATCAGATTTGGGTAATACCCTGATTCCCAGAGCTCTTTAATAAAAAACACCGCATATAATCCCCCTGATCATGTTTTTTTGAATGCTAACACAAGGAGAAAACTTTTGTATGGAAAAATGTGGAGGGAAGGAGATTGGAAAATACGTGGTTTGGGTGGTGTTCAGCACGTTTGAGGCATGGACTTGCGAGTCCTTGTATGATCACATATTTGATTGCCGCCCGCAGGATTTTGAGGAAATCGAGTATGCCGAGATGTGGAGGTACGCTTGTATGAGTTTATACCCTGTATGAACCCTCCGACGCGCAGCAAAGAGGGGAAAGGAATGGGAACCCTTTGACAATCTTCCACCTCTCTACCTTGTTCCTCTGCCCCAGCCCGGACTGGCTTAGGCACCACCCATGCCCGCATTGCCTCTAGAGGCAGCAATCCCACTGGGTCAGGTCTCGGCACCGCCGCTCCCACCGGGGCCGGCTGCAGCGCCTCTCCTCCACGTAAACAAGCGTCGGCACCTCCGCTCCAATGTGAGCAACCGCTGCTGCCAACCCTTCCCAAAACTGAAGAAAAACAGGTAACCCTCCCCAAAACCAGCTCTCCCCTGGCCCATCAAACGAGGCAGTGAACGAGGAGGGCAACCATGGGAGACAGTGGGGATGAGGAAGAGAAGCCTGGCTTCTTCCCTTTACGGAGGTGCCAACAGCTCCTGGAGTGATCGGCTTCGTACACACGCCAATTGATACCAGAGATGTGAGAATGTTCAAGAAAGAGATGGGAAAATTAATGGATGATCCTTTGGGGGTGGTGGAAAGGCTAGATGAATTTCTAGGGACCAGCACCTACACCTATGAGGATCTCCAAGTGATCCTGAGATCGCTGTTCAACAATTAGGAGAGAGACATGATCAGACAAGCCGCGATCATAGATTGGGAAAAGAGAAACACCACTGGGGAAAGCGGGAATGAGAGATGGCCAAACCAGAAACCATTCTGGAATGCCCAGATGGAGAAGGGGAAGGAGAAAATGATAAATTTGAGAAATATGATAATTCAGGGTATCAGGGAAGCGGTACCCAAGGGACAGAACATGAGCAAGGTACTCAGGGAGTGCCAGTGGAAAGGTGAAACTCCCATGGAATGGTTGGAGAGGCTCCGCAAGTGTTTGAGAATGTATTCAGGGACGGATCCTGATTCTCCGATCGGGGCAGTTTTGCTAAAAACTCAGTTTGTGGCAAAATCCAGGGAAGGCATTCTGAAAAAGCTAGAAAAGATAGATGGTTGGCAGGACAAGGGGTTGCAGGAACTGCTTCGGGAAGCCCAAAAAGTCTACATGAGATGAGACAAAAAGAAACAGAAGATTCAAGCTAAGATATTGGTAGCTGCGGTAAGGGAAGCACAAAAACAGGAGCAGGACAGAGAAACGGCAAAGAAGGCGCAGGCAAAGAAGCAGAACTCTTCCCAAGGGAAAGGATCAAACGATCAGAGGAGAGATTTTGAGTGCTATTACTGTAAGCAAAAGGGACACATCCGAAGGAATTGTCCCAACAAAGCCAAGGACCAGGCAATGTTTCAGGAAGATTAGGGGTGCCAGGGGCTTTTCAGTTTGGGGTCCAGAACACTGAGGGAGCCCTTGATAAAATTAAAAGTAGGACCCCACAGGCAGGAGATGTGGTTTATGGTAGACTCAGGGACAGAACAGACAGCCGTGCAGCAGCTGCCGCAGGGGTGCTCCCTGAGCGACAATTCCATGATGGTAATCGGGACAAAAGGGGAACTCTTTGAGGTCCCGATCATAAAAGATGTAGAAATAGAAATGGAGAACAAAAAACATACAGGAAACATATTATTGATATGGGATGTGGTATTCAATTTGCTGGGGCGAGACATGATGGTTGCCCTAGAAATCAGCTTCGCAGTGGAGAATTCCCAGCTCAGGGTGAGGATGTATAAACTCACCATCCAGGATGAGGAGAAAATAGATCCAAAGTTTTGGTATGTCCACGGGGAAGCTGGGAGGTTGGACATAGAGCCAATCCACGCTGAAACTGAGAGATCAGAGGACCCTTTCAGTTGTTTGTGGACGTGAGCAGTCACACAGCACATGGGGTGCTGACACAGGACTGGGCAGGGGTCAGGAAACCAGTAGGTTACTTGTTGAGGCTTTTGGACCTGGTCAGCAGAGGCTGGTCCACCTGCTTGCAGGCGATTGTCATCGCAGCATTGCTGGTAGAGGAAGCTAAGAAGGTAACCCTCGGCGCACCATTGGTAGTATTTGTACCACGTAATGTGCAGGGCATACTATAGCAGAAGGCAGATAAATGGCTCACTGATGCAAGGTTGTTGAAGTATGAGGCCATTTTGATTCACTCACAGGATTTGGAATTGCGGACAATGACTGCGCAGAACCCTGTGCAGTTTTTGTTTGGGGAAGCTTCAGAGGAGCTTGTTCACAGTTGCGTGGAGGTGGTTGAATTACAAACAAAGATCAGATAGGATTTAGAAGAGGAAGAACTAGATGAAGGAGAAAAATGGTTTGTGGATGGATCAAACAGGGTGGTTGATGGGTAAAGGAGATCAGGATACGCAGTCATGGATGGACAAATGGGAAAAGTGATTGAAGCAGGTTCCCTGAGTGCGGGTTGGTCAGCACAGGCTTGTGAACGGTATGCAGTTCTGAGAGCCTTGAAAGGACTGAAGGGGAAGAAGGGAACAGTTTTTACAGACTCTAGGTATGCCTCTGGGGTGATTCACACATTTGGGAAAATCTAGAAAGAAAGGGGGTTGGTCAACACATGGGGCAAAGGACTGATGCATGGACAACTGATCCGGCAAATTTTGGAAGCACTAAGGGGGCCAGAGGAAATTTCAGTTTTCCAAGTGAAGGGACACCAGGCAGGGATGCAGTTCTGAACACGGGAAACAATTTGGCAGACCAGGAAGCCAAGACTGCAGCACTGATGACGGTAAGTACCCTGGAGATGGAAGGGATCAAGGTCCCAGACAACCCTCCTCAACCCTCCCAAAATGAGATTGAAAGCTATGAGAAGATTGGGGGAAAACTGGAGGAAGGAAAGTGGAATTTACGAGATGGGAGAGAACTAGTCTCTAAAGGTTTTACCAGAAGGATTTTGAGGAAACTGCACCAGCGAACACACTGAGGGGCAGAGACCCTGGCAGAACAATTTTTGAAATTTTTCAGGTGCAGGGAAATTTACGAATTGGCCAAACAAGAGGTACAAGGATGCCTGATTTACCAGAAATTAACAAGACTAAGGCCATCCTGGGGAGTCACCTCATCGCGTATCGACTATTTGAGAAGATTCAAGTCAATTTCACTGAATTGCCCAAAGTGAGGATGTTCAAATTTGTGCTTGTAATCGTGGACAAATTGATCCATTGGGTGGAAGCTTTCCCCAGTCCACAGACAATGGCTCAGACAGTGTCCAGGAAATTGCTGGAGGAAATTGTGCCCTGATATGAGGTGGTGAATTACATTGATTAGGACCAAGGAACTCATTTTACGTCAAAAATTATTAAGCAGATGGCAGAGGCGCTAGGCATTTGGTGGGAATACCACACTCCGTGGCATCCCCAGAGCTCAGGATAGGTGGAAAGGATGAATCAGATCTTGAAAGCACAGTTGTGTAAATTAATTTTAGAAACTCGGATGTCCTGGCCAAAATGCCTACCTTTAGCCTTGCTTTTTATCAGGAAAATGCCTCATTCAGAGACGGGGCTCTCACCCTTCGAGATGCTATATGAAACGCCATATAAACATGGGATGCCAGTGGGACACCCGAGACTTGAGGACAGCCAGATTCAACCGTATTTGGTTGTGATACACAAAAACTTACAGGAACTAAGAAAACAAGGGATAGTATCTCAGAGTGCTCCTCTGGGATTTGCTATCCACAAAATTCAACTGGATGACAGAGTGCTTGTGAAAGTGTGGAAAGCTGTACCCCTCTCTCTTCACTGGGAAAGTCCTTTTCTTGTGCTCCTGACAACAGACACGGCCATTTGGACAGCGGAGAAAGGCTAGACACACGCGTCTAGGGTGAAGAAAGTCAAACACCAGGAGGAAACGCCCAAGTGGAGAGTCACTTCTTCCCCAGGCGACTTGAAACTCAAACTCCAACGTCATTGTAAATGACCAACGGTGAGCGGATAGGTTGTATACTGTCTGACTGTGTATGCTATCCGTTTGTACATTTCAAGTGTGAATATTGTCAGGAGGTGTTTGTAGTACACTGTAGAAGGGGACAGAGGCCGAAGGGGTTGTGCACTTAGTGTCTGAAGAAGGAGCTTGAGCTGACTGACCAAATCCTAACCCTAGCCACAAGCCTAGGAATCATTGAATTAGATTTACAGGAGTGGTTTCAGATTTTTCAGAACAGGGTGCATGGAAAGCTTAGATCAAAGGCAGAGGTTCTGGATGTGGAGTGCTGGAAATCAATCAAGGTACCGTGCAGCTCAGATGCTGTCAAAGTTTCACAGTGAGGTGCCTTTAAAAGGAGGTATGCGGCTAGGTCAGAGAATGTGTTCCCCAAAGAATACTCCTGCTGCCACGAAGATGGTCTTCCTCGCCGCTGATGGCACCCCAGGGCAGAGGAGTACGCCTGGTGGGAATCCTGATTGGCCTGAGCCTAGTCGTGTGCGGGATGCAGAGTCTGCACACTGAGGTCACAATGAGAGGCGGAAACGAGAGCTCTGCAGATGAGTGTGGAAGTTGCACTCAGGTGGTCCGAGTTGAGCAAGGGGACAGAAAACCCTCAGCATACCAAGCCCCGGAGGAGTGCATCAAGGACCCTGGCAGGTACTGTTGGAGAAACAGCATGAGGGTCAAATTATGTAAATTGGACAGAGGGATTTGGTGTATCGATCCCAAGGCAGGGTCAAGGAACAGGCAGTCAGACAAGCACAAACATCAGATACGGAGAAGGAATGCAGAAATAATGTCAATCCCTATTTGCAACCAATGTAATTGAACAATGTGGGTTGGGGGAAAAACAGAATCGATTTTTGTAGCGTATCACCAGGTGAATCCTGGTGATACGCTACAAAATGACAATGCAAGGCTAGGGATATGCATGATGAATGGGAAAATGTATTGGATGGGAAGAAATGTTAAATTTGATAGCAAGTTTACCTTGTGCAGGGAACTAATCATATTGGATTTGGCACAGGCAAATGATGATAGGGTGTGCCTGCAATATGACAGGGTTTCTGCTTCATGAAAAATAAAGATGGTGAGGATCCTGAGGGAAGAATGAGGGAGATCACTCAGGAATTGAAGAGAAGGGGGTCAGATCTGAGAAAGAAATGAATTGAACAGAAAATCTTAAAACTCCAGGAGAACAGTATTAATTACTTGAGAAAAAATACGCTGATGGGGAATTACCTTAGGAACCTATTACCTAAATAGGAACATATTTATTGATTTGATGCAATAAATAGCAACTCGGATTTGTGGGGGGCTGAAGTCAGCAGCGAAATGGCCTTGGAAAGGGGAAGGTTTGGCTCCAGAACAGCCTCTGAAATAGGACAATCCAAGGATCTCAAAATTGGCACAGAGGCCTGAGGGGTGGATTTTGGACCAGAGGGTGATTGGAACCATGTTTTATCAGTCAGGAAGGAAAGGAATATACTGAGATGGTGGAATACACTCCGTGTATAATTACTCTAACAGTAAATTCAAACAATAAGGGCAAGGTTGGGCAACTAGAACCCCCTCCGGGGTACTGAAGTCAGAAAAATGAGACTAATTGTGAATGGAACAGAAAGATAGGACTTTGCTGGGTCAAAAATCCAGGAGCCAACCATTACCAATACTTGGAGGGCCTGAGAGAATACGGGGGAGACCGAGGGAGAACAAACCTTAGATGGAAAGCCCCGGATGGAATTTATTGGATTTGCAGGAAAAAGGCATACAATGAGTTATCCCCGAGGTGGAAGGGGTCATGCACTCTGGGAATGATCCGGCCAGTCTTCTTTACTCTCCCTCGAACAAAAAGTAACCTTCTAGGGGCTCCTCTGTATGAGACCCTGAGGAGGGAGAGAAGAAGTCTGAAAAAGATGATGCCTCTCATAAGTGGCAAACAAACTTGGGGGGAGGAAGAGTGGCCGGCTGCAATAATAATTGATTATTATGGGTCGGCCATGTGGTCCATAAGGTCAAGATGGAAGCTATGGGTATAGGACTCTAATTTATCTACTGAACTGGATGATTCGGCTGCAGGCAGTGGTAGAAATTGTATCAAATCACACCTCTGAGGCCCTGGATTTACTTAGTCGGCAGCACACCCAGGTAAGGGCATTTGTGTACCAAAATCAAATAGCTTTAGACTATTTGCTGGCCAAAGAAGGGGGAATGTGTGAAAAATTCAATGAATCGGAATGTTGTATTGAAATTGATGATTATGGGGAAACCATAAGAGGATTGGCAGCCAAAATTAAGAAGGTGACCCATGTCCCAGTCCAAAAATGGAATTCAATTTTACAATTATCCGGGTGGGACAGATTATTTGATGAGGCCTGGTGGAACAAAATAATATTCTTTGTGCTGTGTTCAGTAGCAGGAATCCCATTTCTCCCGTTTCTAATTCCTTGTTCCTAGATTGCCATTGTGAGTCAGAGAGGAGCAGAGGGAGGAGCTTCCTGAGTTGCTGCTGAGTGGCTGATTATAAGAGGTGTCTGGGGAGTGCGGCAATCCGGAGCGCGGCGAACAGGAGCGGGCAAACAGGGGTGTGGTGAGTCTCTGGGGCATATATGAGGCAGTTTGCGCGGCATTTCGTGCAGGCAGGGCTGCCAGCTTTCTTGCTAGTAAGGAGTCCTCTGTGCTGTTTGAGGTCTTTTTGCTGCCTAGTTGTGTTTGAGGTGTTTGTCAGTAATGGTTTCTACATGGTCTAAAACTGTGGCTGGTATAAGTGACCAAGTCGAGCCCTCCAAAAAGGATGTGTCTGTACAGACCCATCCATGCCCAGAGTGTTTGTGCTTATCGGTGGTTTCAGGGAGTCTTGTGGAGGAGACCTGCCTGCGGTGTGAACAAGTGAATGACCTCCTTTCACTGGTGGCTGAGCTTAGGGAGGAAGTTGAAAGGTTAAGGAGTATCAGGGAAAGTGAAAGGGAAATAGACTGGTGGAGTTTAGCCCTACCATCTTTAAGGGAGGCTTCTGACCAAGAGACTGAGGACTTATATGCCTGCCGCTCTCAGGCAATAGAAGGGCACCTGGTAGATTAAGAGGAGTGTAAATGGGTCCCCATTCGGGGAGGTAATAACAAAAAGTCCTCCCCATCCCCATCATCCAACCAGGTACCACTTCAGAATAGATACGAGGTCCTAGATCTAGAAACCCAACTAGATGATTTAGGAGAAAATTATCTGCCCAGTGAACCCCCCAATTATGATTCATCTGTAAGACGGATCACTACCTCTAACATCAAGAAAAAAAGAAGGGTAATGGTAATAGGTGATTCCCTCCTGAAGGGAACTGAGGGCCCCATATGTTGACCAGACCCATCCCACAGGGAGGTCTGTTGCCTCCCTGGGGCCCAGGTGCAAAATATCACTGAGAGACTTCCTGGGCTGATTCAGCCCTCTGATTATTACCCACTGCTGATATCCAGGCTGGCAGTGATGAGATTGATAAAAGAAGTGTCAAGGCAATTAGAAAGGACTTCAAGGTACTGGGTCAGGTAGTTGATAGGGCAGGAGCACAGGTAGTGTTCTGCTCAGTCCCTTTGGTGGTGGAGGAAAATGATGAAAGAAACAGGAGAATCCGCATTATCAACAAGTGGCTTAAGGGTTGGTGTCGTCGGCAAAATTTTGGATTCTTTGATCATGGGGAAACTTTTACAGCATCTTCTCTGCTGGAACCAGATGGGGTACACCTCTCTGTTAAGGGCAAAAGGTTTTTAGCTCATGAACTGGCAGACCTCATTGAGAGGGCTTTAAACTAGGTTTGAAGGGGGAAGTGGAAGAAGCTGAGCTAACTGGAAGCAGGCCCAAGTGTTGCAAGGCTAAGTTAGGGCTGAAGTCAGTAGCCCAGCTAAGGTGTGTGTATACCAATGCACGCACTTTGGGCAACAAACAAGAAGAGCTGGAGGCCATGGTGCAACTGCAGAGCTATGATGTAGTTGCCATCACTGAAACATGGTGGGATGACTCGCATAACTGGAGTACTGCACTGGATGGATACCAGCTCTTCAGAAGAGACAGGAAAGGAAGAAAAGGTGGAGGGGTGGCCCTTTATATTAAGCAGACTTTCGATGCCATGGAAATTGAAACTAAGGAAGATGGAGTTGAATGTCTATGTGTAAGAATTAAGGGGAAGGCCAACAAGGCTGACACCCTACTGGGAGTCTGTTATCATCCACCCAAACAGGAAGAAGGGGTAGATGACTTATTCTATAAGCAGCTAGGTAATGTTTCAAGATCATCAGCCCTTGTTCTTGTAGGTGACTTCAACCTACCAGACATCTGCTGGGAACTTAATACAGCAATAAAGAGGCAGTCCAGGAAATTCTTAGAATGTATGGAGGACAACTTTTTGTCGCAGCTGGTGAGTGAACCCACCAGGGGAGGAACTATGTTAGATCTGCTGTTTGCAAATAGAGATGGGCTGGTGGGAGATGTAGTGGTTGGAGGTCGCTTGGGGCAGAGTGATCACAAAATGATAGAGTTCTCAATATTTGGTGAAGTCAGGAAGAGCACCAGTAAAACTCTTGCATTGGACTTCCGGAGGGTAGACTTTGGCCTGTTTAGGAGACTTATTCAAAGTGTCCCTTGGGAAGCAGCCCTTAAAAACAAAGGAGTTCAGGAAGGGTGGGCATGCCTCAAAACAGAGATCTTGAGGGCACAGGAACAGATTATCTCTGTGTGCTGAAAGATCAGTCAACAGGGTAAACGTCCAGCCTGGCTGGGCAGGGAGGTTTTGGAGGAACTCAGGAATAAAAAGAGGATGTATCAGAGTTGGAAGGAGGGTCAGGTCTCTAAGGAAATATTCAAGAAGGCTGCTAGAGCATGCAGAAAAAAAATCAGGGAGGCCAAAGCTCAGTTTGGACTTAGAATGGTGACTTCTGAAAAGGATAATAAAAAATGTTTTTATAAACACAATAATGCTAGAAGGAAGGGTAAGACCAGCCTTTGTTCTTTATTGGACAAGGGAGGGAACTTAGTATCTGCAGATGAGGAGAAGACAGAAATGCTTAATGACTATTTTGCCGCAGTTTTTAGTGGGAAGATGACTTGTCCTCAAGACACCTGCCCGCCTGGGCTGGTTGGTGGTGTCAGGGAGCAGAATGGTCCCCACATTATCCAAGAGGAGGCTGTCATGGAACTACTGAAATGCTTGGATGTTCATAAATCTATGGGACCAGACGGGATCCACCCCAGGGTAATGAGAGAGCTGGCAAATGAGCTTGCAAAGACACTCTCCATCATTTACCAACAGTGTTGGCTCATTGGTGAGGTTCCAGATGACTGGAAGCTGGCCAATGTGATACCCATTCACAAAAAGGGTGCAAAAGAGGATCCTGGTAATTATAGACCAGTCAGCCTGACCTCAGTACCTGGCAAAATAATGGATCAGTTAATATTAAGTGCCATCACATAGAATTTACAGGATGGCCAGGGTATCAGACCCAGTCAGCATGGGTTTAGGAGGGGTAGGTCATGTTTAACCAACCTGGTCACTTTTTATGACCAGGTAACCCGCCTAGTGGATGCAGGGAACACTGTAGGTGCTCTTTATTTGGATTTCAGCAAGGCCTTTGACACTGTCTCCCACAGCATACTCCTAGACAAGCGGGCAGGCCGTGGCTTGGACAGGAACACTCTGCTGGGTTAGAAACTAGCTGCATGGCCGGGCCCAGAGAATGATGGTGAATGGTGCTGCATCCAGCTGGCAACCAGTCACCAGTGGTGTCCCTCAGGGGTCTCTTCTGGGGCCAGTTCTGTTTAATATTTTTTTTGATGATATGGATGAGGGTTTAGAGTCTTTCATTAGCAAATTTGCAAATGACACTAAGCTGGGAACGTGTGTTGATCTATTAGAGGGACGGAGGGCTTTGCAGAGGGACTTGGAACGGTTGGATGGATGGGCAGAATCTAATGGGATGAAGTTCAATAAGTCCATGTGCTGAGTCCTGCACTTTGGCCACAATAACCCCCCTACAATGTTCCAAGCTGGGGACGGTGTGGCTGGACAGTGCTCAGGTGGAAAGGGACCTGGGGGTGCTGGTTGACAGTCGGCTGAACATGAGCCAGCAGTGTGCCCAGGTGGCCAAGAAGGCCAATGGCATCCTGGCCAGTATCAGGAATGATGTGGCCAGCAGGAACAGGGAGGTCATTCTTCCCCTGTACTCAGCACTGGTGAGGCCTCACCTGGAGTATCGCGTCCAGTTCTGGGCCCCTCAGTTTAGGAGGAACGTTGAGATGCTTGAGCGTGTCCAAAGGAGAGCAACGAGGCTGGTGATGGGCTTGGAACACAAGCCATATGAAGAGCGACTGAGGGAGCTGGGGTTGTTCAGCCTGGAGAAAAGGAGACTCAGAAGTGACCTTATCACTCTCTTCCTGAAGGGTGGCTGTGGTGAGCTGTGGGTAGGTCTCTTTCTCCAGGCAACAACAGACAGAACAAGAGGACACAGTCTCAAGCTGCGCCAAGGGAGATGCAAGCTAGAATTAAGGAGGAAGTTTTTTACAGAAAGAGTGGTCAAATACTGGAATCATCTACCCAGGGAGGTGGTGGAGTCACCATCCCTCGATGCGCTTAAAAAGACTGGATGTGGCACTTGGTGCCATGATCTAGTTGAGGTGCTAGAACATGGGTTGGACTTGATGATCTTAAAGGTCTCTTCCAACCTAGAAATTCTGTGATTCTGTGATTCTGTCATTTTGTTCTATTAGACTGATTAATTCCGTGGTACGGGGTATGCAGATAGCAATAGTACCCATGGACCCAGAGTTGGCTTCTGGAAACAACACATCCAAGATCATGAGCTTGGGAGAGAGAAAGGGTGCAAGCAACGCTGCCAAAGTCTTTGCAAAATTTGAAAAACAGGTCAAAACTAGTATGAACAATAATACTGGTTATCAGGGAATCCCACAAGGAGAACATGGAATAAGGATCTAATAAAGTTTTTCTCTTTGTAGGAGACACTTAAAAGTGGAGGGTAGAAGTAGAGAATCAAAGAATGTATTTTATAAAGATTATGAAATCCAAATGTGTCTCTGACCACACACAGCCTTAGAGAGGATGCCTATTCAGATTCTAAGGATTCCCAGACAGGGCTAAGATAACGATCAACACTTTAGCGTAAAAATACACGCTTCCAGGAGATGATCACTGATATCTCGAGTCCTCGGAAACTGCCTAAGAGCGATCATCGTCCTGCAGATAACATCGATCAAGATAGCCAAGAACATACATGTGAATATATGACTTCCCCAAACGCAATCAACGCTGGCGATCAACTAGGACACAGCCTTTATCCAGCTCTGCACAGTGAAAGACCCAAACTATGAATGTGAAGCATTGCAAAAGAAATTAGGACTCCTTCGCCTTGGGCAAATAAACTGTGTAAAATCTCATCGCTGGAAGTGACTCTCATGAACGGGGGGATCTGATGTGATAGAGGTCGGATCCAGAGGTTTACCCAGCGCCGATCCCGGGCTCAACGCTGTCTCTTTGGCTGTGATGGTTTTGAGGATCGTATTTTGGTCACATAAAGATAAAAAAAATATTTTTGCATTTTTGATAATCTGGTTTTCAATTGATCATTTATAGCAGGGCTGATCCCCTTGGTCCCTGCTCCCTCCTGGCAATGGCAAGAGCTGGCTGGGATGGCCCTTGCGGGGGGCTCTCCTCGGCTCATTGCAGCTCCAGCTTATGACCGTGGCTCTGTTCTTCTCTCTTGCAGCCCTGGAATGCCTGAGGGAGGACACCAGCAGTGCCGTGTCATAGCTGGCATTTGGAACACTGCATGTCCTCCGGCCAATAACATGTGGGCAATATTCCATCTTCCAGAGGCTGCAAGATCAGCTGCGCAGGGAATGGGAGACTCGGCCTTGTCTGTTGGGGCTTTGCTGGCTACTCTGCAGGAGATCTGCAGAGAGCTGATCTGAGAGGTGCTCTTTGCTGGGACCACATGAGCAAGGGGGAGTTTTCCTTTTCTTTAAGATTTTTCTTTTCTTCTTTTCCATTTTTTATCTCTATTATAAATAAATAAATTTTAGAATGTGTTATGATACAAGCTGAAAAATGCCATTTGGGGTCATCCCAGATTCATTTCAGAAGTTACTGAACAAGTTTATTTTTTGAGGGGTGTCATGTTTTCCCTTGGAGGTGTACACTCTGCAAACTTGAGCTATGCTGCCAAAATGCTCAAGCAAGTCTGTGCTGCAGGTCACACCATTTCTTCTTTGGCTGGCCTGGTGCTGAGCTCCAGCAGAGCCCTGGCAGAGCCCAGAGAAGCCTCAGCACCCGCAGAGCCCGGCTGCAAGCAGAGAAAGCAGAAACCGCCCATCAGCTGAGGGCTCCTGTGCCCTTGTCCCAGCCGCCCGTGGTGCCCAGGCCGTACTGGCCATGCTCAGATCGGTGTCCAGAGCTGCCCATCCCTGCTGCCTTTGGCAGCAGAGCAGGAGGGCAGGACATGTGCCCAGCCTGCAGCCAGCCACGGCACATCCAGCCCTCAGCAGCTGCCCAGAGCAGGATGCTCCTGTGCTCGCTGCCATCTCCCAAAAGCTCTGATCCCACCCTGCCAAGCACACAGGGACCCACCTCATGCCATCCCCCGCTGGAAGAAAAGCTGGTCCCAAACGATGTCCTCAGCCTTCTCCAAGGGCACAGCCCATCCACGCCGCAGCTGCTCCCCAGCACTTCCTGATCCAGGCTGGAGCCCACTTAGAATGATTCCCCTAGAAAAACAAATGAACAAATTATTGAAAATAGATTACACACAAAAAGGGGAAACAAGAAGAAAGGTAAAAAATCTTATCTCTTTCAGGGCCTTGAGGAAGGCCCAACCCCTGCATGCCAGGGAAAAACCCACCCACAGGTAAGGGAAACCCAGGCTTTCTCCCTTCCCCCCTGCACTGCCCCCCAAAATCAGGGTGACCCCAAAGCAAACAAGGGCAGTGGAGCAGCCCAAGCCCTTCCTTGCCTGCAAAGCAAAGCAGCTGTGCTCAGGTTCTGGAGCCCCACCTCTGCTCCCACCATGGGGGTTGGTTTATGTTGGGCTGGCTGCCCCAGCCCCAGCCCCAGCCCAAGGCACGGTGGGTGCTGGGGGCTGTTGGCAGGGCCAGGAGCCCACTCCCATTTCGTACTCACCCCAGGCCATGCCCCAGCCTTGCCAAAAGCAGCTGGGCAGCCGACTGAAGGATCAGCTGCATCTGCCCCAGCAAAGGGGGAGCCTTTGGTTCCCAGCCGGGGTGTGCAATGCCCAAATCTGGGAGCATCCCCCTGTGTGTGGACTCATCTACAAATTCCCTATGGAGCCTGGCTTTGAAGAAGGTGCCAGAATCAAAGTCCATCATCTTCAGCTGGCCAGTGGCCAGGTCCAGGAAGAGGTTGTCATCCTTGATGTCATCCTCACTGTCCCCAGCAGCAGCAGCCCCACCTGGTACAGCTTGTCCAGGGGCTGCTTCTCCTTCCCTGGGGTGAGACCAGGCTCTCAGGGTTCTGCCCAGTGCCCCAGCTGTCAGGGAACCAGGACAAGCAAAACCAGCTCAGATGGCAGCCACCAGTGCTGGGCAGACCAGCTCAGCTCCAGCACAAGGGCTGCGTGTTCCCATCTGATGAGCCCTGGGCAGTTACACAGGCAGGACAAAAAAGTCTCGGTTCCTTTGCTCGTTATCGCCAAGACATGTGTGCACCTGTAAATTGCCAGGGCCCTGCATCACAGTGTGCCTGTGGCTCTCTCCCTTCTTCTATGGCAGATAAATATCCTGCATCCAAGGATGACAGAACAGCTCCTCTAATGAGGGCCTTTCCAAGTCCAGCATGGATAAACACTGCCTGATCAGATCTTGGCACTCTGGGCAGAGAAACCAGAAACCACCGGGCAGTTGGAGAAGGCTCCTGTTGGCTTTGTCCCACTATTCCCATGCCCAGGCCTTGCTGGATGTGCTCAAAGCTGGGCCTGAACTTTCCCATCAATTCCCTGTTTTGGAGGAGAGCAGGACATGTGCCACCTCCTCAGCAGCTGCCAGTGCAGGATGCTCACGAGCCCGCTGCTGTCTCCCAGCACTGGGATTCCCCCCGTGCCCAGAGATGAGGATCCACCTTGAGAGAGCCTTTGTGGCAGCGAGAGCTGATGGTCCCAGCTGATGTTCTGGCCCCTCCTGAAAGGGTGCTCCCCGCAGAGCATCTGGTGCACAGGATGCCCAGGGACCAGATGGTAGCTGGCTTGCCATAGTACCAGCCAAAGTGAGTCCATTCTGGGGGGCTGTAGGACAGTGTTCCTATGGAATACAGATGGAGTTCAGCAGGGGGATGCTGCTGCTCCCAGAGCCTGGTCCCAGCATCCCTGGACATGGGGGGCTGCCCCAATGGCACACAGGGTGAGCATTGCCCTCTCACCAGCACCTGGGACTTGTGTACATGCTTGGGGTTGGAAAAGAAGCCACCAGTGATGGAAGAGGGAAGTGGAAACCATGGCAAGGCCCGACCATGACAAGGAAGAACACACTCAGGTCTGGGAAAACCATGCCTTCATCCTCCCTGCCTGCATTGCCCCAAAAAACATTATGAACCCAAGACAAACCAGGTGAGTGGAGCAGTCCAAGCCCTTTCTCACCTGCAAACCAAACTGGCTGGAGCACAGACTCTGCCCCCCCTCTCTGCTACCCCCACCCACGGGTGTTTGTGTTGAGCTGGCTGCCCCAGCCCCAGTTCTGGGCAGAGTGGTGGCCAAAGGCTGCCACCACAGCTGGAAGCTGACTCCGCACTCAGCTCTGCTCAGAAGCACTCAGCTGAAATCTCAGTGCCATGAAGGGCACTTAAAAAATGGAGAATCCCTGCTGCCACACCCAGCTTGGGCTGTGAGATGTTGGGTAATGAGATGCCGGGACAGAGAGTACCCCTCTGCATGGGCTCACCTGCAAAGTGAGTGTAGGCTGTCTCTTGCAGGTAGGTGCCACAGCCAAAGTCAATCAGTTTGGCCTGCCCGGTGTCCAGGTCAACCAGGATGTTCTCTGGCTTGATGTCCCCGTGCAGGTCCCCGCAGCTGGTGCAGTGCCGCACGGCCTCCAGCACCTGGCGGAACAGCTCCCGTGCCTCCTCCTCGGGCAGGAGCCCCTGTGCCCCAATAAAATGCTGCAGGTCCTGAGAGCGCTCCAGGTGCTCCAGCACCATCACGATGTTGTTGGGGAGCTCAAGCCACTCCAGCAGCTGGACCACAACAGGGAAGCCACTGGACACTTTGGCCAGCAGCATGAGTGGCCAAGGGGTGCGCTGGTGCCGTCGGGCTGCGGGAGGAGCACGATGCCGTCAGTGGGGGCTGATGCCGTGCCAGGCCTGGGGAAGCCCTCAGCCAGCCCTGGATGATCTGCGCCCTGCACTGGCCCCATGCTCGCTCTCCCTCGGGGTGTCCTGGCGGCTTCCACCGTGCCGGGCCTCGGCTCATCCCTGGCCGGCAGCCCCGGCTTCTGCCGCTGGCCCCGCTCACTCACCAGCTCGCCCCAGTGCCGGACGCGGTTCCGTGGCACCCTTTTGATGGCACCTGCAAGCCAAGGGCAGCAGCAGGCGCAGCAAATTTAGCAAAGATTTATTCATTTGTCTGAGTGACCGAATTTCAGTCTTCGACACCACCACAGCCAAAGCGACAGCGTCGAGTCTGTGTTCGGTGGTGGGTGAACCTGGATCTGACCTCCCAAGTGTCAGAGTTTCCCGGTTCATGCACGTTGCTTCTTGCAGCCACGTTTTATACAGTTTATTCTGCCCGAGGCAAAGATGACCAAATTTCCTTTGTATCTCTTCACATGTATCGCTGTTTCTTTCCATGTGCAGAGGTGGACAAAAGCCGGGTCCAGGTGTGCCGCTGGTGTCAATCGGCTCCGGGAAGCCGTGTATTCAGATGTATCAGTCTGGCGCCACTGACTATCTTGATAGATGCAATCGGCAAGGCAATAATCGCTCTTGGGTGGCTCCCGATGACTCGGGATACCAGTGATCATCGCCCTGGAAGGTACTATTCTTACGTTAAAGCGGCAATCGTTATCTTAACTTGTGTCAGGGAATTGCTGAATCTAAATAGACAGCTGCTCCTGGCCGGGGTGGTCAGACACATAGTTTTGGGATTTTACAATATTTTATACCATACATTAATAGAATCTGCTGCTTTCTTTATCTGAAACAAAGCCCACCTGGTCTTCATTAATTACACTATCATTTCATCTAACCAGGATGCTACTAATTACAGTTATCTGTCTGTTCTTCACCAGATAATGCACAAAAAAATTGTTATCCCTGCCTGTATCTGGATTAGGTGGAGCTGTAAGGGGGTTGCACATGGTGATGGGTTTTACAGGTGGAGTGCAGGTATTTATAGGCTGTCTGAGGGAATGATGGAGGAGTGGCTGCTGTCCCACTGGCTGTGCTGCCATTCCAAGACACCTCCACGGCAAAACATACAGAAAACACTGCTTAAACACAGAAAAATCTGATTACTGCAGGGTGGCTGGAGCAGGCCAGCTCCACAAGAGAGGTATTGGAGTCCTGGGACATCCCAGACCCACCTGAGCACAGGCCTGGGGCTGGAGGGGACACTGCTGGAGCAGGGGTTGATCCCAGAGGTGTTTCCAGGCTCAGCTATCAGGGACTGTCTGGCAGTGCCTTTTTTGAGACAGAAAATCTCACTGGGGCTTCACAGAGAGCTGCAAGCCCTGGTGGTGGTGCTGACTGCGCCCCCACTAACATCAGCTGCAGTCTGAGTGGAGCAAGCTCAGAAAGGGCTCCTCTGAAAAGAGGCAGCAGGAAATGTCTGAGCTGCTGGGGAGCTGTGGGTCCAGAGGGCTGGAGCCGGGAGCCAGAGGCTGCAGGGAAGGGGGCCCATGAGGGCAGAGCCTTTGCTGGAAGAGAAGCCAAGGGGCTTTCACTTGACTCCTGTTTCATCATCCTTCCAACACTGATCTCTTCAGATGCTCTCCAAACGTTTGGTTTGCTTTCTGAAGGGGAAAGGACTTGTCCTGGAGGAGGAGCAGAGCCAGGCTGCTGAGGAGAGCTGGTGGCTGTCAGCTGGCAAGAGGGGAGGGACACGGAGGCCAGAGCGGGGCACACTGGGTGAGCAGATATTCACACTCAGCTCCATCCACTGTGAGTGCCAAACACACCTGCACTCCTGTTTGTACTGTTTGCTGTACTTGATAAACTGATATATGTGAGTTTGGGCATTTTTGTCACCCTTTTTGTATTCTAAAGAGAACTAAAGGTGGTTCACATGATTTTTTTTGTGCCTTCTGCAGTGCAGGTGATACAGGCAGGGATGGAACAGCAGCATCTTTATACTTGTCAAGTCTCCATCCACACCCAAGGCACTGCCTGAAGCTCAAAGTGATTTTCTTGCAGGCTTAGAACACTACACCAGCAGAGAGAACAAGAAACTCAGTGGAGATTATGCTCCAGAAAAACTGTATGTGTGGCCCAAAAGCTAAATATGGAACCATGGAAGTGCACACTGCAGTGGTAGGGGAGGTGGGAATGCTGAATGGGGAGGTTTCCTGTCCTTCTGGCACCAGGAACCAGGGGTCCTCTGGTTCTCCATGCTTCTCCTTGAGGATCTCTGGTTCTCTATGGTTCTCCTTGAGGATCTCTGGTTCTCCATGGTCTTCCTTGAGGATCTCTGGTTCTCCATGGTCTTCCATGAGGATCTCTGGTTCTCCATAAGGATCCCTGGTTCCCCATGGTTCCCCCCAGGGCTGTGCTGGTGCCTTGCCCAGAGCTTGCTGTGTCAGCAGGCAGCAGTTTCAGGTAGGGCTGCTCTGCTGGCAGGGCCTTGGTGTTCCCAGCAGGGCAGGGCAGGGATGCTCCTGTCCCAGCAGGACACTGGGCATGCAGGTACCACCCCACAGCAGCTGCTCCTCCTCTGCATCACTTCCAGGGACAGAACTCCTGTCCTGCTGCGTGGCAGGGAGCCCTGCAGAGCCAGCACGGAGGGGACAGGCTGGGCAGCAGCTGGGCAGCACTGGTTTAATCCTTTTTGCCTGTTCCTGCCATGGAAGCTGTGTACTGGGTGAGATGTGTGTGTTTGGGGAGGGCTGGCCCAGCCATTAGCCTGTCAGGGTTTGCAGCACTGGCAGCTGGGGAGAAAACTGTTATTAAGTGTAACGTGGCACCTTGGAGACAGAAGCATGGGGAGACAATAAATACAGCCTTCCAAAATGCCATTTTATGGTGTCACTCTTCAGAATTTATTAAGACTTGGTTGCAGCCATGCCTGCAGCCTCCTGTGCTGGAATCCATAAATTGTGTTCATTATCTCCAGCACTTGCTCTGACCTGCTGTGTTTTACAAGGGGGGGGACACTGGAGGCATGGGGACACCCCAGCTGCTTTCTGCAGCCATTCCCCTCGTGCCAATCCAGCTTTTCTGGGGTTGCTGGGACACCCCAGGCAGTGATTGGCTGCGTGGATGGACCCCAGGTGTGATGTGATGGTTGAAGAGAACACTGAGGGACTGAGGAGCTGCCAAAATCACCACAGCTCCACAGGGAGCAGGGAAGGAGCTGGGTGAGGGGGGAGCCATGGGCACCTTGGAGCACACTGGCACATTGTCACTCCACTGTGGGACCACCCCAGCAGTCTTGGATGTGCTGAGGATGCTGGAGGTGGAAAAGGGTTCACAGGAGCTCCCTGAACTGCACAGGGAGATGCTACACCCCTGCTTGGTGTCCTCTTGCACCAGTGTTCTCAAATGAAAACACAAATGAAATCGTGCTCCTTTCACCCACTTTTTGTCATGACAAATCTCAGCAGCAGCATGTTTGTGTACCTTCATCCTTATCCTCAGCATTTAGGTCCAGGATAGAGGAAAACAAGTTCAAGCCCAACCTCCTGTTAATTTATTATGTTCCTTGTGCTTAAGGGCAAAATTTAAGTTGCCAAAAGCAGATGTTTGCATGCCCATTTTTTAGCTCTCAAAGTACTTTCTGTGTGCTTGATTGATGGACGTCCCTGTTGCATTAATAGCTGGGCTTTGCAGAAAGCTGTTATTACCAGGAGAATCTGGTGTGGGTTTCAGTTTTTCTTCTTGCATTGAAAATCCATTATTAATATCTTTCTGAGGGAAAAGAAAAAAAAAGGTTTCAATTCAGGCATTTTGCTTTGCTTTCTCAGGCTTCTTCTCAACTGTCTTTACAGAGGTGCTTTTAAAATCAATATAACAATTGTTCTTTATATTTTACTGAGTGGTTGAGAATTTCTGCATCTTGCTATTGATTTCTGATCGTATTGCAGGATATGTAGGTGCACACAGGTTGCTCTGTGATGGATAACTTTATATGTGTCTTCTTAATCATCACTGAGTTGCCTTCTGCATGTTCCCTGTTGCTGGATGCTGCTGCTGAGCTTGGAAGGCACCAGGAGAGCTCTGAGTGCAATCCTGAGACACCAAACTTGTGACTTCTCATTTAATTTGGGTTTGGTTTTCAATCAGACACAGGGGTCACATGAGGCTTGTGGGGTCTCCTCTTTTGTGTAGTCTTTGCAGAGTTCTTCTGCCCTGGCTTTTCAGGCAGCTTCGTGTTATGTGTTGTAGGAGCAAAACAAGTCATTGTCCTGGCTTTGTGTGGGGTGGTCATAATGCGCCTTTAGCTTCCAGCACTGACCTTGGCCCTAGGGGCAGCTCTGCAGGCAGATCTCAGCATTTCAGAGGTGCAGAGTCATTGGATCCCAGAATGGTTTGGGTTGGAAGGGAACCTTGAAGCTCATCCAATTCCAATCCCCTGCCATGGCAGGGACACCTCCCACTGCCCCAGGCTGCTCCAGCCCCAATGTCCAGCCAGGCCCTGGGCACTGCCAGGGATCCAGGGGCAGCCCCAGTTGCTCTGGGCACCCTGTGCCAGGGCCTGCCCACCCTTCCAGGGAACAATTCCTGATTCCCAATATCCCATCCATCCCTGCCCTCTGGCAGTGGGAGCCATTCCCTGTGTCCTGGCACTCCAGGCCCCTGTAAAGGTTCAAGTCTCAATGAAGCAATGCAGAAGCCCAGTGTGCATTGGTAACTGCTGTAAAGCTGGATTTGCAGACTGAGGCTCTTGGAGCACATCAGCACTGATGGCACAATCTGTGTGAGAGCTTGTTGGCACCAGAGGAACCTGTGAGGAGTGACAGGACTGTGGCCAGCACGGGTGCTCCAAAATGCGTCCATGGCTCCAGGTGGGTGTACAGGGGAAGAGCTCTGTGTGTGTGTGGGCACAGTCCTTCCCAGCTCTGCATGCCCTGGCACAGGCTCCACATCTGCCAGGGGCTGTGACTGTGCCAACAGGCACTCTGGAGAGGGCTGGCTGTGCACAAACGTCTGCTGGCTGGACTGGGCTGTTTGCTCCTCAGGCTTATCCTGGACAGGCTCCTGCACCTTCAGACATGGAGGCTACACCTGGCTTCTGAGGAATTGGTTGTTGCAGTTTGTCTGTCCGTGCTGGGGACCAGGACAAACACTGGCACGAGAGCTGGTCCTGTGTCCCCAGGATAGCAGGGCTCGGTGGTGGCAGCGCTGGCAGGGACACGGCAGCCCAGCCCTTCCTGGCCCTGCAGAGCCGGGGAGGGGACAGGGCTGGCACCCATAACAATGGGCAGGCTCTGACACTGCCGCTGGAACTCACTTAGCAATTCTGTTGATGTTCTGGAAACGAAAATATAATTCAGGCCATCTTCTCCTCCAAGCTGACCCTGAGAATCTGGGAGAAGAGCTACTGAATAATTAGGGGCTTTTTTCCCCCCCCCTTTTTGCTGGAGTTACTGCTCGGTGTTGAACTGTCCTCTACAGTGTCATCACTTCCCTTGAACTTACTGCTCCGAGTGTACTTAGCATTAATATAATTACGTAAATTGCAGTCTCATTAATCACTGGGGGCTGCAGCACATCCTTGTTGTGCTGTTTTGTGGGTGGCTTGGCTGGTGGGAACCCCTGGCCAGGGGTGGGGGCTGTGGCTGGAGCACTCCCCCTCTGCTCCTGAGCCTGGTTTAGCTGAGCTTTGTGTGTCTCACCCTGGAGTGGAGGATCTGGAGTGTTTGCCAGCACTGCCATGATTGCAACCTTGCTGCCGCAGAGGAGAAAAGAGAAAGGTGGGTTTGTCCCAAGGGAATTTGGCTGGACCACATCCCTGCTGCTGTCCCTGTGATTTGGGTCTGTGGGGTCCCAAAATGCAGAGCCCAGCCTCGTGGCTTGGCAGTGAACACCCAGAGCCCGTGCTCTGTGCAGGGTCTGCTGCAGGGCTGTTTGATGATGCTGTGCCTCTGTCACTGTGGCAGAGCTCTCAGCCTTCCTGGCAATGTAAATTCTCCTGGCTGCATGCTAAAATTACACTGAGTTATTGATTTATCTTTGAGAGGATTTCCTTCCCGAGGGACATTTCTGGCTGATGTAGTGATTTAGTTCTTCTGCAAGGGCAGAATCCATGGCAGAGCAGAGCCACCCTCCTGCCCTCGAGCCTGCAGCTCAGGGTCGTGCTCCCTCAGGCTTCCTCTGCAAGCTGATTTCTGTTCCAAGGCTGGGACAAGGTTACATGGCTGTTATTTCTGTGTAACAACTGCAAATAAAAGGGCATTTTCAACTTTCCACTGCAGAAGCTGCAAGTCTGGGACAAGTCTTTGTGCCGTGGCACCAGCATTATCTTGGGCATGTCTCAAACCCAGCTCCAAGGCTGGCATGTGGGACTTGTGGAGCCATGCCAGCCTTAATACACTTGGACTCCTGGGAATGTTTTAGTTCCTCAGAGTGGGGTATGATGGGAGCAGGAGCTTGCAACACTTTTCTCCTAAAGCTTCAGGGTACAGCCTCTCTTTTCTTTGCTTTCTATTGACACACAATGGAGCATCTCTAAAAACCAGGCCAGGTGAGTTCCTGCTGCTGGTCCTGAGGAAGCCAAGACAGTTCTTTTCTTCTATCACCAGTTTTCTCCCCTTGGCCCTGAAAGCCCCCCCACCAACTATGGCTCAGCTGGTGAGCACCTTCAGTAGAAGGACCTGACCCTTCAGGACATTGCCCGATGTTTCAGATACTCTGTGGCTGGAAAATGCCCAGCTCTGTGTCCTTGGGTGCCCATTTGAAGCATGTCCCTGTGGGTTCCTGTATCTAACCCCACTTTCTAGTGGATTTGGCACCAATCTCAGCTGCACACTGATAAAATGGGAGGCTGCTCGTGCATGTGGTGTTATAAAACAGCATCCACCAATTAGGCCCAGGGAGAATGTCAATTTATTTTCCTGTGAACCAAGTGTGGCACAGCTCCTTCCTTTCCCAGTGATCTATCTGTGAGATAAAACACATCTTTAGTGTCTATCTTAAATACTGCAGTGTTGGCAAGTTCTCTTGACAGAAATTAGGCTAATGTCCCTTACGTCTGCGTTAGCTGTAGAAACAAGGCTTTAAATTGAAGCTTTGCAAAGAGCTATTCCAGCGCCCTCTCCAAGGCATCTCCTTATTCCAGCTTTTATTATCCAAATTTGTTCTCACTCTGCCTTGGCAGCAGGGCTGGCAGGCAGCTCTGCCCATCCATCCTGCTGGTCTGGCAGCCAGGGTGTGGGAGCAGCACCTCCAGGCTGGCCCGGGCAGTGCTGGCCAAGCCCCGTGGAGCCCTCGTCCCCGGGATGCTCCGGCTTGGGGGGCACCACTGCTGGGACGGGGCTGGGGCCTGGGTGAGGGGAGGCAGCTGACACCCATCGAGCACAGAGGGGATCCAAGGCAGTCAGCCGCACACCCTGACAGAGGCACAGCGTGTCCTGAAACGCTCCCACTGTGAGCTGGAGCTGGGAGAAGGGAGTTTGTGTTGTGTGTGTCTCATCCTTGCAATTTCAGCGCTGAGTTACAGACTCAGAAGCTGAGGACAGGAACAGAGAGTGCTGACGCCTGGTCATGAATCCCCTTCTTGAGCTTCCCAGCCCTCCCCTGGAAAATAGTTTCCTTTTTAGCTCCTTTACCCTCCTCAAGTTGAGCCCTTTTAGCCTTTAACTCCACGTTTCCAACAACAGATTAACCAGGGCTGTTTTAAACCTCCTGATTCTCACACTGGTGTTGGTCCCGATGGATTATCCCTCCCTATTGTGTCCTTTCTGTGCCTCCACATTGCCAGGTTCTTTGGTGGCCCTCTCCTGCGTCACTGAGAGAGGAGGAGAGGCTGAGAGTGACACATGTGGGAGACATGATGGTTGATGATGTTCTGGAGGTGCTAACCTCCATCATAGTAAAGAAGCCTCTCTCAAAAGGCTAGATGCCTAAAATCCCACAAAATTATTATCATCCTCAGTTCCTTTTGTCAGGTTCTCAATTCTCCTGGTCAGCTGCCTTGTTCTTCTCTGCCTACATCCTGTATTGATCTTCTCTGAACATAGCCAAGCCTTCAGCATCCCAGATGGGCTTTCTGGAGTAACAAATAGACCTGAGGAATGACAATTATTGAATGGATTGTAGCATTGGCTTGGGGATAAATATTGTAGGCAGTTGGAAACGGGTTAAAACTGGCATTTGTAAGTAAGCTTCTCATGGATGTTGACTTGGGGACATGGTGAGACAAAGGTCACTGCAGTGTCTCTGCAGCCTGGTGTGCCATTTGAGAGATGAGGTATCAGTGTGGCTGGATTCGTTTGGTCTCTCTGTTTCTTCTGCTCGGACCTTTGTGGGATTAAACTCTCTAAACTGCTGCAGTTCACAGACTTCAAGCCCAGTATCAGAAGAAAAAATAAATCAAGTGCCTTGTATTAAATCCTGAGCACATGGCTCCTGCTGCACCCAGGGCTGTGGTAACTCACTGCAGTGCCTGCCTTGAAGCTGGGGAGAAGGCTTTGCTGACAAAGTGAAAACAGGTTGTGCCCACTCTACAAAAGGACACCCCTTCTTCTTCCTGCCCTGTGGTTATTTTTTCCTGGTGTGTTTGCTGCTGTTGCACTGAAGGCAGAGCAGCCCTCCCAGCAGGGAGGTGGAGAATGGAGCACTTGTTGGAGGAGCTCTTTGCCACAGGAAGCATTTCCCTTCTGCAGCAGCAGCAGCAGCAGGTACATCAGCAGATGCTGCAGCAGTGCCCCCATCAGAGGCCCTGTATTTCCCCCTGGAGCCCTCCTGTCACCTCTCCTTCCCTGAGATCCCTCCTCCCCAGGCTCCTTGCTGGCTTCCACCTTCAATTCCATCACTTCCAGACTTCCCAGGCACCTCATGGGAGGGCCACGCTGTGCCCTGTGTGTGACAGACACCCCTCCTGTCCTTGTGGCTCCCCTGCCCGGGAGGGATGAGGTTTGGTGTGTATTCAGCAGGCTCAGCTCTGGGCATGAGGCTGGGCCCCCTGGTGTGCCACCACCATCATCATCGTCACCTTGGCTGCTATGGAGGGTGGGTGGCAGTCACAGGGACCTGCTCTGGCACTGCCAACCAGGCCCTGCCTGTCCCCACATCCCTGCCTGTCCCAGGGGCTCGCCTGCCCCTCCTTCCCCCTTGCTGCAGGAGCTGCAGGAGAAGCCAAGTGGATTTGGCAGGTGGTGTGAGGAGAGAGCCCAGCCCAGCCTCCCCCACAGAGTGCCTCTGTTTGAATAGCAGTGTTCAGAGCACGCAGCACCCACTGATCAGCTGGGAGAACATAAATCCCATCATTTTAAAAACGTTTTCATTCTATTTGCTGAGGGGAACAAATTACAGAGAAGACCTCTCAGCACTGTGACAAAAGAGTGGCTCTAAAACCCTTTTCAGCCAAACAAAAGTTTGACCTGAAGGCTGATGGATGGTGCTTAAAGATGTGGTTACTGCAGCAAGGTTGGCATTAAAAATCCCTGGGTGCAAGAAAGTTCTCCCAAGATTACTGTGGGGGTTGTCTCCCTGTAATCGTGGTGTGAGCAGCCCTTAACACCCTGAGTCCACCAGTGAGCTCTGTGGCATCAGCCATGGGAGAGCAGCAGCACAGCAAGCACCAGTGGGTCACTTGTCTCTTGCTAAATGAGAAACTGCAATGGGATCAGCCCTTTTGGGGTGGCATCACTGTGGCAGGAGGGCTGGAACTGGATGATCTTTAAGGTCCCTTCCAACCAAACCATTCCACAATTCTTTCCCTGTCCCTGTCCAAGTGGGGTTCAAGCAGAAAGCAGAGCTGCTGCTTTGGGACCTGTGAGGAGCCTGGGCAGGAGCACACCTGCTGTTGGGATGTACCAGAACAGGGTGGCTTTGGGGCTTTCCCAGGAATGCCTTTGCTGCCAGCAGCTGTGCTGGATGTTGGACAGGGGACAGATTCACCCTTGGCAAGGTTGAAAGCATTTCAGATGGCTTCTGTCCCTGCTCCAGTGCAGCACAGAACAAAATCAGATGCTGGAGAAGATGTCATACTTAGACATCACCATTCTGACAGGTTGATTTCCAGGATGTTTGTTAACATAGCTTGGAATGTCACAGAAAGGTTTGTCAGATAAACTAGCCAACTGAAGTTCTTACATGAGACTTCCTTGGTTTTCTTGAGGTGCTTTGAGCTCTTCATTTAGTCTCTCAACTATTCATCCCATTCAGGCCTTTCTGGAAGAGCCTCTGCAAGGTCTGTGGCTGGGGGATCAGGCCCTGCCTGCTCCCTGTGTGTCTGGGTGTGGAATCCTCTGAATCCCTCAGGGCAATCCCCAGGGCCTTGCCCTAAATTATGCTATAGAGTCTCCACCTAGGCTGAAAGGGAAAATTTCCCCATGGAGCCTTGCACAACACTATGAACCACCCCAGTTCCTTTCCCCATATGTCCCAAATTCTGGTAGTTTCTCCTTTCCCTGTTCCCTCATTGGTTGTGGTATCCCTGGTGCTGGCTCTGTGTCTCCCCTGTAGGGCAGTGCCCTTTGCCCTGCCCTTTGTGCCACCCCAGTGCCTTTGGACCATTGGCCACTGACCCCTAATTAACCCTGTGCACACCACATGGCCAGCTCTTTTGTCTCTGATTCCCCTTTGGCGTGCTGGAATAAGCCTTTGCTGGAATTTGTCATACAAAAGGCCCTTCTGCCTCTCATGGCTGAACTGGCCATGGTGAGTGTGGTGTGTGGACTTGGCTGCTCTCCCTGAATGTTCACCCAAGCGGCTTTTCCAAGGAGATGCTTATTGGGAAATAGGCAGCAGCATCCACCATCCAAACCCCTGTGTTGCTCCATCTGGGTGCCCTGGGAGGCAGAAGGAAGCAGCAGTGCCAATTGTTTGCTCATGCTGTAAGGACAAAACTCCTCTCTGAGGGTTTCCTCTGCAAGCCCAGGAAGAGAAGGACATCTCTGTCCTTGTCAGCCCTTTGGGCAATGATCAGACAGAACAGCGATGAAACCAGGCTGGCAGCACCAGGGCTGGTCACTCACAGGCAGAGGCAGCCCAGCTCCTCCAGCCCGAGCTGGGCAGCGCCTGGGAGAGGTGGCACCGTGGCACTGGGCATGGTGCATCACCCCAGGGGTTCCTCCTGCATCCCATCCCCTACAGAGCCCCTGCTGTCCCTGGTTACCTGAGCAGTGGGGAGGCAGTGCCCAGGCTGGTGCTGCTCTGAGGAGATGCTGCACTCAGCAGGCAGCTCTGGCTCCCCAGCAGTACCGTGGGAGGAGGAGCTGCCCAGAGAGTGCATTTGTAAAGCATTTCTTCCCCAGGAAGAGGAGTTTGTCACAGGAGTTTGTACTTGGGATGTGCACACAGGTGTCTGAGCTTCCTCCCTGCCTGAGGTGGGGAATGCTGGGGGTGCTGGGGCAGCTGCTGAGGAGCTTCCAGGCCTGGTGCTGTGAAACCTCCCCACCAGCTATCAGGAGGAGGTGACATAGAGCATATTAGTGACATTTTCTAGTGGCACTTAATTGGGAGGAGCAGTAAATGCCAGACAGTGAACTAATGCAAAAGGCTGAGTGAAGAAGGGACAGAAAGAAATAAAATGACATTCAGGCTCTGGGCCTCTTCTTCTCATCAGTAATCCATCTCATCCTTACCTGTGCCTGTTACATGTCTTCCTTTTGCGTGTAAAAATGCTTTGTTTTGAAGTAACAAACAATCTGGAGAGTGGTAGACATGCCTTTGTAGGAAAGAAAGGAAAGAAAAATGGAGGCAGGCTTTGCTGCTTCCTTGCTCAGCAGCTCTAACCAGAGTCTGGGGTCAGGGTGTGAGCTGAGCCCCCCAGACTGGGTCTGGCTCCTCTGTTTTCCTCTGAGCACGCTGGTGTGGGACATCCCATCCACCCAGGCACAGCTGGAGTCAGGCACAGTGTCCCCTGTGTGCCACCAGCACGGGATGCCCCAGCCTCAGCCAGGTCCCCAGCCCTGGCACTGGTGGCTCCTGGAGCTGGGGACGCAGCTGTGGGGAGCTCTGCTGTTCGCTGGGATTTGTCTCCTGGTGGTTTTTAATCATTATTTTATTAAGGGAGAAGGTGTGGTGCCATCAGAGAACTTATTATGGATGCTCTGGCAGTGTGATTATTTCAGTACTGCAGCACTGCCGGTGTGTTTTGCTGGAACATTCACATATTGATTCCAGATTCCTTTGTTGCCTGTACTAGAAAGAAAGTCCCTTTTCCCTCACTCCCTGCGTGGAGAGAAACAAAGAGTAAAGGAAGGTAGATGTTATCTGAGGCTTGCTCACACACCGAGGTAATTTTTGAGAGCTGCAGAGCCACTTACTGACTCATAACTGGGGCTTGTTTTCAAACCCTTGATAGATTTTGAATTCTCTTACAATGGCAAACAAGGATGCTCACTTGGGGACAAGCCAGGGATCTGCCTCAGTGAGCTGGATCACCTTTGTTCTGCTTGCTCCAGCCTTCCCAGGGGACATTCCTGTGCCAAGGGGACAGGGTGGTGCTGCAGGGGGAGAGTCTCCTGTCCCTCTTGGGCTCCTCTTGATGGGCAGTCAGTGGCTGTCAGCTTTGTCCAAGGGGTGGGGATGGGATGGGATGGGATGGGATGGGATGGGATGGGATGGGGAAGCCACTCTCAGGAGTGCAGTGAGTTACTGCACAACCTTGGTGGGAGGTTTGCAGGTCAGTGTGTGATGTACAACTTGCCAGCCTGTAGCTGTGCAGTGAGTTGGGGCTCATCCCTGTCCCCATGCTGGAACACAAACCCACCTGTGGAATGTGGAATGATGTGCTGGAAAGGAGCCCAGGATGAGACCTTTCTCCTTTAGTGAGGAAACACAGCTGATCATTTGGTTGCTCTAGAAGAAGAGAGATGGGGTTCTTTGGTTATCACTGCGTGCTGCATATTCCACACAGCAGCCCTCTGCTTTTACTAATGTGGTGCACAACGTGCCTGATCCTCCCTCAGTTGTGAGCCTGGTGGAAGCATGTTCTGTTTTCCATTTGTTTATTAATTTATCATCTTGTTTTTAGCCTCTGCAAAGCTTGATATTGGTATAGAGCCTGGGAAACGTGCACAGAGCAGAGTAACAGATAGTTGTGATTTGGTTACAAGGCAATAATTTAAGTGGACAGGTTTAGGTGATAACATAAAGCACACGAGAGAAATCGCTTTGGTTTATAAATGTCATCAGAGCCCCTGTGAGGGAGCTGCTGCCTGGTGCTGCTGCTCCAGCCAATATATTATAAGGAGATATAAAGAGATGTCTGAAAAAATCTGGCTGACCAAGATGAAAAGAATGGGGCTATAAATTAAAGTCTTCCTCAGCATCTCTTTAAGCATCTTTATGGACAGAGTGCATCCAAATGGAGGAGTGCCAGTGCTCAGAGGGACCTCCAGGTGCTTTGGGCTGCAGAGGCAGCACCCAGGGGTGGGGACAGCTCGTGGGGACAGCAGTGTCAGTCAGAGCTGGCATGGGAGACCAAAGCCTGTCCTGGTGCTTCTGCAGCTGATAAAGGGATTAAATCAGGAGCAGGAATAACACCATCCCTGCAGCGTCGCCAAAGGATCAGTGTCTCCTGCTTGGAAAATAAACGCTGTCGCTCTGCTTTGACATTTATTCCCAATAAAGACCTTGTCATTTGTGCAGTGACAAGGATTTTATCCTATGGGGGTACTTTTTCTGTTGGACACTGTCTTTTTGGCTGTGAGGCAGCTGAGCGACTGAGGGGCAGGTGGGTGGCACGTCCCCAGCAGCGGCACTGGGAGCTCTGCTCACACCCTGGGGCTTTCTCCTGATCCATCATCCCAAGGCAATGCAATAACACCTATTCCAACTGAGAGCAGGTTCAGACTGGATATTGGGGAGGAATTCTTCCCTGTGAGGGTGGGCAGGCCCTGGCAGGGTGCCCAGAGCAGCTGGGGCTGCCCCTGGATCCCTGGCAGTGCCCAAGGCCAGGCTGGACATTGGGACAGTGGGAGGTGTCCCTGCCGTGGCAGGGGGTGGCACTGGATGAGCTTTAAGGTTCCTTTCCACCCAAGCCATTCTGTGAGTCTGTGATCTTATTTTTAATTGATTTTAATTTATTTTAGTTGTGGTTAAAAAAATCCCAATTTTAATTGGTAAGGGTTCCAAACCACTTGTGGGAGCAGGAATTTGCTGCTTTCCTCTCCACAGCTGGAACCCTTCTGGCAGGTTTGTGGAGGGGATTTCACAGCTATTTCTGCTCACTGGGTAGTTGATTTAAAGCTGGAAAATTAGCTAGAATGGAAACTCTTCTTTCCCTTTATGAGGAGCAAGGGATGAGGTCTGGCAGCTGTAGGATTTGCAGCTCTCAGGGAAGAGGGACTATTCAGTAACACATCTATGCAGTGCCTACCCGTGGATACACACATTTTATTTGTCTGAGGTGTCAAGGAGAAAAAATGTTATGAAATGGCTTAAATGAAAGCGTGGTTTTGTATTTTTTAAATTGAGTTTCATTTCTCAAATGCAACTTAATGCAAACAATAAGTAAAAAATTAATTTCTCTTGGGAAAAATGTATTAACAGAATGGTTCTGTTTTAGCAGCATGTGAAGCTGTGTAATTGCTTACACATGTATTGCTCCAGTGTGTGCTCCCAGTTGTTGAATAGTATCAAATTATAGGAATCAAAGAGAATCAAATATTTTTAAGGGAAATGTCTAGAAGCTACATACTGAAACATGATTAAAATTCAGTATTTCCAGCTTACTTGTCTAAATCAGCAATTTTAATCACATTATTCAAGCCAACCCACCCTCAAACACACTTTTGACTTCAAAATACCCCAAACTAAATAAGACAGAAGACCTTCCTTGAGCAGCTGTAACATTTTTATGTGTCAGTGTCAATCTTTTTGTTGAAAACAGAGATATTTTTCATGGTTTATTTATTAAAGCAGCGCATTTGTCCCGCTGTGCCATGAACCTGGGCTGCTGTGCTGGGTGGGGAGGGGAAATCTCTGGAGCACCAAGAGCTGCTTAAACACATCAAGGCTGTGAGTTTTGCTCTGGGGTTTGGATGCTCCTGGTTGAATCCCATTTAGTGTGCAAAGGAGGAGCAGGAAGGGTTTGTGCCTTGGCTGATGCAGCCTCGGGGATTTGGCTGTGCTGGGGGTGCAGCTCATGAGCACCAGGCCTGGGTTTGGTTTTGTTTTCTGCTTGCTGATTAGACAGATGAGCAATGCCATGGTTGACTCTCACATTTAAAAGGGAAATGTTAACAGAAGTTTTATAGTTATGTTTTACCCCCTTGTGTTGTTATCAGGGATGCCCTGGGTTTGGGACATTTGGGAGGGTCACTCGTTCCTGTGGCAGCACCTGAGCCCCACTCAAGGTGTCAGGAAGGGATTTCCACCCTGGGCAGGGAAGGAGGAGTCGATGGACAGAACTTTGGGGGAACTAAAGGGTTAAAAGATGAAACCTCCCTGGTGTGGGTGAGCACATGGTGGGGAAAATCCTCTGCTCCCAGCACTGTCATATTGTCTCTATTGAGTCTTCTGTTTTATTTTTGATAGGGTTTTAATAAACCTTTTAAATTTTTTGGAAGTGAGTAGCATTTCTCACACTGAGAATAGAGGGCTGGGCCCCCCAGTCCCCCACCCTTCTGGAGCCTGCTCCTGTGCTTTCCCTTTGGGTGATTCCCTCGATGGGATTCCATCCACCTCCTTCCCCTCCCTGGCAGGCTGCTGTGGCTGGATGCGGCTGGAGCTGAGCTGTGCTCCCTGTCAGGGGCCATTCCCGGCTGTGTGACAGCCCAGAGCTGCCACAGCCACGGCTGGGGCTGTGACCTGGCCTGCCCAGCACTGGTGGCACGGTCAGGAATGCTTTGGGCTTTGGGGGGAGGCAGCCGGGCCCTGGCTGTGTCTGCGGAGGAGGGGATCGTCCTCCCGCCTCCCGTTCAGCCCGCGATGGCATTTCATCCTTCAGAGCCTGGCCTGGAAGGGACCTCACAGCTCACCTTGTTCCACCTCCCTGCCGTGGGCAGGGACGTCTCCCACTAGAGCAGGTTAACATTGGCTGTGTTTTCTTTGTTGGCAGAGCCCTGTCCTGGTGTTGCCTGAGCCCGGGACAGGAGATGTGATTTTGGCCTTTTCATGGAGATCCTACAAACTCCTTTCTGACCAGCACTCCACCGCCAGCAAGGGGCACACATTGGTGATGGCACCAAATTCTTGCAGAGCCCGACTTTTCAGTGGGGGAGGATGCTCCCTCAGATAGACAGAGATTAAAGGTCCTGTGTATCACAAATTTAAGGAGCAGGAGAAGGGTGGGATCTGTCCATGGAAAGCATTCCAAGTGTGGAGGAGGCACATGTAGCCTATTCTCCCCTAAAATGGGGAGATAAGCACACCTGTCCTCTCACATATCCAACCAATGCAACTTCCAGTGGACAGGACTGATGGAGAGAAAGAGAGTCTACCAGAAATGCAAACCTTGTTTTAATAGGAAATCCTCCAAGATGGATTTTCCTGCACTTTCCAAATGCATTTATACCTATTGGATGACTACAGACTTTGAAATGTTTCTGTCTGAATTGTGACAAACATCCCAGTCTTACACAGGAAGGACCAGGTCCTTTGATCAGGGAAATGTCTCTTTGGTCTTGAACAGGGAGGGATCGATCAATTTGTTCCCAAGACCAGAGCTTTTTGTCTGTGAGTACATGTATTTATTCTACAAAATAATTACCCTTGCCTTCACTTCCCTTTGGTAGGAGACGCTCCCTGTCCCCTGTAAGCTGTTACTCTATCCCAGGTATCATTTTAGGTAAAAGGAAGAGAGAAAAGAAAGGCTGAATAAAGAATCCTCCTAAGAAGGGAGGAGGATGAGCAGCTTTGGTCCGTCTGTCCATCTGTGAGCAGCTTTGTGGCTGTTCACCTGCAGACTCACTGTCCTGGGCAGGCAGAATTCCTGCATTAGGAGAAGAAAAAATGCCATCAAGAGGTTGCAACCAAATATTGCCTCCCCTTCACCCCAGTGCTGGGCTGGCCATTGAGATGTGTTTGTGGTGAACTGATGAAAAACACTCTGAATTTCCTATCTTTTCTGCATTTAAAATGGAAGCCTAATGTATTCTGTGTATTTTTGTTGGCAGATAGTAGTGACCATAAATTCCTTTTAATACAGTATTTCCGCACAGCCTTGATGTGCAGCGTACCTGATATTAAGTACAGCCTTGATATTAAGTACAGCCTTGATGTGCAGCGTACCTGGCTGTACCCTGTGGAATGCTTTGATTTCCCTTTGGCAGCTGCATTTTATTCTGTCTGCCCCAATCAACAGCAATTCCCCTTTGTCCATGTAGCCTCCAAATCCACTCCTGGTGTGGAGTTTTAGTGCTCTGCTAGGACCTGGGCCAGAAGGGAGGAAGGAACCAGTGTCTGCTGGGCTCAGGGTTCCACCTCCACTGTGGATCAGAGCCAGCCTGGTAGCAGAGGGACACCTTGGGTGGCTCAGGGTGCCAATTCTGGGAGGGAAAAGCAGCACTTTAGGGGTGCTGCCACATGGGAGGACGTCAGTGGTAGATATCCCACTCCTCACTGTGTGGGATGGGGAGGAGCTTCTCCCAAGGAGGAGCATGTGTCTCCATCTCCCAGCTCCTCCCCAAGCTGGAGCCATGCAGTGCTCTGAAACAACATAACTTTTGCTTGCAGGTCAGGCTGTTCCTGCAGGGTTACACATGTGGCTGAACCTGCAGACAGGAGAGAGAGAAGCCAAGCTCCCAGACAGAGAAAATGGGAAAAGTGACACAAGAGAAGAGAAAGGTACAGATATACAAGGCATTGGGTTATGTGGGCTGTGGGATTCATGCCTTTTATTAGAGGCCACGTTTCCTGATGCTCTCAATTCCTGCCTCTTCCTGAGATTTCATTGCTGGGTGAGGAGCTCAGCAGTGCTGAAAGCACAGGCCTGTCCTTTGTGTTCCCTTTGGGATGGCAGTGGAAGTGTCCTGAGTGCACATTCAGAGGCACCTTCATGGCTTCCCACGCCACGACACCAAAACTGCTTCCACAGCGTTGGTGCAGTTCTCGCAAAGTCTTTGGGTTGCCCTTGATTTGCAGTGTTTGGGGTGTGATGGTTCTCTCTGTGGTTTTTAGACCGAGATACTTCCAGGGGGCTGTCTTTTGGAATTTATCTGCTGCAATCTCAAAACCTTACTCCTGTACTGCCATGATGACATCTTGTACTGCAACATCCAAAATGTTTTGAGCCTCTGCTCAAACTAATGTTTCATCCATGTAATGAAAAATGATAGCATTAGGATATCTTTTCTGCACGGGCAAGGGAATTTGGGCTCCAAGCCATTGACAAATAGCTGGGCTCTTCTTCATTCCTTGAGGCAATACGGTCCACTGGTACCTCTGTAAAGGTGCTTGTTGATTTAGGGACGGAAAAGGCAAAACGGATTTGTCATTGGGATGCAAGGGGCTGTCCAAAAAGCAGTCATTTAAATCTATAAAAACTATCTGCCAATCTCAAGGTAACAAGCAAGCTGAGGGCAGGCTGGGCTGGAGGGGACCCATGTCCTCGATGACCTCATTGACTCCTTTCCTAAGGTGCTGCAGGAGCCGCTTCTTGTCTTTGCCAGGCTTTTGTATGACAAGGACAGGGCGCATTCCAGGGGCTAGTAGATGGTACAATGTGGCCCACAGACAGCTGCTCCTGCACAAGGGACTGCAGGACCTTTAACTTTCTGCCTGGGAGGGGCCACTGATCCACCCATATGGGGTCGTTGATCTTCCTGGTTAACTGAAGGGTGGCGCGCTGCTCAGTGGCCCCATCTAGAAATCCTGAGGTCTTGATAGAATCTCTAGCCTTGTCCTTCACTGGGACAAGAGGTCTCTTCCCCAAAGTGTTATTGGTGCCCGGGTGATGAATGATCCTGCTGTAGCAACTGTGCCCTCAGGTCTTTCCATGCAGATGGTGTCTTGATTCCAGAAGTTGGTAGTGGCTCTCCCAATGGCTAAAATTACCCCAGCCGCTGGAACCAGGGGCCATCCTTTAGCCAATCAGAGGGGGAAAATATGGTGACTTCAGCTACTGTATCTAATAGTTCTGACAGACATCTCTTTCTCCCTTTACATGACAAAGCACACTTTAGAACGGGTCTATTTCGGCCCGTAATCTGTGCCCACATCACCATTGGATCAGCTGCTGTGGTGATCATGTCCAGTAGGAGGATGGCTCTGACTATAACTGTTCCTTTTGGAATGAAAAGGGGAGGATCTAAGCATAGAGCCTGGACAGTTATCTCCTGCAAAGATGTCAAGGCGACTACCTCAAGTAGTATAGTGAGTGTCTCCATCTCTTCCCTGGTGTTGGTAAAAATCAAAATGTCTCTGCGCCGTTCCTCAGGCCCGTATTGGCCTGTTGGAATATGGAGAACATAAATATAATGGATTGGAATTGAAAAGGTGCCTACCAGCTGCATTTGAGTTCCTGGGCAGAGCTGTCTTCTGTCGAGTTCTTCTGCAGTGCTTGAGGTTTCCCGATGGATCTGAGAAGGTCACTGTGCTGGTTCTCAAGGATGTACGGGAGAGTAGGGTGGAACAGCCTCGCATTTGGTGTCATCGTGTGGGGCCTTTCCGTGTCTGTTTGGGGGTTCCTGCAGACCACCGGTTTTGCTGGTGTTGGCAAGCATGTGGACAAGGGGGGCAGTGAGGACAGTAGCTGTGACACCTAGAAGATCCCTAGTAATAGCCTGAATTTATAAAATTCTGTTGAGAATGCTCACCTCTCCACATTTTATGGAGGTCCTTCTTCATGTGTATGTCAGGGAATAACTTGGGAGGCTACTGGAACCTCTACTACACCCTGACTGGCACCCTTAGCTAGGCTGGCAACATGGTGTAAGGATGCCTTAAGGTGCATGCCTCGACCATTTGTGCAATGTTAGGTTTTGGGATGAGGGGTAGATAGGGTAAAATGTCTTTTCAGGAGTTTTTAGCATTTGTTTCAGCAAGTTTAGCAAGCAATACCTGCCTGACTTTTGGATGATCAGCTAACTTCTCTATTGCTTGTGTTAGGCGGTCAATAAATTTTAGAAAGGATTTCCCAGGTCCCTGCAGAATGTCTCTGAAATCTAGAGCAGGAGTTGTTTTATTGGGTGTCTGCATGAGAGCTGTCTTTGCATCACCTTGTATCTCTTCTAACACAGCTCAGGGAAGGTGTCTTGCTTCATTCTCAGCTTTAGTGAAATCTTCCTCCCTGGCTAGATGTCTAGTGTTAGGTGTGCCTGCCTGTCTTCTCCAGCACAGTTCTTTTAATAGTTGTTGTATTAATTTTTTCCCCATTCCTTCCCACAGAATAAATTCAGTGGGAAAAAGTAGGATGTGCATAAAATTGAGCAGATCGTGAGGCACCATAACATGTTCAGCAAAGATGGCATTTAAGAAATTATTAAAATACAGCAAGCCCTGCCCATGGTCTTTTGCTGCTTTACAAAGGTCTTTCATCTCCCCACGTGTGACAGCTTCCCATCGGGCATAAGCCCCCCTCTGGTACTGCACCGGTGCTGCTTGTATTTTAGCTACCAATTCCCAGTCCCCCTCTTGAGCCGCCAGCTTCCACATCCTCTGCCAAGAATCCTCAGCCTCATCCTCAAGGTGGGATGAACCTTCCCTCTCCTCTCCAGAAGAGGGAACATGGTCTTTGGCAGAAGAGTGGGGCCTTGGGGTGACTGGCCAGGCCCGGTGCTGCAGGGGCCAGTGCTGTGAGAGCCCCCTGGGTGAGAGCTGGTGAGAGCTGAGCTCTTGGGGACAGCGCTGTGCCCCAGGCCAGGAAGAGCAGCAGTGCCCAGTGCCAGGAGTGGTGTCAGTGGGAGCCCCTGTGCACAGGAACCCCTAGCCCCGGGGTGGCTGTGCCAGCACCCCCAGGGACCTCCAGCCCTAGGAACCCAGATCAAGAGGAACCCGGATCAAGTGTGCAAACGCTGCCTGTGCCCAAAAGAATGGCCAAGAGAAGTGAGGTTTTAAAAAAAAAAAAATTATTTATTTGCCGAAGATTGGCAAAAGCTAGGATTTGCAGAACATGTTTCATTATAAAAATACTTATAACAACAACAATGTACAGAACATATTTACATGGGATCTGATGGACTAACAATCTTCAAAACATATTTACAGAAATCTTCAAACGGAGTGAACATATTTACAAGAAACTTGAAGCTTTCAAACATATTTACAAAGGAGTGGCATCTGTACCATGATCTGTGTCAGTCCTGGAAGAAAGGAAACAGCAGAGCTGGACTCAGCTGCCAGCACTGGGCCCATCAGGGTTATGAGCTGCGCCCCAGGGGCTGGGACGGGGTTGGCAGGGCTGGCGTGGCCCCAGACAAGCGCAGGGCAGGCCGGGGCTGGTGTTCGTGCCACCACAATCCAGGCCCCCTGTGGGCACCATGTCCCTGAGCGGGGCCATCCAGCCAAGCCCCAGCCTGGCATCAGGGAACCCAGTGTGTCTGTGGACAGGGCGTGGAAGCAGCTGCCTGTCTTACCTGTGGGGCTCCATCTTCATCCAAGGATCATGCGCTCATCTTCATCCTTCTCGTCCACTTCCATTTCCTCGATGTCATCCGCCTCATCAACCTCCATCTCTTCTATGTTGTTCTCCTCCTCTACTTCCATGTCCTCAACAGGATCTTTCTCGTCCACCTCCATCATCTCCTCCCTCTCCAGCTCCATGTCCACTTCCATCTTCTCCACATTTTCTCTGTCAGTCTGCAAGGGGCAGCACAATCTCCCAGTGGGCTTCCTGTCCCACACCATCCATTCCACATGGCTGCAGCCTGCCCAAGCCAGGTGTCCCCCTGCCTGGCATGACACTGTACCTCCATGGGCACAGCAGTGCACATCCTGCTGGGATTGGTGCTCCAGAGCAGGCAGCAGGAAAAGCCCAGGCAGCAGCAACACCTCCGCGCTGAGGGTCAGAGCGCAGAGCGAGCGGCAACTGACCCTTGGCAGCTGATGAAGTGTCTGCTTTGCTTGTTTCCAGGTCCTAGACGTTCCACCTGGAACCCTCTGGGAGCTGTGATGTCACTGAAATTTCAGGGCCACTGCGCAGTGGGAGATGGGGATGGCAGAATGATCAAATCCTTGAATGGTTTGGCTTGGAAGAGACCGTAAAGCTCATCTGGTTGCAAGCTGAGCAACCTCCCAGCACACCAGGTTGCTGTGGCCCCTGTCCAACCTGGCCTTGGATGTTCCTGCGGATGGGGCATCCACAGCCTCTCTGCACTGGTCCCTGTGTCAGGGACAAGCACCCTGAGAGTAAAGAACTTCTTCCCATCATCAAATCTCTTCCACCTCTTGCAGTTTGATCCCATTCCCCCTTGTCCTGTCACTACAATTCCTGAAAAAGAGTCCTCTCCCACGTTCCTGTGGGTCAGGCTGTTCCTGCAGGGTCACACGTGTGGCTGAACATGGAGACAGGAGAGAGAGAAGCCAAGTTCCCAGACAGAAAAAATGGGGAAAGTGGCATGAGAGGTGAGAATTAGAAGGAAAAAGTAGAGACATGCAAGGCATTGGTTTGGGTGGGCTGTAGGATTCATGCCTTTTATTAGAGGCCAGGTTCCCTGGTGCACTCAGTTCTTGTGTTGCAGCCTCCCTACAGCCAGCCTCTGTGAGCAAATGGCACACCCAGAGCTGGGAGCACACTTGCTTAAACTGCTGTTGAACAAGGTGATAGAGGGATCTTTGTGTGGAATTCTAAACACTGTGGATTGCGCTGAAGAGAGTCCAGGGAGGGAGACAAAATGGGGCAGGGGACACAGGGTTTTATATGGGGTGGGAAAGCAGGGTAGCATTGCAGTAAGCCAGGACCCATATGGGACTAGAGAGGGGAGAACATTCTAGAGGGAGTATATATAAAGAAAAAACAGCAGTTGAACTGGGTGATGCCACCAAAAGCTGCTGCATCACCATGAGCCTGCAAATGCCCATGGGTGACACCATTGCATTCAGAGGGATGGCTCTCTTTTACCTTGGTGACTTTGTCCTGATGTATTACAGTTCCAATGGTAGGCTTCTGGGCCCTCACAACTCCACCCTTTTTGTTTTCTATAAAGAAGGCTTCTTCCATAGAGGTTTGCAGGCATTTAGCAAAAATGGATACAATAACAACACAATGAAGACAATAAACAAAGCCCACAAAACAGCCTTAACTAGAGATGAAAGGCAGCCTTTCATCCCCTGTGTTTGAAAAGTTCACTGAACCAGTCGCTGTTGCCTTCTGTCTGGATCTTGTTTTCTTCATCCTTTAGCAGCTGGATGCTCTGGTATACTGACTCCCTATGTGACAGCAGGTTGAAAAAACACATGCCTTCAAATGCCTGACAGGCATGGCCATGGACAAGAAATTGTGGCTTGTCTGTGGAAGCACCCAGCTGAAGGCATGAGGCTCAGTGAAGAGCATCCAGATTCCTGCTGCAGCGACAACAAATGGCAGCATCCTCAGACTTGAGCTAATTTAGTATCTGGAGGCTTGGGTGGCTGAAAAGTAAATAGATAAGGAGAGTAGAAGGTGAAACATAAGTTCTCGTCCCACTAAACTTTCTCTTCTGTAAGCCAAGGGTGTGAACACAGCTTATTACAAGAATCATATATTAATGCTAAAATAAAGTTTTTGCAAATTTTAAGTGATATATTGTTGTCGTGGTTTTAGAGGAAGTGAGGTTTTTGGGATGGTGTGGTCACATCAATGGGTGTTCAGATTTGAATATTGGCACCTGTTGCGACCACTGGGGACATGGATACGCCTCTGAGAACACAGGAGTTAAAAGCAGAGATGTCCCAGAAGCTCTCTTGGGTTCTGGCAGGGAAAAAAGGTCAGACCTCCCCTGCCATCTGGGCGGGGGAGGGGAAGCCATGCAGCCTAGTGAGGAAGGTCTGGCCCCGAGGATGGAAGGATGGAAGAGTGGAAGAGCACCGAGAGGCATCTGGCAGCCCCCCTCCCCCAGGGGAAAGAGAGAGAGAGAGAGAGTGCCAGCCTCTGTCTGTGACTGTGCTACCTTGAAACTTGATAACATGGGCCCGCAGCATGGATGAGAAGGAGAAGGGATGGAGGGGGGGGTGCAGCAAGAAGGTGTCCGGCCACTGTGGGAGTTCTGGGCAGGCTAAGCCCGAGATTTAACCCTTATTTTGGACAATGAAAACTCTTCAGAACAGTAACCTTCCTAGAAGAGAGATAGAAATGAAATAGAGGAAGAAATGGGCAAGTGTGATGAAAGTTCCTGCAAGTGAAAGATGTCAGAAGAGTGGGGAAGAATCTTAGGTGAGAAGAGATGATGGAGTGGCCTTAGCTGGACTTTTCTTGTATAGCCCTGGACAGAACCATGTTTCCTGTGGCACAGAGACTGCATCCAGGAGGAGGCAATGGCTTAAAGCCAAGAGGGTTAAGTTTTGAGACACCTCCGCCCCAGGTGGGGGGGGACAGGTGTCCCGAAAGTGAGCGATTGTGCTCTTTTTGGAATGGGACAAAGCATCCTTAAAAGGAAAACCCTAGACGCAGCTCTGGTCTATGTGCAGTGGTGAGAGCACTGGACATGGAAGGAAGAGGTCATGATGGCAGATGTTCTCCAGGTGGTGCCACGAGTGACATGGAAACACGTGTGTGGGAATCCATAAAAATCAGAGAGTTTTAGGAAGGTTGTAAAAAGGACAGGCCGCAGAAACAGCAAGAATTGTGAAGTGCTAAAGCAGCAGAAAAAGATATATAAGCTGTAGTGAAGACAATAGGGCTGTGTAATGTCCCTTCTAAGTTGCAACAAGTTTATTTAGTATATATCTAGAAGGTTATGCTTATGAATACAGCTTTATTCGTTGTCTCTTATAAACAAGCCATTGTGTTGGAGAATCGGCTGCTATTGTTTTAACCAAAGCTACGAGTGTTTAAGATGATTGGATAGAACTACTGTCAGTATGCTTTTGCTCTATATAATTGGCTGACATGCATTTATGTTATGTTTTAACATTAAGTTTCTTTGGCCTGCTGCCTGGTCAGCGAGCTGTACGCATCTTTCCATTGTCATAACCATCTAATGAGACTGATGCTGAAAACATAAAAAGCTCTAGGCGCTGATCAAAGCAGCCCCATCCTGTTCGCGTCTGTACATAAACTGCCAGTGTACCAAACACGAGGTTTTGACGGTGTTTCCTGGGAAAGCCTATGGCACAAGAAGGACTCCTCTCCTCTTGATGAACAGAGAATTGATTATCTAAAGGGTCATGATGGACTGAGAGTTGGTGATCTGAGGGATGGATGTATTGGAAATTTGGTGGGGGGAGGAGGAAATGTTTTTGGAAGGTTTTCATTTTCCCTGTGTGTTTCTTTTTACTTGTAGTGTCATTAATAAAGTTTTCTTTTCTTTATTTCTAAGTGGGGGCCTGCTTTGCTTATTCCTGGTCACATCTCACAGCAGAAACCAGAGAGAGTGTATTTTCATGGGGGCACTGGCTTTGTGCCAATGTCAAACCATGACATATATATATAATAAAAAAATAAATCAAGCCTTCTGAAATATGGAGTCAAATCCTTGTCTCTTCCTGCATGCAAAGACCCCTTTGACCATCGTCACATGTGCCCTGGCTGGCTGCAGGCTGGGCACATATCCTGCCCCTCCTGCTCTGTGCCAAAGCCAACAGGAATGGGCACCTCTGGGCACCACTCTGAGCACGGCCAGCACGGCCTGGGCACCACGGGCAGCTGAGACAAGGGCACAGGAGCCCTCAGCTGATGGGTGGTTTCTGCTTTCTCTCCTTGCAGCCGGGCTCTGCGGGTGCTGAGGCTGCTCTGGGCTCTGCCAGGGCTCTGCTGGAGCTCAGCACCGGGCCGGAATCAGCCAAAGAAGAAATGGTGTGACCTGCAGCGCAGACTTGCTTGAGCATTTTGGCAGCATAGCTCAAGTTTGCAGAGTGTACACCTCCAAGGGAAAACAAGACAACCCTCAAAAAATAAACTTGTTCAATAACTTCTGAAATGAAATCAATCTGGGATGACCCCAAATGACATTTCTCAGTTTGCTCAAGCTGTAGCTAAGCCCTTCTCCAAACAGTTCTCTCCCCCAACACCTGCCTTTTACTTCCTGATTGCTCCCTCTTTTGCCTCAGTGAGTTCCCAGCCCATTGCAGTCTCCATCACACTGTTGCCTTCCTTGGTGCCCCTCACCACGAGGAAGAGGAAGCCCCAGGCTTAGGGACTCATCCTGTCACTGGCTGAGGAGCAGAAATGTCTCAGAAGTCCAGTGGGATTTTAGTGTCATTCACAGCCGCTCTCCAGCCCTCAGCTCTCCTTGCTGCGGAGCTCCCACTGCCTTTTCCTCATCCTTGCAGCAGGATGAGCTCTGTGAATCCCCTTGAGCCTCCCCACTCTTCCCAGCCCACACATCCCCCCAGTTAAGCTGCAGCTGAAGCTTCTCAGTCTCCTGTGGCACACCAGTCTAGTGCCCTGTGCAGGGAGCTCCAACCCCAGAGCACAGCACACAACGGTGCAGTCCGGGCTGGAACAGCTGCCCTGCAGCCCTGGCTTGGCTGTTTGTGGCAAGGGAATGCTCCCTGTTTCCAGCTGTCCCTGCAGGATGGCCCCAGGGCAGAGCCCAGCCGGGCTCCCACTGCAGCCCCTGGAGCTTGGGGCAGACAGTGCTCCCAGAGCTGAGGTTCCTGGGGAGCACCCGGAGCTGTGCCTTGCACTCTGTTGCTGTGTGTCACAGTGGAGGGTGGCTCGGGCTGTGTGAATGTACCAGCCCTGGTTTGATTGCCAGGGGCCTCGCCCAGTCACATCTCTCCCAGGGCGGCAGCATTTCACTGGCCGGAATCTGACAAGGCATAGAGATCAGAGCAATGAAATAATCCAGACTGTGTTTTTCAAAGGCCCTTTAGAAGGAAGGGCTTGAGAATAAACGCTCTCTGTTTGCCACGTGAACATAGGGGTGAGTGCTCTCTCTTTCTCCAACCCACTCTCCCCCAGCCAACGTTACAGCCACCCACTCCCTCACACATCCCCCTCGTGCCTTCCCACTGCCGTGTCCTGTCAGGGCTTCCCAGCCCCTCATCCCTTCATGTCCCCGTCCCCTCAGGCTCTGCCCAAGCCCGGCCAAGCTTGCAGGCAGCAGCGCCGCAGCCCCACAGCAGCTCCAGAGCAGCCCCATCCAGAGGCACCTGGGAGCCCTCAGCAATCCAGCCAGCAACACACGGGCAGGAGGACATGGATGGCGCTTCCTGCCTGGCACAGGGCTTGTGGTCATCTCCAGGCTCCGCTCTCACAGGGATCTCCGCAGCCCCGGCCCCTGCCCACCCGCTCTGTGGGCAGCACAAAGGCTTCAGCAGAACCACCACAGGCCAAGGGCTTCTGGCCACTTTCCCTTGCCCACTGCATGCCTGGGCAGCTGGCTGAGCACAAGCACCCTTTTCCCCCTCTTCCCTTATGCCCTGCAGACCCTGGGCAGCAAAAGAAAACTCTTGGGAGTCTTTGTATTATAACACACTCTATATTTATATACTGAAGAAAAAACAAAAAGAAGAAAAGAAAAAGAACAATCTTAAGGAAATGAAAAATTCCTGCTGGCTCAGATAGCCCTTGTAGACAGAGTCTCTGGGATCAGCTCTCTGCAGAGTTCCAGCAGCGCAGCCAGATGAGCCCCGACAGACGAGGCAGTGTCCTCCATGCTCAGTGGAGATGATTTTGCACCCTCTGGAAGACGGAATATCGCTCACTCTGCAGTGCCTGGAGTACATACAATGTTTCAAGTGCCAGATCTGACACGGCACAGCCGATGTCCTCTGTCAGGTATTCAAGGGCTGAAAGAGAAGGGAACAGAGCCATGGTCAGATCCCGGATCTCCGGGGAGCCGAGGAGGGCCCCCTGCCAGGGCCATCCCAGCCGGCTCTAGCCATGGCCAGGAGGGAGCAGGGACCAACGGGAGCAGCCTGAAGCTGCTGGCCATGAATTCCCCAGGTGGCCCTGAAATCTCTGTGTGCTCTGCCCACGCCACCCCTGGTCCGCACAGGGAGCAGAGCCCTCTGCAGCCGGGGCAGGGCTTGCAGCTGCCCCCGCCAGCCCCCGCTGCCAGCCCGCTGCCCTCACTCACCACTGCAGATGAGCCGGAGCTCTTCCTTCTTCTCCCTCAGGTGCCGCGCGGCCATGCCTGTGAACACAGAGCCTGTCACGGCGCCAGCGGCACAGCTCCCTGCCAGCGGCGCTGCCGGCGCTGTGGCCACACGGGCTGCTGGCCCGGCAGGGCTCAGCCCGGGCCCTTGCCGCACGCTGCCGCCCCAGGGCACGGCTGCCAGAGGGCGGCAGCAGCGATGCCCAGGCTGGGCGGGGCTCCAAGGCTCCGGGCCCGGCTGGCGCTGCCAGGGCAGCAGGCGGGGCAGGGGCCGAGCTGCGGCGGGCCGGGGAGGGAGCCCGTGCTCGGGACTCACCCATGAACCTGATGGCCGCCGTTCGTAGGGGCTCCTGTGGGCTCTGCAGGTAGGGCAGGGCCCGGCGCAGGTGCTCGGCCGCTCTGCTCCTGTCCTCCGCCAGCTGCAGAGAGCGGCAGGAAGGAAGGGTTGGCGCGGGCTCAGCCCCTGGGCCGGGCGCTGCCTGCGCCCATCGCCGGCCTCCCCTGCCCGCACAGCCCTGAGGCGCGGCCAGCAGCCGCCGGCACCGGGCTCCCGAGAGGAGGGGGCAGAGGGCCGGCTGCTGCCCGGGGAGCTGCGGTGCCAGCCCGCCCTGCAGCCCCGCCGGGCCGGGGCTCCATCGGAAGCCTGGAGAAGAGCCCGCACGGCCTCTGGCTACAGCACCGGGCAGGGGCACAGCTGCCAGCCCCGCACACTGAGCACCGCGTTCAGGGAGCTTCTCCGGGCTGAGGCTGTGGCTTGCAGGCTGTCCTTACCAGGCACTCACTGAACCTCCACAGATTCTGCCTCTTCACCAGTCTTTCAAGATCCCCCCTCTTCAGGAACTCGGCCACACAAAGCAGAGTTTCCTGAGAAGCCTGGAGAGCAGCAGAGAAATGGAGATGGCCCCACAGCCCAGGGTGCAGGACCCGCGTCCCTGTGCCAAGGCCTGGAGGAGGCTGCAGCCCGGCAGGTGCCATGGCAGGAGGCAGCCGAGCCCCGTGCCAGGGGGACAGCAGCAGCCCACAAGTCCTCACCTGTGCCACAAGTCGATTCTCATCGTGGCAGTGGAAGAAAAGGGGCAGCAGGCTCTGCAACAGGGCTGCCTTCTGGGCCTTTTTTTCCTTTTCCCTTTCTGGAAGAGTCACCAGTGTTTGGAAGAGCAGTATGGAGAGCAGCTGCACCTGCCAATTGTTCTGTATGGAAGGAAGAAAAAAAGACCTCAGCATTGCGGCTGCATGGGGCTCAGCTTGGCGCAGGCCTGCAAATCCACAGGGCACAAAGTGTCCGGGCAGCAGCCAGTGGCCGTGGCTGGGAGCAGTGAGCCTTACGTGGTCAAAGAGTGGCAGCAGTGCCTAAAGCAGCTGCAGTGTGATGGGGCCGGGCATCAGCATGTCATTGTCCAAGATGATAAGGCTGAGTAGCATGACTGTCATGAAAACTGTCTCTCCATCTGCATCCCACAGGAACTCCACAAGACTTTCAGTCAGGCTCCACATTTTTTCAGTCTGTATGGAACACAAGTTTGAGAAACACCATCCTGCTGCTGCAGGGCCCAGAGGCCAAAGGCCTGTCCCAAAGCACTCGGGCATCTGAACTGGGAGGCAGGAGAGGTGGGAGCAGCTGCCCCAGCACTCAAAGCCCAGCCAAGCCCAAGGGACTGCATTCCCCAGTCCAGCCTCAGCCGCTGCCCCCTTCTCACCATGGAGGGCTCTTCAATGAGCTCAAGAAGGGCCCTGAGCACCAGGCAATGCCTCTCCCTGCACTCGCTCTGCAGCTGCCTTGACAAGATTTCCAGGACTTTGTTAGCACTGCGTTCACTCAAGTCCAGGAACTTGACCTGAAAGGCACAGGGCAGTGACAGGGACCCAGCTGGCAGGAGCCCGGAGCCACACGGGGCCGGGCCCAGGCAGCAGCACAGGGCACGGGCACTGTCCTGGCAGCTGTGGCTCCAGGAGAGCAGAGAGCTGGGAGGCAGCTCAGCCAGGCAGCGCTGGCCATCAGGCTCACCTCCACAAGGAACGCCATGGCAGGCAGCTCCCAGCGTGGCTCCTGTGTGCTGAGCAGCCGGAGCAGGTAGCGAGCGATCCGGGAACACAAGGGGATGGAGACACAGCACATCTCCCTGGCAGCAGGAAAAGGAACCAAGACTGTGGGCCAGGGAGACAAACCTCTGCCAGGACTGACACACAGAGGTCTGGTCTTTCCCCAGCATCCTGCAAGGGGCTCTGGGCTATTTGGGAGGCAGCTCCTGGTGGGCACCCTCCTCTCCCAGCCTCTTCCAGTCTGCTTTGCCATTTCTCGGTGACAATGCCCTCTGGCCCATGGCTTCAGGGACTGTGTGGAGCTCCCTGGGCACAGAGCACAAATGTCAGAGGCAGTGGGCAGAAGGGGCTCTCACCTGGCCAGCAGACCCACGGCATAGTGGTGGGTGTCAGCACACAGCAGCGTGTCCCAGCCACAATTGTGTTCCATTGCCACCACCACATCCTCGTGCTGCATTCGGCAGAGCAGGGACTTCAGAGTCTGCACTGCAAACCTGCATGCAGAGGAAAGCCCAGGTCAAGCTGGGAGCACTGGATCCTGGCCAGGGGCATGGCAGGGACAGGAAGAGTGGGATGGAGCACCTGTTGGGGCTGGTGGCAAGGCCGTATTCCTCCTGGCATCATTTCCAGAATGCATTGACCTCCTTAGGCATATCCAGAGTGCTCAAGAACACTTGGAAGAGCAGATGTACAAAGAAGCGAGGGAAATACACCGTCACCATATGTGGGACACAGGGCACCTGAAGGATCTTCCACATCACCACAGTTGCCTGCAAAGGACAAAGCCCTCTGAGACAGGGCTCAGGGCCGAGGTGTCCGTGTGGCAGGGCCCAAGCAGGGGAGGGAGAGGCCCAGACAGACGCAAGGGAAGCATGGGGCCTGCTGGGCCTGAAGCTGCCCCTGGGCCAGGTTTCAACCCAGTGCCTGAGGCAGGGAGATGCAGTGGGGGAAGGAGGATGGAGAGCTGCTGGGGAGGCAGACTTGGGGCCAGCAAAGGCCATTTACAGAAACTCACAACCAGGGCAAAGACACCCATTTAGTCCCCATCGGAGGTGCGCGTGCTGTGCTCTGGCCAGCTCCCCAGCACATCCAGGAGTATCAGCAGCGCCGGCTCTGCAGTCCTGGGCGAGCATATGATGATCTTCCACATGCTCAAAGCAGCTCTGTAGGGTTAGAGCTCTGTCTCAGGGGGGTCCCAGACACAGCACTGTGGCCTGGGCAGCAGTGGGGACCTGAGCTGGCTGCCAGCTCTGCCTGTGCCCATTGCCACTCGCCAGCAGCACCCAGGCAGCCCAGGCCACTGGGGACAGGCTCCTGAGGGGCAGCAAGGCAGCATGGCAGAAGGCTCAGGGGCTGATGTGCAAGGGCTGGCCAAGGGAGCGGCCAGAGGGCCCTGGAACTCTCTGTTGGTTAGACACCTGGGCCAGGCTGTACAGGCTGATGGGCTGGCGAGCCCTGAGCCCTGTGTGCAGGTGGGCCCCATACCTGTCACAGGATGGGGCCACACGCAGGAGCGTCATGACTACGTCAGCAGGCTGTGCTTCAGTGAGATCCAGCAGGGTCCTGTTCAGCCTGTGCTCCGCAAACTGATTGGCCAGGAGCCACTGGCGGATGTACCTGACCAGGGCGGGCACCTGGAGAAGGCACAGGGAGACTTGGAAAGCTGCCAGAGGGAGGAATGTCCCCAGCTTCCCCACAGAAGTGCTTCCCTTCCCACCACGCTGCCATGGCCTCAAAGAGTTACAGTGAGCAGCAGGCAGCTCAAGTGGCACCGCCTCTTTTGTCTCCTGTGCTGGGGCAGCTCCAGGGCCTTCTTCCTTCTCTTCCCCTGTTGAAGCAAAGGGAGACGACCCATCCTCTGATCAGCATCGAACTCCGATTTATTGACCCACCAGGCACATTTTATAACATGGTTAATTAAGCTCATACATATGGCAAAACCCGAGCTCATCATTGGTTACAGAATAAACATTAATCCCTCCTTTTGTTTTCAATACCTGTGGTTTGTTATTGAAACCAAGATTTGTTTTCTCACCCTGATATGAATGGTTCTCAAGGCCTGCATGTTTGTCACTTCTGCTTTCCCATAACTTATCCAAGGACAAGATATTTACTTGTTATTAAAAAACAACCTGAGAACTTCTGCTGTTTACATAAATGTGCCTGATAACCTTGTTGTTTACAGAAACAGGCTTTGAGAATTTGCTCCTCACAGCTGCCTTTTACTTTTCCATCAGCTGTATATGATTATGGCATGTCTGAGCAAAACTCTATAAGCCATGTCTGAGCAAAATTCTCCAACAAATTCCCCGTTTTTTCTTTTATGCACATGGAGGTTAGTCTGCTAGGGTTTTTCTATTATTCTAATAACCATATCTTGAATACAATTAAAAATACCAGGTAAAACAAGTAAAAGCATTTAAAAGCACACTTAGTATCTCTATAAGGTTCCCCAGCCACGGTCCGTGCAATGGCTTTTACCCCAAAGGGTTAAAATCACCTCCAACTGAGTTATAATGTCCTGCCTTATCAGGCATTGCAGGGTAGGTGGTAATTGGACTAAGAAAAGAAGGCTGTTAGTTGTTTTCATTCATGCGAACATGGAGAGGAGGCAAACAGCTAGGGCTAATAATGCTGGAATGGACCCAAGTGTCCAACAAGCTTGAAAATGATCCTTTCTGCCCTTGAAATTCCACGTCCACCCTTTTCTTGGGTTTCTCAGAAATGTTCAAAGTCAGTAAGGTAAGTCCTCCGATGGATTCAAAACCATTTTCCCCCTCTCTCGTCCTTTTACAATCTGTAACCCCTTAGTCATTTGGCTCAAATGTCACCAGCTGAGCAATTCTCTGTCCTTTTGTTGATTTGAAGTGGGGAAAAGGGGGTATATGCCATCACCATATGGTCCACATCAATGACGCCAAGCAAAACAAATAGTCCCAACAAATGCAGATCATAAAATAAACATCTAGCATAAATCTATCTAACATCACTCAAACTTAATAGCACTTAAACTTAAAGCACTTAAAATATTTAAACTTAACAGAACTCAACATCACCCAAACTTAACAGAAATTAAACTCAACAGAACTTAACTTAGCAGAACTTAACTGACTTTAAATTCTACATAACTTAAACCTAATATAATTTAATCTTTACAGAATCTAACTTCACTTAAACTTAATAACACTTAAACTTAACAGAAATTAAACTGAACAGCAATTAAACCTAACAAAGATAAACTTAACAAAACTTAACCTTAATAGTATTCAACATTTAACAGCGCTTAATAGATAATTTAACTTAAACTACTTAGTAACAAATAAAACTTACTATAAAAATAGAATATAGCATTTACTATAACTTACTTACAGGCCTGATTCTAAAATACTAAGCTAAAACAACTTTCTTCACGTGTTTGCTGCAGCATTTTTATACCAAAAAGCACATTCATAACATCTTACTTATACAATCACTTAACACATTTTTAACATTTTTAAATTTTTCAAAATACAATTTCAGAGTTTGATGTTCCACCGACTGAGCCATGTGTGTCTCTGATGTTAAAGTCTATGTTAATGCAGGTGATTCTGACAGCATAAAAGATGCTAAGCCAAATCGGCCGAAATTTGACCCACGCATTCAGTAGGCTGATTTCTGTTTCACAGACTGCCAGGAAGAACAAAAGGTCTTCTTAACTTAGGCAAGGAAGGTCTGGATAGCAATGCTCCCCGGTGTCGCCTGTTTATTATCACTGGTTTCTTAATTGCAGTAGGGATCTTTTCTTTTTGTTGACATAAGTCACATTTATTATGGCTGTTAGGTCCAAAACTGAAGCACCTTGCCGGCTGCGGGTCGGAGGGAGAAACGCTGGCACTGGAAAAGTGCTCCGGTCCTGCGCTGTTTGTGTCGGAGTGGGCGACCCCCCCCGCGCTGGGCTCCTTGTTTCGCGAGAGTCGCCGGCAGGCTGAATCACTGCGTGCGCTGCACTCGTCGTGGCGCAGATCGCTCCCCCGCGGCAGCTCCGCTCCCCCCGCGACTGCCTCTGCTACTGCTGCTGCAGCGTAGCATTTCAGGCGGCCGCTCGCCGGGGCTGCTCTCCATGGCGCAACGCCCATGCTGAGTTCGGAGCGGCACAGCCCCGCAGACGCCCCGAGCCCCGGCTGCCGCCTTGCACTCAGAGACATGCTGAAGCAGTGTATTGTGCACTACCCACCATAGCTTACTTAACTTCTTGGCAGTTTTATCACTCTCTAAAGTAGCCTCCCATAATAAATCACCGAATTTATGCCATTCCGTTAACTCGTAAACAATATGGGGGTTAACAAAAACTCCCCTAGCATAGCCGTAAGTCCAAAGTCCTTGTAAATCCTTTTTCAAATCTACCCCCTTAACTTGCCTTTTTTGTAAATATGCTGCTTGCCTTTTCATACCTAAAATCATCAGCACTGAGTGCAGCCTCTTCAAGGTCACGGCAGCACGTCTTGGCCGGGCTCGCCTTTACGATCACCCAGAGGATGGCGCGTCTCAGCTTCTTTTTTCTCCGCTTTTTTTTTTCCTTTGCGCTTTTGCTGTCCTGGCTGCTACGGAACCCAACCCATTTCTTCACTCCCCGTGGTGCGTCGCAGTATCACGATCGGGTGTCACCATTTGTTGAAGCAAAGGGAGACGACCCATCCTCTGATCAGCATCGAACTCCGATTTATTGACCCACCAGGCACATTTTATAACATGGTTAATTAAGCGCTCATACATATTGCAAAACCCAAGCTCATCATTGGTTACAGAATAAACATTAATCCCTCCTTTTGTTTTCAATACCTGTGGTTTGTTATTGAAACCAAGATTTGTTTTCTCACCCTGATATGAATGGTTCTCAAGGCCTGCATGTTTGTCACTTCTGCTTTCCCATAACTTATCCAAGGACAAGATATTTACTTGTTATTAAAAAACTTCTGCTGTTTACATAAATGTGCCTGATAACCTTGTTTACAGAAACAGGCTTTGAGAATTTGCTCCTCACAGCTGCCTTTTACTTTTCCATCAGCTGTATATGATTATGGCATGTCTGAGCAAAACTCTATAAGCCATGTCTGAGCAAAATTCTCCAACATTCCCCCCAGGCCACCTTTGACGCTCTTGGGGGTCTCTGCACCATGTCAGTGACTGGATTTGTGGCTACTTGCAGGAGAGATGCCTTGGAAAAGCTCCGAGTCAGCAAGTCCTGCAGTCCTGCCTGGAAGGCACCTTCAAGACAGAAGTCTTGGGCAGGCTACAGGACAGAAAGTCCTGCACTGTGGTCTTGAGGGCTCCTGCCACAAGGACAGGAGACTCCGGTCAAGGATCGTGGTCTGGCCTCGAGGGCACCGGTGGCAGGGATGGGAGATGCTTCTACAGCACCAAGTCCTGTGCTCTGGCCTCAAGCTCAGCTGCAGGAATAACGCCTTGGAAAGGCTCCAGGTCAGACAGGAACGAGTGCGCTGTGCGGAGGCTCCTCACGGCACCACTCTGTCCCGTCATGTCCCGTTGCGTGATCCAAGCGCTGTGGCGTGGTCTTGTCACCACCAGCTCCTATGTCACCACGTGTCACAAAGGGCCCTTGGACACCCGTTCTATGCCAGGGTGACCATGCTGCACCATGTCACAAAGGGCCCCTGCACACACCACCCCCTGCCCTGGGGCTGCCCCCAGCCCACCCAAAGTGGCCCAGGTTGGAAGGAATCTCTCACCCCAAGTGTCTAAGACAGCCCAACAGGAGCAGCAGAAGGAGCCCCAGGGCTGCCAACGCAGCCACGCTGGGAAGGGCACAGGACCTTCCACAGAAGCTGGCACGGCCTCCTTGGGACATGTCCCAGCTGGTGAACATCCTAAACCCAGAGGTGTGACACAGACAAGGAATGTGTGGGCCTGGCCACAAATGCTGCTCTGACCCTTTGGGGCCCGGGGAGTGGTGACATCAGCAGGTGTGGCAGAGTCCCTGCCCAAGCAGAGCTGCCACCCCCCGAGCCCTGGCAGCGCTGGTGCCATGTCCTGCCCCAGAGACCTGTGCCCCCGGGGGGCTTCTGTGCCAGAAGGAGCCAAAGCCCACGTGCATGGGGGGCTGTGCTCCTTCCTGTGGGGGCTGTTCTCCTTCCTGTAGGGGCTGTTGGCAGCAGCACCTGGAGCAACTGCTGGCAACACTTGGTCTCTTACTCCATGCTGAAATTATTTTCTCATTGAAGTCATTTCCTTCAGCACAAAAGCAACTTAGTGGCGAAGGCACAGAAGAACCTGGCATTTAGGACTCCTCAATTCAGGAAAGTTTTACTTCCCATTGCTCAACTCAAGTAGTTCCAAAAAGTTGCAAACTTCCCAAATTCATTGGGATGGCCTGAGAAGGTGAAGAGTTGGAATTTTGCTTCCCTTCTCAAAGCAGCAATTCATTTACCTTAACATCATCCACTGAGAGTCACTTTACAGAACATAACACTGCACAGAGGCAAAAACGGGGCATTCTTTGGTTTGCAAACAGTTTTCTATGAAGGGATGATAGCATCCTAATTCTCTTAAGGAATAAAAGCTCTCAAGAAATGAAAGTCCACTCAGTGTTACAAAAGTAGCCCAAACAAATGAGTAGATGGCAAAGGGGCTAATCCTCCCCCGGTACAGACATTTAAGTAGCCAGTAAAGTACAGCTCTCCTCTCTTGTTCCCTTCAGGAGAATCAGGACCATGAACAGGAGAAGTCACAGATATCCTTTCTGCCCTCCATAACCAAAGCTTTGCCAAACCACAGATGCTGCCTTCAAACTGACTCAAATTCCAGCCTAGACCCCTCACCTTCCAGACAACACCTTCTCCAACAGCCCACCAACACCAACCCCCCCAAACTCACACACAGAAGCCCTCAACGTCCCACCAGGACCCCCAGCTCTCCCTGTCCCTCCGCCGAGCTTTCCTCCACTCCAGCAGACGCCCTGGTTCCCTGCACGTGCCGTGGGATGGCACTCAGGAGGATCTGCTCCAAGGTCTTCCCCAGTGACAGCTCAGGCTGCCAGGCCCGTGGTTCCTGGATCACCCTTCCCACCGAGCCTTCCCGTGCACGGCTGTTCCATTGGTACCTCTGCGCTCAGCTCGGACTGCTCCACTCAGCCAGGGCTGCTGGAAAAGGATCCAGAGCAGCCTGGCCAGCTCTTTCTCCAGCTCCCTCTTTACTCTCCGTGGAGGTAGAACATCCCACAAGAAAGCAACTGGTGCCACAAGGAGCAGGAGGCCTCAGGCACCTTTGGCAAGGGAACAAGGCCTTTGTTTGACATAAGTAAGCACAAGCAATTCACATTAGTAAACAAGTACTTAGCGTAGACTGACACAAGTACTTAGCACCAGTTAGCATAAGAAAAACCTGGCTGGCCTAACTTGACATGAGAGTGACTTGACAAAAAGCTTTAGACGTGGTCTGGCAGAAGAACTAAGGGCAAGCAGGGAATCAGCCCAGTGCAGGGAAGCCCTGAGGAAGACTTTGTGCTGCTTTAGGCATGGAGAGCACTCTTGGCCAGTGCCTGGAAATCAGCTTCAAGTCTAGGAATCTGACACAATGTATTTCTAACCCCTTGCCTATTGAATCACCTCAGCAGTGTAAAAATGGATGTTATTTTTGATACAATTCCTACATCAACCCACTGAAATTTACACATGGTGGAGAAACATTTTAGTGGGGTGCAGACTCCTGCCCTCCCACCAGGTCAATGAAAGGGCTTTTGACAGAAAATGCATTTGTCTGCTGATTTCTTTGAATGAGGGAGACCCCTCAGGACTACTAAATCCTGAGGGAACACCCTTGTCCTTGACCTGTAGGCACCTGCACAAGCTTAAAATCAACTGCCTCAGCTTCCAGAACCTCACTTGGCCAGCATCCTGATGTGGATGCAGGGCTTCTGCGAGGCACTGCTGGGCCCCAGTGGGACAGGACCGGCTGTTTCATGTCCACGTAGCACCCCTGACACAGCCAGGGTCATCCCAAAACCAGACAAACACTCACGTATCAGTAGAGGGGAGCAAGGAGCACTGGGTTCCTTTCAGGATGTCTCAGCTGGGCTCGTTCCACAACACGCCCCCATTTTAAGGCCTGCTGATGCCCAGCTGCCAGAAATGCCCACCTTGTTCTCTCCAAGATGCACAGGGAGTGCCAATGAGCAGGATGCCTTGGGAGGCAAACCTTCCAAGCCTTTTCTGAGGCCAGGGACACACCAAAATCAGCCAAGGCTCTCCACACTGCCTGGCCCAGACAGCCCAGCTCTGTGCTGGTCCTGGGCCACAGCAGCTTCCACCAAGCAGGAGGAAAATGCATACTGCCAAGAGCTGAAACACAGCAGGCAGGGAAGGTAAGAATAGTGTGTGTGTAGAAGCCTTTTAATTCACAGCTCTCAAGGAGAGCTTTGGGGCTTGTGGCTGGACAGAGATGCTCCTGCTCACACCTCTGTCCAAAGGGGGGAACCCACCCTACTGCAGGTGCTTGGGTTGGTCTCTGCAGGTCCAGGCGGATGCCAAACCTGCTCTTCACTGCCTTCTCCATGCCCCTCTGCCAAGTGCAACAGGCCTTAAGGACTGAAAGGAGAACAGAGAGCCAAAGGGGGACACTCGCACCTGCCTGCCTCACTAGGAGCTCCCTGGGAAGCACTTGCCTTGAGAAGCAAGCCCCTTTCCTCCAGAGGCATTTCCCCAAATGTGTGGCTTTCCTGGGGAACACCAACACACTCTTAAGAAAAGCTGGCAAGGCTGAATGACTCCAGGTCCTTTCAGGACAGGCACTCCAGCTCTAGCTCCTATTCCCCCAAGTGTGTTTCCAGGTGGAAGTTCAGATGTGCAGCCCCAGGCCCTCTACAAACACAAGCTGCCCGCTGCCTTTTCACCTGCCTCAACTCCTGCCTGCGCTCACAGCACCAAAACCAGGCTGTTCCCAGCCAGAGCCCAGAGCCCTGTCCTCACAGGACGCTCTTGCCAGCGCCTTCTAGGACTCTGCTGTGCACTCAGAGGTTTTCATGCCTGCTCCCAACAGGCTTTGGAATGCAGAGCCCAACCTGGCTGGCTGTGCCACCAGCACAGCCCAAACACAGGCGGAGGAAGAAGCAGCAGGGGCTGTTTTGCGGCCATGCCCAAGAGAAACTGGAAAGGTGCCCTCCCTCTGGTCTCACTTGGTTGGCTTTCTGACTGGGTCTGAGTTTGGGGGGGCCATTCCTCAGTCGTGGGGACCGGAAGCACATCCAGGATCCCAGCACTGCCTGACAGCGCTCCGGGCACTGGCACGGTCACATGTCCGAGTCTCGGGCACTGTGCTGCTGCTTCATTTGCTCTTAGGCACACCCAAAGCTCTCTGTTAAACCCAAATGGTCTCTGGTTCTGCCCTCTTCCTGATCCTGTGCAGGGATGGAGCACTGCTGTGCTTTCAGGAAGCTGTTCTTGAAACCTTCCAGCATTCCAAGCTCCTTTGCCCTCCATGGATGCTTGCCATGGAATCCCTCACAGCTGGGTTCAGAGCATCCATTCTCAGCTTGGCTCTTCCAGTGTCAAGGGGCTCCAGGGTGCTCAGCAAGATCTGTAACTCCACAGTGTTGTGGAACTGGACCTTCAGCACAGGGACCTTTCCAGCCTCATCTGCCCTTGTTTCTCTGTGTCTGTGCACAAAACACGGCCTGGAAGAGAACAGCAGGAGGGGCCTGTGTGTCCCAGGGCCCCAGATTTGCATCGCTCCAGCTCCACAGAGATGCAGGTTAAGTGAAGAAGCCAAACTGTTTATTAATGGAAGGCAAAGCAAAGTGATGAGCTGGAAGGGAAGAAAGGGGATGGGCAGGTGTGGAAGCGCTCTGCAGCCACAGGATGGAGTTTCTCTAGCTGGTACACCCTTGGCACACACAAGAGTGGCCGCGCCCTGATCTCTGCCGAGACCGTCTAGGGTGGCGGTAATCACTATGGCGTAGGTAACACAGCAGGAGCATGGCACGAGAAATCAGAGGCCAAGGAAACAAGGCAGGATCACTTGTCCGAGTTTCCAAGGAGACTTTGTCTGAGTTTCCAAGGAGGCTTTATTCCTGAAAGGGGTCAGGTGCAAGTCACAAAGAAAATGCGTCCAAATAGCATTTTTAAAGAGGGGATGGTGCAAGGGGTGGATACAACTCTCACCCAATGAGGGGATCTTAGGGGAGGAACACATCACTTAGCAACTCCAATAACGATCATTCAGGGGAGGGAAGAAGCCTCACAAAGCAATCAGCCATCGAGACATAGCTGACTAACACAGAACATCTGAGAATACATGGGGAGTGACTACAGAGTCTGACAAGAGTAAGGGGTAGTACAAGTGAGATTGGCAAGGCTTATAAGGGAATGAGGGGAGGAGCAGGGAGACTGACACACTGATGGGCAGACAAGTGGTGGGAAAACTTTGTGGTAAACAATTTAGGACTGAACCACTAGGGGGAACAAAATGGGGCACATGGCAGAAACCATTGGGGTACATGGGAGAAACCATTATAACTTTCTAACATAGGAAATCTTACTTTTATGTTAAAACACCTGTAAAACACCAACTACCACAGGCAGGGTCTGAGGGCTGGAGGGAGGAAGCTGTCAACAGGGAGGGAGAAGGAAGGAGCTATGGGAGCTTCCCACAGATTCAGCTGTGCCAATCATCAGCTGTGCCTGGAGATCCAGCTGGTCTCCTCTGATCTCCAGGTGGTCTCACCTTCCAAGGGATCTGGAGAGATCTCTGAAGCCAGGCTGTGGAACTTGCAGTTTATTGCAAAGGGTGTGGATGCTGGGCCCTGCTCGGAGCTGCCAGATGCAGCTGGAGCAGGCCTGACAGAAGTAAGTAAAGAGAGTGGTAAAAAGAGAAGGCAAGAGCATGGTAAAGAGATGAGAGAGAGAGAGAGAGAGAGAGAGGATGAGAGAGCAAGGTTCTCATTACAATATAAGAAATCATCTTCTGTGTTGAATATTCTATTTCTCACTAACCAGTCTAGTACAAGATACAAATCCTATAGCATTTACATACAGCCTATAAGAATCATTACATCACCATACTGTGTTACATTTTAAACCCTAAAAACTCCTCTTTGGACTCCTTCTGCCAAGCTAGTGGGGTCTGCTCTGACCTTTGGAGCTGTCTGTAAGCAGAGGGAATTGTTTTATCAAAAGGGGGTTACCTTCAGTTGGCCATACAATTGTTTTCCAGTTGTTCAGTAACTAAGGTATCTCAAAGCTTGCTTTCATTTAAATCTTGCTTATAGTTTCTATATCCTTAAAATCTTTTGAAAGGCAATCATATTTATAAGACTTTCCTGTTTCATTTTCCCCAGCAATCCAGTTTGTTTTATCGCTTAATAATGTTATAGGTAATAAATGATAAAGCCAATCAATAATCAATAAAATTTTTTTTTTTTTATTTCGCAACCAAGATTCGGTCTCCAATAGTCACAATCAAAGGGACAGCTTCGAGCCCGGGATCAGTGCTGGGTGAACACTGATCTAAACTCTATCGCTTTGGATCCCCTCTGCTCACAAATGTTGTCTTCTTCGGGTTGGTTTTATACAGCTTTTTCCACCTGGGGCAGAGTTTCTCCTATTCTTCTTGTTGCTTCACATATTTATGTAGTTTCCTTTTCTCTGTGCTGGGCTGGACAGAACTGTTTCTGGGAAGTGATGAATGCTGATCGTCGAGTTATGGGAACCTGGCGTTGGGATTCACACCCTTGAAGACTCTGACTATCTTGATCATAGATACTTACTGAGTATTCATCACTTGGGTGTCTCTGGACTGTCCTGGGAAAGGGCCCATCTCTGCACAGAGCTACATCTTTTTGTTTGCTAATTAGTTTTTTCTCTCCACTGCTGTCTGTGATTTCTCAATTTGTGAAGCAATCTTGTCCCTGGCTGCAGCTTGTGTTTTTAAATCTTTAAGAATTTTTTTGTACAAGCACAATTTATTTCATGTATATTTCACACAGGCACAAATTATTCCATAACAGAGATCACAATAAGGTGAGGAATTAATGGATCTTTAACTTCTGCTGGAAGGCAGGCACGTGGATTCAGAGCTATCGCACACTACCTGTGTGGTTTTGGGCTTACTTTAATAATGGTACTTGCTGTGAGGAAATGACACTGGGGAACTTTTCTCCCAACCCTTCACCCAGCTCTTTGGGCCTGCCCCACCAGTTTTCGAAGGGTTCAGATCCACTGTAAATGCTAATGATATCATACAGTGGTTGGTGTTGCTGATAGGCCTGTTCTATTTAGCATTCAGAGATAAGGGAAGATTAACCTGGATAAAACCACGCTGACACCTGCCCCAGGGACCAGGGATGTTGCTGCCCAAGAGCCTGACCCTGCCCCACAGCCCACCTCAGAAATGAACCACCCAGACTGGGTAGGGGCTCTGGTGAAGGAGATGGGCCAGATGCTGAAGGAGCACATTTCCCCAGCTGGTGAGAAACCCTCCCCCTGCCCCAAAGAGGGAAAGTCTGATGGTGCTGCAGTGGAACCCACAGATGTTACAACCATTAATGTTCTGTGGTATTTTCGGGGTCCCCCAATGAAGGGAGGCAATGATGAATCTGACTTCATGTTTGTAGAAGGCTAATTAATTATAATATAATATAATATAATATAATATAATATAATATAATATAATATAATATAATATAATATAATATTATATTATATTATATTATATTATATTATATTATATTATATTATATTATATTATATTATATTATATTATATTATATTATATTATATTATATTATATTATATTATATTATATTATATTATATTATGCTATACTAAAACTATACTAAAGTATAGAGAAAGGATACATACAGAAGGCTAAAAGATAATAATGGAAAGCTCGTGACTCCTTTCAGAGTCTCAACACAGCTAGATGGGGATTGGTCATTAAGTAAAAATAATTCACATGAAACCAGTCAAACAATCTTTGGATAAACAATCTCCAAACACATTCCAAGGCAGCAAAACACAGGAGAAGCAAATTAGATAATTATTGTTTTCAGTTTTCTTTGACATACTTGCAAGAAGAAAAATCCCGGGAAAGGTATTTTTATGACAGTCGTAAGTGTAATAAGGTTCCAGATTAACATAACAGCAGTCATAGCGAGCAGCAGTCCACCCTGTAGATACAAGGAGAAATAAGATGAAATCAGAGCACCCAGATAAGGATAAGAATGGAGGGCCCTCAAAACCACAGGGAAGCCAATGGTTGAGTCCCTGATGTACAGAAGTCTCTCTAATCTGCACAAAGACATTGTATGATGGGGACTTGAGGCTTAAACAACCTGGCTACTCCGGGTCTGGGACCTTATGGGTACAGGCGTGCAACTGGATGGTGGTGAGGCAAGGAATTTGGGACCCTTGACCCTGGATTCAGGTGGGAATTAGATTTTTGTAAGGGAGTAAGGGTCCCTTTCCCTCTGGGAGCCACTTTTAATGAGTGTCAGAGAGAGGTTTGTCCACAGGGAGAGAATGCAGTAGCACCACCACAGAATATGCTGGAAGACCCTCGAGGAAGGGATCCAAGAGCTGAGAGAATTGGCAGCATTGGAGGTACTCTTTGGGAGGGATGGACAGCATGATAATGACCCACAGAAGGTCAGGTGCACAGGGCAAATGCTGTGGAGTCTGGCAAATCTGGGGCCATCCCGATACACCACCTGCATTGCAACAATTAATGCTGATAACAACCCAGAGACAGTGGGTTCTGTCACCAAGCAGCTTAGAAATTGTGAGAGTGTGATCAATGGCCCCATGCAGGCTCATGTCTCTGCTGTGATCAAGGACCTAAAGAGGAGATGAAGTGTCGCTACAGAGCGCGACACAGCACAAGCACCAAGACTCAGTTTAGAAGGCTGTATAAGAGAGATTTATTATACCAATGTGTTGCCTTTATAGCTTTACAAGATAATTTACATTTACTTAACAAACACATACACTGCCCATTGGTCATGAAAAAGAAACAAAGTTCTCATTAGGGGAAAAGGAGCCACATCACTCTGTGAGCCAACTAAAGTCCATATCTTGTAACTTTCTCTCTTTCTTCACCTTTTCATGGTGATAGCTTTGGTACCTTCCTCGAGAGAGATATGGGGCTTTCCTTATCTTCAGGAAGCCTTCACTGGCTCACAAGAACAGCAAAAATATGTCTTTCCTATAATTCCCCCTTTTCTGTTTTTGACCCACAAACACAACTGCTAAGGACTTCTGCAAGGTCCGTGCAAAAATCCAAGCAGACAGAGGATCCATTCTTCATTCGCGTACAAGTAACCAACTTCTACCCAATCCACAACACACACCCTCACAATCTTAACATTGATATATAGACAAGGCACATAAAAATTAGATTTTGAAAAACCGTTACAGACCTCTCAATTTCCAAATGACACATTTGTAGCAGAATGACACCTTCACCTCTAGTCAAATAACTTTCTCCCACACAGAATCAGAGACCAAGTCATCTGCCTACACACCACTTAGAACCAAGTAGCATCCACTCAACTTTACAACTGGTTGCTGCTATCATAATGGGCAACCAACCTAGTTGCTCAAGGTGTGGAGTTTAGCTACTAATTCAACCCCTCTGCAAAGGCAACATTTCTCCCTTAGGTGCATCAAATTCCCCTATGTTTGGGACTGTCTGTGCCCTGTAAAAGGAAATGGTACAAGACACATTTCTCAGTACTACCAACCTCTCTGTAAGAGAATTCAAGGAAAAGAAGAAAAACTAACTTAAAAACATCCACTAACTTAAATTTTGGGTTTTCAGGGTAAGCCTATAACTCCCTTGACTCTGTCTTGAAATACCATCTTTGCCACACATTCGTTGAGGGCCCATGCTCCCATCTACCTAATATCCAATGCAATTACCTACTCATTTTGCTTCCACTGTAGAACCACCCATCCTGTCCTTTCCTTTGTGCTCCAAATAAGGTTTAACACAACGGGCAGAGACCCAACTAGGGCCATTTTCTGTTAAAACACATGCATATCCTCTTCCCCATGTTACTAATTCCACTGGGCCAGTCCACTTTCCCGTGATTAAATCTTTTAGCCATACCTTAATACCTTTCTGAAAGTTTGGCTGTTATGAATTCAAAGACAAAAAATGATAAAATATAGGAGACAACTTTAAGTCAAGTAAAGGACGCAAAAAGTTTTACACATAGATGGCTTTGTCTAATCTCACTTGAGGTGACTCCCTCTGCATTTCCCCTTTTTGTTTTTGTACTGAGTGCTTCAATACACCATGAGCACGTTCAATAATTGCTTGGGCTGTTGAATACCAGTGGAATTATTAACACCCCAAGCACGAAAAAACACTTGCAATTTCTTTGAAACATACACCAGGCCGTTATCAATCTTTACATGTGATGGAGCACCTAAAATGGAAAAGGTGTGGCAAAAGTGATGAATGACATCCTGAGCTGTTTCACCTGCCAACACCGAGGCAACCATAGCATGAGAAAAGGTGTCAATTGTAACATGAACATACTTTAAATGGACAAATTCAGGCATTTCTGTAACATCTGTTTGCCATTCTTGCAAAGGGAGTAAGCCTCTAGAATTAGTGCCGTAATACTGTGAAACATGAAACATATAACCATCAGGGCAAGAATAAATAATTGACTTTGCTTTGATGTGTGCTAATTTAAATTGCTGCTGTATTGCCTGAGCCCTTTTATGAAAAAAATTGGTGAGATAGAACAGCTTGCTGTAATACATTAGGAACCGTTTTTACTGCTGAGGCAGCCATGAGGGAATCCACATAGGCATTACCTTCCACAAAGAATCCAGGTAGCGATGTATGGCTATGAATATGCATAATAAAATAAGAATGCTTTCAATTACAAATAACAGTCCACAATTTCAGCAACATAACAAATACTGGTTTCTCCTTTACATTACGCAACACAACTTGATCCAACTGTTTCACTAAATTAGCAACATAAACAGAATCAGCAACTATATTTATGGAACTAGGAAATAAGGTAAAGGCCAAAAGTATGGCACAAAGTCCAATTAACTGAGGAGACTCCTGTTGAACCATTACTTCATATTCCCAGCAGTCATCCTTCTTCCAGGCAACAGCAGCTTTTCCAGTTTTCCCTGATCTATCTGTAAAAGCTGTCACACTTTTCACTGGCACAGAAGAACAAAGTATTTTCCCCTGAAAGGGAATCCTCTTAGTGAAATTCAAAATAGGATGAGAAGGTAAATGATATGCTATTTGACCTGTAAAGGAAGATAAAGCAGATTGCAGCTCACAATTGTTTTGAAAACACCACTCAAAATACCATTGTTGTACGGGTATGACAATAGTTACAGGATCACAGCCTAAGATTTCATGGCAGCGTCTGCGACCTTTGATAATGATGTCTGCAAAAAGCTCATACAGACCTGGAGCTGTTTTTTGAGACGTGAAAGATAAAAATATCCATTCCAAAATATGCAATTAGTCTTCCCATTTATCATTCCATTGACATAACAATCTGCGTGGTATTTCATCATCTCTCAGAATAAATAATTGCATACCAACTAAAACATCTATTCTGGTAACAAATTTAGATATCAAGGCCAATTCAACTTCTTTTACAGCCTTTTATGCTGCAGTGGTGAAATGTCTCTCATCGGTAGAGGAAGTAATCCCTGACAATAGGTCATACAAAGGTTGCAGTTGATGATTAGCTATCCCCAAGTTTTGTCTAAGCCAACCTATTACACCAACCAATTTCTGTATGTCAGCAGTGGTTTTAATTTCAATGTCCAGTTTTACAGGCTGAGGCACAATTTGTGTATTGGTGATTATCAACCCCAAACATTTCCAAGGCATCTGTCTTTGGACTTTCTCCGGGGCGATAACCAAACTAAAGGCTCCTAAATTTTTCACAGCACATTTATTTTCAGATGCCAACAAGATATCATCCATATAATGATAGCAATAACAATTGCTAAATTGCTGTCAGACCTTAGATAAAGCCTGTGCCACAAAACATTGACAAATACTTGGAGAATTTCTCATTCTTTGAGGCAAAACCAAAAACTTTGGCCCAGTTCCTCATGATTTAAAGAAGGCATAGTAAAGGTGAATTTTTCCTTATCCTGATCAGCCAGTGGAACTGTAAAAAAGCAATCTTTCAAATCAATGATAATTATTTCCCATCCCTGTGGAATTATTGTAGGTGTTGGAAGATCTGATTGTAAAACACCCATTGTGGCCATCACAGTGTTTATCCGCCACAAATTGTGCAGAAGTCTCCACTTACCCAATTTCTTTTTTATTACAAACACTGGTGTATTCCATGGGCTAAATGATTTTTCAATATGTCCAGCTTGCAATTTTTTCTGCCACTAAGCCTTGCAGGGCAAGAATCTTTTCAGTAGGCAGGGGCCACTGCTCAATCCAGACAGGCTTATCTGTCAGCCATGCCAAGGACAAAACCGGACATTTAAAGCCCTGCATCCCAGTGGCTCCCACTAAAAATCTGTGGCAATTTTAAACCCCCCTGGGTTAAGCAGTCACATCGCCATAAATTACATTCAGCATTAGTAACATAAGGTCTGATGTTAGCTTGTTGGCCTTCTGGATATGTTACAGTGATCGCAATACCAGATAAAGCAGCAGCAGTTGACCCACCTAACCCAACAGCTCCAAAGGTTGATTGAGTGAGGGGCCATGTTGGAAGCCAAATAAACTGTGAAATTATAGTTATATCTGATCCTGTGTCAAGTAAACCTGATACTGCTGTAGTTTCTGGATGACATCCCTTAGCAGTGACCAAACCTTGTATTTCTGGATGCTCATTGGTCACCTTTTGAGTCCAAAGAACCTAACCTGACGTGGTCCTGTAAATCCAAAACCTCCAGTGCCACAACTCCGGTCCACTATAGTTGGAACAAAACTCATAGTAAGAGCCTGAATGAGGGATGCGGGACTCCAGGTAGCTCTCCAAAATGCAGTTTATTACATCTAAGATGTTACAGCAGTCCAGGGTCATGGGCGACAGAGCTGTGCCTACAGCTGTCAGCTCCAGCTGCTGGCAGGCCTGGAGACCTTTTGTTTAGGTTACAAATGCATTATATACTTTTGTTTACTGAATGTCTTAATACAGTAGAACAAATCTATATCTTAACTTTTATCTATAGCCTATCATAATTACTATAATTACTGTATTCAAGTTACTGTTCTCCAATCACTAAAAGTTAGTACATTACAGTTTAAGCTAGAAGTTGTTTTTCAGTTTTCTTGCAGTGGAAAATTCAGAGACCTTTTTTCTACTTGCAACATCTGCTGACTTCTTTGCCTGTGCTATCTTTCTGCTTGGTAAAAACATCTTCTAGTTTGAGGTAGGTTTATCCTTTGCTCTAAGTCATAAAAAACCCTTCTAACTAACATACCCTTTGCCTCCTTGGTTATCCAGTAAGACTGTCTCAGCAATTCTATTCTTCCATATCAAAACTTGCTTTTATTTCTATTCTTCTCCAGATTCTACATTCAAAAATCTTTCTGCCAAACATACATATCTGTGAGACTTTCTTGTCAAACTTTCATCCTTCCCAACAACTCATAAAAGGAACAAGTTGAGCAATACAAGTGCCTTTTAGAATAACAACAGACACCATAGCCTGAATTTGTCCTGCATAATCAGAATCAATAGGACCTGAATGCACATTAATACCTTGAATAGTGCTACTAGATCTTCCCATTAGAAAAGCACTCAAACCTCCACCATATGGCCATCAAGAGGCAATTCACATACACCTCCTGTCAAAATAGTCACTGTTTCAGCTACTGGTATATCAATCCCTGCTGAGCCTCTTGTGGCCCCAGTGTATCGGTCACAAATGGAGATCTTTGCAGTGCTGGCAGGGCTTGTGATTGTCATTGGGGTATTTGTGTCTCCACGTGCCCCTTCGTGTTCCTTTTCCAGTTTCCCTGCATGTGTTGACCACCTGAAAAAGATCTTAACTTACAAAATTTAGCAATATGGCCAAAGTTACCACAATGATGACAACGCACTTTACTGGCCAAAATTACCCTAGAGTGTACACATCGTCCAGCAGTTTGAGGGCAGTGGGTCTTCACATGCCCTGATTCTTCACAAGCAGAACATCTGGGTGAGGACTTCATGACTGTTGCCAGAGAAGCCATTTTATGTTCAACTGAACCAACCTTTGAGCAAGCAACTACAATATCTGACAGTGGGGGATCTCCCTGTAAAGAATAAATAATTCATCTGCAATCTTCATTTGCTTTGTCCCAGGCTGAGTGCATAAAATTTACCTCAACTCATCATCATCTACTTGCTTCTCAAGGCCTGCAGCAGGCCTCCCCACAAACTGCAGAAAAGGTTCCTTCACCCCTTGCTGGATGGTAATATATCTTGGTTTAGGAGCTGCCATTTCCATTGTTTTGAGTAAAGCACTCATGTGTGGTGTTTGTGAGGTCCCCAGGACAAGGTGAGAGATGAAAATTTGACTCCATGTTCTTAGAAGGCTGATTTATTATTTTATGATATTATATTTTATTAAAAGAAATTATATACTAAAACTATACTAAACTATAGAGAAAGGATACATCAGAAGGCTAGAAAAGAATGATGATAAAACCCCACGAGTCCTCAGAGCCTCGACACAGCTGGACCATGATTGATCATTAAATTAAAACAATTCACATGGAACAAATCAAACATTCGCCTGTTGGTAAACAATGTTCAAGTCACATTCCAAAGCAGAAAACAAAGGAGCAGCAATCAGATAATTATTGTTTTCATTCCTCTCTGAGGCTTCTCAGCTTCCCAGGAGAAAATCCTGGGCAAAGAGGATTTTTTAGAAAATATCATGGTGACACTCATATCTAGCTGCTGGGCCTGTGCCAGAGCCAGGGAGTCCCTTCTTGCCTGCAAATCCAGGTTAGAGAATGGTCCATTGTCCAGTAAGTCATCAGCTCCCACAGCGTGACGTGGATTGTGCTGAGGTAACTGTATATTGTCCAATGCTACTCTTTCAGCCATTTGCTTCCAGGTAGCTTGAAACACACCATACTGCACTGGCTGAAACAGAATTGTAACAAGGTGAACAATATCCTAAGGTGCAAGTACATCAGCATTTAGAACACGAATCACTTGCATCACCTGCGAAGAGTTAACACCATACTGATCTACTTTTGACTGGAGATCCTGCACAACCCTCCATGCAAAAACCTGATGGCTATCTTGTTTTCCTGAATTAGGAACAGCTTTGAAAAGAGGAAAAGCCACAGGCCCACCAGAAGCAGCAGCAGCCATCTCCATCCTTTTAGGCAGACCTATTTTCTCTAACAAATTCCAGTCTCCCACTTCAGCTGCTTTCATTCTCACATGCTCCCAAAATTGAAAGGGTGTCGAGGAGTCACAGCCACCTGTCAGGGAGGCAGAGTCCAAGAAACAGCAGGCCTGGATCTGCTCCAAGCTCTAACAGAAGCAGATTCCTGCATCTTTTTAGGTGTACTTATAACTGGCAGTTCATTGTCAGAACTATCACTAGACAAAGGGACACAATATTAATAATTGGTTTTGTTCAACTAGTTCAGGAGGGAGGGGGATGGCTCAACTGGGGGTGGAGTGGAGGCAGAAGACTTGAAGGGGGACAGAGGAGGGGTGGATGGTTTAAGGGAACATGGAGAGGAGGCAGATGATTCAAAGGGGGGCAGAGGAGGGGTGGATGGTTTAAGGGAACATGGAGAGGAGGCAGATGACTCAAAGGGGGGCAGAGGAGGAGTGGACGACTCAAGGGAAAGCGGGAGAGGGGGCAGCAGCCAACAAAGGGATGGGTAAGGGAGGAGCAGCCGATCTGCAGGCGGGTGAGGGGGGAGCAGACGAACCATGGGAGGGTGAGGGGGGAGCAAATGGCCCAGGGAGAGACAGAAGGACCAATGACCCAGCCTGTTTTACACTTTGCTTCTTCTGTGACTTCATTTTGGCTAATTGCTGTGCAGGTGTAAGATACTTTGGTTTAGCACTCAGTTCAGCTAACTGCTCAGCAGGTGAAGTATACACAGGTTTCAAAAAGTCTTTTGGAGATGAATACCAAGGAACAGTCTTAGCCTGCCATTTGATTCTCACGATAGCAAACCCTGGGGCAAACTCCACAGCAACTGCAGCAGGCTCCTCAGGGGGAGATACATCGACAGGCTCAACCTCATCTTTTTCCTGTTCCTCTACTCCAGTTTCTTGATGTAATTCCTGCTCCTCCAATTCCTCCCCTCTATCTTGTTCTGTTTTCCATTCCTTCAGTGCCTCATACAACAGCCTCCAGGTAGTGTCCAAATCAACAACCGTCTTATCCCCCTTAGATATCACTTCCCATAGTCTCTTCCCAACCTTTTTCCATGTCCTGACACTGAAGGCAGTGTTGGCATCAGCTTCAAAGTCCTCTGATTTACACCATGTCAGTAAGCTACAAAGGCCATAATCAGAAGTTTGAACATATTTTCTTTTCAGTAACATTTCCACATGGACAAAAGTCTTTTCCTCATTTGATAAATAATTTCCCATTCTTTTCCCAATTGCTCACCTCAAATCAGACATCTGAATTAGGTCCAGACCTCCACAGCTTCCCTGCTGCCTTCACTCATTTTTTTAGGGTACCCTTTGACTTTTTTTTTCTTTTTACAGTCCAGTTGCAATCACAGCGGGGGCCACCAGATGTCGTTATAGAGCATGACACAGCGCAAAAATACACGACTCCATCAGAAGGGTGCAAGAGAGAGATTTATTAGAGCAACATTACTTTTACTTCTTCAAGATATTTACACCCATCCAACATACACATTCAGGGCCCATTGGTCATAAGAGAGAAACAAAGTTCCCAGTAGGTGATCAGGGAACCACATCACTCTGTGAGCCAGCCAGAGTCCATATCACTTAACTTTCTCTCCTTCATCCTGTCTCCATGGTAACAACCTTGGTCTTCCTTCAGGAGAGATACGGGGCTTCTCCTTATCTTCAGGAGGCCCTTGCTAGCTCACAAGGACAGCACAGAATTTCTTTCCTACACATACCAAGGCCACTTCCCTTGTAATTTCAACTTTGGTCAAATTTCAGTACAATAATAAATCATTTTAACTTGGTCAAAGGTTTTAGTGGATTCTTGAGAATCCCAGTTGTCTAATAACCGCCCAAGCAGACTGTCTAAGGGAATACTTTTTGCCTTCCTTTTTCCTTTAAGGGGGCTTCCTCCTTACACACTGACCCATCCTTAAATGAGTAAACTAAAATCACAAATGGAAACCTACAGACGAGCAACACTGTGATGGTGTTCTGTGGAGAGTTTAGTTCAAGCATGGCTAAAAGAAAAAGGCCATGAAGGCATACAGTTGAGAGAACAGTAAAAGGTAGTTGCGAAGCAGTTCCAAAAGCAGTTCCCAGGCTGATTACTATAAACAATTAGACTCTCTCATGTATCACTTTATAAACAATAAGGTTCTCAGACAGTCTTCCCATAACAAGCGTAACACCCTCTCTGGGAAAAGATGGCACCCTGGGAACAGATATGGAAGTTTTGGGAACCTTTCATATCACAATGGGAACACTGGTTTTGTTTTTAATAAACAATTATAGGTATTGTAAAACAAAAGGAGTGGTTAGAGTTTTCTCTGTTAGCCTATCGTGAACCTGGATTTTGGAATATGCATTAAGTTAATTAACACTGTTATTTAAAGTGACTGATCGATCAATAAATCGGAGTTCGATGCATTAAAGGATGGCCGTCTCCCCTTCACTTCAATAGTGTTCACAGGGGTTTTCAGGTGAGGGAAGAGATGAGAATGTTGACTCCATGTTCAGAAGGCTTGATTTATTATTTTATGATATATATCACATTAAAACTGTACTATACTAAAAAGAATAGAAGGAAAAGTTTCATCTCAGAAAGCTAGCTAAGCTAAGAACAGAAAGGAATGAATAATAAAAGTTTGTGTCTCAGACAGAGAGGCCAAGCTAACAGGGCAGGGATTGGCCATTAATTATAAACATCCAAGATGGGCCAATCACAGATGCACCTCTTGCATTCCACAGCAGCAGACAACCATTGTTTACATTTTGCTCCCGAAGCCTCTCAGCTTCTCAGGAAGAAAAATCCTAAAAAAGGATTTTGAATTAAAAGATGTCTGAGACACAACACAAATCTACAAGTAAATAAAGTGTTTCTCAGCTCAACTAAATATATATAACTTTAACCCAAGCCTTCTCCCCCTTCTTAATTTAACTTAAACCCTTCTTGATCACTCTCACACTTCCACTCTCCTACTAAGGAGTAAATTTTATTGGGGGAAAGGACAGAGTTCACTCACTCACTCTCTTTTACCCAAGTAAACTCACTACACTCACACCTTTTCAGTTCCAAGCTCTGCCTTGGACCTTAGGGCCTATCCTAGTGATCCGATCCTCCCAGTGTACCCCTGCACCTCATCTCTACCCTTTATGATGCACACCAGGGTCCCCAGTATTAGAATCCCCTCCCTGGGCACCAGGACCTTCCCTTGTCTAGCCACCCACCAGGCCTGATCATGAGTCCAAACCCCAGGCTAGACTGTTCTGTTCTAATACTGTATCCGCCTTCCTCACTTTTTTGAATGGATGTAGGAAGGTTCAAGGAGACTCCGTGGGGTTACCCTTGATCCCTTCCCAGAAACTGGGATCAACCCAAGAGGAGCACGACCCCTTTGCCATCCACCATCTGGCTTGGCTATCCCTCCCCAGTGGAATAGCCTAGGCAAAAGGGATGTGTGCAAGAATGTGTGGTACCTGTCCTTGCCTTAACCTAAAGACTCCCCACCCCGGTGGTCTTGAGCTGTGGGTTCACGATCTCCTCCCTGAGATCACGGCAGCACCACCTGCGGTACGTCCAGCCCAGTCCTGGGCAGTGAGGACCCTCATGGGCGCTTGGCACCAGCAGTGCCTGGGGGCACCATGTGTGACCCACTCCATGTCTCGGTACTGCACACGCCCAGACCTACATAGACTGCAATGGTCTTACCAAAGGAGACCCAGCCCTGACACATGCCACTCACACCTGGCTATCCCCTGCATGCCCGGGGGGGGCCCTCACTATCCCCAGGAGACGCCTCACTCAGCAGCTCCCCTCGCTTCCCCCCGTTCCCGGCCAACCCCCTCATGAGGGTCCAGAACCCTGGTACTGGGGGGCCCTCACTGGTTTGAGGGTCCGAACTGCTGCCCCTCGTCTCACTCACACACCATTCACACCCCTCCTATGCCTGACACCGGGGTTACTTACTCCTCCAGCGCTCCTTGGCGTTGCTGATCCCAGGCTGATCTCTTTGGTCCAGGTACCAGCTGTCCTGGAGGTCCAGGGCAGTTTGCCATCCCATTCCTGGTGTCCTCTTCAGGTGTGGCTGTCCCGGATGAGCTCCCAACTGAAATAAATGGGCAAGGAGAACCTGCTCCTTTTGGATGCCTTTATTGAATGACCATTTTGGGTGGGGGCATGAGGGGTCACGCACTCCACCGCTGCTCCCTTTGGCGATGCAGAGGAGGAGGCAGACAGTTTTGCTCCGCAGCAGATCAGGGGCTTCCATCCTCATGGGCGTGTCTAGGAAGTTGCTTTTCGGCTAGTCATCTGGGTGCCCATTCTGACCCAGTTCCAGTCAGGTCACACTGACATATAAAACCTTGCTGGTGGAGTAGGAGAACTTTTCCCTAGTAGGACCGATTGCTTAGTTTCTTAAGTCTTCGGCCAGCTTGTTGTTTTTAGGGTCTTTCATTGGATTTTCTTGACTGTTCTAGTTTGCATATTTTCCCAGGGATGTTACCTGACACCATTTTGGGGAGCGGCAGAGGCAGTACCCAACATATGCAACAAGGGTTCCAGTAAGGTAAGGGGATTAACAGTGGGGGTAACTTAAAGGCTTCATATTTAACAACGATTTAATTAACACAACTTATTACAATTTCAGATTAATATTAACAGCTATAATTGCATTAACTTATTAACTTGTTCATAACAGCCAGTGCTGCTGCGGCTGAAGCGCAAACGCCCCGGGCGGAGGAGCGACCCCGCCGCCGCTACCCCGGCCCCAAGCCTTTCCCCAGCCTGGACAAGGCGCCGCAGTTGGTGGCGGCCGCCCCTTAGCCCCCAGGCCCAGCCCTGGCGGGCGGGGAGCCCTGAGCAGCGCCTTTGCGGCAGCAGGGACCGAGCCCTGGCACCGGGCTCTGGCCCCGTGGTGCCGCAGGGCCGTGGGGGACACGGGTAGGGTGCTCGGCGCCATCGCCCCCAGCCCCGAGGCCCCTTTGGAGCCCGTCCCGGAGTGCGGGCAAAACCGAATCTATGCCCTTTTTTCTCGGATTAAAAGAAAAAGGGGATTACGCCACAGTCGAGGAAGTTGGGTTTGGGTCTTTGCAGCCGGGACGGTGCCGGAATTTGAAGCACCCTTGAGGTTCACAACGGTGACTTAAGCCAATACGTGTCCGCCGGAGCCTGGAGAGCTGCAACAGCGCGCGCTGATTAATAGGTATGGATAGGCAAGCGGCATATGATTTATTCGCCGCGTATTTAGAGCGGCGAGGGATAAAAGGGATAGATTTAAAAAAGGAGTTACCAGGGTTATTAGCCTATGGCCATGCTAAGGGTATCTTTTCTAACCCTCATACAGTTCATGAGCTAGCAGAGTGGAAGAAGTTTGGGGAAATACTGTGGGATACAGTGTTAGACGATGATAAGTCAGCAAAGAAGTTAGGAAAGTTATGGCGGGTGGTGTATAACACGTTACTTCAGCAGGTCTCTGAGAGAAAGGCAGCAGAAAGGGCGACAGAAGCTCATAAGAGGAATATAGGGTATGGTCGTGAGGATGATCCCCTGGCACCTTCTGTAACTAAGGTACTTATGCCTAAGAGTCCCCAGCAAAGTGGTGTGGAGGATTTTCCTATAGGCGCAGTGGAACCGTCTGCACCTTTCCTGTCAGAGGGGGAGGGCGAGTCGGATGGTGGGGGTAAGAGCGAACCAGCTTTGCCTCCACCACCAGCTTCAGGCGGGTCGGATGGTGGGGGTGGGAGCAAGCCAGCTTCGCCTTTGCTGCCAGCTTTGCCTCTGCCACTTCCCCTCAGTGAGCCAGCTCCGGTTATAGCTTCGGCAGGGGGGCCACCTCCCCCGTGCGAGCCGGCTCCAGCGGGGGGGCGGATTTCCCCGCGCGAACCGGCTTCGCTTGAGCCGGCTCCGGTTTCACTGTCAGGTCCAGCGGGGGGGTTGCTTCCCCCGCGCGAGCCAGCCTCTGCTTCACCGCACCCCCCGCGCGAAAACTTGGTGTCTGCACCGAAGCGCCAGCAGCATAGCACCCTTAAAGAGTCAGATCCCATCCCAGGGGCACACCGTGATCCATGGGGGGAGATGGCTAAACAGAGGAGGGAAGCTTGGACTGCTTTGGCAAAAGAAGTAATGCAAATGGGGGATGGTGAAGCGGTGGAAATAGCTTCTAGTCTTGCATGTCCAGTTACATACACACCACAGTATGATGCACAGGGGAACCTTACGCATAATATAGCAGAATATACTCCCTTAGATTGGAAGCTGTTAACTCAGCTACGTTCTACAGTTAGTCAGTTTGGAGTAAAATGTGAACCTGTTAGGCAAATGTTAGATTATCTTTTTAATACTCAGGTTTTATGTCCGAATGATTTAAGAGGAATAGTTCGGTTGATATTCACTCAGCATCAGCAGTTATTGTTTAACGCACATTGGCAAGCTTTGGTTAATGAGTCGGTTGCTGTACAACGAGCCCAGGGAGACCCATTACATGGAGTGACACTAGAGGAGCTGATTGGCTTAGGGGCATATTTGCGTACAGAGGCACAGATGATATCGGGAGCAGATAAACTTAGAGAGTCTATGAGGTTAGTGCGTGCTGCAATAGACATGGTTAAAGAGCCAGGAGGGTTACCGGCTTATATGGGTATTAAGCAAGGAAGGGAAGAATAATTTGGAAATTTTATTGATAGAGCAGCTACTGCTATAGATCGTGCAGGTGTTGCAGACTACATGAAGGGGGCACTATTGAAGCAGTGTGCGTTGCAAAATAGCAATCCAGCAACCCAAAGAGTGTTAGCTACTTTAGGGGCAAATTGGACTATTGAGGAAGCATTAGAGCAAATGGCATTAATGCCAACAGCTTCACAGGCATTTATAGCAGAAGCCTTAAAGGAATTAGGATTAGGGTTGCAAAAGCAAGCAGAGTCCACTCAGAATCAGGTGTTAGCTGCTCTTGCTCCTCTCCGAAGCGGCTCACTGGCATTCACACAAGGAGGTTCAAAACCATTCATCAAGTGTTACCGATGCGGCAATGAGGGACAGACACAAGTTGCCGCCGTGACATTGGAGACACCAGCTGCTGCCGTAACATCGTTGCTACCTCCTGTCTGCAACCCGCAACAACAGGGAGCCTCGGTTTGGACTTATCAGCAGCAGTAGACGTCACACTAATGACGAACAAGGCTGAGAGGATACCCACTGGAGTAAAGGGTCCTCTTATATTAAATGGACAAACATGTGGAGCATTATTGCTGGGACGTTCCTCTATAACAATGTTGGGATTATTTGTTTTGCCTGGTGTTATTGATGCGGACTTTACAGGGGAAATACAAATCATGGTTTACACCCTTTATCCTCCGATTAAAATTACAAAAGGACAACGCATTGCACAATTGGTACCACTGTCACAAATGACATCAGGAATACAATCACTTACTGGGCAAACACGGAATGAAAAAGGTTTTGGCTCTACTGGTGTTACACTTTTGACTGTGGATTTACAAAATAGACCAAAGCAAAAGGTTGAAATTACCTATGGGCATCAAAGCATAACCCTTTATGGATTATTGGATACAGGAGCAGATACTAGCATCATTTCTCCAGAAGCGTGGCCACAACATTGGCCCCTATTCCCATCATCAAACATGCTGACAGGAGTGGGAGGATTTACATTGGCAAGCAGATCGCCGTCTTTGTCTGTGTGCATTGAGAATCAACAAATATCTGCTGTGTTTTCAATTGTTCAATTGCCTCCTACAGTTTCCTGCTTAATTGGAAGGGACATTTTAACACAATTGGGAGTGGTGTTAACTAATCAGCACCCTTTGGGGTAATTGCCATTGCTTGGACTTTCCCCATTCCACTCACCTGGAAAACGGATACACCGGTGATGGTTAAGCAATGGCCATTAAAAGGGGAAAGTCTTATGCATGCCCATGAATTGGTAAAGGAACAATACACACAGGGATAGCTTACAAACTCTGGAATTGTTAGCATTAGTATGGGCGGTGTCCAACTTACAGGAGCCTTTAAATGTGGTCACAGACTCTATGTATGTTGCAGGTGTAGTCAAACGAATAGAGGAAGCAGCAATTAAGGAAGTGAATAATAAACGATTGTATGAGTTACTGATACAGTTAAGGAAGGCTTTATGAGAAAGAAATGCAGCATATTCTGTGATTCATATTAGGAGTCATAAGTGGTCTGAAGGTTTAGGAGAAGGGAATGAACGTGCAGATAAATAGGTTACCCTACCCATTGATAATTCTTGTCCTATTGACAAGCACACATTGGCCAGAGAAGCACATAGTAGATATCATCAAAATGCAAGACGTTTAGCAAAACACTTTGAGCTGAGTTTGTCAGAAGCCAAGGCCATTGTCAGAGCATGTGCAACATGTAGTTATCATAATGGTGGAATAGGTCTAGGCATCGGGGTTAATCCTCGAGGTTTAGAAATAAATGAGAAATGGCAAATGGATGTTACACACATAGCTAGATTTGGTAAAGTCAAGCATGTGCACGTCACCATAGATACATATAGTCATTACATATGGGCTACGGCTCAGGCAGGACAGAAAGCTATACATGTTATCCCACACCTGTTAAGTTGTTTCGCTGTTATGGGAGTTCCAAAGAGTATCAAAACCGATAATGGTCCAGCTTATGTAAGTGCTAGGGTTGGGAAATTTTTGAATCAGTGGTCTGTTAAGCACGTGACAGGTATTCCACACTCTCCTACTGGACAAGCAATAGTGGAAAGAGCAAACGGTACCCTTAAGCAGTATATTGAAAAACATCGAGATTTGGCAGATCCACAAGCATGTTTGGCTAAGGTTTTGTATGTGATTAACCATTTATGCATTTTTGGGGAAGATGATACCCCTCCTGCAATGAAACATCATCCAAGGTCAGGTCAGGAAAAATACTAAGGAAACAGAGGTCTGGGTTAAGTATAAGAACTCGAGTACAGGATTATGGGAGAAACCTGCAAAAGTATATTGGGGTCAGGGGTATCTTTGTGTTTCCTCACCTACAGGGCCTTTGTGGGTGCCTGCTAAGTGGACTAAACCTGTTTTTGATGCAGCCTCTGGTGGATCGCCTTACGGAGGAGGACAGGGAGCGACTGGGGAAGAAACTGCTTCTAGTCCTACAACCACTACTGTTACAATTGAAGGGGTACTCGGAAGCGGTGGACAGAGCACTGACACGTCACTATCGGACAGCCCGGGAGTTGATTGGTTTCATTGACTCATTATCAACTTTTCGCTTAACAAATCCAGTGAAACTACATTGCCTTGACTGTCACAATCCACATTGTGCTGCCTGGATAGCTCTACGTTGTGGGGGTTGTGAAAGAACTTTTTGGATAGAACAATCATTATTACGGGATTTGTGGTGTCATACTTGTGAACACGAGCACACGTGGGGAAAAAGCTGGCAAGATGAATTAAGGAGACAAACAGGGCAAAACGCATATATAGCTTTAAATCTTTATGAGTCTCCTGAACAGAAAATTCTTGCTTATTATCGATGGGAGGTACAATGTATTGTGAATAGAATTAAGGTTCATAGTAAATCACGTATAGTTTCTATAAGGTGTAGGAAATTAGTGCCTTTAACACAGCATTCAATTGTAGGACCCTTCAAAGGGGATCCTGATAGAGCATTAGATTGCTGCATTGACAAGTTGCAAAAATTGAGTTTCCAAGTGGCAGGACCAGTAAAATCAGGAGCAGTAAGATTGAAGACAGATAAGAAAAAGAAGGCAAAAAGGGAACGGTCTCATTTGAATAAGGATATCAGTGATTGCTAAATAATTTTCTATGATTAGAACACTTTTACATTTGTGGGACCCTCAGGAGGATATAGTTGTTGAGGAGGATAACGAACAAGAACTACGATTACGAAATAAGATACGCCTTGTATTAAAGAAAGAGCTTGAACTATTAGCCTCATATAGTAAAAAAGCTGAAGAGGCTTTGCGATCACCACCATTGAATTGGTTGCATTGGGTTGAAGAAACAGAATTTTATACTGGTCCTTACTTACATTCGCTTCCTTGTTATGTTTGCAAAAAGGATAAAGATAAATGCTATGCATGGGTAGCTTTGCATTGTGCAGATTGTAATCAGGTTTATTGGTATTCACAGAGGTCAGTAGATTATTTATGGTGTGCACCTTGTTCTGGAAAGTGGATTCGAAATTTTATCTGGGTTAGAGCTCTTGAACAAAGTACTGGCCTGCCAGGACGGACAGGATTACAGCTTTTTGAGAGTGCAGAACAAGTGGTTATAGCATATCTTAGGTGGAAGTTGCAGGAAAACCTTAGAATATTTGAAATTAATAAAGCCTCACGCATCATAGCAGCTCGCTGTAAAGCTGATTTGCCTACAAACTAATCTCATGCTATACTTGTGAGCAAGGATGCTGATTTAGAATTAGATCAGTATATTCAAAAATTGACTCAGCCTTACAATAGACAATCTAGCAAACCAGGGAAAAGACAGCGAAGAAAGGAAAAACAAAGCAAGCAGAAGGAAGCAAGGGAGAAGCAAAGCAAGCAGAAAGAAAAATGAGGTTTGTTCTTGTTTTACTGCTCCATGCTGTAGCAAGTGAAGCAGTAGGAATAACACACTTTAGTCAACCAAGGGAAAATTTATGGGTGACACTTGCTAATCAAACTAACCAATCATCACTTTGTCTTAGTCTTGGAGGAGTCACTAACCCATTTCAAACATGCCTGGTGGGACTTCCAGTGTGGTCTCCTGGAGAATTTTGTAGTTTGATAAACAATCAAACCTTATGTATGTCTAACATGTCAAACATCACATTGCCGGTGCAACAAGGGTATACTGCAGGTCAGAGTGATGGCTATCGTCAATGCTTACTAATCCAATCACTTAACACCTCTTTGCATTCTCCTCCTGAAGAACTGGATCTTTTTTTGGAAGTACAAATGCCAGTATATCTAACACTACAGCTAGCAGATGGTTTAGCTTCAAACTTTCGGGTGCTCAGAATTTAAACCAACCTAAAGAAACATGGGCTACCCTAGATTCATCCCTGAATGTGAGTTAATTCTCTCCACAGCATTACAGTCAATGTAACGGCACAAATATCACAGCACCAATGAAATTACCCACAGGAATATTCTTGATTTGTGGAGACAGGGCGTGGAATGGTATACCAGCTAAACCACAGGGTGGACCCTGTTTTTTGGGAAAATTGTCACTGTTTCACCCTAATGTGTCCTTGCTAATGCAGCTGAGTCAAAATTCAAACAGGAGAAAACGTAGCATACATGACTTAGACTGCAGCAAGATAGGAGATCCATGGTTTTGGGGCACATTCAAACAGGTGGTGGTTTCAACTATCTTGCCAGGAGGATCTGCCAATAAAGCCATGAATTTAGCAAAACAATTAGGATGCTGGGCAAGGGATGAGCTGAACAAGACATCACAAATTCTAGACATGTTAACTGCAGATGTGCAAAGTGTTAACCATGCTGTTTTGCAAAATAGAGCTGCTGTAGATTTTTTGCTCTTGGCACAAGGGCATGGATGTGAAGAGTTCGAGGGAATGTGTTGCATGAATCTGTCTGATCATTCAGTGTCCATTCACACTAAGATAAAAGAACTGCAACAGGGACTTCACAAACTTAAGAAAGAAGACGGTTTAGGAATTGACAAATGGCTTAAAGGCTTAGGACTTGGACCGTGGCTGAGGAACCTTGTAATCTATGCTATAGGATTGCTGGGTGTAATTTTACTGTTTTTGCTTATTTTGCCTTGTATCTTTAACTGTATTCAAAACATGGTCAGCCGTACAATAGCAAAAACATGGCAAACTAATCTCCTTGCTCAAGAAGAAAACGGGGGAAATGTGGAGAGATTTATTCATAATTGGTTAGCTGAGAAAGGCCATACTGATATAATGCCACTGGTTAAGCTGAAGGAAGAAAGTCAGCAGTCAGCAAGCTGAAAGGAAAGGTCAGCAGTGACCTTGCTGCAACATGAGGATAGGGAGTAGAGATTAGTCCTGAATATATCCTGAGAATATGTAGAAAGTATCAAAAGTAGAACCATAGGAATGTAGAAGTAGGCGTAGGTGCTGATATGTAACTGACCAATCCTGAGCTCAACTTTTGCAATATGTATGAAGCTCATTATTAACTGTATTTAACCCGCCGTACTGATCAATAAAATTGAGCCTGTGATGATCAAATTGATGTCCTGGTTCCCTTCCGTCGACACCGGAGCTCGCCCTCGCCTCCTTCAAGGCCCTCCTGGGCTCGGGCTGGTGCTCAGTGCTGGGTGTGGCTCGTGTGCTCGCCCCGAGAGGGGCTTGTTTGCAGCCTGGGGTGCTGAGGAGCACGCGGGAAATGTCACTGCAAGGTAGGTGTTGATCAGCCCAGTGCTTCCTTTGTGCTGCGCCTTACACCGCTGTTTGGTTTTGTTCTGCCTTTAGAGCCTGCCTGTGAAGAGAAGACCCAACATCCTCGGCCTAAGCAAGGGATGGAACAGCACAGACTGCTGAAAAGATTCCAGCTGGTCTCAGGGCCCAGAGAAAGCCAAAACTGTTTACCTTGGTATTTGGTGGTCCATGTCTGTATAAAAGAATGCTCTAAAATGTCAGCTTCCAAGAAAATGTCCTAGGTTGACCTTTCCTGTGCTGGTGAGAGTCCTTAAAACCCAGCCTTCTCCTGACCTCTCTGCTGTTGCAGTTCCACAGACAGAGGCTGTCTCTTACCCTGCTCCAGTGGGCAGGCTGGTGTTCATCAATCTCCAGGACAGCAGTGCCCCATCCCACATCACTGTGACCTGGGAAGGCAAAATCCATCACTCCATATGTTCCCCCTTGTTCGTTCTTGCCAGACATTTGACACTGGCACTGGAGTTTGCTGCTGGTTGCTGCAGGAAAAGAGAAAACCCTGTGACATTTTGGGGCAGATGGAACCAAGGAAACCCCTGTGACACTGTGGGGCCTGATGGAACCACGGGTCCTTTGTGACACAGAGGGGCCACATGGAGCCAAATATCCATTGTGACAGTTTGGGATCTCATGGAACCCATTGTTCATTGCAACAATGCGGATCCAAGGAGACCATGGTGTTGCTTGTTGTTTATGCACAGCTTTTGCATTAATCATGGAATCATGGAGCCCATTGTGACACAGCAGGGCCCTGTGGAACCAAAGGGCCATGGTGACACTTGGAACTAAGGATACCACTGTTGAGTACCGAACCTCGCGGAATCAAAAGTCCATTGCCACAAAGCAAGGCCTCATGGAACCATGGAGTGCAAAGGTCTAGAACATTTCCTGCACAGTTCTGCCTTGGGTGAGGGAAATGTTATTGTTGACAGCCTGGTCTTGGCACACCCCTGAGCAGTGTGTCTGTTTTCATTGGGGAAACTCAGGAGTTTTAGATTGCTTCAAAAAATACACAAAGGGAAAACCCCTCTTAGGCTGAGTGCAGCCAGCTTTCCAAGCGCAGCAGGTCCCAGGGGAGTGAGGACAGACAGGATGGGGCTGGGCAATGTGGAACAAGGTTGTCCACACGGGGTCAGAGCTCAAGGCACAGCTTCTGTGATCAGGCTGGAGCTCCTGAGGAGAGACCCTGGGTCAATATCAATCACAGAATGCTGCAATTGTCTCTGCTCCACAGAGAGCAGTACCAAAATACATCCTTTAAAATAGGAGTGCATTTTTTTAGAAGCTCTTTGAAATATTTCTCCAAAACTGGAGTAGGAAACCTAGTAACCTAGGATAGCCAAGGACACTGTGGCAGCTTCAGGCCCAAAAAGTGCAAACAGCAAATTGAGGAGAGCAGACTTGGGAGGATGGGACTTCACAACCTGAAGCTGTAATTAGACAATTAACCCAAATATGTAAATGGACCTAAACCTATAAAAATGTGAAAATGTGTGACCCATTGTCCATCTTGGGTGTACCCTCAGCCGGGGTCTTGTACTGCCCCGGATGTATCTTTGAAGGCCTTTTAATAAATCCCTACTTTATTCCTGTAACACTACCCAGCCTCTGTTCTAGGCAGTCTCTCAAGGCATCAAGACCTGGCTGGCTGGGACACCTGGGGGCCACCAGACAGGTCCAGCTGACCCTGGCATGTCGAGGGCTGCTGCTCATCGGCCCCTGGAGCACTGGGGCTCTGGGCTCTCCTTCCTGTGGACAGAACTGTCCTTCTCCAGGTGTCCATGGCCAAAATCAGGATTCGTCCTCCAGATTTCCATATACGCAAAGATTGTTCCCAGATGAAATCTGCCAGGACAGACAGATCTGGCTGGCTTGGCCACCCAGGGGCCACCTGTTATCTGCCTTTGGAACACTGGAACCATGTGCTTTTCTTTCTTATGGCAAAAAAGCACCTTTCACATCCAGGCACCCATGGGCAAAGTTGGGAATCCACCTCCAGAATTCCCTATATCCAGGGATTTCTCCCAGACAAAAGCTGCCAGGAGAGACAGCTCTGGCTGGCCTTGGTTTCCAAAGAGCTGTCTCTCATCTGCCTTTGAAACACTGAGGCTCTGTGCTTTCCTTCCTAATGAAAAGAACTCTTCTTCCTGTCCTGGTGCCCACAGCCAAAACTGAGATTCCACCTCCAAAATTCCCTACATCCAAGGATTTCCCCAGATGAAAGGTGTCAGGAAAGACAGATTGGGCTCTCTTGCCCATGGGTAGTCACCTCTTGTGTTCTTCCAAGAAAGCTGGACTTCACACTTTTCTTTCCTATGGGAAAACCCATCCATTTTGATCAAGTACCCTTGGCCAAAGTGGGGAATCCTCCTCCAGAATTCCCTATATCCAAGGATTCCTCCATGATGAAAGCTGCCAGGACAAACAGGTCTGGCTAGCTTGGCCTCTCAGGAGCCTTCTCTCTCTGCTTCAGCCCCTGAAACACTTGGCCTCTGTGCTTTCCTTCCTGTGGAAAAAAACATCCTAGATATCATAGATATATGCAGAAATGGCCAAAATTGGGATTCCATCTGCAAAATTCCCTATATCCAAGGGCTGCTTTCAGACAGAAGCTGCCAGGACAGAGAGGTTTGGCTGGCCTTGGCCTCTGATGGCCGCCTTTCTTCTGGTCCTGAAACACCAGTGTTCTGTGCTTTCCTTCCTATGGATAAGAACCGTCCTTCTTCCCCATGCATCCATGTCCAAAACTGGTATTCTCCCTCTAAAATTTCCTATATCCAGAGATTGCTCCCAGACAAAATCTGCCAGCACTGTCTAATCTGGCTGCTCTTGGCCTCTGATGGCTGCCGCTCATCTGTCCCTGGAACACTGGGGGTTGTTTCCTTCCTATGGACACCACTGGGACACTGTGAGGACCTGGTGGAAGCATGGAGACCACTGTGACACTTTGGGGCTTCATGGAACCAAGAGACCACCACGGCTCTGTGGGGCCTCGTGGATCCATGGACACCATTAGGACCCTTCAGGGCCTTGTGTAACCAAGGGGCCACTGTGACACCTCAGGGACTCATAGAATCAAGGGACCACTGGGACATTGTGGGGCCCATGGAATGAGAGGAATATGGAACACATTTGGCTGATTTGGTCTTCCAAGGGGGACCTGACAGGTCTGGCAGATCTTGGAATGTCAAGGGCTGCCTCTTATCTCCCCATGAAACACTAGGGTTCCATGCTTTCCTTTCTATGGGAAGAACTGTCTCTCTTTTCAGACACCCATGGACAACATTGGTACTCCACCCTAAAAAATGCCCTGTATGCAAGGGAAAGATACCCAGAAAAAAAACTACCAGCTCTGGCTGGCCTTGGCCTCTGGTGATCACATCTCATGTACCTCGAAGCAACAGGGCTCTATGCTTTCCTTCCTATGAAAAAGAACCATCCTTCTTGTCCAGGGGCCATGGCAGAAATTTGAATTTGGCTGAAAAAAAATCCATCTATCCCAGGATTACTCCCAGAAAAAAGCTGCCAGTACAGACAGCTCTGCCCCGCCTTGGCCTCTGCTGATATTCTTAGACTATGAACAGAATGTTTTCATCTGAAAACACCTTGTAGAGAGCCCAGAGATCTCCCAGGCTGGGGTTTGCAGGCATCAAGAGCATAACCAATATGTGGAGGCTGAGGGCACAGGGCACAGTTGTGAAGAGATTGAGGACAGAACAGTAGAGACCTGGAAGGGCTGGAAAGGTGGATTCAGAAATGGAGGAGTTTTTATCCACAGTGGGAAAGAGCCAGACAGAGAAATTATACCACAAATGCAGAAGGGGCCCAGACTGAACATGAGGAGACAGAAATTTCCCTCCCCGGGCAGGGCTGTGGTGCAACACATCTCCCAGAAGGAGTCTGGGTCAGCCCAAGGCTTTGTGTGAGAAGTCAGAGGCAGGCAGGAGGCAGAGCTGTCAGCAAAGGAAGGGCCCAGCCAGGTGGGCCAGCCGGGGGATGCCGACAGCCTGCAGGGACAGAGGCGCAGGGCAGGGACACCGTGGGACAGCCTGGGCTGCACAGGGCACAGGGATGGGCAGCAGCTGCAAGACAGCCCTGCCAGAGCCAACTTGGGCAGCACTTTGGCCATGGCTGCTGGGCCTGGACCTGAGGCAGGAGCAGGAGACAAGTGACCCTTGCAGGGCTGGGGCCTCATTGCCTCCTTGTCCCTGCTCAGCAGCCTGGCAGGGGCCGCCCCATGCTCCTGCCCTTGGCATTGCACATCCCCACATGCCAGTGCCCATCCCGGGAAGAGCCCTGAGCAAGGAGGGAGGGACAGGATCTGCCTGGCCCTTGGCATTCCTGAAACACATCCAGCTTTGCTCAGCACCAGAGACACCTTTGCCTTGTTTGTGCCCAGCTGCCATCACTGCCTCCAGTGTTCTGCTCTAACTGGGACCTGGGGACACTTTCTGAGTTGTGTCCTTCAGTGGGACCCATTAAAACTTGAAGAAACTTTGGAGTCTAAATTTAATTTTGCATTCTTGAGAAGTTTTCTGAAGATGCTCTCAGGGACTGAGTCTGATGTAAACAACACCAAATCCCCAAGAGGCTCATTATAGTCCTTGTGCTGGGTCTGTGCTGCTGAGGTTTAAGGGAACAGCTCTTCCCAGGACCAGCTCCTCTCCCAGCCCAGCAGGGCTGAGGGCTCTTTCCTGCAGGCACTGAGGGGACAGGAGCCAGGCAGAGACAGGCTGAAAGCAATCAGGATTGGGAAGACACTGAGCTGAGACTACACTTGGGGAAAGATCTTCACAGCCCTGTGCATGGTGAGTGTGTGGGTGCAGGGCAATGTCCCCTGTGCTCCTGGAGGGATCTCCTGAAGCTGACCCAGGACAGGACTGATGTGACTGTAAGTATGGCTCTGCTGCTCTTTCTGCTTTGGGGGAGTATGTACTGCAGAGCGGGGCTGCCATGGGCACGGTCAGAGGGACAGGGCAGGATGGCTCCTGCTGCCAGGGACGTCTGCAGGGGGTGAAGCTGAGGCTGCAGCCAGGGCTGCTCAGAGCTCCAGCCCGTGACCCAGCTCATTTCTGAGGAGAATTTTCATGAGATCATTCAGGACAGGAGTTTCCTGCTTGGGTCTCTGCTTTCCTGAATGTGTGCTCCAACTTTTCCCTGGCTCAGCTAGGGGAAATAGAAACTCAGCTGTGCCGGGTAGAGCAGGGGTTGAGACACTTAAACCATCACCCTGAGGATTTCTGGGCACCTCAGCAAGTGCCTGCACCTGCCCAGCCTCCAGATCCATGCAGCATCACCCTTCCATGGTGCCCAGGCTGGGGAGGCTGTTCTTTAATCCCTGCAGGGCCAAGCAGCTGCAGGGCAGAGCTGGCCCAGGGGCTGGGCTGGGCTCTGGCAGCTCTGGCAGGGAAGGAGCCCGGGATCACAGGAGCAGCTGGGGCTGGGATAGCTCCAGCAGCAGAGCTGTGGGCAGGGAGGGAGGGAGGCAGTGCTGAGGGAAGTCCTGCTGCAGGGCAGATGTGGCACCTGCTGGGCCTGCCCTGCAGGACAGACACTGCCCTGAGCAGCACAGCTCTTGTGTCCCCTCGCAGCCAGCACAGCCCTCAGCCCAGAGGCTTGGGGCCCTCAGTCCCTCCTGGGCCGGTAGAGCAGCCCCAGAGATGAAGGGCATCTCTGCGGCCATGTGCCCATTCCCTGCTGACCAGGGCCTGAGGGCCACTGTCCTGCCCTGCTGCTGCCTGGCAGGGGCTGGGCAGGTCTGGGTAGGGAAAGGCTTTTCCTCAGGCCCGGCTCTTTCTCTCTCCTTGCCTTTCGCAGGTGCTGCTGGCATTGTTGAGGGGCTCTCTGCAATGGCAGTTACAGCTTCAGGGCCAGGCCCAGCCCTTGGGCTCCTGCTGTGCAGGCTGAGCACAGCAATGGAGTGTCCCAGCTCCCTGTGCCCGGGCAGCTCTGGGCAGGGCAGCCTGGGAGGCTGGCAATGAGCCCACTCTCCTGACTCTGGGAAAGGCAGGAGCCACTCTGTGTGTCAAGGATCCCTCTGCTCTCAGCTGTGTCTCCTGGCTGTCCAGGGTAACACAAGAGTGGATTTCAGACAGGTGCAAGTGCAGGGCAGCTGGAACAGGGGAGAGGGACAGAGCAGCTCTCCTCAGTCTGCACTAAGCCTCAGACAATCCTCCTGCCTCCCTGGAGAATCTGTTCTCCCCAGGTGCAGCAGAATTCCTCGTTCTGCCTTCTGTTATCCCCATCCCTTCACCCAGGCAGCTCCTCTGATTTAGCTGAACATTCTTTATCCAAGTCCCAACACCGGGACTAGCCCCTGCCCTCACTGTTCCCCTGCACTGGCTGGGGTTCAGGGCTGACTCCCAACTGTCCTGCAGGCCAAGGTCCATCTCCTCACACAACATTGGCCAGCAGCAATCAGGGCTCCAGCAACAGAGCTGAAGGAAGGTCTCTGAGACATGGACAGGGGGAGGTGTTTAGTGGCACGAATGGGTCTATGAGAAACGGCTTTGCTTTTTCTGTGAGAAATCTCCCCTCAATTATCACTGCAATTCCTTCTTCAAAAGGTTCCAATGTCCAGAGACAGCAAATGTCCAACAGCAGCTCCATCAGGCACTTCCTCCTGCTGGCATTGGCAGACACGCGGCAACAGCAACTCCTGCACTTCTGCCTCTTGCTGGGCATCTCCCTGGCTGCCCTCCTGGGCAATGGCCTCATCATCAGCGCCGTAGCCTGCGGCCACCACCTGCACACACCCATGTTCTTCTTCCTGCTCAACCTGGCCCTCAGCGACCTGGGCTCCATCTGCACCACTGTCCCCAAAGCCATGCACAATTCCCTCTGGCACACCAGGGTCATTTCCTACATGGGATGTGCTGCACAGGTGTTTTTCTTTATCTTCTTCCTTGCAACAGAATTTTCCCTTCTGACCGTCATGTGCTAGGACCGCTACGTGTCCATCTGCAAACCCCTGCACTACAGGACCCTCCTGGGCAGCAGAACTTGTGCCCACATGGCAGCAGCTGCCTGGGCCTGTGGCTTTCTCTATGCTCTCATGCAAACAGCCAATACATTTTCCCTGCCCCTGTGCCATGGCAATGCGCTGGACCAGTTCTTCTGTGAAATCCCATACATCCTCAAGCTCTCTTGCTCCAAATACTACCTCAGGGAACTTGGGCTCATTGTGGTTGGTGCATCCTTAGGTTTTGGTTGTTTTGTGTTCATTGTTTTTTCCTATGTGCAGATCTTCAGGGTTGTGCTGAGGATCCCCTCTGAGCAGGGACAGCACAAAGCCTTTTCCACCTGCCTCCCTCACCTGGTGGTGGTCTCCCTGTTTCTCAGCACCTCATTTTTTGCCTACCTGAAACCCCCTTCCATCTCCTCCCCATCCTTGGATCTCGCCCTATCAGTTCTGTACTCAGTGGTGCCTCCAGCCCTGAACCCCCTCATCTACAGCCTGAGGAACAAGGAGCTCAAGGCTGCAATGGGGAGACTGATGACTGGATGGTTTCAAGAACATTTAACTGGTTGCAAATTTCTTGAAGTCACGTGTAGTAAAAGTCATCCTTGATAGTTCTTGTTGGTTTGGTGGTTGCTATGTTCTCTTCTTTCCTTTGTTTCATTTTTTTAATAATGTCCATAAAGAAATGCCATTGGTTGTGCCTCATTTCATTTATTTTCCCTCCATATTTGCTGTGGCTCACAAACTGTACCAATGCAGAGCTAAAGTCTTGGTGACATTAAAGGAGCTAAAGGATCTGCCAACAGAATTTTCACCAGAGATGCCCCTTTTGTTGCGTTCTCTGGAGCTGCAGCAGCAATGTCTGTGTGCAGAGCTGGAAAAAGATCAGGGCTGGCCCAGCAGTTGTGCCCAGCAGCAGAACTTGGTGTTGCCAGGGCTGCTGCCGTGGCCCTGCCCTGCAGCCCTGGTGGCGCTGGTGTTACTGCAGGGCCTGAGTGCTCTCGGGGCCGGGCACAGCCCTGGGGGTGGCAGTGCCGGGGCTGCAGCAGGGACAGGTCATGGGCACTGCTGGGGCAGCATTGACACCTCAGCCCAGGGCCTGGGGGCTCCAGGCTCCTTGCTCAGGCTCTCTCAAGAACACACCCAGGCCAATGCTCAGCACAGAAAAGCCCCGTGAGCAGCCCCAGGCTGGCCGAGGGCAGGCTGGGGGCAAACAGCATGGCTGGGGCTCTGCAAGGGCCCTGGGGAAAAAGGGAAGGAGCAGCAGAGCAGCAGGGACTGATCCATCCCCAGTGTGCTGCACAGCCCAGGGCAGCATCCCAGAGCGTCCTGATGGAGCTGCCAACAACATCCCCCCTCTGCAGCCCTGGCCTCTCCCCCAGCTCACACAGGTGACCAATCCTTGCAGGCACAGACACGGCAGCACTGGCTCAGCAGCCCCTGTTTGCATTGCACAGAGCAGGGGGAGCACCCCCATGCTGTTGGTGTGGGGACATGAACCTCAGGGAGCACAAATGCCATCAGCCCCTGGGGACAGCAAGGGCTGGGGGACACCAGGGAAACAACTCAGGTTTGTCACGGCCAATGCAGTCAGCCAGAAAGTTTGTTCCCATCAGCTGGGAGTTTTCTTTCCCACTGCAGACGCTGTTGCAACTGCTCCATGGGTGGTTTCACAGTGTGCCAGAAGCAGCAAGGTTGGAAAAGACCTTGGAGATCATCAAATCCAACCTGTGTCCTGACACCAACTTGTCTCCCTGAGCCTCCTCTTCTCCAGGATAAACAACCCCAGCTCCCTCAGCCGCTCCTCACAGGACTTGTTTTCCAGAACCCTTGGCAGCCTTGCTGCCTTTCTCTGGACACGCTCCAGCCCCTCCATGGCCTTCCTAAATTGGGGGCCCAGAACTGGACACAGCACTCGAGGTGTGGCCTCATCAGGGCTGAGCACAGGGGAAGAATCACTGCCCTGCTCCTGCTGGTCACTCCATTCCTGATCCAGGCCAGGAGCCATTTGCCTTCTTGCCCACCTGGGCACACAGCTGGCTCAAGTCCAGCCTGCTGTCCATCAGTGTCCCCAGGTCCCTTTCTGCCTCACCAATGTCCCGCCCTTGGCCATCATGTGGGTGTGCTGTGATGGCACTCAAGGTGATCTGTTCCATAACGTGCCAGGCACCCAGGTCAGGCTGACAGGCCTGGAGTTCCCCAGCTCCTCCTTCCAGCCTTTCTTGGGGTTGGGCTCACATTGGCTTCGCCAGTCCTCTGGGACCTCCCTGCTGAGCCAGCACTGATGATAAATGATGGAGAGCAACTTGGGGAGCTCATCCACCAGTTCCCTCATCCCCCTGGAATGAATCCCATCTGCTCCCAGAGACACCTGTGTGCATCTGTGTGGCTCAGCAGGTCCCCAGCTGCTTCCTCCTGGATTACAGGGGGCTGTTCTTCTCCCTGTGCCCATCCACCAGCTCAGAAGAGCACTTTTCTTGAGGACAACTTGACTTATTCTTGAAAACTGAGGCAAAGAAGGGGTTAAGTACCTCAGCCTTTCCCTCATATTTGGTCACCACATCTCCCCTAATAATGAATGGAGATTGTCCTTGTACTTCCTTGTGCCATTAATATATTCATAGAAACATTTTTATTTTCCTTCACAGACGAGGACTGGTTAAGTCTTAAGTTTTCACCTCTCTAATTTTTGTTCTGCATGAGCTAACAACATCCTGAAACATATCCTCAGATAGCTACCTCTCTGTCCGAAGGTGATGCACCTTCTGTTTTTCCCCAAGTTCCTGCAAAAGGCCCATCACATACAGAACGGCACCTGTTGGCTAAAGTACACCTCAGAGCAGGAAAATACAAGAGTCTATAAATTAAAAGAGGGAGAGCAAGTTAGAAAAGTAAAAGAAGAAGAGGCTGGGAAGGCTAACAAAAACTGGGAACCCCTTGATCATTTACTTCTTCCTACCCTTGCAGTACCTCAAATCCTTCCTCCAGTTCCTCTTGCTGTGGACCCAATTCCTCCTCCTCTCTCAGCTGTCATTCCTTTACCACCTCCTAACCCAGTTATACCTTCACCACCTTCCCCTCAGCCCTCTCCTTACTCTCTTTACCCCGCACTTCTGCCCCCTTACCTCAACCATTTCATGTACCCCTTATTCGCCAGCAAGTTCCTGCTCTGCCTCCCCCACAACAAATGAGAAGCCAAACAACATCTCAGAATCTCATGCCCAAGAGTGAAGTTAACCAGTCAGCCTCCACAGCTGATGTTATAACACCCGGTCCAAAGTGGGTAAAGTGGAAAAATTGTCCCCCCTCAGAGAAGTTCCCATGGGCAGGGTGGCCAGTGAGATTTGACTTGTAAATGCTCCGTTGACTGCGTCCAAAGTTAGAAACCTTAAGAAAGAATTGTGAAATTTAGTGGAAGACTGTTGCCTTTTCAAGGCATGGCGACCTGGTTCGTAGCCTGGCACGGTGGCCAAAACCCTAGGGTCACTTGGTCCATATGCTTCTGACACCAACGTGGTGGACCGCAAATGGCGTTTATTGAGAGGTCACAAGGGTTTTTATAGCTTGGGCAGTCAGTGTCATTTCCTTCTGCTCACGTCCGGCTGGGTGCGGCCAGGTACGGAGCAAAGGTCTGACTGCAGCGGGGGGTGATGTCCTGACTGACTGTACAGCCTGATTTCTTCCGCACGCATATTCCTAGCTCTCCACATTTCACCCCTTCCTCATGATTAATAAAAGTCGTATAAAGATATAAAATGTAGAGGCTACAAAATTTCATGTGTTATTAAAATTAGTATAAAATTTTAAGTGTGTTAGTAACTGGCACACCTTAAAGTAATTGTCGGCGCTTGACAAACATAATGTTAACCATTTCTAAATGCTTTTTAACGAATAGCACCAGTTTGTTTAATATGCAAGGCCCGAAGATTAGGGTTAGTAAGATTATAGTGAGTGGGCCTATTAGGGTAGAAATCAGGGTGGTGAGCCATGGGGACCCGTTGAACCATGACTCGAACCAGCTGTGTTGAGCTTCTCAGGTGATGACAGGTTGCTCGGTGGTCTCTCTCTCTTTCCTGGTAGTGGAGCATATGGGTTGCGGGGGCATCCGATGATCCAGTCCTGCAAACAAAGTCTCACAATTCTCATGAGTTTCACTTTGAAGGTCTGGTTTAAAAGATTTGAGTGGACACCATTTAATGTCCCCATCTTTTTTAACGGCTGCATACCTGCGCCCCGTAAGCACTAGTCTCCAACCTTGTTCCCACTCCCCTAGTTCATTTTTGATCACAACCCGTGGGCCTTTCTCTAATGCTCATCCCGTGGGCCTTTCTCTAATGCTCGTGTGGCCCAGTGTCTCTGGGTAGGACTGTTTGTTTCATCCCCCTAGGGAATTGATTTAACGCTAGCAGTGCAGTTGCTAGTATGAGCGCCTGGTCCCCTGGGGGAATGGCATTGGTGAAGCCTTCTGTCTTTGCTAGTACTTCCAGTTTAGTTTTCAGAGTCTGGTTTGCTCTTTCGATGATGGCTTGTCTGGTGCTGTTGTATGGGATGCCATGTACCAAGGCGATGTTCCATTTCAAGATGAATGCTTGGACCGTCTTTGAGATGAAGTTTGAGCCGTTGTCTGTTTTGATTTGTTTTGGAGCTCCAAGCCATGCCATGGCTGTTAGCCAATGTTGGATGGTCACTTTGGAATCGGTCTTGAGATGCTGTGTGGCCACGATCATACCGCTATACGCATATACGCTAACTGCAAGCCACGCTCAGGGTCTCAACAGCTGGCATTGTGTAAAGTCTTTTTGCCATATTTCTGAGGCTTTGAGGCCTCTGGGGTTGACGCCACTTGACCACAGCAGTGACTTCTGGCAGTGGGGGCACGTGGCGACAACGTGCTTTGCATCCGCGGTAGAAATCCCGCACTTTTTCGCAAGTGCTTTAGCTCCGATGTGAAGGGATTTGTGCAACTGACAAGCTTCTTTCAGTGTCCATACACCTCTTGTGGCGGCGTCAGCCTTGTCATTGCCAATTTGTTAGAATCCTTTGATCGGGTCATGGCTGTTGACGTGGATGACTGATATGGTGCCTTTCCGTGAATAGAGTGCTTCCTCCAGCATCGTTGCCACTGTGGACACTGACACACCTGGTCCGGACATGGCTAGGCAGAGCTTGGCCACAAATATGGAGTCAGTCACAATGTTAAGGTGTTCTTCTGGGAACAGTCCGCATGCTAGGACTACGGCTGCTGCTTCAAGCTGTTGGGCCGAAAGCATGGGGTCGGTTGTCTTGACACATTGCCACTGTTCTCCTGACTGCCATACTGCTGCCGCGGTGGAGGTCTGCGATGATGTATCTGTGAAGATGGTTTGTCCTGCCTGCGGCCGGTTGATTACTTTTGGTGGGAGGTCGATGTTGATGACCGTGAGCAGCCGAGTCCAAGGGGGTTTTGCCGCGTAGCTAATCTCTCCTCCAAAGCCTGCAAGGGCCATGGCTGGATATTCAGATATTGTTGTTGACTGTGCGGAGAGCTGTTTGCGGAAGGGCAAGTATATCTTGGAAGATTCGATGCCCAGATGTCTTAGGGTCTTAGGGCGAGTTTCCTGCCTTTCATGATGAGGCTGCTGAGGCACTTGACTTCCGGGGAAAAGGCACGTGACGGCTTCCCCAAGACAACCCAGAGTATCAGTTGGGCTTTCTCGGGGGGTCCTTGGGCTAAGGCTCCCACTCCCCCCTTTTTTGTAAAGTGGACATACAGATCAACTGGTGCACTTGAGTGCCATCTGGTGAGCATGCTCACTGACATCTGGCATTCGATGAAGTTGAGCGAGCTTACTGCTTCCAGTGTCAGGGTTTTCTGCTCCCATGGGTTCTTCCCTTTCAAGAGGTCATTTAGAGGGGCCATGACCTCGGGAGGAATCAGGACGATGTTGCGGAGCCACTGTAAGGACCCTACCAGCTGCTGCACCTCGTGGAGCGTCTTGATGTCTCAGCGGATTTTCATCTAGGGAGGAGTTATGTAGGAGCTTGTGATTCCCACTCCTAGGAAGGTAACACACGATCCCTTTTTTATTTTCGTACTCGCTATCTTGAAGCCATTTGTCTTTAAGGTCTCAGAGATTATTGATACCAGCTGATCTACTTGTCTCGTTGATGGCGCGGCGATCAGGATGTCGTCCATGTACTGCATGATGGTCACAGTCGGATTGCTCTGCCGGACTGGTGCTAGCGCTCGGTCTACTGTGATCTGGCAGATGGTAGGAGAGTTGACCATTCCTTGGGGTAACATTCTCCAGCGTAGGTTGGGCCGCTGGCTGTTCAGAAAGACAATGGAAAAGGCGAACCGCTCCTTGTCGTCTTCGTGCAGGGGAATAGAAAAGAAGCAGTCTTTGATGTCGAGCACTGCACAGGGTTGCCCTCTCGGTATCATTGAGTTCATGGGCAGCAAAGTTTGTACAGGGCCCATAGGCTGCATTCTCTTGTTCACTTCCCACAGGTCGTGCAGTAGACGAAAGCCTTCACAGACCGTTTAGGTATTACAAAGATCGGGGTGTTCCATGGGCTCGTGGAGGGTTCTATATGATTCTTGTGTAACTCACGGCCAACTAGCTCAAGGAGAGCAGTCATTTGAGGCATTGACAAAGGCCACTGCTCGATCCACACCGGATCGACTGATTTCCAAGTTAGCTTGATGGGCAATGGCGGGTATGTGACAGAGGCCCTTAGAATAAATTTGTCACCCTAACGTCCAGCAGGGCTAGGGCATCCCTCCCCAACAAGGGTGGGCAATCCGACATAACATATGTAGTGAGGGTGATAGTTCTTCCTGGTCCTCTCTCGGTGCAGAGGGTTATTGCTACTGGTTGGGTGCTTTTGTGGGCTCGGGACAGCCCTCCAACTCCGCCCACCATGGAGGCTTCTTCTAGCTTCCATGGTAGAGGCCAGTGTATGTCTGGGATGACGGCGACATCTGATCCTGTGTCCACCCAAAAGGGAAGGCAGATGGCCGAGTCGTCGGAACTGTTGTGGAGACGACACACTGCCCACACGATCAGTGGGTGCTTGCCCACCTTTGCGGCGAAGGCCACCCATGGGTCTCGTTCCCATGCTTTCATGGCCAAAGCCACCCAGGGGCCTCGCCCCCAGGGAGCTGTTCTTGGTATTCCTGAGGTGCAGATGGGTTTGATTGAGCCATTGGTTGGGTGACGAAGTTGGTAATTTCTGGAGGGGGTAGTGGGCAAGGAAGCCCGGTGCCCCATTGAGGGTTGCTGTAGCTGGGCCGCTTCATGTTCCAGGTGGGAGGAGGCTGGGTATGGCCCAGCTGCCCCCTCCCCTTCCCTTTTCCCTGAGGCTTGGATCTGCATTCCTTAGCTAAATGCCCCTTGCTTCCACATGCCCAGCATGGTCCCCTAAGTTTTCCGTGGCGTGGTGGAGCAGCTGCTGGTGGGCGTCCTGACTGGGGGCAGTTTACTGCCACGTGGCCTACCTGGACACACTTAAAGCATGCCATCACACTGGTTATTGCAGTGTGAACTGCTGCTTGGATGGGAGCTAGGTGTTCTTCCTTTGCAACATGTCTGATCATGGCAGCAACACTGGACCCAGGTGGCAGTGATCTTAAAATGTCCTTGGTGGCTGAGTTGCATTGCTGGCGTAGGCAGTCTGCTAGCACAGGACCCTTTGCCTCTGAGGGTAATGCAAAGGAATCTAATGCTGCCTGAAGGCGGTCCACAAACTGAGTGAAGCTCTCACTCTCACTCTGCTTTATAGTGAACCATGGCAATGGTCTGGCTATTACTTTGGAAGCAACACGGATGGCTTCTCGAGCAGCACGGGTTGTTGTCATAACCTCATGGGCCCGCAGGCCCTCAGCCTGCACCTGGGGGGTGATTATAGTGGGGTCTGTGCCCTCTAGCCTCTCTATGCTGGAGCTGTGCAGTGGATGGTCTGCCCCTGTTACTAAGGCTAGCTGCTTTACACAATTGTCCTCCCATTCCTGTTTAAAAACGATCATCCCCGCCCCATCGAAAATCAGCCTGCAAGTCTGTTTGATATCAAAGGGAAGCATATCATCGCCTCCAAAAACGCTGTCAATGAGTGTGGAAACCATGGCAGAATTAATCCCCCTGTCTGCAATCGCTTTAATAATTGCCTGTATGTCTTTCGGGTTTACCAGGGAGTAGGTTCTTTGATTTCCGCCTGCCCCTCCCACACGGACTGGGAAAACCAGTGTGGCAGATGGAGCCTACTCCGCGCAAGCCATTTTTATTTTCCGCCAGTCTGTAAGTGGGGTTCGATCTTTCCCCTTAACCCATGCTGAAGCGCTGCAGCTAGTGACCTTCTATGCTGCTGCTCCCTTTTTTTTAAAGCCCGAGTCAGTGTCGGAATCCTCTGAGCACCTTTCGAGCTTGTCCCAGCTCGAGTCAGAGTTCGAGCCGTAAGTCGACTGGCCGGTCATTTCCAGGCTGCTCAGCCATTTTCTCGGGCTCCAACCCCACCCCTTCTTGCGGGGGTCAGGCCGTTCCCTCCCCCTGGGCTCCCCTCGCCTCCTGCTGGGGGACGTCCTTGCCCTATAAGGACCTAATTTGAATTGAGCGGTTTGATTGGTCTTAAGTCTCTTCTCGGGGGCCGCCCCTCCTCCCCGCTCGCCCATGCTTGCGCAGTTCAGCAAGCCTTCTGCATTTCCACCCCCCGTGTCATCCTTCCAACCCTGGTGACGTGCTTTTTTATCAACCGCTTCAGGGTCCGATATTATAGCAACATTCCGCACCTCCTCTGCTAGCTCCTGCCAAAACGTCCGTGCACGCTCCCCCCCCCCCGCCAACCCCCCGATGGTGAGTCCGGTCACTGAGGGACTTCCGGTGTTTGCGCCTCCGCGCGCCCGACCAGGTAAAAGTCCTCCGCGGGGTTTGCATCGCTGTCCCTACCCCCAACTGCAGTGTGGCTAATAAACAAGTTTGCGTGGCTTTCCAGGTTTCTTGCTCTTGCCGAGCTTTTTGCAGAGCCTGGATAACTCTGCCCCACGATTTGAGGGTTTTCCCTGAGCCTGAGGACATGGTCTCCTTGGCCAGAGCCTTCGTGCAATTATCCCATATCTCCAGATGGAGAATTTCTACCGGGCTTTCTATAGCCCCTAGCTTTATCAGTCTCGGCACTGCGAGAAATAAATCCTTAAGCTTACACTCGATACCCCACTGTGTGTGGATCTGACTTACGACCTTCGCGATAGCGTCCATGCTCCTCGCTGGTCTGGGGGCGTTCCCCCGGCTGCACTAGGCCAGCTGTGCAGCCGCCAGTCCCTCGTCCAGGCGATCCCCGAACCCCGGGCGGTGATCGTATCCCGGATTTTTGGCACCAGATATTGCCTTCTCAAGGTGTGGCGACCTGGTTCTTAGTCCGGCACGGTGGCCCTAACCTCAGGGTCACTCGGACCATATGCTCCTGACACCAACGTGGTGGACCACAAATGGCGGTTATTGAGGGGTCACAAGGGTTTTTATAGCTTAGGCAGTCAGTGTCATTTCCTTCTGCTTGCGTCTGGCTGAGTGCGGCCAGGTACGGAGCAAAGGTCTGACTGCAGGGGGGGATATCTCCTGACTGACCGTACAGCCCGATTTCTTCCGCACGCATATCCCTTACTCTCCCCACAAATGCTTCATAAACAGATTTCAGAACACAGTGTAAAACATTCCAGAAGTGTTCCCTGTGGAGACATTGTCCTAGAATATCCACCACCAGCAGTTTCACTTTCCATAGGCTCACAGCTTTGTATTTTTGTTGCCTGCTACATTTTAAAGCCTCATTAGTCAAAAGCTAAATTTTGCTACCACAAGCAGCATAGGCTTAGAGTGCATGGCAGTCTCTACAGCTTCAATCTCATCCTAGGCTCCTGAAGCCCAGAGCTGCAAGTAGTGATGGCTGGGACTTGTCAGTCCCGTCTGCCCACTTGATAAAACCTATAGTTTACTGCTCTGTAAAGGGGCAGGAAGGAGTAGCAGTTGTTGAAGTAATTGTAACTTAGCAACATGCTCACCTTCTTGGTAGGGGAATCCTCAGCAGGGTCATTCTCTTTGGTTGGGAGGAAATTTGCCATCTCCATCTGCATAGTGCTGCAGTTGGGAATGTTGCGATACCCCGCAGCCTTTGTGGGGTGGCTTTGAATTTTGGATCCAGATTTACCTGCATTCACATATGAAAATATTGTCTTACAGCTATTTAACAGCCTGTATTAGAGCTTTCACGGGAGCAAACCCAACACCCTTCCACATCACACCCACCAGACAAGTAGGACTCTGAGGTCTCATGCCACCCAGTCACAACTAACTTATATTTTCCTCCCTGCCACCAAGTTGGTTGGGGACTGTGTGGCGCAACTCCTTGGGTCTAGTGCAACAATTCCAGAGTCCAGAGATAAGGGGAAGATACAGAAACGCTCACAAGATGTAAAGCTGTCAGCTGACAGTCCTGCCCACACTCATCCTAGCATACAGCTGTGCTAGCAAGGCTCAGCTGGGCGAACAGCAGCTCGCCAGCCCCAGTGCTCAGAGCTCTGCCCCTCATGCTGGCAAGGAGGTGGGTGGCTGTCAGGAGCACAGCCCACCTCCTCTTGCCTGAGCAGCAGCCGGTAGGGCAGTGTGGCAGGGAGCCCAGAGCCCCATGGCTACGGACAGGCAGCCTGGGCGAGGCTCCCGCACTCAACCTCTGCCGCCGGTGGCCGGCGCTCACCGGGTATCTTGGACGGCGTCTTGCTGGAGCTGTGGGAGCGATTGGCCAGCTTCATGGGCGACACGCTGACGGGGCTGCTCTCCTTGACCTTGTGCTGCCATCGCGCAGGCGGCGCGTTTGGGATCAGCGTGTCCAGCTTCAGCAGCCCATGCAGGTCTGCCTTGAACAGGACCTGCGCCATGGTCCTGCAGGAGGGTGGCGTTAGCCATACCCACTAGCCAGGCTGAGCCTACTCCGACAGGCCCCGCCGGCCTCCCCACCACCGGCCTGTGCAAGTGCTCTGGCCGCTCCTCCCCGCCAGTGGACACTCCAACTCTCCCCAACCTCTCCTTGGGACACCCCATCAGCCGATACGCCCTCCCTCCACTCCTGGGGGGTCCTTGATCAGCCAGCATCCCTTCCAGCCACTCTTTGGGGCTCCCTCCAATAAGCGACATTCTCCCTTCCCCTGCCCGCCTCACCACAGCCTCCCCGCTCGGGACTGCACCTCAAGGCCACATCTCTGGCCCTGTGGCACGTTCACCTCCGCGGCGGCGCTGCTGCTCGCCCGCCCCGCAGCATTTTAAACAGCGGGTGGACGGCGCCCCACTTGGCCATTTCACACCCAACGGCCGCACACTGCCTGACGACAGCCGCGCGACGCAACACGATTGGCTGAGCCGCGGGACGGGGCAGGGCACTCCACGCATGCAGTGAGGGGGCGGGACTGGGGGCGGGACCAGGGCGGGGCGTTCTTGCTGGGGCGGGGCGATCCGGGGCTTGGTGGTGCAGGAGGGACCAGGCGAGTTCCGGAGGAACAGGAGTTTATGGCGGGGTGGGGGCGGTTGTGGCTGCCCGCGGCTCCCAGCCGCTCATGAGCAGGTAGGACTGGTTGGCGATGTCAGTGCTGAACAGGCGGCCCCCGGCGTGCTCCAGCGGCAGGCCCGCCTCATGCCACCAGCTGGGGAGCACCTCCAGCAGGCAGGGCAGGACGGCCTCCTCCGGCAGCTGCTTGTCGAAGGCACTGGCCTGGGGGGACACGGTGTGGAAGGGGTAGAGGCTGCCCTTCGAGCTGCCCCCGGGAGCAGCTGAGCCGCCCTGCCCATCCACTTACCTGGCTGTGCTTGCTGCTTTCCTGGAGGAAGCTGCCCAGAGCACGGTGCAGGTCAGAAACGGGCAGAATTAATCCCCCTGTCTGCAACTGCTTTAACAATTGCCTGCACGACTTTCGGGTTTACCAGGGAGTAGGTTCTTTGGTTTCCGCCTGCCCCCCCAACACGGACCGGGAACACCAGTTTTGCAGACAGAGCCCACTCCGCGCAAGCCATTTTTATTTTCCGCCAGTCTGTAAGTGGGGTTCGATCTTTCTCTGTTATCCCCTCAACCCACGCAGGAGCGCTGCAGCTAGTGACCTTGTATGCCACTGCTCCCTTTTTGTTAAAGCCCGAGTCGGTGTCGGAATCCTCCGAGCACAGGTACAAAGCAAAGGTCTGACTGTAGGGGGGAGGATGTCCTGACTGACCGTACAGCCCGATTTCTTCTGCACGCATATCCCTAACTCTCTACAGCTGCTGGACTGGGGCATGACATCTCTGTCTGGGGGAGAAGTTGGCTGTGCAAGTCCCTCCTGTGGATGCTCACGTGCCCAAGAGTCGGGCACCGAAGAGCATGACAACAACGGACAGGAGGATGGGGTTGCCAGGATTAAAGTGTCTCAGGGGAGTCTGGACTGGCCACACAAGGGTGAGTTATTTCTGGACACCTCAAGTTATCAGGGAAGAGATGCAACCTTCAGATGGGCTCGCGAGCGAGGGGTGGATTTAACCATGGACACCATCTCCAGGTTATCCCTGACTGTGAAACGTGGGCTGAGATCAAGCAGGGCCAGGCAGGTAAAGCCTCTGTGGGGGACAATGGCGGGAATATAAATCTGGGGAGACACGTGGTCTTTGTAGTGGGAGTAGTAAATTGGAGAGCACCATTCCTAAACCACAACAGCCCTGTCAGAGCCAGCCCTGTCCCTGCACTGCCCCATCTCTGCTGCTTCACAGCTGCTGGATCAGGAAGGGCAGAGCCATGGCAGAGGGAAATGCACAGGGATTCCTCCTGGGAGTGACTTTCCATCCTGATACTCAGACCCTAAGGCAGAAACTCCCATCCTCAGCTGGGTGGTCATCATTAGAGTCTCTGCCGTTGTCCCGCTTGGTGAATATTTCACACTGAGATGTTGTTTTCAGTTTCTTTACTTTTTGGGCTTTCAATGGTTCCTCCATAAACACGGCAATTCTTGTCCCTGATATGGCAATTCTTTCCTTTTTAAGGAAATGTTGGGAATTAGGCCAAATTAAAATGCTGGCATGGTGTGCATAGGTACTTGCAGCCCTGCGGAGAAGCAGTTGGGATATAAGAATCAAAGAATTGTAAAATGGTTTGAGTTAGAAGAGACCTAAAAGAGCCTCTAGTAAAACTCATCTCCCATTACCCAGGAACACCTTCACTCGTTCAGGTTGTACAAAGCACCTGACCTTAAACACATCCAGGGATGGGGTTTCTATTCCAAGGGCAACATGTGCCAGTGTCCTGACACCGTCATCACAAAATATTTCATCCTTACAGAAAATCTAAATCTGCCCTCAGTCAAAGACAGAGTGTATTATTCTGTATTATATTTCCCAGTACAAGCTTTTGGCAAAAATGTACTCAGACATTCCTGGACTTAAATCACATCTCCAAGGCTGAAAACCTTTGAGCAGGCCCAGAGATCTCCCAGGATGGGATTTGGAGGCCCCAAGAACATGATCACTGTATGGGAGCTGGAAGTCCTGGGTTCAGTGGAGACTGAGGGCAGAACAAGAATAGCCTGTGAGGACGAGAAAGGTGGATTCAAATATATTAGACCTCTTCTTCATAGTGGAAATGAACCTGAGATATCAATAATGCCACCAAGTGCAGCTGTGAAGACCCAGAATGGGAACCAAGAGAAAAGAATTTCCCTCCCAGGCCAGGGCTGTGGTGCAGCACGTCCCCGAGAAGGAGTCTGGGTCAGTCCCAGGCTTTGTGTGGGCAGGCAGAGGCAGGCAGGAGGCAGAGCTGTCAGCAAAGGAAGGGCCCAGCCAGGTGGGCCAGCCGGGGTATGCCGACAGCCTGCAGGGACAGAGACGCAGGGCAGGGACACCGTGGGACAGCCTGGGCTGCACAGGGCACAGGGATGGGCAGCAGCTGCAAGACAGCCCTGCCAGAGCCAACTTGGGCAGCACTTTGGCCATGGCTGCTGGGCCTGGGCCTGAGGCAGGAGCAGGAGACAAGTGACCCTTGCAGGCCTGGGGCCTCATGGCCTCCTTGTCCCTGCTCAGCAGCCTGGCAGGGGCCGCCCCATGCTCCTGCCCTTGGCATTGCACATCCCCACATGCCAGTGCCCATCCCGGGAAGAGCCCGGAGCAAGGAGGGAGGGACAGGATCTGCCTGGCCAGGGGCTGGGGCTCAGGCCTTGGCCCTTTGCATTCCTGAAACACATCCAGCTTTGCTCAGCACCAGAGACACCTTTGCCTTGTTTGTGCCCAGCTGCCATCACTGCCTCCAGTGTTCTGCTCTGACTGGAACCTGGGGACACTTTCTCAGTCGTGTGTCTCAGTAGAACAATTAAAACTTCAAGAAACTTCAGAGTTTCAATTTATTTTTGAGTTGTTGAGAAGTTTTTTGAAGACACTCTCAGGGACTGAGTTTGATGTAAACAACATCAAAGTCCTGAGAGGGTCATTAAAGTTTTCCTGGTCCAATTATGCAGAAAGACTTCAAAAAACTTGTAAGAAATACACTTTTCTATTTTAAAGGATGTATTTTATTTTATTTCACTTTAGAGCAGAGGTGATTGCAGCATTCTGTGATTGATATTGACCCAGGGTCTCTCCTCAGCAGCTCTGGCCTGCTCACAGAAGCTGTGCCTGGAGCTCTGTCCCCATGTGGACAACTTGCTCCACATTGCCCAGCCCCATCCTGTCTGTCCTCACTCCCATGGGCCCTGCTGTGCTTGCAGAGCTGGTTGCACCCAACCTAAGTGGGGTTTTCACTTTTTGTACTTTTTGCAGGAATCTCAAACTGCTGATTTCCCCAGTGCAAACAGAAACACTGCTCAGGTGTGTGCCAGCCCCAGGTGCCACCAAAGCCACTGCAGAGCTGCCCTGGGCCAGCTGTGAGGGTGGATCATCAGCCCAAGCTGCACTGGGCCCCTGCAAGGGGCTGTGGCCATGGGCACTGCACTGACCCCACTGCTGGATTTGGCTGCTACGGCCACTGTGAGAAATGAAACTGTACTTGGAAACACTGGGGAGGACTGGGACATACTGGGGAACACTGGGAACGCTGTGGGAAACACTGGGAAGGACTGGGACATACTGGGGAACATTGGGAACGCTGTGGGAAACACTTGACATACTGGGAGTGACACTGGGGGTGACTGGGACTCACTGGGGATACTGGGATGATTGCAGAGAAGACTGGGGACACTGGGGCATCATGTGGATGACACTGGGAGGAACTGGGAACGACTGGGAATGAATTCAGGTGTATTGGGACGGACTGGGCTGCACTGGGAGGGACTGGAGGGACATTGGCATTGAACTGGGTTCTACTTGGGATGAAATGGACTTTACTGGAGTTATACTGGTCTGTACTGGGAATGAATTGGCTGTAGTGGCAGGGACTGGAGGAGGGTGATTTGGCTGTTCCCACCTACAACGCATCCCATTTGCCGAGGCTCCCGCCTATCACCAGTTGCAGCTAATCAGCACCTCGGATTTGGGTCTGGGGGCGGTGCCTAAATGGGCACCACATTTTTTGCCTATATCTCCCATCATGCCCCGCGGCCGAATACAGCCCAATTGAAGCCAGGACTACAACTCCCGTCATGCCCTGCACTCCACAGAACACGGGCATCCGCCCGCATCTGTCCCATAAGTGTCCCCCAGACCCTCCAAGATCCCTCAAGTGTTCCCTCAGCGCCCATTCGGGATCTCCCACAGCGTCCCCGGATCCTCTGAGTGCTCCCAACCCCACAGATGCCCGGTACAGCCACTTCTGGGAATTCATCTTTCCTCCCCCGCGGCCCCAGAGCCCCTCAGACCACAGTCCCGCGCCTGAAACTCCTGCCGTGCCCCGCACCCTAAAGAGCCTGGTCAGAGGTCCCAGACCTCCTCCCAAGGGCTCCCGAACCGTTTGCGTTCCCTGCCAGGGCCTCAAGTCGCGGCTCGGACGCAAAACCGTCCCCCAAGAGCCTTCCCGGACCCCCAAACATGGTGTTCGAACCACTTCCGGGACTACAGCTCCCAGCATGCTCCTCGGCGCACATCCAGGGCTATTCTAGCCGGGACTTCATCTCCCGTCATGCCCCGCGCCCCACCGAGAGCCATTGCAGCTGCGTTTCGAACTCCCCTGATGCTCCGCGGCCCCGTTAAACCGTATGATGCCCGCGCTTACAACTCCCATCACCCCCTGCGCCCCAGGGAGCCCCGTTCGAGCCCCACAAGGGCCCTCCCGGACCCTGAAGGGCCCCAAATTCCCCTCCCTGACTGCCAAGGGCACCCCAGGACCCCCAGGTGCTGCCCCGGACCCCGAACTGACCCCTCAGAATCCCTGAGTGCCCCTCGAAATGCCCAACCCAGCTCCGCCAAGGGCCCTCCAGACTCTCAAGGTTCCCTCTGAATTCCTTCCCCAGACCCAAAATTGCCCCAAATATGCCCCAGAAATGTCTCCAGGGACCCCACAGTGGCCCCTTTTACCCTCTGAAAATGATAAAAAAAGATTACAAAAGGATTTAAAATAGGACTAATTAGCATAAAGCAGGAGAAACCAAAGCCACCCTGGTCTATGAATTAATGAAGGGAATTGTGTTACTTAAAACCAATGGCCAATAAATTTTTTGCTTCCTAATAATGCATAGATTTTAAAATACAAATATTAAAATTTGGTCATACAAATATAGAATAATACTATTGTAAATAAATTAGAACTAATAATTATCATTTATTCATTCATTAATTTTTTTTACAGGAAAATGCAGAAATTTTTTATGCTTTGGGATGTCATTCTGTAAGACACGGTCCAAAGATCCCTCATTTGCCTCACAACCACAGTCAAGGACAGAGATTGAAGCCCTCCCCAAGGACTGAGACTGAGACCCTTCAAATTCTAACCCAGGGGTGCTGGCCTGACTGGAGCTGGATGTCTGCCATGGGAAGCGGGATGTTTCCCATAGGAACCAGTCCTGAAACAACGGGCCCCGCTCACTGCTGGCACCGGTTTGTGCTGTTCAGAACTGGGCTGTCTGTACCTGCTCCCAATGGATTTATTCTCCACTGTGCCCTCCATGTGCCATCCTGCTCCCCTCCTGGCGGTAGATTATAAAAGAGCCCTGAGTTAACCAAAGACTTTGAGACTCTCCCCAGCGTGACCAGATGGATCTCTTGGCACGACCACGAGGATTTCATCTCTCTGTTGGTAGCTATTCCCCCCTTCCTTTTCTCTCTCTGTCCTTCATATTCTTTCTAATCCTTCTATTGCATTTGCTGTGGGCACTCAATAAATGGTGCATTTGTTTTGATTAATACTGAAAGTCCCCTGCTGTGTGGCTTTAGGTATTGGAAAATAATGATAAATAAAGTACACATAGTTCATAGTATAAAACGTAGACACAAGCCTGGGAGCAGGGAGTGTGCCTCTGTCTGACCTCTGGCAGGCCAGAGAAAAAATGTTAAAAATAAGAAACAATAAACAACCTTGGAAACCAAAGCCAAAGAATTCAGACTCCTTCTTTGAAACACCAGGCTGGGAAAAAAGGATTCTCAGGGTCATCCCTGACCACACGGAACCCGAGATTGGCCTTCTGGGCTGTCTGGGTCAACATCAGAGTAAATCTGGAAGTTTTGCTTTAGCCTATTAAGTCATGGTGCTGGGGTCTTGTCTTTTTCCTGGGTGCCGTCAAACGCTAACCTGGTATTACTCCCTCTAGGGACTGATTCTTTTATCCCTCAGGTCATCAGGGACCTGTAATCTCTCATATTCCTTCTCCCTTCTTCTTGATTAGGGTCCCAGTCAGGCTCCACTAAAGGCATTGTTTAGTCACCTGGGGGCCCAAGCTGGTTTTCTCACTCCCAAATTTTCATTCCTTCAGTTCTTATTAATCGAATCTCTTCTGGGGAAAATAGGATGTTAAAGATGGAGTTCAATTCTCCCCATGTATAAATATTAGGGCCTAAAAATGGATCAAGTTGATTTGCTATTCCTACTAAGTCTTCCACTAAATTTCACAATTCTTTCTTAAAGTTTCTAACTTCGGCCACAGTCAAGTGAGCGTTTACAAATCCAATCTCACTGGCCACCCTGCACATGGGAACTTCTCTGAGAGGGAACAATTTTCCCACTTCAGCCTCTTTGGACTGGGTGTTACAACATCAGCTGAGGAGGCTGACTGGTTAACTTCACTCTTGGGCATGAGATTCTGAGATGTTGTTTGGCTTCTCATTTGTGGTGGGGGAGGCAGAGCAGGAACTTGCTGGTGAATAAGGGGTGCATGAGATGGTAGAGGTAAGGGGACAGTAGTGAAGGGTAAAGAGAGTAAGGAGAGGGCTGAGGGGAAGGTGGTGGAGGTATAACTGGGTGAGGAGGTGGTAAAGGAATGACAGCTGGGAGAGGAGGAGGAATTGGCTCCACAGAAAGAGGAATTGGAGGAAGGATTTGAGGTACTGCAAGGGTAGGAGGAAGTAAGTGATCAAGGGGGTCCCAGTTTTTGTTAGCCTTCCCAGCCTCTTCTTTTACTTTCCTTGCTTGCTTTCCCTGTTTTAATTTATAGACTCTTGTATTTTCCTGCTCTGAGGTGTACTTTAGCCAACAGGTGCCGTTCTGTATGTGATGGGCCTTTTGCAGGAACTTGGGGAAAAAATAAGGTGCATCACCTTCGGACAGAGAGGCAAGTAACTCAGGAAATGTTTAAGGATGTTGTTAGGTGATGCAGAAAGAAAATTAGAGAAGTGAAAGCTTAAGACTTAACCAGGCCACTTCTGTGAGGGATAAGAAAAAGGTTTCTATAAATACATTAATGGCAAATAGAGGTACAAGGACAATCTGTATTCATTATTGGGGGAGATAGGGTTACAAAATATGAGGGAAATGCTGAGGTACCTAACCCCTTCTTTGCCTCATTTTTCAAGAATAAGACAGGTCATCCTCAGGACAAGTGTTCTCCTGAGCTGGTGGATGGGCACAGGGAGCAGAACAGCCTCCTGGAATCCAGGAGGAAGAAGCTGGGGACCTGCTGAGCCACTCAGATGCTCACAGGTGTCTCTGGGAGCAGATGGGATCCATCCCAGAGGGATGAGGGAACTGGTGGATGAGCTCCCCAAGCTGCTCTCCATCATTTACCACCAGTGCTGGCTCAGCAGGGAGGTCCCAGAGGACTGGAGGCAGCAGTGTCAGCCCATCCCCAAGAAGGGCTGGAAGGAGGAGCTGGGGAACTCCAGGCCTGTCAACCTGCCCTGGGTGCCTGGCAAGGTTATGGAACAGATCAACTTGAGTGCCATCAGGGCACCCACAGGATGGCTGAGGGATCAGAGCCAGCCAGCGTGGATTTCAATATCTGCACTGATGATCTGCATGAGGGGACTGAGTCCAGCATCAGCAAATTTGCAGATGGCACCAAGCTGGGTGTGAGTGTGGATCTGCTGGAGGGTAGGAGGGCTCTGCAGAGGGACCTGGACAGGCTGGATCCAGGGCCCAAATCCAACAATGTGAGGTTGAACAAGTCCAAGTGCCAGGTCCTGCACTTTGGCCACAACAACCCCTGTAGTGCTACAGGCTGGGGACAGAGTGGCGGGACAGCAGCCAGGCAGAAAGGCACCTGGGGGCACAGATGGACAGCAGGCTGGACATGAGCCAGCAGTGTGCCCAGGTGGGCAAGAAGGCCAATGGCTCCTGGCCTGGATCAGGAATGGTGTGGCCAGCAGGAGCAGGGCAGTGATTCTTCTCCTGCACTCAGCACTGGTGAGGCCACACCTTGAGTGCTGTGTCCAGTTCTGGGCCCCCAATTTAGGAAGGCCATGGAGGGGCTGGAGCATGTCCAGAGAAGGGCAACAAAGGTGGGGAGGGGTCTGGAATAAAAGTCCTGTGATGAGTGTCTGAGGGAACTGCGGTTGTTTATCCTGGAGAAGAGGAGGCTCAGGGGAGACAAGGCGGTGTCAGGGCACAGGTTGGATTTGATGATCTCCAAGGTCTTTTCCAACCTTGCTGATTCTTTGACTCTCTGGAACCACCCTTGGAGCAGTTGCAGGAGGAGCCCTGGGCCTCCTCTTCAGAAGCTCCAGCAGCCCAGGTCCCTCAGCTTCTCCTGCCAGCCCCAAAGCCCATCCTGTCAGTCCTGCACAGCCTCTGCAGCTTCTCCTCACTGCCCAGAACAGGGAGTCCCAGAGCCAGACACAGCAGCCCAGATGTGCCCCCCTGGCCTGAGGTGCCTTCTGCAAGGGAGCACCACCAGGCACTGCAGGAGCCTGCAGACAATTCCTGCAGCACTTGTAGGATGATCCTGCTGCCCAAGGGACATTCCCATAGGGCCAAGTCAGGAACTGCAATGGGGAGTGGGGCCAGAGAGGAAAGGGCAAACAGGGATGGGCTGTTTGCAGGGGAGGGAGCAGGGTTGGGCAATAGGAAGAAATCTGGATCAGGAAAGAGGAAAGAAAGCAAAGGTGAACGCAGGGAAATGCTCATGGCAGTTTGGTGGTGGCTGCCAGGCAGCCCTGGCTCTGAGCAACAGCGTCTGCAGTGGCACAGGAAACTCCCAGCTGATGGGAACAAATTTTCTGGCTGACTGCAGAGGCCAGGACAAAGCTGAGTGGTTTCCCTGGTGTCCCCCAGCCCTTGCTGGCCCCAGGGGCTGATGGCATTTGTGCTCCCTGAGGTTCATGTCCCCACACCAACAGCATGGGGGTGCTCCCCCTGCTGTGTGCAATGCAAACAGGGGCAGCTGAGCCAGTGCTACCGTGTCTGTGCGTGCAAGGATGGGGCACCTGTGTGAGCTGGGGGAGAGGCCAGGGCTGCAGAGGGGGGATGTTGTTGGCAGCTCCATCAGGACGCTCTGGGACGCTGCCCTGGGCTGTCCAGTGCACTGGGGATGGATCAGCCCCTGCTCTGCTGCTCCTTCCCTTTTCCCCCAGGGCCCTTGCAGAGTCGCAGCCATGCTGTTTGCCCCCAGCCTGCCCACAGCCAGCCTGGGGCTGCTCACGGGGGTTTTCTGTGCTGAGCATTGGCGTGTTCTTGAGAGAGCCTGGGCAAGGAGCCTGGAGCCCCCAGGGCCTGGGCTGAGGCGTCAGTGCTGCCCCAGCAGTGCCCATGGCCTGTACCTGCTGCAGCCCTGGCACTGCCACCCCCAGGGCTGTGCCTGGCCCCGAGAGCACTCAGGCCCTGCAGCTCACCCTGATGTTCACGTGGCAAACAGGGAGCGTTTATTCTCAAGCCCTTCCTTCTAAAGGGCCTTTGAAAAACACAGTCTGGATTATTTCATTGCTCTGATCTCTATGCCTTGTCAGATTCCGGCCAGTGAAATGCTGCAGCCCTGGGAGAGATGTGCCTGGGCGAGGCCCCTGGCAGTCAAATCAGGGCTGGTACATTCACACAGCCCGAGCCAGCCTGCACTGTGACACACAGCAACAGAGTGCAAGGCACAGCGCCGGGTGCTCCTCAGGAACCTCAGCCCTGGGAGCACTGTCTGCCCCAAGCTCCAGGGGCTGCAGTGGGAGCCTGGCTGGGCTCTGCCCTGGGGCCATCCTGCAGGGACAGCTGGTAACAGGGGGCATTGCCTTGCCACAAACAGCCAAGCCAGGGCTGCAGGGCAGCTGTTCCAGCCCGGACTGCATTGTTGTGTACTGTGCTCTGGGGTTGGGGCTCCCTGCACAGGGCACTAGACTGGTGTGCCACAGGAGACTGAGAAGGTTCAGCTGCAGCTTAACTGGGGGGGTGTGTGGGCTGGGAAGGGTGGGGAGGCTCAAGGGGATTTGCAGAGCTCATCCTGCTGCAAGGATGAGGAAAAGGCAGTGGGAGCTCAGCAGCAAGGAGAGCTGAGGGCTGGAGAGCAGCTCTGAATGACACTAAAATCCCACTGGAATTCTGAGACATTTCTGCTCCTCAGCCAGTGACAGGATGAGTCCCTAAGCCTGGGGCTTCCTCTTCCTCGTGGTGAGGGGCATCAAGTGTGATGGAGACTGCAATGGGCTGAGAACTCACTGGGGGAAAAGAGGGAGCAGTTAGGAAGTAAAAGGCAGGTGGTGGGGGAGAGAACTGTTTGGAGAAGGGCTTAGCTACGGCTTGAGCAAACTGAGAAATGTCATTTGGGGTCATCCCAGATTGATTTCATTTCAGAAGTTATTGAACAAGTTTATTTTTTGAGGGTTGTCTTGTTTTCCCTTGGAGATGTACACTCTGCAAACTTGAGATGTGCTGCCAAAATGCTCAAGCAAGTCTGCGCAGCAGGTCACACCATTTCTTCTTTGGCTGATTCCGGCCCGGTGCTGAGCTCCAGCAGAGCCCTGGCAGAGCCCAGAGCAGCCTCAGCACCCGCAGAGCCCGGCTGCAAGGAGAGAAAGCAGAAACCACCTGTCAGCTGAAGGCTCCTGTGCCGTTGTGCCAGTCACCTGCAGTGCCCAGGCCGTGCTGGCCGTGCTCAGAGTGGTGCCCAGAGGTGCCCATTCCTGTTGCCTTTGGAACAGAGCAGGAGGGCAGGATATGTGCCCAGCCTGCAGCCAGCCAGGGCACATGTGACGATGGTCAAAGGGGTCTTTCCATGTGGGAAGAGACAAGGATTTGACTCCATATTTCAGAAGGCTTGATTTATTTTTTTATTATATATATGTCATGGTTTGACATTGGCACAAAGCCAGTGCCCCCATGAAAATACACTCTCCCTGGTTTCTGCTGTGAGATGTGACCAGAAATAAGCAAAGCAGGCCCCCACTTAGAAATAAAGAAAAGAAAACTTTATTAACGACACTACAAGTAAAAAGAAAGACACAGGGAAAATGAAAACCTTCCAAAAACATTTCCTCCTCCCCCCACCAAATTTCCAATACATCCATCCCTCAGATCACCAACTCTCGGTCCATCATGACCCTTTAGATAATCAATTCTCTGTTCATCAAGAGGAGAGGAGTCCTTCTTGTGCCATAGGCTTTCCCAGGAAACACTGTCAAAACCTCGTGTTTGGTACGCTGCCAATTTATATACAGACGCGAACAGGATGGGGCTGCTTTGATCAGCGCCTAGAGCTTTTTATGTTTTTAGCATCAGTCTCATTAGATGGTTATGACAATGGAAAGATGCGTACAGCTCGCTGACCAGGCAGCAGGCCAAAGAAACTTAATGTTACAACATAACATAAATGCGTCTCAGCCAATTACACAGAGTAAAAGCATACTGACAGTAGTTCTATCTAATCATCTTAAACACTCGTAGCTTTGGTTAAAACAATAACAGCCAATTCTCCAACACAATGGCTCGTTTATAAGAGACAACGAATAAAGCTGTATTCATAAGCATAACCTTCTAGATATATACTAAATAAACTTGTTGCAACTTAGAAGGGACATTACACAGCCCTATTGTCTTCGCTACAGCTTATATATCTTTTTCTGCTGCTTTAGCACTTCACAGTTCTTGCTGTTTCTGCGGCCTGTCCTTTTTACAACCTTCCTAAAACTCTCTGATTTTTATGGATTCCCACACACGTGTTTCCATGTCACTCGTGGCACCACCTGGAGAACATCTGCCATCATGACCTCTTCCTTCCATGTCCAGTGCTCTCACCACTGCACATAGACCAGAGCTGCTTCTAGGGTTTTCCTTTTAAGGATGCTTTGTCCCATTCCAAAAAGAGCACAATCGCTCACTTTCAGGACACCTGTCTCCCCCAAATTTCACCCCCTGGGGCTGAGGTGTCTCATCACTTAACCCTCTTGGCTTTAAGCCATTGCCTCCCCCTGGATGCAGTCTCTGTGCCACAGGAAACATGGTTCTGTCCAGGGCTATACAAGAAAAGTCCAGCTAAGGCCACTCCATCATCTCTTCTCACCTAAGATTCTTCCCTGCTCTTCTGACATCTTTCACTTGCAGGAACTTTCATCACACTTGCCCATTTCTTCCTCTGTTTCATCTCTATCTCTCTTCTAGGAAGGTTACTGTTTTGCAAAGTTTTCATTGTCCAAAATGAGGGTTAAATCTCGGGCTCTGCCCACCCAGAACTCCCACAGAGGCTGGACACCTTCTCACTGCCGCCCCACCTCTTCTTCTCCTTCTCGGCCTTGCTGCTGCCACATGTTATCAAGTTTCAAGGTAGCACAGTCACAGGCACACGCTGGCTCTCTCTTTCATGGAGGGTGGGCTGCACGATTCCTCCTGGTTTTTCTCCAGCTTCCATCCTCAGGGCCGCGCCTACCTCACCTGGCTGCATGGCTTCCCCTCCCCTGCCCAGCAGCTTTTTTCCCCTGTAACCCAAGAGAGCTTCCCCTGGGACTTCTCTGCTTTTAACCCCCTGTGTTCTCAGAGGCGTATCCATGTCCCCAGTGGCCACACCAGGTGCCAATATTCAAATCTCAGCACCCATTGGTTTGACCACAGCATCCCAAAAAACTCACTTCCTCTCAAACCATGACCACGATGTATGACTTAAAGCTTGTAAAAACTATATTTTAGCATTGATATATGATCCTTCTGATAAGCTGTGTTCACACCCTTGGCTTACAGAAGAGAAAGTTTAGTGGGACCAGAACTTGCGTTTCACCTTCTCTTTATCTGTTCACTTTTAGGCCACCCAAGCCTCCAGATACTAAATTAGCTCAAGTTAGAGAATGCTGCCATTTGTTGTCGCTGCAGCAGGAATCTGGATGCTCCTCATTGAGCCATGTGCCTTCAGCTGGGTGCTTCCATAGACAAGCCATGATTTCTTGTCCATGGCCATGGCTGTCAGGCATTTGAAGGCATGTGTTCTTTCAACCTGCTGTAACAGAGGGAGTCACTACATCAGAGCATCCAGCTGCTAAAAGATCAAGGAAACAAGATCCAGATGGAAGGCAACAACGACTGGTTCAGTGGACTTTTCAAACACTGGGGGATGAAAGGCTGGCTTTCATCTCTAGTTAAGGCTGTTTTGTGGGCTTTGTTTATTGTCTTCATTGTGTTGGTTATTGTATCCATTTTTGCTAAATGCCTGCAAAACTCTGTGGCAGGAGCCTTCTTTATGGAGAACAAAAAGAAGGGAGGTGTGAAGGGCCAGGGGCCTACGATTGGAACTGCAATACCTCAGGGCAAAGTGACCAAGGTAAGAGACACTGGTCTGAATGCAATGGTGACACCCATGGGCATTTGCAGGCCCATGGTGATGCAGCAGCTTTTGTTGGCATCACCCAGTTCAACTGCTGTATTTTCCTAATATGTACTCCCTCTAGAATGTTCTCCCCTCTCTAGTCCCCTATTGGTCCTGGCTTACTGCAATGCTTCCCTGCTTTCTCACCCCATTTAAAACTCTGTGTCCCCAGCCCCATTTTGTCTCCCTCCCTGCACCCTCTTCATCGCAATACACAGTGTTTGGTGTTCCACACAAACATCCCTTTAGAGCCTCATTCACCAGCAGTTTAAGCAAGCGTGCTCCCAGCTCTGGGAGTGCAGGTCCCTCACAGAGGTTGGCAGTGGGCAGGCTGCAACACAAGAACTGAGTGCACCAGGGAACCTGGCCTCTAATAAAAGGCATGAATCCCACAGCCCACCCAAACCAATGCCTTGCATGTCTCTACTTTTTCCTCCTACTCTCATCTCTCTTGTCACGTTCCCCATTTTCTCTGAGAGGGTACATGGCTTCTCTCTCTCCTGTCTCCGTGTTCAGCCACATGTGTGACCCTGCAGGAACAGCCTGACCCACAGGGAAGTGGGAGAGGACTCTTTGTCAAGAACTGTAGTGACAGGACAAGGAGGAATGGGATCAAACTGCAAGAGTTGGAAGAGATTTGATGATGGGAAGAAGTTCTTTACTCTCAGAATGCTTGTTGCTGACAGAGGGACCAGTGCAGAGAGGCTGTGGATGCCCCATCCCCAGCAACATCCAAGGCCAGAGGGACAGGGGCCACAGCAACCAGGTGTGCTGGGAGGTTGGTCAGCTTGGAACCCGATGATCTTTAGGGTCCCTTCCAAGCCAAACCATTAAAGGATTTGATCATTCTGCCATCTCCATCTCCCACTGAAGAGCGGCCCTGAATTTTCTGTGACATCACAACTCCCAGAGGGTTCCAGGTGGAACATCCAGGACCTGGAAATGAGCAGAGCAGGCACTTAACTGGCTGCCAAGGGTCAGTTTCCACTCGATCTGCGTTCTGCCCCTCAGCGCTGAGGTGTTGCTGCTGCCTGGGCTTTTCCTGCTGCCTGTTCTGGAGCGCCAATACCAGCAGGATGTGCTCTGCTGTGCCCATGGAGGTACAGTGCCATGCCAGGCAGGGGGCACCCGGCTTGGGCAGGCTGCAGCCATGTGGAATGGATGGTGTGGGACAGGAAGCCCACTGGGAAATTGCGCTGCCCCTTGCAGACTGCAGGAGACACTGAGGAGGAGATGGAAGTGGACGTGGTGCTAGAGAGGGAAGAGATGATGGAGGTAGATGAGGAAGACCCTGTTGAGGAGATGGAAGTAGAGGAGGGGGACAACATCGAAGACATGGAGGTTGATGAGGCGGATAACATCCAGGACATGGAAGTGGACGAGAAAGATGAGGAGGAGCCCATGGTCCTTGGATGAAGATGGAGCCCCACAGGTAAGACAGGCAGATGCTTCCCACACCCTGCCCACAGACACACTGGGTCCCCTGACGCCAGGCTGGGGCTGGGCTGGATGGCCCCGCTCAGGGACACGGTGCCCACAGGGGGCCTGGATTGTGGTGGCAGAAGCACCAGTCCCGGCCTGCCCTGCACTTGCCTGGGGCCACGCCAGCCCTGCCAGCCCCGGCCCAGCCCCTGGGGCCCAGCTCCCAGCCCTGCTGGGCCCAGTGCTGGCAGTTGAGTCCAGCTCTGCTGCTTCCTTTCTTCCAGGACTGATGCAGACGATGGCACAGATCCGATGCCTTTGTAAATACGTTTCAAAGTTTGGAAGTTGCTTGTAAATACGTTCAGTACGTTAGAAGTTTTCTGTAAATATGTTTTGAAGATTCGTAGTCCATCAGATCCCATGTAAATATGTTCTGTACATTGTTGTTGTTGTTATAAGGATTGTTATAATGAAACATGTTCTGTAAATCCGAGCTTTTGCTTATCTTCAGCAAATAAATACTGTTTCTTTTTAAAACATCTCTACTTTTTGCCATTCTTTTGGGCGCAGGCAGCGTTTGCACACTTGTGGGTTCCTCTTGATCCGGGTTCGCAGGGCTGGAGGTCCCTGGGGTTGCTGGCACAGCCACCCCGGGGCTGGGGGTCCCTGTGCACAGGGGCTCCCACTGACACCACTCCTGGCACTGGGCACTGCTGCTCTTCCTGGCCTGGGGCACAGCGCTGTCCCCAAGAGCTCAGCTCTCACCAGCTCTCACACAAGGGGCTCTCACAGCACTGGCCCCTGCAGCCATGCCACCTAAGCAGGCAGCAAACCTTCAGCCACCCTTCCTGCTGCAGCCACAGGCACTCCTGGGCCCAGAGATGCCAGCAGGCCACAGCAATGCAAATTCCACCTGCACGCTCTGAAGGCCCCCACAGGCTTGACAACTGGGCCACCTGCATCTGGGCTGCTGCAGGGGCTGATCTTTAAGGCTCTCAGCCTCCAAAGGCTTCCGCCTCTGCTTCCCAGCCTGCTCTGCACTGCCCTGAGCCTGCCTTGTTCAAGAGACAAAAGCCAAGCCAGGGCATCCTCGCCATGCCTGCATTCCTGCTGCTGGCAGCGGTCACTGGCCCTGGGCCCCACTCGGGTGACAGCTGCCAGGACAGGCCTCTGCTTTCAGCACAACTGAGCTCCTCACCCAGCAATGAAGTCTCAGGAAGTAGTAGTTTTGTGGAGGTCCAGGGGCCTACCACTGGAACCGCAATACCTAAGGGCAAAGATAATGAATTAAAGTGAGACACTCCTCTAAATGCAATGATCTTGCCCAAAGGCTTTTGCAGGCCTTTGGGGATTCAACAGGGTTTCTTGGTATCACGAACTTCTTTTTTTCCTTATATGTACTCCCCCAAGATGTTCTCACCTGCCTTTCCCCTGTTGGTCCTGGGTTGCTGCATATAAGACCCTTTTATCCCCCATATAAACCCTGTGTTCCCAGCGCCATTTTGTCACTGTCGACTGAGAAACTCCTGTATTGACTAAAAATATAACTTCTTGGCTCTGAGGACCTACTTTTAGTTTTATTATCAAGGCCTCTTCTGGTTGTATTTCGGTCCTCTTCATTAAACAAAAAACTCTTGCCCTCTCTGATTCTCCTGAGAAGTTTTCTCATCTTGCCGTTTCTTTCTGCAATTTTTTTGCAGGTGCCCCTTTTTATGACAATAAAAACAGGTAGGTCCCGCATCCTTTAAAGTAGGACAAGAATTTTTTAAGTATCTTTTCTTGTGGCGGGAAAAATGCACAGCTCTTGTGTTCCTAAAATTAGATCCTGACATTCGCCGTTTGTTTTTCCCTGCAGATTTTTCTGTATTCAAAGCTGCCTGCATTTCTTGAACTGCCACAACCAAAATTCTGGCATCTGTTTTCTGCTTTTTCTCATTTCTCTTTACAAATGCCCTTTGTGCTTCTCTCAGTAATACTTGAAGTCCCCTGTCCTGCCAGTCTTCTAATTTTTCCAGCTTCTTCCTGATGTCACAACAAGATCTGATCACAAACTGAATTTTTACCAGAACCTGCTCTACTGCAGTATCAGTATCTATACCTGAATAGAATTGCAAGTCTCTTTTTAATCTTTTTAACCATTCTGCCGGCGACTCATATTTTTTTTTTTTTCTGATGCTCACTCAAAATTTTTCCTATATTATGTCCCTTAGGCACTGTCCTCTGAATTTCTTGATTTTCTCCCCTTCTGGATTCCCCTTCATCCCAAAACTATATTATCATCCCCAGTGAGCTGTCCTGAGGAATGCTCCCCCCTCTGAGAACCCCCCTCACGGTTCTCAGATACCTCAAACCTCTGCAAATTTTCCTACAATCCGCAGCCCCTGGGTCAAGGAACTTACTTTTTCCCTGACCCATTTCTGGCAGCAGCAAACTAAGAAATCCCCGGTACCAGGAGAGCCTTAGTTTCCCACACTCACCTCGTGGCTTAACTTCCTCACTTACTACTCTGTCACACTGCCTTTTCAATCTACCTGTTCCACTCCTATCTCTCCCTCTGCAATCTAACTGTTCCACACTCCCTCTTTCTCAGTCTATTAGCCCCGTCCTCTCACCATCTAATCACATACTAAATTGCCTGCTACCAACCCCTCCAAGGAAATTGAACCTATTCATTCACTCTCTTTCTCAGTCTCCCTAATGAGTCAATCCCTCCTGCTCAAGGACCCTCCCACAGGTGCCTGGACCAGGGAACCCCTCCTTCCCCCTGGGTCAAACCCTCCCAGGGTCCCTACTCAGTCACTTTTCACTTCCCTCCTTTCCCGGCTGGCGTCCTCTCGGAGGGCACGAAAACGCGGTACTGGGAGGTCCCGCTCACTTCGGGGGTCTGGCACTGCCCTGCCCCCATCTCAGACACTCCACACACACTCACACATGCATACAGCTGCCCCCCCGACCCAAAACCCCGTGATACTCACAGCTTCCTTTTCTCACGAGGGTCTTCGTTCACAAAGCAGTTTTCTATGGATACTCTCTTTCCTATAAGCCGGCACTCTGATGGGAGCCTCTCTTGCGTGCTCTTAAAAACTAATTTGCTTATGCGTTATTGTAATAAAACCTCTCTTTTCCCAAGGGAGAGTGGTCTAGCCTTGGGACCACTTAAAATTCTGGTGGGGAGCTCCTTCCCAGAAACTATCGACCTCCCTGGAGTTGAGAGAGTCACGGATGTCGGCACCAAAATTGTTATGTTTGCCCAATTATCCCATCATAAAAAAAGCCAAACAATATTAAAAGTAGTAACAATTTTAATTGAATAGTTAAAATAAAAAAAAAATTGGATGCAATATAATTTGATTAAAAAGAGGGATAATTTGGTTCTAATAATAGTGCATAAGCAGAAGATAACCACGGGGTACAGAGGGCAGAGTTCTGGGACCCTTGCAACATCACGTACGAGCTTGCCAAGTGAAAATCACCCCTTATATGCCATGTGTCAATACCATCTCCTCCCATTTTTGGTTCGTCATATCTCTATCTCCGTCTTCATTACCACCTTTACCACACATGCGCCACCACTCGGTTTGGTGGTCGCACAAGTCTTTGGGGGTCGTCACTGATGAAGGCCCTGTAGTCTTCTTCATTGTCCTTCAATTCACCTTTGGGTTACACATGCGCACCAAGCCAGTACAATGTAAGCCAAGACTAACGTATCACTGCATCTACATATCAAGGCAATAAATCCCTTATAGTTAGCACTTTCTGTGACCCAACCAGGTTTTTACTCATTTTTAGCAACTGTATCTTCAGCTTCTTTCCTGTGGTCGTTGACAACATCTGCTGGGAAGGGGGGGAGGGGGGGTGGAGCCCCTCCTCTCCCTCTCTTCTTTGGCATTACAACTTTTATCTATTTTATTATTCTCAAATATCAATTACTGTATCAATATTGATTGCTGTTTCAAATTTTATCAGCACGAATCATACCTATTCATCATATATGTAAATTGCAGTTTAATGAACTTGACTTGAATTCAGTTTTGACTTCTGAAGAATTAAAAATCCGAATGACAATGACACAGCCTCACCTTCCCTTAGTGATATGTGAAAGGCCAGAACAAGAAGAGAGAATCTGGTGCCTGCTTAAATCAACATGTACTGAGAAATTATTGGTATTATTGAAAGAACAGTTTAAATTACAGGAGGGTCTCTTGCCTTGGTGAGCCCTCATCCGTCTGTGATACACCTCACCTCAATGTAAACTTCAGGTGGTTTGGGGTTTTCTTTTTCTTTCTCCAAAACACAAAGAGATCAAAATTCTTGGTAAAAACAGGACTTCTACTTTCAGTCAAATCTAAAGAGAAGCTCTGCAGGGCTTCTTCCTAGATACGGATAAAATACCCTGGTGATCTTATCACACCCTGTTCTCAAACTTTTGGGACCAGCTTCTACTCTGGAACACCATGACTTCCTTGTAATCTGAAAGAGGGAACAAATCAAACCTCAAGAGTTGGTCCTACCTTTAAAACCAGTGTTCCTCCCACCAGAAACTTCTTTTCCTGTTGTGATAGATGAGTCATGGGATGATTGACTCTCACAATTAATAGAAAAATATCATGTATATAAGTTAAAAAAAGTTTTATAGATTTATAGTTATGCTGCACCCCATCCCGTGGTTATCAAGGGACAGCTGGGGTTGGGACATCTGGGAGGGCTGGCGTGTCACTATGGCCACACTTGACCCCCAATCAGGATTTGAGGAAGAGATCACCACCACTGGACAGCGAAGAAGGGGTTGATGGACAAAACTTTGGGAGGGGTTAAAGGGTTAAAAAGGGAAAGTCTCCATTGTGAGGGGGCTGAGCACATGGCGAGGAAAATCTTTTGCTCCTGGTGCTGTAACCTTTTTTCTTTATTCAGTCTTCTGTTGTATTTTTGATAAGGTTTAATAAACCTTCCTAAACTATGACGAGTAGCTATTTCTCACACTATGGTCTGCAACCCTCACTTTATTACAATAAAATGCTTCTTTTTATTAGGTTTATATCAATTCCATATGAGCTTTTATGAGCTTTTATGCCTTTTTATCTATATATGTTTAATACCGCTATCTGCTTATTGCAACATTCCAGGAATCACTTTTGACTCTTCTCTCCATATTCCTGCAGAAGGTCAGGTCACTGTGGGTTTTACACCAATAAAAATCCAGGCTATTCAGATCCTAGGTGTGATGGGCAGGCACAATTTCCCTGGTGACACAGGGACTGAAGACAAACCCCTCTGTTGTCACTGAAAACAAAAGAAAGGAGGAAGTTTCTGCCCATTGGAAAGTCCCTGTTTGCCTTGAAGGACTCTGCCTCTTCTTTCTCAGCAGCAGCTCAGCAGCTGGACGCCAAGAAGGACAAGAGAGGGAGAGGTGGTTGATTTGTGTGACAATCTAACAGCCCTTGCAAACAAGAGCTGAGTTTGTCAGTAACATCTCTGCAGAGGCAAGTCCTTGCTGAGGCTGCAGAGCTGTGTCACTTGTGTTTAGTTTGCATTGAGGTAATGGCACGGTGGGTTTTCATGCTGCAGGTGTGGCCCCTGTGACAGCAGCCTGTTCATCCTTCAGGGGGTTTGCACCCACAGGGACAGTGCTGCTCCTGCCAGCACACCACAGTTTGTCCTCATGCCAAAAAGTCCAGGCAGAACTTCTTAAAGGAGCATTTTCCTTTTGCTCTCAAACCAAAGATTTAGATGTAATGGTATAATACAAACAAATCTTTTCCCCTGTTGTCTGTTGGGACAGGAGGAAAATCCTATCACATCCAGATAGCAAGGCACTGATTTCACGTCCACTCTGGAAATGACTTGCAGGAGCAAGTAAAGTAAATTCTCTGCTAGAACAGTGAAGTCCTGCCACTCTAAATCAGTGTGGTGCCTGAAGGGTTTTGTAGCAGGGTTTCACCTAAGTTGATGCTCAAGACGTTTATGAGGTCCAACACAGACCTAAGGTTTGCACAGCAGAGTTTAGGCTGACAGCTAAGGGAGCGTAAATTAAATGGTCTTTCCAACTCAGAAGGCTGATGAGAATTGTTGGTATTTGTGCTCTCCTTCCTTGTTTAAAGGATAGCAACATATTTGATGAGATTTTGGAATTGCAGCTAAAAGTCATGGCCAGATTAAGTCACCTAAGTGGTTGTTGTGCATTTCTAATTGTGGAGGTCATTATCAATGTGGCTGCTTCTGGTAATACAAAAAGCTCTTTCAAGACACTTCTTAAGAGAAACGTCTTTTTCCTTTTCACTCTTAACTGCAAAGCCCCTCCAGGATGAACAGCAAACAGGTTATCTAAATTGTCCTTTCACAATAACAGAAAACTTCCCCTTTAATCAGCCTGAATTTCATGATTCTCATCTGTATGAAGGAATTTCATTTAGTCTCTGCTGTAAAGAAGTGATTTCTATGCAACAGGGCTGATAAAGGGCAGACCCAAATTAACAAGAGGGGTATTTGTTAGTGCTGCCATTACTCATCTTTAAACAACCCACAGCACCCAGCCCAAAGCTAATATGGCTCCGTGTTAAACATTTCTGAGGGATTACACATCCTTGTGTGAAGATGGAATTAGGATTTAAAGCCAGTATTTCTGCATATAGAAGCATTGTGCAAGAACATTGCATCTTCAAAATGGAAACCAAATATCACCTGTACAGGGTAAACGCTGCAATAACATGAATACACTTCTCCCATCAGGTTCACAGGCAGCTTAACCAATTCGGTGCTTGCAGATAATCTGTTCTGGCATCTTTTGGGGCCCTGAACCAGGAAAGTCACACTGAAATACTGTGAGACCATGAAAATGTCTCCAGATCCAAACTAGTCTCCAGGTGACACAAGTGACTGCAGTAACCTCCAATAATGCAGTGGAGGCCAGGTTTGCTCTGTTCTCTTTGTCATTGTGGGTTTGTAATTCAGACTCACAGAAGGGCTTGAGTTGGAAGGGGCCTTAAGGACCATCTAGATCCAACCCCTCTGCCATGGGCAGGGACACCTTCCACTAGACCAGGTGGCTCAGAGCCCCTGCAAGCTTTGGCAAATACCCAAGGACACCTTTTCCTCTGTTTTGCAAGGTCAGATTTCCATGCTCACTTTCACAGATGGCTCCAGTCTGACACAGAGCATTGCTGGTTGGTCACTCTTATCTCCACAGCCCAGCAGAGTTCCTGTTTTGGATGGCTCTCACTGCTCCCAAGGCCCCAGGGACCAGCCACTGCCTCTCCTCCTTCTGCTTTCCCTTCCAGGATCAGAGATTTCCTGTTGCTTCCTCCACGTCTGAGACAGCTGGAGGAGATGAGGGGCTGAGGATGTGGCTTATGACAGAGAGTTGATAACACTCAGCTGAGTATTTTATTCTCCTGCCACTAAGCTGTCAGGCTGCTGCTGAAATTCCTCCTGCTTGGAAAGGGCTGGTGTGAGCAGCAGGAATTCTTGCTGGCTGGAACTATTCCAAGAGCTGGACAAAAGAAGCATTTTGTGGAAGGGCACCAGCTGCCCTTGGTCAGCAGCACAAGGTGTGAGGTCCCCTTTGAAGGCCATCCCTGCACAAGGACAGCCTGGCCTTCTCCAGTGCCCAGAGCACCTTCCAGGCTTTTGGGCTGGCCTCGTCCCTCACCCTGGAGAAGCAGGTTGCTGTTGGAACTCTCATATCCACAGTTTCTGGCTGGATTGCCGTGTCTTACCACAGACAGCCCTGGAGACACCAGCACAGGCTCCATCTGCAATACAAGGGGACTTTGTTCCAGCTTTTCCCTTGGACCAGCGTGCAGCAAGCCCACCTGGGCCTCATTCAGGTCTGTGTGGGCTGGTAGTCAGCTTCTGCTGGGAATTTAAAGCTTTTACCCTACTTTCCACAGCAAATAGTGGAGCAAACCCAGCCGCACCAACCCCCGAATTTCACTCTAAAAACCACAATTTTCATTTTCCTCTATTCAAGCCTTGAAGAAAACAAACTTTTCTTGAGTGAGCTGGAGGTACAGTGTTCTCCAAGATCATTCTTGAGTAGGACAATATTGCAGGGGAAGACTGGCAAACCCAGAGTTTACTGGTGCTTAGGAAGCTTTGCAAAACCTTCCCACGTGCGGTGCTCTTGCACCTCCTGAGCTCCTGGAGCCCTCACTCAGCTCAGGCACAGTTTGGATAGAAGGGGATGGTTCCGTCTGTCACATGTGGGGACAGGAGGAGGGAAGACTTTGCAAACACTGCCACGAGGGCAGGGCTGTTTTCATTGATGGTGCCAAGGTAGTACATCATCTTTGATTAAATGTGAGGTGCTGAAGGGCAAAAATTCTCAGTGATGAGGAGAGTGTGTCTCCACTCACACAGCAAGGTAAGTGAAGGGGAAAGAGCAATCTGTATTTCATGGGAGGTGTTCAGTTTTTCACAAAACCTTTCTGCAGAAGACGTGCCTAGGCAGGGGTGATTCAGAGCATTTTATCAGCCTCACAGAGTACCCCCACATCTGCTTTGCCACATTTTCTCTCTTTTTTTCATTGTGAATGATTTCTCCTGCCAGGGTTGCTCCTGCTTGGAGTTCTACTCTCAGTGGAGCCCCGGAGTTTTCTCAGCAGCCTCTGCAGCGAGTTCTGAGCCAACGCGGGTCTCTGCTGCCAGCCCAAATCTGCGCCTCCCCTGCCCAGCCTGAGTGCAGGTGGGGCATGTGCTGGGCATGGCCGGAGATTGGCATTGCCAAAATCCTCCAGCATTTACACCTGCTCATGGCTTTGGGTAGCACAAATGTCAGAACACCCATCACAGCTAACAAATGGCATTTCTTGCAGATTGCTACAGCCACGCTGTTGATCCACAAATACACGAGAATCAATTTCAGTTGAAAAATGTCATTTATTACAAAGTGCTACACCCACGCTGACAATACAGAACTATACAAATCTCAATTTAGGTTAAAAACAGGAATTTTTATTAGATTTATTACAACCTGTGTATGGAATAATATACAAATACCAACCTCAGTTAATTTCTGGCCAACCTCTACAAAAATTCATTATACACAAAGATCAATTAGGCGTTTAACACTTAATTTATTACATATTTCTACAAGGATTAAGCCCATCCAGGAATACAAAAATATGTCCATAGATATGTAAATAGATTTACATCCATAAACAGATAAATATACCTATACAAATAGACTTATATACCTATAAAAATACCAATATTCCTATTTTAAAAGCCATATAACAAAAAGCATATCAAAAGAGACACCTACACCACTGTACCCATAAGAAATAAAAATTAACACAGATATAACAATATCCATGTATACATAGATAAACTGATACACATATATGTAATTTCAAACATATATGTATATATACAAATAGCATACATTCATAACAAAATAAATATACATAAATACAAGAATATACACATGGAAATAAATCCATACAAATAGCAACTCACATACAGAAATACAGATGTAATAATCCCTGTCTATGTTCAAGTCCATCTATCTGTAAACAGCACTCCAAGCAGAGGGATCCCAGCTGCCCCATCTTCAAAGCCTCTCACTTGGTCTCCTCCTCCCGTGCAGAGCAGCTCCCCTGGACAGGGACAGCAGATGGGACATCTGGCAAGCAATGGGAACACGGAGTGAGTATGGGGACGTTTCCCTTGGCAGCAGCTGCACTTTCATCAGGGAAGAGGAAATGTCAGAGCCTCCCCAGGGGGTCAGAAAGAGAAAGCAGCCGGGCGGGCCGGGCTGTGGTGAGCGCAGCCGCGGCGGGACTGTCCCGCAGCCCCGGCAGCCCGGCAGAGCCGGCACAGCTCCCGGGCCCTGCGGCACAGCTGCCTTGCCCAAGGACAGCCCCTGTGCCAGCCGGGGCAGCTGCGCTGAGCAGCCCCAGCACGGGCAGGGCCCGCTCCTGCCCCGCCAGGCAGTGCCCACGGCCACAGCCCACGGTAGCCTCAGCCCCACCTGCCTCCCTGGGCCTGTGGCCTCAGTCGGGCTCTCTCCAGGCTGGCAGCAGCAGGTCCCCGTTCACTTCTCTCGCTGCTGGCCTTCAGCTCCTCCCTGCTGGCTCCTCTCAGTCTCCAGCTGTCCTCACGGTCTTCATGGCTGCTGTGGCAAAAGTGGAGGCTCTGGAATTGCTTCCAAGGCCTGGCAGAGCTGCAGTCCTGGAGCCCTCTGTGCTCCTTGCTGGCCCCCTCCATCCCCTCATCCCCACCATGCTCTCGGTGAAGCCCCAGCCCCCTTCAGTTTCTTCAGCCCCTCACAGTCATCTCACGCCCCTCAGTCCATTCTGAGCCATCCCGTCCCCTGAGACCTGCCACCCTGTGCCACTTCCCTGTCACCTCAGTGCCACCAAGGCCCTCGGCTGCCCCACAGCCCTCAGCCCCAGCAGCAGCTCAGGGTCACCGTCCCTTCAGCACCACGGCCCCCTCAGCCCCCTCAGTCTCACCGTCCTTCAGCAGCTCCTCAGGGACAGTGCCTGGGGCCAGCGGCAGCTCCCACCGCTCCAGGGACAGCCGGGGCTGGAAGTGCTGCTCCGCCCGGCCCGGCCGCCAGCTCGGACCCAGCACAGGGACAGGGGACACAGCGGGCACCGGGGGAAAAGCAAGAGGTGAAAAAGGCAGCTGAGGGGGGAAAGAGGTACAAAGGCAGCCTAGGCCTACACAAACAGCAATCCTTCCATCAATCTCTCCATCTAAACATTCCTCTTACTATATAACTATACACATTCATAAATGTAACTTCATATATATATATAAATATTTTACTCTACACGTAGAAAAATCTAACTCTGAAAATCTACAAATGTAAATATATTATAAAATATAATTACATCATATCTATACCTATATACATATCCACATTTAACTATACAGATCTATCAATATATGTCTATATAAATAGAACACTATCATCTATAAATGGAACTATAACCACTAATAAATAACCATAGAAATCTATAAACATATCTACAAGCAGAGGAGTTCTACCTGCCTGATGGTCACAGGCTCTCCCCTGTCTCTTCCAGCCCTCCTGGAGATGTTGGTCAGATGGCATCTGGGTAGCAAAGGGAACGCTCAGTCAATATTGGGCCTTCTGCACCTTTCCCTTCGGCAGCAATTGTCCTTCTACCAGGGGCTCTCAAAGATGGCCTGAAAGGCAGACTCTCACTTGGCAATTTGGAGCAATGTGCCCTTAAAAGAACAGGCACCATTCCAAGGGTTCAAAAGTGTGCTTCAAAGCATTGAATTATCTCGATAAAGTCCCAGCCCCCGCAGTGCAAAGGGCACCCAGGAGAGCTTGAAACACAGACAGTCCCAGCTGCCACAAGGAAGCCCAGCCTTGTTCTTTCTCTGAGCTGACAGAGACACCTCAGTCCTCACTGAAATGGCTGAAGCTGAAGGTGCTGGGAGCGTAGTCATGAACCAGCTCCATTACCTGCCATCTACAAACTGCCCTCTGCAGTGAGCAGCAGCTGCTCCAACTTGATCATCAGCTCTGGCAGGAAGGGCTGGGAGGGACAGAGCTCCCTACAAGGCCTGCAGGCTGCACCAGCTTGGCTAAGGGATGGATGCAAAGTGCTCCTTCTCACCTCTTAGGCCTCCCTAATCAGGGGTCATTCAAGCTTTTCCTTCTGATACTGGAGTTACCGTGATTTTTCAATTGGTTGGCCTCTGATGTTGTGCTCCTTGTATTTCTTGTGGGTCAGGACCAATACCAGCAGACTGGTACTACATTTAGTCAGTGATTTGGACTTCTACCCTGAATTTTTGCTCTTTTTTTCCCCTGTTCCTTTAAGAGTCGCTCAGCCTAGCCTCCCCTGGCACCCTGCAGTAAATTTATCCACCAACTTCAGCACAAAACTGGGACACACGGCTTGGTGACACAACTCCCACAAGGTCAGGTTTATTCCCTGCTCTCTGCCCCAGCAGAGGACTCCGTGTCAGAGCCTCTGGAGAAGCGTGGAGGGCAGGGCTCAGGTAGGTTGTGCCCGTTCAGGATTTGAACTCAAGGCACCAGGAAGCACCAACCCTGCTCAGAGCAGCCATCTCACAGCTCTCTAAACCAGTGAGGGCTCTGTCCTTACCAGGCTCCTCGGGCTCCTGGGAACTGTTCCTGCAGCTCTCGGTGCCAGATGAAGCTTCCTCTGCTGCAGCTCTGTTCACAGGCTCCCCTCCTGAAGAATCAGGGGCAACACCAACATTGCCCTGAGCAGAAAAACAGAAAGAAAGGAACCCAAAGATCACTCACTATTTTGCTGGAATCATATGAGGGATACAATAACTGTCCTTCTCCACTCCCAAAGGACATGGAGCACAGAGGAGGGAACACTGCCCACACGGTTCACATGACAAGCCTTTTAAACTCAGGATTCAGGGGGCCAAGGTGAAACTGAAGCTCTTACAAAATGACCTTTGAGACAAAACAAGAACACAGAAAACCAGAAGACACCGAGTGAGGAGACATGCCCCCACGCTCTGACCCTGCCTTATCCCAGAGCTGTGAGAAATCAGCCAGCACAAAGCCACGGGCTCTCCTTGCTGCCAGCACGGCTGCCAGCCCTGCCCAGGGCTGTGTGCTGCAAACCCACAGGCAAAGCACACATTTCTGCCTGGCAGTCTCAGCACCCCCAGCCAAGCGCTCACACAGCCCATCACAAGGTGCTGCTTCTCCGAGCCCTCTGCTGCTGCCCCGCGTGTGTCATCCAGGCAAACACTGATGCACCCAGGCTATTTCCAGGATCACATTTGTGATCAGTGGCAAAAATCGGTAAATCATTAGGGTAGGAAAAAAAACCAACCCAAAAGACAGGAAAAGCCAGACAACCAAGTAGTGTTTCTATTCCACTGAGAAAGCAAATGTCCCCAATTAAGCAAATTACCTCTGGACACAAAGATATTCTCCCCATGACCAGTTTCAGAATATTCATCTCTTCTGCCATAGCCCATCCATCAGAACCCTAAAGATTCTAAAGATGGTTCCAAGCCTGCAATGTTTCCTTTTATTATGGAATAAAATGCTTCTCTAAACTGCTATGTGTGACTTTACAGAAGACAAAAGTCATGCCACTTGAAAATAAGGTATTGGTAAATCAAAAAATCCCACTCCCCCCTTGAGTCATAATCACAAATGTACTGCAGGCAATTGGTCAGCACATCAACAAAAAGAGAGACATTCTTTGGCCAACACGTGTAAGAATCTGCAAAGGACAGAGAGCTGCAGCTGCAGCCCAGCCCTTGCTTTGCCTTGGCCTTCCCACCCAAAAGAGGCACAGCCCACATCTGCTGCAGCTGGGGCAGAGGCACCTCTGGCATGCCCCTCCCTGCAGGGGACACTTGGCCTTCAGTGCCACTTCTCCAAACACTCTTCTCCTCTTTCCCAGCAAGTAAAACCTCTTCTTCATTTCTTCTTCATCTCCTCTTTTAGAAATCTTTATTTACCAAGAATAATTCAATAACTAAATAATAATGAAATAAGTTCAATTCAAGAAGCCTTTGCTTCTCAACCATGTAACAAGGTTCAAAAGCTCTCAGTCCAGCCCCTTTTATCCCCATCCAATGGAATTACCTGTGCAGAGGGAGATCTTTCAGACAGGGACCTCCTGATCTCCCGAATCATTTTCTCTACGGCAAGGCCCAGATCTGCTGGTGGCCATTCCTCCTCCCCAGGTGCGTTCTGTGCTGAGCTGGAGGCCGTCCATGCTGCACAAGCTGCACTGCCAGGTGGAGCGCTGGGCCCTGAAGTGCCCAGGGTGGCTGCAAAAATCCAAACACATTGGTCAGGCTCCACAACGTGGCTGTGGGACACAGAGCTCTAGTGCTGCTGTGGATCAAACATCACGGGAAGCACACAGCAAAACCAGGCAGAGAATCTTTTGGCCTCCGAGTGCCCCTTCCTAGCAGGCTTGAAAACTTCTGGCCGAGAATGACAGAGCCTTGTGGCAAAATACTTCAAACGGTCACTTTTCAGGACCTTTTGGAAAAACAAGGCTACAACTCTTTTCTTACCTCGTGCGTCGTCAGCTGGGGGCTGCTGCTCCCTGTGGAGCTGCTGGAAGCTGCAGGGCTGGATGGCGAGCACCTCCCGCTCGGCCGAAGGCAGCTGCTCCCCGTAGAGCTCCTGGAAGCGGCTGCGGGGCCCCTCCCGCCCGAGCGGCTGCGGCTCCCCGTGGAGCCCGAGCAAGTGGCAGGGCGGGATGCCGAGCACCTCCTGCTCGGCCGGCGGCGGCCGCTCCCCGTAGAGCTCCTGGAAGCGGCTCGGCCCCTCCCGCCGGGCCGGCAGCGGCCGCTCCCTGTGCAGCAGGTGGAAGCCGCAGGGCGGGCGCCGGGTGAGCAGCGGCCGCTCCCCGGGGAGCTGCTGGAGGCAACCGGGCCGGGGGCTGCGCAGCTCCCGCCCGTCCGGCAGCGCCCGCTCCCTGTGCAGCAGGAGGAATCCGCTGGGCGGGCGTCCGGCCGGCAGCGGTGGCCGCTCCCTGGGCAGGGGCGTGAAGCGACCGCGCCCGTGCCGCCCGGCCGGCAGCGGCCGCGCCCCGGGGAGCTGCTGGGAGCCGCGGGGCGGGCGCCTGCGGCCATCCCGGCCCGCCGCCGGCCGCTGCCTGTTGGCCGCGCTCCGGCGCTTGATGCGGAGCAGGAGGTCGGGGCGGTCGCGGCGAAAGCAGGGGTTGCTGTAGTGGAGCCAGGCCCCGGCATCGCCCGGCGCGGCCGAGCCGAGCCAGCCTGGCACCTTGCGGAAGCTGTAGCGGTAGAGCTGCCGCACGAAGCTGCGGAACTGCGTGGCCCTGAAGGTGAGAGGCACCGGGGCCGGCCCATGGCCACGGCCCCTGTGGGCGCGGCCCGAGCTGAGCAGCTCCCGCTCCAAGAGGGAGCGGTCGATGAGCAGCCCCTGGGCGCGGCTGTCCCAGCGCACGGAGCGGACGCGGGGGCTGTTCACCAGGCGCCAGAGCTTGGCGGGGAAGTTGCGGGCGCTGAGCCCGGCGGGCAGCGGCAGCTCCGCCATGGCATCGATCGCCGACTGTGGCCACAACGCCCGCAGCGCAACGGCCGCGGCTGCGCCGGCGGCGCGCGGCCTGAGGGGGGCGCTGCGCTCGGGCCCGCGGGGACGCGCGCGGCAGAGCCGGGGCTGCGGGCACAGCGCGGGCGGGGCGGCTCCGGGGCTGCCCGGGCTCGGCTCGGCTCGGCTCGGCTCGGCTCTGCACAGCACGGCACGGCACGGAATAGCACAGCAGGTTATCCCCATGCTGCATGCTGTGCCTGGGTCACCATCGGGGACAGAGACGTAGGACATTGCTCTGTTTTGGCTGGGAAAAGGGGTGATTAGAAAACATTCATTTGGTCTCCTTTTCCACAGACTAGCTGGTTTTATCTCACTATGTCTGCCTGTCTTTGGCAGAGTTGGCACATTTCTCGTGATTCGGAGTCAGCTACAGCAGCAGGAATGGGAAGCACTTTTATTAGCATTGATATCAAAGCCAAAGTGCTTCCCCATGGATGGATGTTGCTTTCTTCAAGGGATTTTTGGCCTATAGCTGTAGCAAACTCACATTGGTGTCTTCCCAAGCAGCGTTGCCTTTGTATTTCCACAGGAATCACCTCTTTTTTTTTTTCCCCCCATTTGGGGAGAGCTCCAATGCAAATGCCTCCTGCAGCCAGCTCTTGTCACTGTGGACTGACAAAGGAGATCTTGCAATGGAGAGACTCCCTAGAGCTGCTGTGGAGAGCTGAAGGGGGAAGCTTTGTGCCTTAGTCTTGAAGTCTTGTTGGGGAGCTGCTCGTGCTCTGGGGGACAGACACCAGTGGTGTTTATCCAAGTCTTGCAGATAAAGAAAGAAAGTATACGGACGCCAGGTAGAGAAACAAGGTGTATGGGAGAGAGACGGGGAAAAGGAGAGGGGTTATAGAGAAAGGAGCCCTCCAGAGGCAGAGATCAATCTTCATGGAGGTAATGATCGATGCTCAGTTTATTGCAAATCTCAGGGTACATTTATATGCTAATGCAGGGTTCAGCAACAGGAGAATACTTATAAGTGGTTACAAAGTGTTATGTGTAGGACAAAGAGCTAACATATCTTTGGTCAGGTATATAGATTGGCAAAAGTGTCAGCAGAACATTCTGCCCCATATCTTCTCTTCACATCCCTAGAACATCTTGCTTCACATTTCTTTTCCGTGGGTACATCTTGGCAAACTTTTTTATATTGTTTCCCCAAGGGCAGCATGCTACTGCTCTAAGGCACGTATGCAGGGTTGTGCAGCTTGCTTCTCTCCAGTGTCTGCTGAAAATGCTCTCTACATTCCTGAGCTTCCTGACACACCACAGAGACTTTGGGGTTGGTGTATTGGCAAACAAATTTCAGTCTGGGAACTTTTTTGAAGTTCCCAATTCTTTTTTTTATTTTTTGCTTTCTTCCAGAAATACTGTCATAATCTAATGCTTCCAGAGAATTTTTCCTACTTTTTGGGGAATTCCTTTTGCTGCCCTCCCAGATCAGGCCAATTCTAAGGGCTCCTTCCCAAAGTGAGGTGCAGCCCGTGGCCTCCACTCTCCAGCTGGAACAGAAGGAAGCACAGAGTTTGCTGATGTGGGAGAGGAGCTTCTCTTTCCTTCCTGCTTTCCCTTTGGGACAGGTTGGTGTGTGCTCATTTGATAAAGGCAGGTTTAAACTCAGAAGCAGTGGTGTTTCAAACTGCTCCCTTCTCCAGCTCTTCTGCGGGTATCCTTGGACAAAAGGCCTCTTGGTGGGAGCTCTCTGTGGCAGGTTAAGGAAGGAGGTTGATACTTCAGGTTTGTGACTGCTGAAAGCAGCTGGTTTCTGGAGGTGTCCAGAACTGGAAGTGGCTCCTTTTCTCACCTGCCTGCAGAAAAGGAAGTTGCAAAGTGGGAATTTCATTTGTGGAGATGGCCACCAGGGGTGTTTGCCAAGAGATGGGCTGGCAGAGAGGCAGGTCTCATGCCGAACTGGCTGTGTGTTTGTTTTGATGGTGGAGAGGGTCAGAGATGCACACACAGACACCAGCTGAAGGAAGAGTGTGATTTCCTGTAATGCAGAAGTGCAAAAAACAGTCAGGAAAGGATAAGCTAAGCAATGCACCTCAGCATTATTACAAAAGGGTGCCTCTGGTGATTATGGAAGATCCATCACCAGGTACCCCAATGGTTTCCCCTTCATCCAGAGCTGCACATCAGCTGGGGGAAGCTGTCCCAGCCCAGCCCTGCAGAGCCACGGCCGGGAACCGAGAAATCCTGTGGTGCCTCCACCTTTGGCGGCCACGAGGCTCCCGAGTGCGCTGTGAGAGTAGCCCGGCTCTGACAGTGCTGGATGAGCAATGTGCCAGAGCTTCTGCTGGGGGCACAGCTGGTGTCAATCTCCTCTTGGTTTTCTCCCTGAGCCTGCCCAGGGCTCAAGGAGGAACCAAGGCCAGGTGTGGCCATGTCCATTTTCCTCATGCAGAAAGGTGAAGACGTGTTTCACCAGTGAATGGATGCAACATTCCTTTTGATAATAACACTTGGTTAAGGAGCAGGTACATGGAACATTGGGTTGGGAAGGTGATCTAGAGGGCAGCTTTGGCTCAGGTCCTGTTGTTGAGGCTTCAGTCAGGGTCTGTAGTTCAGGCCTTAGTCCTTCAGTATTTTGTGGTGCAAATCACACCTGTGCAGAGCTGGAAACAAACAAGTCTGTCTTTAGCACATTTGAGAAAGGAACAGCATTAGCCCTGCAAGGCCAGGCTGGCGCCAAGAGGAGAAGGCCAGCATCCTGCTTTGCCCCCAGGCAGCCCTGCAGAGCAAGCAGCCCCTCCTGCCCAGGGGCTGAGGTGCCCGAAGCTGCCTCCCCGCTGTGCAGCTCTGCAGAGCCCGCGGGGCGCAGGGTCCTGGGCAGCCAGGGCAGCCTGGCTGCCTTGGGGCACAAGGAGTGGCCCAGAGAGAAGCTGCTGCCCTTTGCTTTGGAACTGTTCCTCAGAGTCTTGTCATTAATCCACAGTGTCTGATGTGTTTTCCTTTCCTCTCCCAAATTTAACACAGCTTTCTGAGAAAACTGACTGATGTAGCTGCTGCTGCTGGTGGTGGTGCTTTTGTCTGCAGGTATGGGCAGATGATTTGGACCAAGGACAGAGTCCATTGTTAACACCCCAGCTTTGCCAAGTCAAGAAAACCATTCACAACTGGGCTACCACTGCTGAGCAGTTTTCCTAGGTTTTGGAAAGCTACCACCTTAAGAAACCCAACAGATTTTCCTCCAGGAGGATACAAGCACTAGCATGATGCCAATGTTTTCCACCCGTTTTCTGTCTTTTTTAGAGTTCCTCAGTGCCAGCAGGAATGAAATTACCTGTGATATTGTGATTTGAGATCTCTGTGTTGTTCGTTGCCACATGAGTGTTCATGACAAGCTGGACACCCCACTTGTGGCTCTGTTGAGTTAAATTCATCCCAATTCCTTGCAAACAGCAGCCCCAAGATGCTGAGAAAAGCAAGCACGGTGGGTGTGCATGCACACATGCGGGGTCTGACTGCTAAGTGGGCAGAAGGTTTTGCACTGTTGTAAATCTTCATACTCCCAAGCTGGAGGAATTTATCAAATCTATATGAATTGAAAAGATATAAATCAATATGAAATAAAAAAAATTCAAAACGTATGAAATAATTCATAATTATTTCTCATATACGCCATTTAACACCTATATACTAGTGCCGGCCAGGGGTCTCTGTACAAATCACGAACACAACGGGGCTGCTGAGGAACTGCCTCGAGCTGTTTGTTTTCCAGCATCAGTCTCATTGCATGGTTATGACAATGGGAAGATGCTAGCAGCTCACATCGCTGGCAGCAGATAAAGAACTTAATGTTATAACTTACTTTAAGTAAGTTTTTTGACCAATCACACAAAGCAGAAGCATATGGACAGTAGTTCTATCCAATCACTATAAGCACAGGTACCTTTGGGTAAAACAATGCTTGCTTATTTTGAATACAATATCTGCTTGTAAACCTTAAAAGGCAATGCACAGAGCTCCATTATTAAGCTTAGAAGTTCCTAATATCTTGCTAGAGATACTTTTTTGAAGCTTAGGGAGTCATTCTTGCCAAGCATTAATACACAGACCATTGTTCTATTTGCCCTTACTTTTCTACTTCTTATATAAGTTTTCTGCTGACAAATCTTATGGCTGCTGCTTAGCTCTAATTGCAGTTCTGCTGTCTCTGAGGCCTGCCTTTTGCAGCTTTCCCAAACCCCTTTGATTTGAAGGATTCCCACAATTCCCCCTCTTGGTAGAAGTAAAAAGAAACCTTTGTAACCGTGTCGTTTATTAACTACTTTGCATTTCGTAGCTTTACTAGAGTATACCTGCTTATTACTTGCTTAAAGCATCCTTTTTGCTCGCATTAAGCCTTGCTATATTCCAACACAGCAATTTTAATGCTGTGAAAGTCGAGTCAGTGCAAAGGGCATAAGTCATGTCTGACAGCAATCACAAGTCATTGTTCCAAAAAAGTCTTGTCTGTTCCAAGGTCTTAATTCAAAACATTCCTCCATGTCTATACCTTCATCCACCATCTGTGTGAGATTTCAAGAACACTCTGTGAATCCATTTCCTACCTCTCTCTCTTGTGTGATTAAAACTTCTTTGATAGTTTTGTCCATCATTTATCACACAGACCGACGTATGCAAGGTATTACTACTAGTATCATTACCAAAACACCCAATACATATAGAGACCCATTCTACAAAGTTCCTATAGCCGAGGTTCAAAGCTTCATTCTTGGAACAAATCATCTAACCATGACCCACCATCTTCTTTAATTGGAGCTGTCAAATCTTTCAGCTTTTTTATGCCTTTGTGGATGGATTCAGCATGATCTGACAGGTTCATGCAACACAATCCTTCAAACTCCTCACAACAATGCCCATGTGCCTGTAAAAGAAAATCATTTGCTGCTCTGTTCTGTAAGGTTGCATGTCTGACAGCACTAACATCAGTCATCATGTCACTAATTGCAATGGAAGTAGCACGATCTTCTTTCTAAAGCCAACACCCCAATCGGTATAATGGTTTCAATGCTCTGAACAAGTGCTAAAAGATTTGCTTGAGAACTGAAATAGATGGGGAAGCTTTTGCCAAAAAGAAACTGAACAGGAACATGGAGCTCAATCAAATTATATACTGGCACTTGTTGGTTTTGCTTGCTTGCTTTTGCATGCATATATGCATGTAGATCAACCAAAAATGAATGTTTACCTTGCTTTAGCCAAGTCAGCAGTCTCAGACACCATATGTTTGACCAATTTGAGCCCAGACAAATCCTTTGCCACCTGTTTGGTCGGTGTGCCTGTGCCAGCCAAGGAGTAACCAATACCCAATAGTGACAAATATTGGTGTGAGGCTGCCAACGAGACCAATTCCATAACCAGCTGACATCACTGGGCCCCTGATCTTCTTAAGGAACCTTGTGATCCTCAAGAATTGGGATACTTGGTTCATTGGTGATGGAATTTTGTGCTGAGTTTCAGTACCAGGGAGATCCACAGTTAAATGTTACTCCCCATCATCCTGAGGACAGATACTCCAGTTTGTGGTGCAATTGTACTACCCCAGTTCCCCCTAAGGGTGAAACTGCTGATAATGGACATCATGCTTTTGCTGAAAGAGCTCTGTGATACAAACCATTTTCACAGTCCAAAAATCAACATCAAAATCAAGATTTGTGGTTTCACAGGTTGAACAGGGAACGTCTGGCATGAACCGTAGCTTCTCCATGCGGCTCAGGTCTGCGTGCTCATTTCCCTGCTGGTGGAATTGTCGGTGTGCTCTTGTGTATGAGACGGTTTCACATCCTTCGCGGGGACCGATTTAAGTCCAGCACCTGTGCAAATACAAGCATACCCTTTGCCCCAAGTGATTAGTGCAAATAGTCCTTCAGTTTGTCCTAACTCAAGGTTTCTGATCAAAACTGAAGGATTTTCTTTCAATTTTTCCTGTGTGCTGTTTGAAAAGTGCCTAAAAATTGGAGGATTAGGTCCTGCAAATGAGCTGTTCAAAACATAAAGACATATAAAGCTTTGTTCAACCTCATCTGGGGTGTTGCTTGGGCCACTCCCCCTTTTGTTGATCTAGAATGGCTTTTAGAGTGTGGTGCGTCCTTTCAACAATTGCCTGACCTGTGTGGGAATAGGGAATTCCAAAATGTGGCGAACACCCCAGTCCATCATAAATGTGACCAATTTTTGAGCTGTGTATGTGGGGCCATTTGTCAGTTTTCAGCTTGTGGGGGATCAGTTTGGCGAGCTCTGGACCCAGTGACACTGACTAGGACAAAAGCAAAAGACGAGAGGCGCTCTCTCTTCCCGGGACCAAAGTCCCACAGCTTTAATGGAGAACAGCTCCAGGAGAGAAAGGGAGTGTCCAGGAGAGGAAACGATGTCCAGGGGAGGAAAGAGAGTGTCCACCTCATGGCAGGAGATTTTAAACCCTGGGGGAAGGGGGCAGTAGAAAGGAACTACAATAGTTTAACATAATAAATCACCACACTGTAGTTTTCTGCATAAATTGCTGCACATGTTGCAAACAAAATCCTAAAATCTCCCCAAACACAAACGTGCAGTCCCAAATGACCACAATGTGGGAGAAAAACCACTCAACCCCCCTGTATACCCAAGCACCAGATGCACCAGGGAGTACCAAACCCTGCAATTAGAAAGTCCACACACAAGCTCACCGGGAAAGGAATATCGCTTTATGAGGGGACAGAGTGCTCACTTTTCTCAACACAACACACACCATCCACCACATCAGCATCCACCCACATCATCTTCCTCAAACATTCACACACTGAAAACACAGCCACAATTACAACACACAGGAAAAATAGCAGCAAGAAAACAGGATTTGCTCAATTCAGCCCCAGAATTCCTTGCAGGTCCTTATTGACACAGCAAATCCTTTCTGCCAGCAGCCAGACCCAAGCCCAAACTGTACAGGCGTACGTTGTGCACAGGACATCTCTGTGTGACTTGTGAACAGCCCTTCCCCTGCATACGCCTTACGGGTTACTTTATACAGAGTTAAACGTTCCTTTCTCCACAGTGCCAGCAGTCTTGTCTGTCCCCCACGAGGAGCAGCCGAGAGCGGAGGTGCCTCCAGGAAAGGAATGTCCTGGCAGCGCCCAGAGACGTCCAGAGCCCGGATGTTCTTGCTGGAGCAGGGAAGCGATCCTGCCGCGGTCAGCAAATGAGGTGTGGAATAGAACTCCCCACAGTTAAAGGTAGGAGGTGGTGTGTTTATTACAGCCAGGCACAGGAGGAGTTGTCTCCTGAAGACATGTGTGAAGAAGCACTGTCTCTCTACTGATCTAAAAAAATCTTACATATTCATATAATTCCCAAAACAACTAATACATATTCATTAGGTAACCCCACCTACCCCCTTTGTATTCAAATGTATTATAACTGAGTCCAAAGTTCCTTCACATTTGCGGATTCTTTCACATCACATGGGTGAGTGGGTTTTAAAGTGGGGAATGGTCTCCTTCTGATGAAGGCCAAGACTTCTTCAATTTGATCTCTTTACTTATGATCTGTTGGCAGGCTTTCACACCCCTTGGCTATAGCTGAAGTTTCAGGGCCCAGGTGCAGGCTACGGTCCTCTTCTTTGTCACAAAGAAATCCGCATCCCATCCTGCTTCTTTAAACATAGTAAAGACAGGCAAGTGATATATTACCCTAGCCTTAACTACCTTATCTGCTAAAAATTAACTATCCTCTATTATTTCTACTCTTCTTGCTATACTCTTTCCCCCTAACTAAATCTTGCTAAAATTTTAACTCTTCCAGTTCTTTTAAATCCTGGATTCATTGGCCTCATCTCACACGCCAGCCATGTGTGAGCCAATGCTGTAACTGGGAAATTCCACTCCTGAGCAGAAGATCCCAGGCCTGGTTCTGAGCTGGAAGGGTGAGAAGGATGAGATGCACAGCGTTTTGATCCAGGGGATGTCCTGAAAGTGCACTGCCTACCTGCCCCTGCTGCCGAGCACCATGCTCCACCTCCTTCTCCTGCTCAGCAAATTTTTAGGAATCCAGGGCTTGGTATGTATTATTTGCTAGTGCAACAAATAGAATGAATTTGCTTTGCAAGCCCAGTTTTGTCCTGGGTTATTTTGTGCATGGGTCTGTCTCCTCCTGAACCTGTGTCAAAGACCGGCAGGGACCTACAGGACACTCCTATTCTCTTGTCAGTAAATTCGGAGAAGTGATTTAAGTGTCAATAAGTATCAATCAGTAAATCAAATAATTTGGGGGAATGTGATGATGGTCACAAGGGTTGCAGGATGAAGAGAGAGGCGAGAATGTTGACCTCATGTTCAGAAGGCTTGATTATTTTATGATATATATTACATTATAGCTATACTAAAAGAAATAGAAGGAAAAGTCAGAAGGCCAGCTAAGCTAAGAATATAAAAGGAATGAATACCAAAGGTCTGTCTCCTGGCAGAGAGCGAGACCCAGCTCTGCCATGAGTGGTCAGTAAATCCAAACATCCACAGGAGACCAATCATGCATCCACCTGTTACATTCCACAGCAGTAGATAACCATTGTTTACACTTCGTTGCTGAAACTTCTCAGCTTCAGCAGGAAAAATCCTAACAAAAGGATTTTAATGAAAAGATGTCTGTGATAGGGGAATATTTAGCCTGTGAGTTTCAGCAAAGTATTGAATATGTCTTAGATCCATGGATACAAACTAGTAAGTGAGATTGCTGGGTGTGCACGTGTTAGGGAAGTGATTCCCCACACACCCAGTGCTGAGATCAAGGATTGCCTCTCTTCTAACCCTGAGCTGGCAGCAGGAATTGGGCCCTGCTTGGTAATGTTCATTTTGAAGACTTCTGTTGAGCAGGTAAGAATGGCCAAAATGAAATCTTTTCCAGCTGTTTCCCTTTGGTTTACCAGTTTGAGGGTTAAAATTGTGTGCTGCAGGTGTGCTGGGTGTGTGCAGAGCAGTGCAGCCCCAGAAACTCCTTGGCTTGCCCACAGGTTGTCATGCCTTGTTCCCAGGTGTGCCCAGCTGTGGCAGGAGAAGGAGCCCGCAGCGCAGTGGGCACCGTGTCCTGCCCAGCCGGGGCTCTCTGGCACAGAGCAGCAGCAGCACCAGCACCATTCAACCCGCTCCTGCCTTGGCTCCCCCTGGCACACAGAAGCCTCTGGAAATCAGCACCGCCAGTGGCGTTCCCAGCTGGGAGCAGCTGCTGCTGGCGGGCAGATGCTGCCAGTTCGACTGCTGCCAAAGGGGAAGAGAGGCAGAGATGTACACGCACCGGAGCCCTGGGCATGTCCAATAAAGGTGCAAATATGTGGGGAGATTTGTTATGAAGCATTTCAGCTGGGATGCCAACAGTGGCTTCTCTCCTGGTTCTGTGTGTTCTAGACGAGTAATGCAATGGTTGGCTCTGACAATTATGAAGCAGATGTTATGTGGATGTTCAAATGTGCAGTGATTATATTGTAATATATCCTCCCATAGTCCTCTTTCCCGTCCCCCTTGTAATAGCCTTGGTAGTCAGGGCATTTGGGGAGGGCTGGCTTGTGACCAGCAGGCAGGGTGTAACAACACCTGACCTCCAGTCAGGATGCAAGAAAGTAATATCCTCCAATGGATAGCAGAGAAAAAGTTGACTGACAAAACTTTTAGAGGAGCTAAGAGTATAAAAGGCAGAACATCGTTTTTGTAGATGAGCACATGGCTGCTAGTCACAGAGACTCCCAATGCTGCAATTTTTCCTTATTCAGTCCTTTGTTAAGGTTTACTAAACCTTTAAAATTTTAAAAGTGAGAGTCATTTCTCACATGTGCAATGCTGTGGGCCATTGTCTTGTTCTGGTTTCCTTTGCTTGGGTCCCATCTGAGTGCTCAGCTGGGGTACAGGCTGTAGGTGCTTGGGGCACTCCTGGAGTTCCTCTTGGATCCCTGAACAGGGTTTGGCCCATGAGGGGCTTTTGCGCTGCTTTGTGACACAGAAAAACTTCCCAGGCTCTTTTGTGTTTGCTGTAGGGAAGGTTGGTTATTGCTTTGCATAAACTCACAGACCAACATGGAGCGTTTGCTTTGTGATGTCAGGGCATGGTTGCCACCTTGCCGTCGTGACATCAGAAGGTTGCCTTGGTGCACGGAAGGCCTGAGTGTCAGAGCAGCCCTAGGCCTTGCTCAGTTGATGAGAACTTTTCTGGTTGGGGTATTTGTCAGTGGGTAGCTGCCCACTGAAAAGAGCCTTGTTTCTTCTATTTACCCAACTTTCAAAAATGACAATATTTCACCATCTGGCCACAGCAGCTTTTGCTGCATATGGCATTTCTTTTTCTGCGTATTATGTTACACACTTTGCACGTAAGTAGAGTTTTCCATTCTACTTACGTTAGGGTGTATCCTTACCTGGCTTTTGTATGTCTTCCTGCTCTTTCTTGGGGGCTGAGTTTCTGATTTTGAAAGAGCATTAGGATGCCAGTGGTTTGGTAAAGCTCCTGTCAAGAGGTTCAGCTAAAAAGGGGGTGTCTGTAGCCACAGGGGCAGCATTTGCAGGGGAACCTGCTGGGCTTCCATTCCCTCCACGGGAGAGTCTGTGGCAGCAGAGTCTGTCATTTTCTCAGTTTGCTGGGACAAGCAGGACAACTTCCAAAATGCAGACTGGGAGGCCTTCTCAGAAGGCCTTCTAAGGACTTTGTAGTTCTCCCCAGAACTCAGGGAAAGCTTCTTTTGTTCCAAATTTTGTAATGAAAGGATTTGACTGTCCGTTTTGACCCTTGACTGAGTGCTAAAAGAGTGATTCCCTTTGCAGTGAAGTGCAAACGCCAAAGCAGTGAGTGTCTGCTCCTGAGCCTGGAGCTGCTGCTGTGCTCTTTCACAATGGAACTGCCACAGCTCAGGGGGATTTGGGGCAAGCTTTTCTGGGTGACTGTTTTCAGCAACTTAATGGGAATTAGTGCATGCAACTTCTTTTTTTAAAAAAGTACCTGAAAGACAAGAGAACAATAGCTGCTTTATCTGTTGGACCGAACAGAAGCATTGAGTGTTGAAGAACAATTTGCATTTTCTTGATCATGTTTGTATTCATTTACTGGCTAAACTGGCCAAAGTGTAGGCACAACCAAGATTATTGTCCTGATCTCTTGCTGGCTGTGTGAAGGAACTATGTCATGTGGAGGGATGTTGATAAAGAAAAATACTCTCTGTTTGGGTTGACTTCTTCTCTTCTGTGGGAATCAGCAGCCCAGGCAGTTTTCTCACAGCCCTTGTTCATTTTCCCTTGCCCACTCCAGGTCACCTGAAGCGTGTATTCAGAGGTGCTGATCCTGAGGTGAGTGAGAAAGGAGCATTTCATGTTCCTGGTGCTTAAGAATTGTAGAGCAAGCTGTGAGCTTGGCCTGTGGCAGTACAGTGTAGAGGGCCAGCTGGGCAGGCTGAAAGAAAATCCATTTCCATGTCTGCAGCAGCAATAACAAAGGCATCGCTGGCTATTTCCTAATTTTCCATTTCAGAACTTTCAAGGAATGAAAAGCTTGTTTTGCAGAGAGAATGTTGCTTCTTGATAGTAGCCAGGGCGAAATGTCTAATTCAGAACTATTAGCAATTCTGTTGAATTAGCCCATTTAAATTTAGTGTCAGTGACTTAGAATCCCATTGTTATCAAAGTTTCTGATTTGTCCTTAGCAGAGCTGGTTGTAGAAATAGAGCTGAATAGATTAAAGTGCTGAATAGAAATAAGGGTATAAATTATAGGTAACTTTGTGTCCCTCACACTGCTGTCTGTCCACAGATCACAGAACCAACAGCAGTCTCTCCCCTGGCTCCCTCTGCTCATGGAGAGGAGGCCGAAGAGGAGGCAAATGAGGTGGATGAGCGCCAGCCTCCAGCTGTGCTCACACCACAGCCTGAACATTCTGAGCCAGTAAGTGCCAGCTGTGTGTGCTGCTGTCTTTAGTGCAGGGCAGAGCTGCAAGTTTCTGACCAGCCAGCACTTGCTGTTGCTGGCTGAGGATGCTGAGTGCTGGAGTCCTGCCAGGACCCAGTGATTGCCCCCAGCCTGTGACAGCTGGACAATGGGCTTTGGTCTGTCATGTTTACAGAATCACAGAATCACAGAATTTTCAAGACTGGAAGAGACCTATAAGATCATCTAGTCCAGCCGATGTTCTAACTGTTCAACTAGATCATGGCAGCAAGTGCCACATCCAGTCTTTTTTTGAATTCTTCAAGGGATCATGCCTCCACCACCTCACTGGGTAAATGATTCCAGTTTCTGACCACTCTTTAGGGACCAGCTTCCTGGCATTTTGATAGGGGCCAGCCTGAAGCACGAAGGCTCCCTGTTCCCAGAGGAGGGAGCATGTCAAAGACACTGTGCTCAGCCTTGTTGTACACACAGGGGACACTGTGGCGTGGAGAGACCTGTCCCCCTTCACACACTGGCCAAGTAGCTGCAGGCACAAAAAAAAATGTTGATCTGACCACACAAGTTCTTTCTGGTGCTTTGTCTCCACAAACTTCTTGGGTGTGTTTACTTGGGAGTATTTCAGAGACACACTGGGGATGTAGAGTTGCTGCTTGAAGTCAGGGATTTTGGTGCCTTTGTTGCCAGGTTGCTCTTTTGCCCCTTCAGGCAGAGCAGCCAGTAGCAGAGCAGATAGGTGCTCTGAGTCTGCCTGTTTCTTGGTCTTTGATAAGCTGCAAGGAGATGACTGTGTTGTCCATGAAGCTGTGGGGGGGCATTCTTGTCAGGCGTGGCAAAAGAAACAAAGGGAGTAGTTCTGAACCCTTCTTCTGAGGCAAAAACCAGACACTGCATGTGTCTGTCGATACCTTCTATTGTGTAGTATGCTTTGAAGACTGCATTTGAAAACTGCATTGGAGCCTAGAGTGCAAGAAAAGCTGCAAGTCCTTGACTGCTGTCTTGTAATGCTAAACCCAGGATGTACACCTTGCAATGATGCCTGCAGTATCTGAAGTGCAATGGGCACCTTTGTGGCTGGGGAGCTGCGTGGGCCCAAAGGACGCAGGGCTGGCGGCCGTGAGCAGCTGAAGATGAGGCAGCGTGGGGCCAGGGGGCCCAGAAGGCCAAGGGCACGGTGGCTGTGCCAGCAGCAGTGGGGCAGCAGGAGCAGGGCAGGGAGCGTGGCCTGTGCTGGGCAGCGCTGCGGCCACAGCTGGAGTGCTGTGTGCAGCTGTGGGCCCTGGGAAGCAGAAAGTCATGGAGGGGCTGCAGCGTGGGCACAGAGGGACAGGGGAGCTGGGCAAGGGGTGCAGCACAAGGCCAGGGAGGAGGTGCTGAGGGAGCTTTAGCCTGGACAATGGGGGCTCATGAGGGACCTTCAGGCAGACTGCCATTGATCCCTGCCTTGGATCCATAGAGCCAATGCTCAGCACGAGGGCTTTTTCCCTGCCAGACATCCCTTCACTGCATCCAAGTGCTTTAGACACTGGAGTAGGTAACACTTTCATATTTTTTTTATTTGTTTGTTTCCTAGAAGGACAAGCCTTGTGCAATTTCTCCTTCTCCAGAGAGCAAGGGAGCTTTTTTCTCAATCTTTCCTGCCCTTTTACAGCACTGGCAGAAATTCTGCTAGAATTTTCATGTTCAAGGAGGCAGTTCTGGATAATGCAGTATTTTTGCACAAGAACACATAGTTTGGGGCAGGGATGTTGGTGCAGAACGAGCTGTTCTGGTGCCAGACCAGCCAGTAGGGCTTGCCCATCATTTTCAAGTTAACGGCTCCCGTGTCTTTTGGCGTCCCAGGGAATCAGTGTGTGTTGTGTTTGGGAAGTGAGTAGGAAATCAATGCCCTTGCATTCCAGCTGGCCCTCAGAGATTAGAGGAGCTGGGAGGGGCTGGGCTGAATTTCTGATTCCAGCCACTTTAGCACCATCAGTGTGGGCGAGTCCAAGAGAAGAACTTGCCCGAGCACAGATGCACAAAGAGAGCCGTTCCCAGTGCAATGTTCTGGGTCTGGTTGCATTCCATAGGGACCCACATGCTCCAGATTCCCCAAGAGTGTGGGTTACTGAAGCAACAGGAGAGCAAATTCAGGATGGCTGCTGATCGGGGCACTGCTACCGAGTGCTGATGTGTGTAGCGACAGAAAGGACAGGATTGATTCAGGGTGACCCCCACGTGGGGAATAATGTGCTTTGGCTCTATGATTAAGAAGGTTAAACAAATGCTTTCTTAAGCTATGTTATATTACACTAGTACTATATTAAAACTATACTAAAGAGATACTTCACTAAAAAGCTACTAAAGAAAAACTCGTGACTGTCTCCAGGCAGTCTTTTATCTAATTAACTAATCAGTCTAAACAACTATCACTAAAATCCAACTAACAAATCACTTTCAGAAAACAATCACTATAACACATTCTTCCTATACTAAAAAACAAGAACAGCCAGTAGAGATTAGAATTGTTTTCTCTTCTTCTCTAAGTTTCTCACTACCTTCCCTTAAAAAAAAACCTAGGAGAGAGAATTATATCTCTCTCCATTCAAAGAATGTAAATACCACAGTACAGTAAAGAGAGATTATAAAAGTGAGATCTGTCTGTTTATCTATGTATCTATTTAAATCCTCCTGACTCTGCTCCAAAGCAGTGGAAGATGCAAAGCTCACCTAAAGGCATCCCTTCAGGAGAGACAAACAGGACACGGCAGAAGCAGAGGGAGGCCCTCACCAGACCCTTGAGAAATGCCACCCCTTCCCTGTCAGCTGCCTGAGAGGCTGCTGGAGCTTCAGTCCCAGATGGCTCCTGACTGTAGGGCCAGGGTCACTTTGGAATCTGTGCCTCCCCTCGGGCAGAGAACGACCCAGGAGAGCAGCAGCACAGTGCTTTGGGAACGTGTGAGCCCAGCAGTCTGTGAGTCTTGGCCCACAAAGGGCGTATGGGAAGTTGAAACCCATCTTCTCTTGCTTTCTGTGCAGGTGCTTCTAGAGAAAGAGCAGGAGCACACTGCCTTATCTGAGCTGCCATGCCAGAATCAGGGAGTGCTGTTCCCTGCCCGAGGGCAGGAAGAGCAGCTCAGGCAGCAGGTGGAAGAGCCACAGGAGAATGGCCAGGTAAGCCTGACTGGCCAGGGCACAGAGGGAAGGGCAGGGAGAGGGGCATAAACCAGAGCTCTTGGGACTGAGGAGGCCAGGAGTCCCACAGGCACTGGAAGGACAGAGCCTTGCAATCTGCAGAGATCAGCACCAGGACAGGATGGTTACAGTGGAAGCAGAGCTGGGTAGGGAAGCAGAAAGAAGGGGCTGAATAAATGTGATTTTGAGGCTAAAAGAGGGAAAAGCTGAGCTTGATGGCAGCTCTCAGTCACTTGCTCTGCTTTTGTGTGTACAGAACATCAAGGCAGAGCCACAAGCAGAGCTGCTTGAAGCTCAGAGTGCCATCATGGCAGTGAAGAGGAGGAATGAAGACATCCAAGAGGAGAAGAATCTCCCTTTGCAGAGGGGTAATCAACAAAAACAGGTGAATGAAGGAATGGCAGCCACTCTACTCATGAAAGAGAGTCCTTTCCATTGTTGTTTACAGAAAATTGACAAACAGATGCAGGCACAGCTGCAGGAAACTGAGGCTAGGACCAAGGCAAGGAAGAAGAGGCTAGACGAAAAAATTAAAATCATCCAAGAGAAAATGAATTGCCTCCTTCAGGAGCAAAAGGCTCTAGAAAAGCAAGTGAGGGAAATAGCCATCAGCACTGCAGTCACCCAAGGGTGGTTTCTGCCCTCCTTGCCTTTCCAGTGCAGAGCAGCAGGGGTGGGTGATGCCTCTGAGTGCCATCCTGATGAGGCCTCTGTCAGAGCTGCTCTCAAGGACACTTCCTGCTCTGCTGGATCTCAGCTGATGCTCTGGACAGTGGCATTACTCCTTTGGCCATTTAGCCAGCAGTCATGAACTCCTGCTGGCTTCTTCCAGGTGACCTTGTTTCTTGAGGTGTTTTTGCAGGTGAACATGGTCACTCACATAGATTTGGAATACGAGCTACAAGCTGTCTGTATCCCTTGAAGATCTGCTCCTGTCCTTTTCTTTCTTCCCAGTCGATGACTCCTGGCTGACGGGGACAAGCTGTAGTCTCTGACTGCTTTGTTCTGTTTGACTTGAGGTGGAAGTGTCGCCATCCTACCTGGCAGCCTGCAGAGAGTTCCAGCAAATGACGGGCAGCCAAGAGCCCCAAGGCTGGCATGAGGCCCAGGAACTGACCCACCCAGAGATGCTGCAGGATAAGCATGTCCCGAGGAAGGTGCAGAAAAAGAGAATTTCATGGCAGGAGGTAGAATATTGGAATGAGGAGCTGCAAATGTATCTGCAGACCTAGGAGGGGGAAAGGAGTCTTTGAGAGAAGTGGAGCGGTCGTTGCTGCAGTCATCCTTTAGAACAAGAAACTGGCTATGAACTCGAGTCAAACCAGCCTTTGGTTTTGACCATTTGGTTTCACAAGGGGACATCCAAAGCAATCCAGTTGAAGAGCTCTGCATGTGGCTGACAGCAGCTTCCTAAGGGCTTGCATTTCAAATGGCAATCTCTCTTGCATTTCAGGGCAATCTCTGTCACACCTTCCTGACATCAACTCATTTCTTGTCTCAGATCTACACCGACTCTGACACTGAAGCTGCTGCAGAAGCAGCAGTGCCATCCCAAGGAGCCTTTGCTCCCCAGCTGAAGAAGTGGAGCCTGAGCCCTTGGTTCACCTCCCGTGCTGACCCAGCTGCTGCTCAGCAACAGGAGATGGCGGGTGACTCCCTGGAGCAGCAGAGTACGTCTGGTGTCTTTCTTATCTGAGGGACAGTGTGTTGTGTGCACATGTCAGCATAGCTGTACCAAGGGTTCTGATCAGTTTAGTGTCACAGAAGTGCTGGCAGTGCTCCGAGGCAGCAAGAGAGAGCTCTGGGTGTTCCTGCTGCCTCTGAGGGCAGCTTAGACTGGCTGGAGTTTGCCTGAGCTTCCCTCTCTGCCGAAGGCAGAATCAGGGATTGTTCCTGGATCAGCAGAAGGCGGTGACTGCTTGAGTCCTAGCCACTGGCAGAAGCCCTGCTCAGATCAGTCTCTAGGAGAACACATCAAGCCCTTTGTGATTCTGCAGCACAACCCAATGAATCTGCTTCTTGCCCTTAACAGCTGCCAGTGCTGTGCTCTCAGATAAGATCTGGTAGGGTTGAGAAGAGAGCCCAGTGGATTCTGTGTCTACCATCACCTGTTGGGACAAAAAGGGCACTGATCTGTGCCTGGGTGTGGCTGATCTCAAAGCCCATCCTGTTGTGTCCTGAATGGGGGTAACAGCTTGTCTGGGGCTCAGGCTCACTCTGGCTTCTTCCCATCAGTGCCTGTCAGTGCTCATGCTTGGGCTTTGCCAGCCTTGCTGTGGTCACTGCCCTGCCCCTGAGGGCTGTGGGAATGCAGAGGCTGGAGCCTTCCTTAGCTGGGAGGGTCCCGCTGCTGCCCGGCTGCTGCAGCGCGGAGCTGCCTGAGGCCGCAGCCCCTTCTCTGGGCCGGCTTCTGCCTCTCACGGCCTGGACTCACAAGAGGGTCAGCATCTCCTCTGGGCAGCTCTCTGTGTCACAGGGATGCCTGAGGAGCTCTGCTGTCCTCTGTGCCCGTGCCCACCGTGCCGAGTTGGGAAGATGGGGACGTGTGTGGTGCCGAGAGGGCGAGTGCAATGGGAGCGACTGATCTGCGCTGTCAGGGTGAAGAGAAGCGGCGCGGTTCTTCATGCGGGGCACGGGCAAGGGCGTCTTTGAGCTCAGCCTGCTCATAAAGGGCGAGGGTCCTGATGCTGAAAGCCCCGTGGGGATTGGTTCTAGCATGAGCTGCTCTGGTTTACAAACACAGAGGCATTCTTCTGGCAAACTGCTGCAAGGTGGAAAAGATGGGAACACTTGGCAATATTCCTCCTGTCCTGAACTTGGCATCTGTTCAGAGGAATTGATTCTAGATGTCCTGGTGCACTTAATCTTAGCAAGTAGGAAACCTTTTATAAATCTCACAGTGTTTATTCCCAAGAAAACAAAGGCACTGTTAGTTCCAGCTCTCCTTAATGTTTCTAGATGACCAACTTACTTGCCTTGGTAGGCATTCTCTTCTGGTCTCAGTCTCCTCTGAATGTATCTCCCTGTGCTTCCCTGTGTCCCTGCTGTCAAGAGGTCTCTCCCTTCAAAGGATGCTGGAAATCAGTCTCTGTGCCAGCCACTTGTGCTGTGGGCCTGCTGTTCTTTTCTTGTTGTTCCAGTTGCTGTTCCTGTTGTTGTTAGCCAGCTGTCCACAAAGGGAAGGCTCAGAGCTCCAGACAGTGGGGCTGCCTTTTGTATCTCCTAGAAGGTGAGATCTCTGCTTTGAAGTGAACATCTTGCATTTTGTTTCCCTCAGGGAGAATGGTGAAGATGGAAAATCCTATTCTAAAATACATTGAACTGGAAAATATTGGCAGTGGGTGAGTCCAAGCAATGTTAATTTTACAAAACTATGCATCAGATGTTTTGCTGGCGGAATAGGTATCAAGTGTGAAGTCAGACAAGCTGCAAATGTGTTCAGGCACTGGGCTTAGATTGTCAGTGCTGATCAGAATTTCTAAGTGTGCTCAGAAGGCATTGTCAAACACATCTCAATGTTTCCAGTGTCCTGCAGGTCTGCGGTATTTACAGCACAGATCTCCTGTGTGGGCTGGCTTTCACTGCAAGATCTAAATGGCTTCTCCTCTCTCTGCTTCTGTTTTGTTTCTAGGACTTTTGGAGATGTTTGTAAAGCACTTGACACTGCCACAGGAGGAGAGGTAAATGTCAACAGCCCCTGCAGACTCTGCTGCACTTGAGGGCTTTCCCCTCTGGTGTGAGCTGTGGCTGGAGCTTTGGGCAGAGCTGTGCTGAAAAGGCACAAGAAGCACAGACTGGTGCCAGCCCACAGAACACATTTGGGACTTTGTCCTCCTCAGCTGCTGGAAGGAAGGCACGGAGGGCAGCGGTTCCTTTCAGCGAAGGACGCGCTCACTCGCTCTCCATTGCTAAAACAAAGGTGGTGCCTGCAAGCACCTCACTGCTCTTTGGGGCTACAGCTTCGGAGTCCTGAATTCTCATTTCTGGCTGCCAGCAAATCCATCTGAAAGTTACTGGTAGTTCCTTAGCCACCTGCAGTGCTGCACTTGGGAACTGCACATAGGGAGAGATCTGCAAGGTGTCCCTGAAAGCCCTAAGCCCTGCCCATAGCCCAAGATGTATCCACAGATTATTAAGTTCTGAGTCCCAAACAAAGCAGCAGAGAGTGTGGTCAGAGGTTTGTGGGTGATAACTGAGACACTGCTGTTACCAAGTGGTCAAGGCAAAATGTCAGTGGCCCCACGTGTCCTGTAACTGGCTCCCAAGGGAGCAGAGAAATGGGCTGTTGGAATGTCAGTTCCTGATTACTGCAGTGCCTAATCACAAGGCAGTTTGGCACAGCTCAGCTGTGTCATTGCAAAATCACTTGCTCCACGTGCCTTGTGGTCTCATGCCACCAACGTCTCAAGTTACTGATTTTCAATGTCGTTTTAGGTGGCCATCAAGAAAATACAGCTTCAAGGACTGAGGAAGAAGGAACTAAAAGTCAACGAACTCATGGTCATGAAGGTGAATAGAAATCCCAACCTGGTCAACTGTTTAGACAGGTGAGTTGTGCTTTTGTCCCATGAATGTTTGTTTGCATGTTGCAAACATGCAAGGTAAAATCCCACTTTGGTCACTGGCAGAAAATAGAGCTGTAATTATTGGCTAATTATTATTGCTCTTTTCATCTCCAGTGGATGGGAAGAGATTGCATTTTGTCTGCATTAGTCTTCGCTGGCACATGGTATTTGAAAATTGTTCAAAAACCCGGATGAGTTGTGTCTTACTAAATCAATGATCTCTACATTCACAGCCACCACTTTGTTTTGGAGCTTGATTTTTTTCAAGTGTCTTCTAAACTAGCAAGGATTTCCCTTGGATTGTTGCCACTGGTTTTCATTGCTATGCATGCCAGGAAGACTAGATACTTTTTTTCCAGAAACACCATGCATGACAGGTTTTTTTATTTGGGCTGTTACTAAACTGCACATTTTGCTTGCTGCCCATCTAAGACATCTCCTTTTTTGCAGCTGCGCCTTTCTCCTTGAGACTGCACAGATGGCAAACAATGCACAGCCAAGAGGGAATGTCTCTTCCTTTATTTTGTCTTTGTCTCAAAGGGACCTGAAAAGAAGAACCAACCTGTCTTTTCCAAACAGCAACTTAGCCATGTACATTCATCTCCATGCCCTTGTTTCCTTCTTTCAGCTACCTTGTGGGTGAGGAACTGTCCCTGGTTATGGAGTACATGGATGGAGGCACTCTGAGCAATGTCATCAGCCAGACCTACCTGTCGGAAGATGAGATGGCAGCCATCAGTCGGGAGGTCAGCAATCCCATCTGTGTTTCCAAGGGCTTCGGCAGGATTGTCTGGGAAACGGGCTCAGAGCTGCAGTGATTTCCTGTGCCGAGTTTTGTTTCTGTGTTGCTGGTATGCTATGGGCAAGTAAAAGCATCTCAAGGGAAAGGCCTGCCAGTGCCCCTGCACTCCCTGTACTCAGTGCCAGTACTCTTATCTCCTGCTGTTGTATTCTCGCTCTGTCTCTTGTATTTGTATTTGTATTTTCTGTTCTCTACCTTGCCTCTCTAAATGTTTGCCTGGAGTCTGTCTTCGCTGCATTCCTTGCCTGTAAAAGCAAAGTGCTGGTGGCAGGATTTGAAAAGACCAGCAAAGAAAAAAGACTCATTTCTCACAGTCCTCAGCTGAAAAGGATAGAAGTGCAGCCAAAATGCTCTTTGCTTCCGCAAAGTGACTGGTGTGATACTTCCAAGCCTGTGCTGAGGCCAGCAAGAAAATCTTTTCCATGCAGCCTCCCACACAAAAGTGATCCACTAAACACCAAAGGGAGGGACTTTTCCTTTCCAAACCCCTCCTTTGTCCTCTGCATGGAAAAAGCAGGTCCACTGCAGCAGGAGTCGTCCTGGCTGGTTTGCAGGGGACAGCCTACAACAGCAGGTGCTGTTGCTCTTTCAAAAGCTGATGTGCCTTTCCTCAGAAAGGTCCTGCCCTGCAAGTGTTGGAGCAGCAAGCTCTTCCTCTCAGTGGCCATGACTGTTCTGCCATTACTCCCCATTCCCCCATTCGATTCTTTGTCTCCTTTCTTGTGTGATGAAATCACATCACTCATTTTTGCCCTCCTGTTTCTGTTTTCTCGCTCAGTGCCTGCAAGGACTGGATTTTCTTCATTCAAACCATGTCATCCACCAAGATGTGAAGAGCAGCAACATCCTTCTCAGAACTGACGGTTCTGTCAAGCTGGGTCAGTATATTCTTGGTCAGGTGCAGCTTTCCAGGGATGTGGGTGTGGGGCTGCTTGGCGTGACTGCCAGCTCCCGAAAAATGGTGCTGGTGGCAGTGCAGGGACCCCTGCTGCGAGCTGAGGGCACAGTTGGAACGTGCACAGAGGTATAAGGAACCACAAGCAGTCAAGAGTGGCCTTGCTCTGTGTGTGTCCCTTCTAGACAGAGGGATCTACAATCTAAAGCTTCAGGGGAATGAAGTCCACTGCTGTGAGCAGCATTAAGAAACCTGGGTTTTTTTGGAAGTGGCCAATTCCATACTCCCTTGGCTAAAGCCCCAAGGAAATCGAGCGTGGACAGTTCTCCAGGAGATTCAACAGCACATTCTTAGCCTGAGAGTGGGGAATTCTTTTGCTTGGTTTCCTAATTGGAGCTGGCTTTCATGGTTTGTTGTTTTCTCCACAGCTGACTTTGGCCTCTTTGCTCAGCTCAGCCCTGAGCAGGGCAGATGGAGCTCCGTAGCCGGCGCTGCTGGGTGGCTGGCGCCTGAAGTGGTGACAGGTCAACCATGTGGCCCCAAAGTGGACATATGGTCTCTGGGAATTGTGGGCATCGAAATGGTGGAACAAGAAGTTCCTTCCTGGAATGCAACTCCTGTCTTGGTAAGGTGTAAATACTCACTGATCCCACTGTCTTTCTCACCTGTCCCGTGTTCTGTGTGCCATTGGACAAAATCCCATTGCCATCTGCTGGCACCACTTCCACCAAGGTCCCCTTCTAAAAATGCCCCTGCAACACATCAGCATCTGCTGTAGCTTTGGTTGTATCAGAAAGGGAAGTGGCGGTTCAGAAACCTAACCAGTTCAGAAACCTGCCATTTTGGCCTCCAGCCATGCCTGGCATTTCTCACTTGTTTTTTGAACAATGTTGGAACTCTGTTTCTGAAGGACAAGAATTTTTCAGTGGACAGGGTAGACATGTGATAAATATCCTGAGAAATAGAGGTTAGACCTTCCCAGTTTCAATTTTATAGAAAACATAGGAAAAAAAGAAAAAGAAAAGTAAACAAAAAAGGAAAAGAGAAAAAAACCTACTACCAAAGAAATGCCCAAGCAGTTCTGCTTGCTTTTTCATTTTTTAAATGCAGCTCTTCTCTTCCATTCTGTAGCATCTTTTCCAAATCCTGTGGTTGTTGAAACTTTCAGGCTTTCAAGTCATCAGTACATTGTTCAGTCACGTGTGTGGGTGGCCTGGATAAGTTTTGGATGTGTTTTTCTCCGACTGCAGTTAGAATTGTTTGCCAAACCCTTGGCTGTTTCTTGGTACTTTAACAAGTTGATGAGCTTGCAGGGAGGTGCCTGGGCTGGGATCCAGCGTGGACAGTTGACACCAGTACTGTGTTTCTTTACCACAGGAGCAGGGCCATCCCTGGCCTGCACTGTTATAATGACAGGGAGGGCTCCAGCTCCCCACCATGGCCAGTGGCTGAGCTCAGCTGAGAGTCAGGATAAAACCCTCTTGTGGGTTTTATGGGAAAAGGACAGAAAGCCGCATAAATTATTTGTACACAAGGGGAGTGCATTGCCATTTCTGGCTTTGAAATTCTCCTTTGGGTTGAAGAGGATAATAGCAAAGTCTCTTTGGTCACCATCTATTTCAGTGCCATGAGCACAGAGTTATCATGACAGTGGTGGGCATTTTTATGGAGACTCCAAGGCCTCTTGCCATTGTTCTTTTTGTCTATTTGAGATGGATTCTGCAAGTTGAGGTTTGAATAGTTCCAAGTTGGTGTCTTATGTTTCTAAATACCATCTTGCAAAAGCAGAATGAGCTCTCTCCCTCTGACTTGTCAGCGTGCTAGAGCTTGGTTCCACATGAACCACACTGGATAATGATCAGCCAATGTCTTGCCAATCTACACTGTAATTCCTTGGCCTGAGGAGTATCAGAAAGACCTGCTGAGCTCCATGGACACTGTCAGCTGCATGGAAGTGAGCATCCTTGGCCTTGCTGAAGAAACTGGAGCTCAGCTTAGGTTAGATGCTCTTGAGCAGGAGAAAGGCTGGAATCGTCAGGTGTTTCCAGAGGCCTGCGTGCCCAGAGGGACTGAGTTCTGGGGAGCAGCTGGATGTTTCTGCACATCATGGAAGGGGATTGCCAGACAGCTCAAGCCTCACCACAGGCAAACACTCCCCAGCTCTTCTCAGGCAACATTTGCTTTGGGTTTCAAGTTGTTCCCACTTGTCTGTCTGTGAAGATGCCCCTAAAACCACAAGGCAAGCCTCTCAGAACTGGTGTTACATTTCCAGAAATGAAGAAAAGAAGCCCAAACACATGAAAGTTGCTAAGGCACTGGTTTTTAGAGAGGAACTTAACCCCCTGTGCAGTTTCTTCTCACTGGGAAACGTGCCTGAAACCTGGGCATGAGGGTGTAAAAGCCACAGAGTCTCTTCTGCTTCTTGTGCAGTGCTGCTGAAACACTCAGTGACCGTGTTTCTCTCCCAGCCCAAGCCACATTCTGCACGTCACCAAGCCAGAGCCTGGTGATGTGGAGAGCCTGCCAAAACCTCCCATTTGTTTCCTGGCACTTTCTGGGATGGGCCTACCATTCATGCATTGACTTGAGTAGCCAAATGAGTAGAGGGTGATCATAGGGATGGAACCTCTCCTTCTGATTTGACCATGAAAGGTTTTTCTTTTCCATGTAAGGAAAGCAGAAATTTTCAGACTGCTGAGAAACAGAGCTGCAGGTGGCTCCTGTGTGTCCAAGCAGGCGTTTTCATCCCAGTACATTTGTGCATGGATCATAATGTGTCTGTGTTGAAGATGAGATTCCAAAGATTTGTTTCCTTACCTGAGGAATACCTGGTGGATTTCCTTTCTTTCCCTCCAATTCCCATTCTTTTCAAGAACAAAGCAAAAAGCTTGATTAGGTTTGTTTTGTGGCAGCGGTGCTTAAGGGACCAACAAGCACTGCAGAAATACTTTCCATGTACTAACCCTTGGATACAGTAGAGTTAGTATAGCAAAGTCCTTCTTCGAAAAAGCCTCTCAAGCTGGTATGAATCCTCAGGGAAGGAAATGTGCTTGTGCTGATGTAGTTCCCACTAATTAGGTCAGTCAATGTAATCAGCTGCCAAGGCAAGATCTGTGAGATGTTGGAGAGGCTGTGGCTGCATCAGGGTTTGGGTTTTTCGGTTGGTAAAGGAAAGTCATCTCTGGGTCTCTGCCAGGGCAGAAACTGCCACTACAGAGTGGAGCTTAATCAGTGGGATCTGGGAGAGCAGTGACAGATGGGAAAGAAGCAGGTGGAGCCTGGTGTCTCCTTTTTCCCCAGCCCCAACTCCTGATAGCCACAGGAGGAAGACAAAAGCTGCAGCAGCCCAACCTATTTTCATCTTGCCTGCGTGACTTCCTGAGCTGCTGCCTGCAGAGAGACGAGGCGCGGCGCTGGTCTGCCAAGGAGCTCCTGCAGGTAAAATGTGAAGGGGCTGCAGGTGAAACAGGCTCTGAGGGATGGGCTCCTCCTCCACTCAAGCCCAAGGCAGCAGATGAGCCCCCTTCCTCCTCACCTCCACTCTTGGTGCTCTTCAAATGAAAACAGTGAGGAATCCTAGACTGGGCTGGGCTGGCAGGGCCCTGTAAATGTCCTCTGGTGCAAGTGTCCTGCAATGAGCAGGGACATCTTTAAAGACATCAAGTTTCTCAGAGCCCTTTCCCACTGGAGCCGGAATGGTTGCAGGGATGGGGCACCTACAAGCTCTTGGGGCAAGCTGTGCCAGGGTCACACCATGCTCCAAGTAAACAAGTTCTGATTAGATCCTATTTGTGTTAAAAAATATTCATCCACATCCTATTGTAACTGGCCCTGTTAAAAAAGATGTCCTCTACTTTCCTCAAAGCCACTCTGAAGTTTTGGAAAGTGGCAATAAAGTCTCCCTGGGGCCTGTTCTTCACAAAACTGAGCAACCCCACCTCTCTCTGCATTTCCTGAGTCAGAGAGGTCCTCTGGCTGTTTCTGTCACCTTCTTTTGTAATTTGGTGGGGTGTTCAGTTTTATGTAATGGCAAAAAAATTGAAGTAGAGCAATGCAGGGTACAGAGACATGAAATGGTGGTGGAGGAACCCAAGGAAGCCAGTCCCAGCTGAGCAGTCAGAGATTTGGCTGTGGGCAGGAGGGGCTGTGGGGGGCTCACTGTGAGCCTCTGAGGGGCCCTGGTTGGTGCCCCCCAGCCCACCCTCAGAGGTTTCTGCCATGCAAACAGGGACAGCTGGGAGGGACTTGTCCCAGCCCCATCTGCGGCCTGGCACGCTCAAGCAGACGGGAACTGTGCCAGGGTTACTGCCAGGCTGTGTGGCAGAGAGGGAACTGCAGGGCCCAGTGCCACTGGGCTGGCCCTGCTGGGAAGGAAGGTGCCATCCAGCACACGAGGGGCAGGGCATGGAAAGGCAGACACTGCTTTCTGTCCGTGTGGCAATCAGCACAGTGCCTGTCTTTCAAAGAGAGGGACCAATGAGAGGCTTTGGAGTTTCCTGAAAAGAAGAAACTCCAAGGACAGAAAGCACCATTTCTAGAGCACTGGCAGGGCTAAAATCTCAGCAAGATGAAGACACCTGTATAAATGGATGAGTGGGATTCTGGGCCAGGTTTGCCTGTGATGGAAAAGTCTGCACATAAAGATGGAGGTGTAGACAGTCCCATTGTTCTTCTTCCTGCATCCTTCTAGGAGCAGGAGGAATCCTGTGAAGCACTGAGTTTGGAAAGTCATTGTTCATTGTTTTTTGTTGATCTGTTTTTTTTCCCTTTGGGCAGCATCCATTTGTAAGATTTGCTGAGCCTGCGTCCAGCCTGGTGCCACTGATTGTTTCAGTGAAGAAGAGGAGGGAGACAAGAATGTGATAATCACATCAGGACCATTTATTCCTCAATCAGTTTAGAGTAGGATTGTAGGTTAGGATTAGGATTAGGATTAGGATTAGGATTAGGATTAGGATTAGGATTAGGATTAGGATTAGGATTAGATTAAGGATAAAGATAAGGATAAGGATAAGGATAAGGATAAGGATAAGGATAAGGATAAGGATAAGGATAAGGATAAGGATAAGGATTAGGGTTAAGGTAAGGGTTAGGGTTAGAGTAGGATTGTCTAATAGGACTGCAGAGTAGGATTGAGAATCAATAAAGTTTCTGAAACCACAACTCACCTTGAAGATTCCCTTCCTTCTCACTCTGCGAATAAACTCGAGAATTCCTTCTGAATTGTCTGTTGTTTCTTAAAGGTGGAAAGTGAAACAGTGTCTTTGGCATGGTGTGAAAGTGGGGAAGGATGTTCTTCATTCATCCTCTCCAGACCACACTGCCTTTGGAATATGGCCCACTGGTCTGTTTTTGGCCATCTTTGGTACTTCTATTTTAGGCAGAAAGGGCAATGGCATTTAAAGGCAAAAGCACAGGAAGAATGGGGCAGCCCAAACATCTTATACAGATGCAGGCCTTCAGCTGTGACTGGAGAGCATTTGGGCTGCCTAAATGCAATAATCTCTTTGGCTGGAGGAGAGCCTTGCTCAAGTGAGAAAGCAGAAAGATCAGAGAGGGTGCTTGGGGAGGTCTCCTGTGGTGCAGAGCTGTCAGCGCCTGTGAGGCGAGAGCGGGCCCGGCCTTGCCCAGGCTGGAGCCCCGGCAGAGGCCCGGCAGAGGCCGGAGCAGCCTGAGCCCCGGCAGAGGCAGGCTGGAAGGAGGCCCTTGGAGCTGTAAGAGGCAGCAGCCGAGACCTGGGTGCCTCTTGCTGGGAGCGGGTGAATCCTCCGCTCTCAGAGCCCAGGTGGCAGCTGGCTGCTGCCGAGGGGAAGCGCAGCCGTGCTGGGCATAGCCCGGCCTGGGGGCCATGGCCATCTGGAATGTGCCCAGGAGCAGAGAAAGGCCAAGGGCAGCCGCGGGCTGCTGGGCTGGGTGAGGATTCCTCCTCTTCTGCTGGCTGCCCTGCAACTCCTGCAAAGGCCAGCAGTGTGTGCAGCACTCTGGGTACCGGGGCAGGGAGCCGGGCTGCTCGGCAGGCTGGAACACAGGGCAGCTCCTTCAGGCCCGGCACTTGTGCCAGGGAAGCGAGGCCAGCGTGAGGCAGGGACAGCTTGGCAGGGCCCATCTGCAGGAGCCAGTGCCTCACGCAGCTCTGGGAGGAAGCGCCTGCAACCCTGCAGTTCTGCACTGAGCCAAAGCAAAGGTGAGAGATGCAGAGTGTTTGGCAGAAATATTCAGGCCCACCAGGCCAGCCTGCTTTGTGCTCTGTGGCACACAGCAAGCGCTGTGCAATGCAGCTCTGAGCTGCTGGGAGAGAGGCACATCAGGGATGTGCCTGAGGCATGTGCTTGAGGAGTAAACTGATTTGGAAGGGGGCAGAAGGGTTTCAGCAGGCTATTTGCGTTTTCTTCATTAATTTCTGAAAGAAAGTCATAATGTGTTGCACACAGGTAGGGTTATTAGAAAAGAAAGGCCTTATAAAATCAGGCCTACCTATTGTTATGTTTGCCCGATTATCCCATCATAAAAAAAACCCCAAACAATATTAAAAGTAGTAGCAATTTTAATTGAATATTTAAAATATAAAAATATAAAATTGGATAGAATAGAATTTGATTAAAATAAGGGATAATTTGTTTCTAATAATAGCGCATAAGCAACAGATAACTGCGGGGTACGGAGTGCAGGCCTCTGGGACCCTTGCCACATCACATACAAGCTTGCCAAGTGAATATTCATCCTTATATACCATGTGTCAATGCCGTCTCCTCCCATTTTCGATTCTTCACACTTCTACCTCTGCCCTCATCATCACCTTTACCATCCATATGCCACCACTTGGTTGGTGGTCACGCAAGTCTTTGGGGGTCATCTGATGAAGATTTTGTAGTCCTCCTCTGTGTCCTTTAATTAACCTTTGGGTTACACCAAGCCAATACAATGTAAGCCAAAACTAACATAATTACTACATCTGAGTATTTTGGAGAGTTTTGTCAAAGAGTGGCTTGAGGAGAGAGGACACAGCTGAATTAATTTGGTAAAGATGTCCTAACTAGGGCAGAGGCCTTTTTGCAGGCAGGTGTCTGTTGGGAATTTAGCTGACTAGAGAATGGAAAAGTACAAGACCGTGGCTAATTCCAAATCTTGCACCTGCAAGATAACGTGTCCTTGGGCCTAGCTGAGTATGATAAAGAAATGGACAGTGAGACGTGAGAAGTAGAGAACGTAGGCCCAAAGGAATGAGGAAGAGCTGATGGTATAGTTTAACCAATAGATTGCTTGGCTTACAGAATATTCATAAGCTTATTATTTGCTGTATAAGTGTTTGATGCTTTCTTCAATAAACTGGACCTGTGATGAACAATCTGGTGTCCTGGTCTCCTTCCTTCAACAGAGTATCAAGGCAATAAATCCCTTATAATTAGCATTTTCCTGGGACACAACCAGAGTTCCTTCTTTGTTAATTTTTAGCAACCATTATCTCTTGCTTTCCTCCTGTTCCTGAACATCTGCGGGGGGGGGGGGGCATGGTGCCCCTCCTCTCCCTTTTTCTTCAGCATTAATAATTTTACCTGTTTTAATATTTACAAATATTAATTACTGTATCAATATTGATTCTTGTTTCAATTGTTATCAGCACGAATCATACCTATTTACCACACTGTGGTAAATTCCCAGCTGGCCTGTTCCATCTTCTACGTGCAGCCAGCTAACTTCCCATGGGAACAGTCATGAGTGCAGTTAGCACAAGCTATTGTGCTAAGAAAACTGTTTGCATCTGTAATAAACAAGAAACCTGTCCCATGAGCATCCACGAAAGAAAAATGTAATCACCTGAGTAACAGTGAGTCTTAAAAAGAGAGAGTCTTAACATGTACACACTAATACACCTTCTAAGCAATAAATTGTGTGGCAAGGAAACTACCAGCCAGTTGAAGTTGAACACAAGTCTGTGAAAACAGTATAAAAATTACTTATGTGAATAAAGAATTGGCTTTTCCTGCATGAAGAAACTGAGTCCCGGCTGCTTTATTGACACAGCAATGTGGCTTCACTCAGCAAGAGCACCTGCAGGGTGTATTGATGAAACACTGATGTTTGATTCTCAGAATAGGAAGGAGAGGCATTTAGTCTAACAAACAGGGCATAGTCTTTTGAATTCCTTTAGCTTTAACAGGAGTGCTGAACCATGTATTCCCCCACTGCAGTGCTTACTGTGTGCAAGTGGCTATCTTGGCCTTGAGAATAAGGAGAGTGGTCCTGCTAAGAAGGTAGCTGGAATGCATTCAAAAGGAAGAAAGTGTTTTAGGAGGCTCTTGACCACCAAAGGAGACTTTGAGGAATGGGAATATTTCCCAAATGACTGTGTCAGGAACTGGAGTCATGTCCCAGGCCCTGCCATATTTGATCCATGTTTGAGCAGGTTGACAAGACAATGAAGAAAAGTGTCTTGTTTAGCAGGTGGGACCATGACCCTTGAAAGAGATACAATGGATTGGTCAATGGGTGAGCAGTCAAGCTTTGAAAGGAGAACAATGCACAATGCAGCCCTTGGTGGCAGGGAGTCATGCAGTCATCCTGAGCCATCATAGCCTCATCTCACACGCCAGGCATGTGTGAGCTGCTGCTCTAACTCCTGCTGTAAAATTCCACTCCTAAGCAGGAGATACAAGGCCTAGTTCTGGGCTGAAGGGTTGAGAAGGACGAGATGCACAGCGTTTTGATCCAGGGGATGTCCTGGAAGTGCACTGCCTACCTGCCCCTGCTGCCGAGCACCACGCTCCAACTCCTTCTCCTGTTCAGTGGATTTTTGGGAATCCAGAGGTCAGTATGTATTATATGCTACTGCAACTAATAGAATGAATTTGCTTTGCAAGCCCAGTTTTGTCCTGGGTTATTTTGTGCATGGGTCACCTGAACCTGTGACAATGACCAGCAGGGAGCTACAGGACACTCCTACTCTGATGTCAATAAATTCTGAGAAGTGATTGAAATATGTCAAAAAATTGGAGGTAATGTTTAGCCAGTAAGTTTCAGCAAAGTATTGAATGTGTCTTAGTTCCATGGATACAAACTACTAGGTGAGATTGCTGGGTGTGCAGGGCTTAGGGAAGTGATTCCCTGCGCACCCAGCACTGAAATCAAGTAATGCCTCCTTTCTAACCCTGAGCTGGCAGCAGGGATCAGGCCTTGCTTGGTCATTTTCATTTTGACAACTTCTGTTAGCGGCTAAGAAAGGTCCAAATGAAACCTCCTTCAGCTGTTTTCCTCTGGTTGATCTTTTTAGGCACCAAAGCTCTGTTCCACGGGTGGCCTGGGTGTGTGCAGAGCAATGCAGCCCCCACAAAGCCCTTGGTTTCCCCACGAGTTGCCAGTTTGACTGCTTCCAAAGGGGAAGAAAGGCAGAGATGTACATTCACAGGAGGTCATGTCCAATAAAGGTGCAAATATGTGGGGAGATTTGTTAGCAATTATTTCAGCTGTTATGCCAAGCCAGTGCCTTCTCTCCTGCTTCTGTGCATTATAGGTGAGTAATGTAATAGTTGGCTCTCACAATTAAGAGACAGATATTATGTGGAGAGATATTATGTTCAAATGTAAAGTGCTGTTATTGTAATATGTCCTCCCATAGTCCTCTTTCTTATCCCCCTTGTAATAGTCTCGGTAGTCAGGGCATTTGGGGAGGGCTGGCTTGTGACCAGCAGGCGGGGTGTAACAACAATTGACCTCCAATCAAGATGCAAGAAAATAATCTCCACCACTGGACGGCAGAGAAAGAATTGACTGACAAAACATTGGGAGGGGCTAAGGGTAAAAAAAGCAGGGTATCCCTTTTGTAGATGAGCATGTGGCTGCTAATCATGGAGACTTCCCAGTGCTGCAATCTTTCCTTTTACAGTCTTTTCTTAAGGTTTAATAAATCTTTAAAAACCTAAAGGTTGCCACCTTCTTGTAGTGACATCAGAAGGTTGCCTTGGTGCACGGAAGCCCTGAGTGTCAGAGCCCACTCCTATCTGCCTGACTGGGGTGTCCAGGGCACCTACACTGGAGCGCGGATACTTGCATGTATATACCTAGCTGCCCCTGTGGCTACAGACACTCCCGTTTTAGCTGAACGCCTTGACAGGAGCTTTACCAAACCAGTGGCATCCTAATGCTCTTTCTCTTTCAAAATCAGAAACTCAGTCACTAAGAAAGAGCAGGAAGACATACAAAAGCCAGGTAAGGATACACCCTAACCTAAGTAGAGAGGAAACATCTACTTACTTGTGAAATGTGTCATAAAATAGGCACCATAAGTAATGGCATAGGCAGAGAAAAGCAAAGGAGCAATTCACTCAATCATTTTAACACTGCCCTGCAAGTTTGCAGGCTGTGCTCACACAGTGGAAAAAGCAAGGCTCCTGTGAGTGTGCAACAGCCCACTGACAATTGCATCAATCAGAGGGAACAGAATTAGAATGATTGTGAAGTATGTGAATGAGGCTAGTTGGCCAATGATGATGAAGGGGTGTCCTACTGGCTGGCTGCCTACTCAGGTTAGGATGAGGACGTTGGCGACTAGGGTTCAGAACAGGATTTGTGATAGGGGGCGGAAGGGTATTGATTGTAGTTTTGATGTATGTAGTAGTGGGGTGAGGAATATGACGAGGATTGAGGCGGCTAGAGCTAGTAAGCCTCCTAGTTTGTTTGGGATGGATCGGAGGATGGCGTAAGCAAATAGGAAAGATCACTCGGGTTTGATGTGAGGAGGGGTGACAAGTGGGTTGGCTGGGGTGAAGTTTTCTGGGTCACCTAGGAGGTTGAGGGAGAATAGGGCTAGTGAGACGAGTAGGGAGAGCATTAGTACGAATCCTAGGATGTCTTTGATGGTGTAGTATGAGTGGAAGGGGATCTTGTCACAGTCTCTGGGAATGCCTAGCAGGTTGTTTGAGGCTGTTTCGTGGAGAAAGGTGAGATGGATGAGAGTAAGGCCTACGATGACAAAGGGAAGGAGGAAGCGGAGAGCGAAGAATTGGGTCAGTGTGGGGTTGTCGACAGAGAACCCTCCTCAGGCTCATTTGACTAGTGTTTGCCCGATGTAAGGGATGGCTGACAATAGGTTTGTGATTACAGTAGCTCCTCAGAATGATATTTGGCCTCATGGTAGGACGTATCCTACGAAGGCGGTTGCTATAAGGGTTAGGAGGAGGATGACTCCAATGTTTCAAGTTTCTTTGTTTAGGTATGAGCCGTAGTAGAGTCCTCAGCCGATGTGTGGGTAGATGCAGATGAAGAAGAAGGAGGCTCCGTTTGCGTGGAGGTTGCGGATGAGTCAGCCGAATTGTACGTCTCGGCATATGTGAGCGACAGAGGAGAAGGCTGGATTGGTATCTGCTGTGTAGGGCATAGCTAGCAGAAGACCTGTGACGATTTGAGTAATTAAGCAAACGCCTACTAGAGACCCGAAGTTTGATCATGTTGAGATGTTTGATGGCGCTGGGAGGTCGATTAGGGCTTGTTGATGATTTTGAGGATTTGGTGGTTTTTACGAAGGTTGAGGGCCATTGGTTATTTCTGTATGTGGCTACGAGGATAATGAGAATGGATAAGGTGAATGATCCTAAGTAAGCTTTGATTAGGCCTCAGTGGAGGGTGGTGGCAGTTTTGGTTGCTGTAAGTTGTAGGCTGGCTAGCCCCTCTGGACCTACTGTTTTGTATCAGGAGAGGTCAATAAGGTGGGATGCGATGTTCTGTCCTCCTTTGAGGAAGTTGGTTATACTTAGGCGGTGGGATAGGGAGTTAAAGTATCCTAGGGATGTTGAGAAGTTTGAGAAGGGGGCTTGTTTGGTCAGGATGAGAAAGCTTTAGCTTGGACAACAGGAGCAGGAGCCTCGTGAGGGGCCTTCAGCATCTCCTCAGTGCATCCAAATATTTGAGCCACTTTTGGAAATGACTTTTCCCCCTTTTTTTTTCTTTTTTTCTTTTTTTTTTTTTTTGATTTTTTTTTTTTTTTGTTTGTTTGCTTGGAGGAAGAGGCTGTTCATTTTCTTCTTCTCCCAGCTGAAGTTCTTTTCATCATTATTTTCTGCCCTTTTATAGCACTGGGACTGGGTCTGCTAGAATTTTAATTTCCAAGGTATCACTTCTGGAGAATGCAGTAGTTTTGCATGAGAACACATCATTCTGTGCAGGGACCTTGGTGCAGAAGGAACTGTTGTGGTTCCAGGCCAGCCAGTATGGCCTTACAGATCACTTTGAGCTTAGTAGTGCTCATGCCTTTTTGCAGCCCAGGGAATCAGTGTTTGGGAATTCAGCAGGAGGTCAATGCCCTTGCATTCCAGCTGCTCCTCAGAGGTCACAGGAGCTGGAAGGGGCTGGGCTGCATTTCTGATTCCAGCCAGTTTAGCTCCACCAGTGTGGTCGAGTCCAAGAGAAGAACTTGCCTGAGCACACATGCACAAAGAGTGCCGTTCCCAGTGCAATGCTCTGGGTCTGATCCCTTTCTGTAAGGACCTACATGCTCCACATTCCCCAAGAGTGTGCTTTTTTGAAGCAACAGGAGAGCAATCTCAGGATTGTAGTTGAGCAGGGCACTGGCTACCAAGTTCTGATATCTGTAGCAACAGAGAGGACAGTAAAGAGAGATTTCAGTAACGAAATCTATCTATCTATCTATCTATCTATCTATCTATCTATCTATCTATCTATCTATCTATCTATCTATCTATCTATCTATGTAACATTTACATAATTGAATCTTCCTGGCTCTGGTCCAAGGCAGTTGGAGGTGCAAAGGTCACCTAAAGCATCCCTTTCTGGAGAGGATTAGAGACATGTTCCCTCAACCGATTCTGAGCAGGCAGAGATGTTTTCCCCTCCAGATATGATGGTTTTTCCCTTCAGAGTTGTTTCCCTCCTCTGGCCTCTTGTGCCCTGAAGTCTCCAGTTAATTCTTTAAATTTCTGCCTGTCCGAGAGAGGTGCAACAATTCCATGTTTAGGTGGTGTTTGGTGACTCTGGTCACATATGCATTACATGACACATGGTTTCCTTCACTGGCATCCCCAGGGCTGTGTAAGTGCATTCATTCATGGGGCCTTAGGAGAGTCTTCTCTTTCCCCCAGCAGCAGCAGCAGCAGCAGCAGGGAGCGGTGGCAGGGTCAGGACGAGGAGGAGGTGGCTGCCCTGGCCCTTTGCTCCCGGGCCCCAGGCCAGGAGGGCTCTGGCTGCAGCAGGGCGCTCTTCGGGCAGCCCCTGGCAGCCTCTGCACGGAGCACGGTGCGCTGCCCCGTCCTGCTTGTGCCACTTTTCTTCAGCAATACCCTAGCTTCTCTTCACAAGGAATAAACTCCAGCAATCTAAAAAGAGATCATTCAAGTACAGTTCTATCTGCCTTTGTATTGTATTTCAGGGCATGTATTTTTTTTTTTGTCTAGAATTTCATTATTTTTATGAAAACATGCATTCATACCTGCACATTTTTGTAGTTTTTATTATTCATATACCAAAACACACCTTTTTAAATTCTTAATTTATTGCAGTTTGTAATTTTGAGGTAATATATTTTAAAATGTCACAAAACAACACCCTTTGGGTAGTTTTTCTCACTTTAAAAAAAAAAAAACCCATACGCCATTTTAGTCTCTGTCTCTCCAAGTTGGTTCATACCAGCCTATTTCAAATCAGGGCTACAATACTTTTATAGGATTGAGAGAGGTCCAATGAAATGCACACCAGTGATTCCTCTTGTGCAATGTCATGGCCCTGCCATAAAGCCTCATTTCACTTTTTTTTTTTCTCTCGTTAACTCAAATGCAAATGCACGTTTAGTTGTGAACTTACACAAGATGAGCAAAATCAAAATGATGTGATGAGCCTTTGGGAGCTCCTTGCTGATCTTTCTGCTTCTTCAGCTGAGCAAGGCTCTGATCCAGGCAAAGAGATTGCACTTAGTGCTACACAACCATTTGCTGGAACTCTGCTGATTTCTAGGAACAGCTGGAGGCCTCTATCTCCCCAGGATGTTTTGGCTGAGCCAAGCTTTGCTGGGTTTTGGCTGCAAATAGCATTGCCCTTTCTTTCTTATATCCACAAGTACCATGGCTGGGCAAAAACTGCCACGAGGGGCATCTTCCAAAGGCACTTTGGTCTGGAGTTTGTGAATGAACAAGAGCTTCCTCCACTTCCAAACCACATGAAAAAAATAATGAAAGAGAACTTCCAATCCTTAACGAACAACTGACAATTCAGAAGTGGATCTAGAGCATGGGAATGAAAAGGAAGGCAATCTTCCAATGGAGTTGTGCTTTCAGGAGTTTTTCTTCTGACTCCCACTCACAGCTGGCACTGGAAAAAGTCACATCTCTGCAAGCGGCAGTGTCTTCTGTCTGACATCAGTTGTTTTGCTGCAACAATCAGAACAGGCATCAGGCTGGAGAGAGGCTCAGCTGATGCTAGGAACAGGAGCTGCCCCAAGGAGAAAAAAGAAATGAACTTTTACCTCCCAAACCCATCTCCCCAGAGGCTCAAGCAGGATTTCTCTGGTTCCCAGAAATACAAAGAAATAGGGCGGAGAAGACCCTCTGCAGCTATGTGTTCATGCACAAGACTTTGCTGATGCCATTTGGGTTTGGCCATTTTTTCTTTTCTATCTTTTCTGTATTCCTTGCACATAAATTTAGAGCTCTGTAGGCTACTCGATTTGTGACTACTTTTCCCAGTCCTTTTCCATGGCCTTTGCCTAAGCAGAAAGACAAACTTCCAGAGCTCCAAGTGGCAAGGGGTAGAAGGCCCCAGTGTTATCCTGGTTCTTTCTGGGACAGACCCCTCCAGGGAGCTGGTGGACTCACCATCCCTGCAAGCCTTTAAAACACGACTGGATGTGGCACTCGGTCCCGTGCTTCAGTTGAGATGTTAGGGCATGGGTTGGACTCGATGATCTTGAGAGTGTCTGTCTTCCAAGCCAGTGATTCTGTGATTCTGTGCCTGAGGCAGCTTTTCCTGCAGCCCTGGAAAGGGCTGTGGGGGCCCTTGGCCAAGGACGGGGATCAGGGCTCATGACAAAGAAGCAAAGGGCTCAAGGCAAAGGCTGATAGGGCAGAACTGCCCCAGCGCAGCCCAGAGTGAGCCTCATGTCCTCCTCCTCACCCTGCACCCTCTGCGCTGCCATTTGCGGCGCTGGCGGCTCCTCTCGCTGTGGGGCTCCAGGGCGTGCTTGGGCCGGGCCCCTCGTCTTCGGGAAGCGCTGGAGTCTCGGAGGCGAGCGGCTGCTGCTGTGGCCGGCAGGGGAGAGCTGCGGCTGCGGCCCTGGGCACGGCGAGCTGCCGCTATGGCCGGCTCCTGCCGCGGCTCCTGCCTCTGCTGCGGCCTCTGCTCCTGCCCTGTGCGCACAGACACGGCCAAGGGCTGCCCGGCAGCTCCCTGCCGCTCCGCAGCGGGCCCGGCCGGGCTGCTGCTCTCTGCGGCCTCTGCCCGCCGCTGCCAGCCCCACCGTGCTCCCGCCTGCCTCTGCCGCAGCCGGGCCCACACGGGAGGCAGCATGTTTCGGCCGGCTCGGAAAAGCCCTGCCCGCAAACCGCCCGCCACGGCCTCGGCCTCAGGGCACAGGCTGCCGGCGTCCTTGCAGCTGAGAGCTGGCCCGGGCCACCTGCCGGCCTCGGCCACAGCTCCCGCCTGTTTCTCCATGGCCGCGGCTGCTCGGCACAGCGGGCTGAGCACAGCCAGCGCCAGCAGCAGCTCCTCACGGGCCCAGGCTCCAGGCGCTCCGAGCCCACCTGTGGTAAATAGGTATGATTCATGCTGATAAAAATTGAAACAGTAATCAATATTGGTACAGTAACTAATATCTGGAAATAATAAAATAAGTTAAAAATAGTAATGCCAAAGAGGAGAGGGAGAGGAGGGGCTCCACCCCACCCCCCCCCTTCCCAGCAGATGTTCATCAAGCACCACAGGAAAGAAGCTGAAGATACAGTTGCTAAAAATGACCAAGAACCTGGTTCGGTCCCAAAAAATGCTAATTATAAGGGATTTATTGCCTTGATATGTAGATGCAGTGATACGTTAGTTTTGGCTTACATTATACTGGCTTGGTGCACAGGTGTAACCCAAAGGTGAATTGAAGGACAACGAAGAAGACTACAGGGCCTTCATCAGTGACGACCAGCAAAGACTTGTGCGACCACCAAACCGAGTGATGGCGCATGCGTGGTAAAGGTGGTGAGGAGGGCAGAGACAGAAAAGTGACGAACCGAAAATAGGAGGAGATGGTATTGACATATGGCATATAAGGGGTGATTTTCACTTGGCAAGCTTGTACGTGAAGTGGCAAGGGTCATTGAACTCTGCCCTCCGTACCACGCAATATCTTTTGCTTATGCGCTATTATTGGAACCAAACTATCCCTTATTTATATATTTTCTAAACTATTCAATTGAAATTGCTGCTACCTTAAATATTGTTTGGTTTTTTTATGATGGGGTAATTGGGCAAAACATAACACACCCAACCCCGAATCCCAGCCCTGAGGGGCTTGGCGTTCCAATGCATCCCCTGGGGACAGCAGAGTCGGCTGCTGAGCTCAGCCCATGGTGACACCACCAAGGGACCAATGGAAAATTCACCAAATCCTCATCAGAGACAAGAGAAAACTCCCATGGTGCCTGACAGCCTGAGGCAACTGCCAATTCCAGATCATTCCATCCATGCAGGAAAAGAGGCTTTTACATTAAAGCAAAAAAGAGTAAAGAGTTATAGAAAAGGACGGCAGAACAAACAACAAAGTTATTTGGACTCATGCTTCTTATGTCTGTTAAAAAGGCCAAGAAAATGCACTCCCTGCTCTTCTGACACAGCTCTCTCTGTTCATGATGTGGGACAGTGAGTCCTGATGAGGTGCAGGAGCTGATGCAAGGGACAGGGACGAGGATGCAGCAGGCACAGTGCCAAGCTGACAGAGGGATGATCTCTGGCAGTGGCACTGAAGGAGAAGAGTTTGCAGGCAGCACAGAAAATGTCTCTTTGTTTCACCTCTTCTTTCAGTGCTGCTAAGAATGTAGCCTGGAGCAAGCTGGGAACACCAGAGCCTGGAGCCCTTTCCAGGCAGGGCTGCATCAGACGGGGACTGAGGAGTCCCTGGGGTGGCAGTGAGCAACCTCGGGCTCTGCTCACTGCTGCTGGCATTTTCTATTCAACCATCTCCAAGGACTTCTGTTGTGCTCTGTATTTCTAAGGGTTTTCCCCCTTGTTTGTTTTTGGTTGTCTCCTGCACCTTTTCTTCTCCAAATTTTCCTACCCTGTCAGCAGCAGCCCCTGTCCAGAACTGGCTCTAAAATATCAGCAAAGCAGCTAGGAACAACAATGGGTGGAATCCTGTGGCTCAGGAATTCGTATGCCAGAGCCCTGCCTGTGCCTGTGCCTTATGTCAGGACCTCCTTCTCTGTGCAAAACTAGGGATTAGTGGAGTTTTTTTGCCAAAGAGCTCCTGAGAAGCAAATGTTGTGCTAGGTTTCTCAGGAGTGTATCTGTTAAGTTCATTGCTGGCAAACAGAAAGTAAGGCCAGGGTAGCAGAGCAGCTGGGAGCTGGTCACTCCCTGCAAAGGGCTGGTGTAGGATGTGAGAACACATTCCAGGAGGGGCGAGCAGGGTCAATGTGCTCAAGGTGCTGCCAATGAGGTTTGGGTTCACTTAGAGAGTAGTCAGGAGCGGTGAGCACTGCAAGATCCAGCTGCAGTCCCCATCCATGTCCCTTTCAGTGCTGACTTTAGGGTGTCTGCAGCCTGGATCCAGAGCGCCCTGGGGGGCTCCTGAGGCTGCCTTTGCACTCAGGGTGAGGATGCCCAGGAGCCCCTGAGGCCGGCAGTGGGGACCAGGGCTGGGGCTTGTGGCCTGGCAGGTGTGGCTCTGGGGGCTGTGACATGCCAGGGCATGGGTCACTGTCACTGCCCTCCGCAGCCCTGGCTAGCTCTGTGATGCTCCAGGGACAATGGCAAGAGTGGGGACCTGGCTAGGTTAGGGTTTGCCTGAGCCAGAACCTCTAGGCCAAATGCCGAGCAGTAGAGACCCCTGGAGGGCCGAGTGAAGGAAGCAGAGGAGGCTCTTCTGTGGCGTAAAGTGCAGCAAATTCATCAGGAGAGGCGGGGGGAAGGTTCACAGGAGAGAATTCCCAAACAGAACAGATGTTGAAAGAACCCCCACCACCCCTGTGCATGCATTTTTAAAATCTTTCACAACAGGGGGTGGACACCATATAGTAACCAATAAGTGACACTTGGGGTGTGATTTTGACGGCTACAACAAATCAGAACAAGGGGAAAAGAGAGCGTTGGGATAGGGATTGGATCTTGGGGTGAGGGACAGGGAACTTTCTGGAACAAAGGGTAGGGTTTGGGCTGAGGGATGGGGCAAAGGGGCCAGGTTGTCTTGATAGACAGGGAAAAATCTGGTGAGGAGGGAGGGGATTCCTTGAGGGACACTTGGGTAGGAGGGCACAACACAGGGGAGAAGCTAATTGTAATATCTCAGGGAACACTTGAACATACCACTATATAACAGAACATTTGACTCAATAAACTAATACACTGCAACACAGAAATTCAGGCTTTCAGCAGCTGAGAGGTGGCACTATTAGAACCTGCAGCAGCTGGTGAAAGCCATTTCTCTCCTTCAGGTTCTTGCTGTGTGGGAAGGTGCTGCGAGTTGTGGTGGCTGCACTCCCCCTTTGCTGGGAGGATGATCTGTACCAGGGCAGAGCAGAAGCTGCCATGGTGAGCAGAACATGCTCAGAGCATTGCAGTTCAGAGAATGGCACTGCCCCTGAAGGGCAAAAAGCTTGAAAGCAGAGAATTCTGTGTAGAACCGTTGCACAAATTTTCTCTTCTAGAACATGCCCATTTTTGTATTCTGTAGATGAATACTCTGGGTTTTATAGAATACATGGTGTTTTTTTCTTAAGGGTTTTTGGGAGAACTCTCAAGTTTATTTCTGTTTGTATTTTACATCCAGCATAGATACAGGGTTTTTTATTATTATTATTTTTCTTTAGTAGATACTTAGGAAAAAAATACCTAAGCCTTTTTTAATCCTTTGGGATATTGTGATTAATATTCTTAGAAAGAAAACCTTGTTGAACAAGTGTGAAAACACAGAGAGAGGGAAAACAGAACAGGGCGTGTAATAAGGACTGCAGAACTGAATAATTCCTCCAAGGCAGAATTAGCAAGATATATCACCAAGAATACCTGCCAAGATACTTCCTTAAATCAAGGGAAATGTGACCTGCAGCCATACGAAGTACAGCCAAAGCAAATGAAAACCTTTGGAAAAGAGAGAATTTTGCCAGTGACATCAGTCTGTCTGGATAACTGAGGGATGCCCATCAATATTGCACTACATTCCTCAATATTTGCAATGTTTTTCTCCCAATTTCTGTGAAATGAATAAGCTGCAGTTGTTTACCATTAGCTTAAGCCCTTAGGGGAATGACCAAGCACCATGTATGTTTTTCTGTAGCTGAGCACGACTTGAGTTTCCCAAATCTTCTACAAAGCAGAAGGGAACCACACAGTTACTTGTGCTAATGTTAATGAAGGGTTTCATGAAAGCAGGTGAATGAGAGCATTGCGCTGTAAAACTTCCACATGCAAGAAAACAGGAGTCCACTTAGAATAAAACATATAAGGCTAGCAGAACATCAGAACAGGACAAAATGAAATTGCCAGACAGGAACTGATGCATCAGAAATTAGATGTATCATTTCTGATACATCTGCATGCATTTGCAAGCTAAAACAGAAAAAGAAGGGCAGAGATAATAAGGAACGAAGATTTTGAAATTGCACTGTACAGAACAGACACACGAACCACCAGTGTGAACACAGCTGGGAGATCCAGCTTGGAGATGGATTAGAGTGGAATCCATTCACTGAAGGTCTCTGGTGCACATGAGTGCAAAGACTGAGGAAAAAAGGAAAAAAGTTCAATTTCTGAATGCTATTTAGATTGCTGGAAGCATTGTCTAGAGAACTAAAAATCTAAAGCCTCAGAGAATCTGAACCTAAAACATCCCCAAATGGATTGATAAGGTATGATGTGCACATCTCTGCTGTTTTCAGAGTCAATGAAATTGACAATGAGTGGCTGGAAATTAGGAATGCCCACCCAGATTTTATCTCCATTACTTTAAGAACACCTTAATAAGACACTTCAGGAACTGAACACTGACCTTCTCACCCTGCTCTATTTTACATTTGAATACAGGCTGGTAGAAGCAGAAATCGGGCTTAAATTTCTCCCCAAATTACCTGTTGTACTTTCAGGTTAGGAGTAGATGTAAAATTCAGCTAATCACTCTCTCCATCCCTGAATATTCCACTAGTGAACTGACATACAGAACATCCTTTTTCTCTTTTGTACCTTCCTAAAATGGTTCCCAATGAACAGGACACTTGCATAAATCTCACAGAAAATCACCAAAATTGTTGAAATTAACACTAAATTCCATGGTAAAAGCTTCTGAGAAAAGGCTGGACAGGATCACTGAACAAACTGAAACTTGGAAGAGAAACACGCATTTCAGCACTGATCAAGGGGAAAGAAAAAGAAATGCTGTAACAATTCCAAGTTGAAGGTAAAGAGAAACACAGGAAGCACAGAAAGAACAAGGCCCTGTCAGATGACCTGTGCAAGGTAACTTTGTGCCCCAGCACTGTTAGAGGACATTCCCTGTCATTGGTGCAAGCAGCTGGAGACATAAATGCTGATTGATTTGGGGGCCACAGTCTTGGTAAGTGCAGAGGTGGTTCAATAACGTGACATGAGGGAGTTCCCTCAGAGCAACTGGGATGCCAGAAAGAAGTGAACAGCTCACCACAGCCTGGCCCGCTCGGCTGCTTTTCCTTCTGACCCTCCTGGGGAGGCTCTGACATTTCCTCTGCCCTGATGGAAGCGCAGCTGCTGCCAAGGGAAACGTCCCCACACTCACTCAGTGTTCCCTGTGCTTGCCAGATGTCCCGTCTGCTGTCCCTGTCCAGGAGAGCTGCTCTGCTCGGGAGGAGGAGCCCGAGCGAGAGCCTGGGAACATCGGCGGCTGCAACCCCTCCTGATCTGGCGCTGTTTATGGATGTGTAGCTAGATTTGGATGGTTACAAGTGTAGGGATATTTACATACACTGACTGATATTTGTATAGGGATAGTATGTGTGTATATTGTTATATTGATGTGTGTATATTCATCTGTTTACACACTTGTACAGCTCTGTAGCTGTGCATTTCTATTGCTGGGGTTGTATGGATTTGTTTTTGGTCCATTGATATTTGTGTATTTATAGACAGGTTTGTTATGTTTGTACTATATTGTCATATGTCATGAAATATGTAATGCATGTTTACATGTCTATATTGTTATGCCTATATATGTATTTACTTCTATTTATTATGTATGGAGTTGTATAGTTCTAAAATTCTATTTATTTAGTTCTGGATCTGAGATTCTTTAGAGAGGGATATTGATGTTTCTGTATTTGTATATGGGCTGTATGGTTGTAGTAATATGTAATAAATTTAATTGTTAAACTTCAGTAACTTCAATATTTGTGTACAGTGAGTTGTTGCAGAGGGTTGCAATAAAGTAATTTTTTTTCACTGAAGTTGATATCTATATATTTACATATCACAATTCTCAGACTAAATTAGATTTTAATCTTAAATTGATATTTCTGTGTTTCTATATTGGTAGCACAGGTGTTGCAATTTTAAATAAATTTCATTTGTAAACATAAATTAATGTTTGTGTATTTGTACATTAGTAGTGTGGGTGTAACTATCTGCAATAAATGCAGTGTTTCAGCTGAAGTAAGTGTAGATTTGTGCTACCCAAAGCCATGAGCAGGTGTAAATGCTGGAGGATTTTGGCCATGCCAATCTCCGGCCATGCCCAGCACATGCCCCACCTGCACTCAGGCTGGGCAGGGGAAGCGCAGATTTGGGCTGGCAGCAGAGCCCCACGTTGGCTCAGAACTCGCTGCAGAGGCTGCTGAGAAAACTCCGGGGCTCCACTGAGTACAGAATCCAAGCAGGAGCCACCCGGGGGGCAGCTCTTTAGGAAAGGGCTCCAAGTTTCCCCCTGAAGCTCATCCCAGAGACCAGAAGCCAGTAGGGATCCTGAGCCAGCCCTGCTGCCTTTGGCAGCACTTTGGCAAATGAGCTGCAGCAAGGGGGAGGCAGCAGTGACTGTCACTGCTGCAGGCTGGGGATGAAGGAAGGGCCATGGACACAAGTGCTGAGATGCCCCAAAATCCAGAGGGAGGCTGGAGAGCTGGGAATCAACTTGGCATTTCAGTGCCAAGCTCTCACAGGCACTGAAATGATGGAATCCCTTTGTGTGAAGTGACCTGGAAGAACTGACAGGGAGTTGCTGCTAGGATCAGCAGTAGCAGAAAGCAAAAATGTACAAACACTAGGAGATCATCTAATATCCCCCACAAGCAATGGCTTCAAAAATGATCTCATGTATATATTATATTATATTACATTATAATATATTATATGATACTATATTATGTTATGTTAATCAAAATATATAATATGCGTGAAATTTAATGCACATGTATTTTTGGACAATTTCATTTTTTGATATATATTTTCATTTAAGATGTCTATTTGAAATAGTCTTTCAGCTTGGGAGAGTGTAGTTTTACAACAGTGCAAAACCATCTGCACACACAGCAGTCAGCCCCTGGGTGCATGCATGCACACCCGCCCACTGTGCTTGCTCTTCTCAGCATCTCGAGGCTGCTCTTTGCACAGAATTGGGATGAATTTAACTCGACAGAGCCACGAGTGGGGTGTCCAGCTTGTCATGAACACTCATGTGGCAACCAACAACACAGAGGTCTCAAATCCCATTATCACAGGCCATTTCATTCCTGCTGGGCAATGAGGAACTCTTAAAGGACACAGAAAAGGGGTGGAAAACATTGGCATCATGCTACTGCTAGTGTCCTCCTGGAGGAAAATCTGTTGGGTTTCTTAAGGTGGTAGCTTTCCAAAACCTAGGAAAACTGCTCAGCACTGGTAGCCCAATTGTGAATGGTTTTCTTGACTTGGAAAATCTGGGGTGTTAACAATGGACTCTGTCCTTGGTCCAAATCACCTGCCCTCACCTGCAGACAAAAGCACCACCACCAGCACCAGCAGCTACATCAGTCAATTTTCTCAAAAAGCTGTGTTAAATTTGGGAAAGGAAAGGAAAACACATCAGACACTGTGGATTAATGACAAGACTCTGAGGAACAGTTCCAAAGCAAAGGGCAGCAGCTTCTCTCTGGGCCACTCCTTGTGCCCCAAGGCAGCCAGGCTGCCCTGGCTACCCAGGACCCTGTGCCCTGCGGGCTCTGCAGAGCTGCACAGCAGGGAGGCAGCTTCGGGCACCTCAGCCCCTGGGCAGGAGGGGCTGCTTGCTCTGCAGGGCTGCCTGTGGGCAAAGCAGGATGCTGGCCTTCTCCTCTTGGCGCCAGCCTGGCCTTGCAGGGCTAATGCTGTTCCTGCCTCAAATGTGCTAAAGACAGACTTGTTTGTTTCCAGCTCTGCGCAGGTGTGATTTGCACCACAAAATACTGAAGGACTAAGGCCTGAACCACAGACCCTGATTGATGCCTCAACAACAGGACCTGAGCCAAAGTTGCCCTCTAGATGACCTTCCCAAACCAATGTTCTATGTATCTGCTCCTTAACTAAGTGTTATTATCAAAAGGATTGTTGCATCCATTCACTGGTGAAACACGTCTTCACCTTTCTGCATGAGGAAAATGGACAAGGCCACACCTGGCCTTGGTTCCTCCTTGAGCCCTGAGCAGGCTCAGGGGAAAACCAAGAGGAGAATGACACCAGCTGTGCCCCCAGCAGAAGCTCTGGCACATTGCTCGTCCAGCACTGTCAGAGCCGGGCTACTCTCACAGCGCACTCGGGAGCCTCGTGGGCACCAAAGGTGGAGGCACCGCAGGATTTCCCGGTTCCCGGCCGTGGCACTGCAGGGCTGGGCTGGGACAGCTTCCCCCAGCTGATGTGCAGCTCTGCATGAAGGGGAAACCATTGGGCTACCTGGTGGTGGATCTTCCTTAATCACCAGAGGCACCCTTTTGTAATAATGCTGAGGTGCATTGCTTAGCTTATCCTTTCCTGACTCTTTTTTGCACTTCTGCATTACAGGAAATCACACTGTTCCTTCAGCTGATGTGTCTGCATCTCTGACCCTCCCCACCATCAAAACAAACACACAGCCAGTTTAGCATGAGACCTGCCTCTCTGCCAGCCCATCTCTTGGCAAACACCCCTGGTGGCCATCTCCACAAATGAAATTCCCACTTTGCAACTTCCTTTTCTGCAGGCAGGTGAGAAAAGGAGCCACTCCCATCTCTGGACACCTCCAGAAACCAGCTGCTTTCAGCAATCACAACCCTGAAGTATCAACCTCCTTCCTTAACCTGCCACAGAGAGCTCCCACCAAGAGGCCTTTTGTCCGAGGATACCCACAGAAGAGCTGGAGAAGGGAGCAGTTTGAAACACAACTGCTTCAGAGTTTAAACCTGCCTTTACCAAATGAGCACAGACCAACCTGTCCCAGAGGGAAAAGCAGGCAGGAAAGAGAAGCTCCTCTGCCACATCTGCAAACTCTGTGCTTCCTTCTGTTCCAGCTGGAGAGTGGAGGCCATGGGCTGCACCTCACTTTGGGAAGGAGCCCTGGAAATTAGGCTGATCTGGGAGGGCAGCAAAAGGAATTCCCCAAAAAAGTAGGAAAAGATTGTCTGGAAGGAATAGATGATGACAATATTACTGCAGAAAAGCAAAAAAAGAATAATTGTGACGAACAAAGATTCCCAGACCTGAGATGGAGATCTTCGGGTCATCTTCGATTCCCCCACTGCCGGTGTGCCTTGGTGATTTTGGGGAAAAGAAGCGTTTGGCCCATTCAGCCTTTGTACTGGCAGCAGGGTGCAGGCCTGTGGCAAGGCCGAGCCTGCCTCGTGGGCTGGGCCTGGGCTGTTGGGCTTGGGTCCCTGGGCCAGGGCCATCTCCCGGCCTCCTGATGGGGTTGGGGGTTTTGCTTCCCCCTTCTGATCCTGGGACACCGCTTTGTGGGCCAGATCTGGGGTTCCTTGTCCGTCCACATGGGCCAGGGTCCCCCAAGGCCTCTCTGGCTGCTCTGCTGCTGCTGCTCTTTCAGACAAAGACAAAGGGACAAAAAGACAAAAAAAAAAAAGGAAAAAAAAAAAAAAAGAAAAGGGTTGAAAGAGCTGGCAGCAGCTCAAAAGCATTTTTTTTTTGATGACTGTCAATGGACTTTTGATAACTATTGATGGATTTTTCTGTAGCAAGCCTGTTTCAGGACCAAAAAGGACTTTCAGAGATGGCAAAGAGGAATATCTTCAGTCCATGGAATTTTCCTGAAACTCAGCTCCTTGAACTTGAATTTTCTTTGCATTGTTTTTGCTTTATCTTATATTGTAAAATTGTTTTAGTGATATGATAGAATTTTATGTTCTACAGGTGAAGAAATTCCCTGTTCATTCCACAGGAGCACTTGAGTGATGTTTGATTGGCAACAGATAACCTGTCAAGTGTTGGTCCTTTCCTCTGCATGAGCCCAGCAGAGAAAATTACAAGCATTTTTCTTTTAATTTAACTAAATAAAAAAAAGGTGACATGTTGCAGACATCTTTTATGAAAAATCCTTTCTTAGGATTTTTCCTCCTGAGAAGCTGCAGTTTCAGCAACAAAATGTAAACAATGATTATCTGCTGCTGTGGAATGCAACAGGTCCACCTGTGATTGGCCCATCTTGGATGTTTATAATGAGTGGTCAATCAAGGACTGAGCTATCTCGGACAAAGCCCGAGAGAGCTGCCTTTTGTTATCATTCTTTTCTATTCTTAGCTTAGCTAGCTTCTGAGAGGAAACCTTCTTTTTCTTTTTAGTACAGTTATAATGTAATATATATATCATAAAATAATAAATCAAGCCTTCTGAACATGGAGTCAACATTCTCGTCTCTCCCTTCACCTGAAAACCCCTGTGACCACGGTCACAGGAGGGTCTCTTTTGCCTTGGTGAGTCCTCAGCCCTCTGTGATACACCTCACCTCAATGCAGACTTCAGGTGCTTTGTTGTTTTCTTTTTCTTCCTCCAAAACACCAAGAGATCAAAATTCTTGGTAAAAACAGGACTTCTACTTTCAGTAAAAGTCAAAAAGAAGCTCTGCAAGGCTTCTTCCTAGATACAGATAAAATACTCTGGTGATCTTATCACACCCTGTTCTCAAACTTTTGGCTCCAGCTTCTACTCTGGAACACCATGACTTCCTTGTAATCTGAAAGAGGGAACAAATCAAACCTCAAGAACAGGTCCTACCTTTAAAACCAGTGTCCCTCCCACCAGAAACTTCTTTTCCGGTTGTGATAGATGAGTCATGTGATGATTGACTCTCACAATTATTAGACAAATATAATGTATGTGAAAAGAGCACATTATATGGCTCTATGCAGATATTTACCATATGTATTTTGATGTATTGATTAGTAGTGCTGTACTAACATTTTAATAATATGATGAATGTAGTCTTGTAATTGAAAGGTAGCTTTTGTAATTAAAATAAGAACTGTGTCAGTGGGATTTTTTTAAGAAAGGAATGAGGCACTCGCACCCGATAGCAGCCACAGGAAACCTAAATCTTTCAGAGAAAAGAATTTATTGCCCTCTTATCAGAAGAAACGAACTTCTTCCTGCCTTGAAAGCACTGTTAGGATTAGAAGGAAGAAGTTGATGATGACCAGACAGAATCCTGTATTTGAATGGAATTTATGCATCATGTATGAAGTGTATGAATATGCAACGGGCCATTCCTTTTAGGGGTAATCCTTTGTTAATGTGTGTCCTTTTTCGGGCTCCTGCTGCCCAGAAAAAGGTGCCCGGACATCCGTAACTCTTTGTCTCTATTGTCTCATATTGTCCTAATTCAGCTTGTCCAAATTATTCTAATTGCATTTCTATTTTTATAACAATTTCATTACTAATGAACTTTTAAAATTTTAAAAACAAGTGATGGGCATTTTTCACAATGTATACAGGTTAAGAAAAGTTTATAGATTTATAGTTGTGCTGTACCCCTCACATGGTTATCAAGGGACAGCTGGGGTTGGGACATCTGGGAGGGCTGGCGTGTCACTAGGGCCACACCTGACCCCCAATCAGGATTTGAGGAAGAGATCTCCACCAGTGGACAGCGAAGAAGGGGCTGATGGACAGAACTTCAGGAGGGGTTAAAGGGTTAAAAAAAGAAAACCTCCATTGTGAGGGGCCTGAGAACATGGTGGGGAAAATCTTTTGCTCCCGGTGCTGTAACCTTTTTTCTTCATTCAATCTTCTGTTGTATTTTTGATAAGGTTTAATAAACCTTCCTAAACTATGAAAAGTGAGTAGCTATTTCTCACACTGTGGTCTGCAACTCTCACTCTTTATTACAATAGAATGCTTCTTTTTATTAGATTTACATCAGTTCCATATGCTTTTATGAGCTTTTATGCCTTTTTATCTGTATATGTTTATTACCACTATCTGCTTATTGCAACATTCCAGAAATCGCTTTTGACTCTTCTCTCCATATTCCTGCAGAAGGTCAGGTCACTGTGGGTTTTACACCAATAAAAATCCAGGTTGTTCAGATCCTAGGTGTGATGGGCAGGCACAATTTCCCTGCTGACACAGGGACTGAAGACAAACCCCTCTGTTGTCACTGAAAACAAAAGAAAGGAGGAAGTTTCTGCCCTTTGGAAAGTCCCCGTTTGCCCTGAAGGACTCTGCCTCTTCTTTCTCAGCAGCAGCTCAGCAGCTGGACGCCAAGAAGGACAAGAGAGGGAGGGGTGGTTGCTTTGTGTGACAATCTAACAGCCCTTGCAAACAAGAGCTGAGTCTGTCAGTAACATCTCTGCAGAGGCAAGTCCTTGCTGAGGATGCAGAGCTGAGTCACTTGTGTTTAGTTTGCATCGAGTTAATGGCATGGTGGGTTTTCATGCTGCAGGTGTGGCCCCTGTGACAGCAGCCTGTTCATCCTTCAGGGGGTTTGCACCCACAGGGACAGTGCTGCTCCTGCCAGCACACCACAGCTTGTCCTCATGCCAAAAAGTCCAGGCAGAACTTCTTAAAGGAGCATTATCCTTTTGCTCTCAAACCAAAGATTTAGATGTAATGGTATAATAGAAACAAATCTTTTCCCGTTGTCTGTTGGGACAGGAGGAGAATCCTATCACATCCAGATAGCAAGGCACTGATTTCACTTCTACTCTGGAAATGATTTGCAGGAGCAAGTAAAGTAAATTCTCTGCTAGAACAATGAAGTCCTGCCACTCTAAATCAGTGTGGTGCCTGAAGGGTTTTGTAGCAGGTTTGCACCTAAGTTGACGCTCAAGAAGTTTATGAGGTCCAACATAGACCTAAGGTTTGCACAGCAGAGTTTAGGCTGACAGCTAAGGGAGCGTAAATTAAATGGTCTTTCCAACCCAGAAGGCTGATGAGAGTTGTTGGTATTTGTGCTGTCCTTCCTTGTTTAAAGGATAGCAACATATTTGATGAGACTTTGGAATTGCAGCTAAAAGTCATGGCCAGATTTAGTCACCTAAGTGGTTGTTGTGCATTTCTAATTGTGAAGGTCAATATCAGTGTAACTGCTTCTGGTAATACAAAAGGCTCTTTCAAGACACTTCTTAAGAGAAATGTCTTTTTCCTTTACACTCTTAACTGCAAAGCCCCTCCAGGATGTACAGCAAACAGGTTATCTAGATTGTCCTTTCTTAATAACAGGAAACTTCCCCTTTAATCAGCCTGAATTGCACAATTCTCATCTGTATGAAGGAATTTCATTTAGTCTCTGCTGTAAAGAAGTGATTTCTATGCAACAGGGCTGATAAAGGGCAGACCCAAATTAACAAGAGGGGTATTTGTAAGAGCTGCCATTACTCATCACACACTTTAAACAACCCATACCGCCGAGCCCAAAGCTAATATGGCTCTGTGTTAAACATTTCTGATGGATTACACATCCTTGTGTGAAGATGGAATTAGGATTTAAAGCCAGTATTTTTGCATATACAAGCATTGTGCAAGAACATTGCATCTTCAAAATGGAAACCAAATATCACCTGTACAGGGTAAATGCTGCAATAACATGAATATACTTCTCCCATCAGGTTCACAGGCAGCTTAACCAATTCTGTGCTTGCAGATAATCTGTTCTGGCATCTTTTGGGGCCCTGAACCAGGAAAGTCACACTGAAATACTGTGAGACCATGAAAATTTCTCCAGATCCAAACCAGTCTCCAGGTGACACAAATGACTGCAGCAACCTCCAACAACGCAGCAAAGACAAGGTTTGCTGTGTTCTCTTTGTCATTGTGGGTTTGTAATTCAGACTCACAGAGGAGCTTGAGTTGGAAGGGGCCTTAAAGACCCTCTAGATCCAACCCCTCTGCCATGGGCAGGGACACCTTCCACTAGACCAGGTGGCTCAGAGCCCCTGCGAGGTTTGGAAAATACCCAAGGACACCTTTTCCTCTGTTTTGCAAGGTCAGATTTCCATGCTCACTTTCACAGATGGCTCCAGTCTCACACAGAACATTGCTGATTGGTCACTCTTATCTCCACAGCCCAGGAGAGATCCTGTTTTGGATGGCTCTCACTGCTCTCAAGGCCCCAGGGACCAGCCACTGCCTCTCCTCCTTCTGCTTTCCCTTCCAGGATCAGAGATTTCCTGCTGCTTCCTCCACACCTGAGACAACTGGAGGAGATGAGGGGCTGAGGATGTGGCTTCTGACAGAGAGTTGATAACGCTCAGCTGAGTATTTTATTCTCCTGCCACTAAGCTGTCAGGCTGCTGCTGAAGTTCCTCCTGCTTGGAAAGGGCTGGTGTGAGCAGCAGGAATTGTTGCTGGCTGGAACTTTTCCAAGAGCTGAACAAAAGAAGCATTTTGTGGAAGGCCACCAGCTGCCCTTGGTCAGCAGCACAAGGTGTGAGGTCCCCTTTGAAGGCCATCCCTGCACAAGGACAGCCTGGCCTTCTCCAGTGCCCAGAGCACCTTCCAGGCTTTCGGACCGGCCTCGTCCCTCACTCTGGAGAAGCAGGTTGCTGTTGGAACTCTCATATCCACAGTTTCTGGCTGGATTGCCGTGTCTTACCACAGACAGCCCTGGACACACCAGTACAGACTCCATCTGCAATACAAGGGGACTTTGTTCCAGCTTTTCCCTTGGACCAGCGTGCAGCAAGCCCACCTGGGCCTCATTCAGGTCTGTCTGGGCTGGTAGTCAGCTTCTGCTGGGAATTTAAAGCTTTTACCCTACTTTCCACAGCAAATAGTGGAGCAAACCCAGCTGCACCAACCCCCAAATTTCACTCTAAAAACCACACTTTTCATTTTCCTCTATTCAAGCCTTGAAGAAAACAAACTTTACTTGAGTGAGCTGGAGGCACAGTGTCCTCCAAGATCATTCTTGAGTAGGACAATATTGCAGGGGAAGACTGGCAAACCCAGAGTTTACTGGTGCTTAGGAAGCTTTGCCAAACCTTCCCACGTGCGGTGCTCTTGCACCCTCCTGAGCTCCTGGAGCCCTCACTCAGCTCAGGCACAGTTTGGACAGAAGGGGATGGTTCCGTCTGTCACACGTGGAGACTGGAGGAGGGAAGACTTTGCAAACACTGCCACGAGGGCAGGGCTGTTTTCATTGATGGTGCCAAGGTAGTATATCATCTTTGATTAAATGTGAGGTGCTGAAGGGCAAAAATTCTCAGTGATAAGGAGAGAGTGTCTCCACTCACACAGCGAGGTAAGTGAAGGGGAAAGAGCAATCTGTATTTCATGGGAGGTGTTCAGTTTTTAAGAAAACATTTTTGCAGAAGAGTGCCTAGGCCGGGGTGATTCAGAGCATTTTATCAGCCTCACAGAGTATCCCCACATCTGCTTTGCCACATTTTCTCTCTTTTTTTCATTGTGAATGATTTCTCCTGCCAGGGTTGCTCCTGCTTGGAGTTCTACTCTCAGTGGAGCCCCGGAGTTTTCTCAGCTGCCTCTGCAGCAAGTTCTGAGCCAACGTGGGGCTCTGCTGCCAGCCCAAATCTGCCCTTCCCCTGCCCAGCCTGAGTGCAGGTGGGGCAGGTGCTGGGCATGGCAGGAGATTTGCACGGCCAAAATCCTCCAGTATTTACATCTGCCCATCGCTTTGGGTAGCACAAATCCGAGAACACCCATCGCAGCTGACAAACGGCATTTCTTGCAGATTGCTACACTAGCACTGCTGATCCACAAATACACGAGAATCAATTTCAGTTGCAAAATGTCATTTATTACAAAGTGCTACACCCACACCGACAATGCAGAACTATACAAATCTCAATTTAGGTTAAAAACAGGAATTTATTATATTATTACAACCTGTCTATGTAATAATATATAAATACCAACTTCAGTTTATTTATTGCCAACCTCCACAACAACTCACTATACACAAATATCAATAAGGTGTTTAACAACTTAATTTATTACCTATTACTACAAGGATTAGGCCCATCTAGGAATACAAAAATATCTCCATAGATATGTAAATAGAATTATATCTAGAAACAGATAAATATACATATAAAAATAGACATATACCTATACTAATACCAATATTCCTATTTTAAAAGCCATATAACAAAAATTATATCAAAAGAGATACCTACACAAGTTTACCCACAGGAAATAGAAATTAACACAGATATAACAATATCCATGTATACACAGAGAAATTTATAAACATATATGTAATTTCAAAACAAATATATATACATAGCATACATTCATAACAAAATAAACATACATAAATATAAGAATATACACATGGAAATAAACACATACAAATAGCAAGCCACATATGGAAATACACATGTAATAATCCCTGTCTACATTCAAGTCCGTTTATCTGTAAACAGAACATCAGGCAGAGGGATCCCAGCTGCCCCATCTTCAAAGCCTCTCGCTCGGTCTCCTCCTCCCGTGCAGAGCAGCTCTCCTGGACAGGGACAGGGACAGCAGATGGGACATCTGGCAAGCAATGGGAACACGGAGTGAGTATGGGGACGTTTCCCTTGGCAGCAGCTGCACTTCCATCAGGGCAGAGGAAATGTCAGAGCCTCCCCAGGGGGTCAGAAAGAGAAAGTAGCCGGGCGGGCCGGGCTGTGGTGAGCGCAGCCGCGGTGGGACTGTCCCGCAGCCCCGGCAGCCCGGCAGAGCTGGCACAGCTCCCGGGCCCTGCGGCACAGCTGCCTTGCCCAAGGACAGCCCCTGTGCCAGCCGGGGCAGCTGCGCTGAGCAGCCCCAGCACGGGCAGGGCCCGCTCCTGCCCCGCCGGGCAGTGCCCACGGCCACAGCCCACGGCAGCCTCAGCCCCACCTGCCTCCCCGGGCCTGTGGCCTCAGCGGGGCTCTCTCCAGGCTGGCAGCAGCAGGGCCCCGTTCACTGCTCTTGCTGCTGGCCTTCAGCTCCTCCCTGCTGGCTCCCATCAGTCTCCGGCTGTCCTCAAGGTCTTCATGGCAGCTGTGGCAAAAGTGGAGGCTCTGGAATTGCTTCCAAGGCCTGGCAGAGCTGCAGCCCCGGAGCCCTCTGTGCTCCCTGCTGGCCCCCTCCATCCCCTCAGCCTCGCCATGCTCTCGGTGAAGCCCCAGCCCCCTTCAGTTTCTTCAGCCCCTCACAGTCCTCTCACCCCCCTCAGTCCCTTCTGATCCATCCCGTCCCCTGAGACCCACCACCCTGCCAGCCTGTGCCACTTCCCTGTCACCTCAGTGCCACCAAGGCCCTCGGCTGCCCCACAGCCCTCAGCCCCAGCAGCAGCTCAGGGTCACCGTCCCTTCAGCGCCACGGCCCCCTCAGCCCCCTCAGTCTCACCGTCCTTCAGCAGCTCCTCAGGGACAGTGCCTGGGGCCAGCGGCAGCTCCCACCGCTCCAGGGACAGCCGGGGCTGGAAGTGCTGCTCCGCCAGCTCGGACCCAGCACAGGGACAGGGGACACTGGGGGCAGGGGGGAAAAGCAAGAGGTGAAAAAGGCAGCTGAGGAGGGAAAGAGCTACAAATGCAGCCTAGGCTTGCACAAACAGCAATCCTTCCATCAATGTCTCCAACTAAACATTCCTATTCCTCTTACTATATAACTATACACACTTATAAATCCAACTTCATACATATATATATTTTTTACTCTACACATATAAAAATCTAACTCTGAAAATCTATAAATGTAAATATATAACAAAATATAATTATATCCCATCTATAACTATATACACATCAATATATGCCCATATAAATAGAACACTATCATCTATAAATGGAATTATAACCACTAATAAATAGAACCACAGAAATTTATAAACATATCTACAAACAGAGGAGCTCTACCTGCCTGATGGTCACAGGCTCTCCCCTGTCTCTTCCTGCCATGCAGGGCAGCCCTCCTGGAGATGTTGGTCAGATGGCATCTGGAAAGCAAAGGGAATGCTCAGTCAATATTGGCCCTGTCCTTCTACCAGGGGCTGTCAAAGATGGCCTGACAGGCAGACTCTCACTTGGCAATTCGAAGCAATCTGTCCTCAAAAGAACAGGGACCATTCCAAGTGTTCAAAAGTGTGTTTCAAAACACTGAAGTATCTTGATAAAGTCTAAGCCCCTGCAGTGCAAAGGGCACCCAGGAGAGCTTGAAACACAGACAGCCCCAGCTGCCACAAGGAAGCCCAGCCTTGTTCTTTCTCTGAGCTGACAGAGACACCTCAGTCCTCACTGAAAGGGCTGAAGCTGAAGGTGCTGGGAGCTGAGTCATGAACCAGCTCCATTACCTGCCATCTACAAACTGCCCTCTGCAGTGAGCAGCAGCTGCTCCAACTTGATCATCAGCTCTGGCAGGAAGGGCTGGGAGGGACAGAGCTCCCTACGAGGTCTGCAGGCTGCACCAGCTTGGCTAAGGGATGGATGCAAAGTGCTCCCTCTCTCCTCTTAGGCCTCCCTAATCAAGGGTCATTCAAGCTTTTCCTTCTGATACTGGAGTTACCGTGATTTTTCAATTACTTGGCCTCTGATGTTGTGCTCCTTGTTTTTCTTGTGGGTCACGACCACTGGTACTACATTTAGTCAGTGATTTGGACTTCTACCCTGAATTTTTGCTCTTTTTTTTCCCCTGCTCGTTCAAGTGTCGCTCAGCCTAGCCTCCCCTGGCACCCTGCAGTAAATTTATCCACCAGCTTCAGCACAAAACTGGGACACCCGGCTTGGTGACACAACTCCCACAAGGTCAGGTTTATTCCCTGCTCTCTGCCCCAGCAGAGGACTCTGTGTCAGACCCTCTGGAGAAGTGTGGAGGGCAGGGCTCAGGCAGGTTGTGCCCGTTCAGGATTTGAACTAAAGGCACCAGGAAGCACCAACCCTGCTCAGAGCAGCCATCTCACAGCTCTCTAAACCAGTGGGGGCTCTGTCCTTACCAGGCTCCTCGGGCTCCTGGGAACTGTTCCTGCAGCTCTCGGTGCCAGATGAAGCTTCCTCTGCTGCAGCTCTGTTCACAGGCTCCCCTCCTGAAGAATCAGGGGCAACACCAACATTGCCCTGAGCAGAAAAACAGAAAGAAAGGAACCCAAAGATCATTCACTATTTTGCTGGAATCATATGAGGGATACAATAACTGTCCTTCTCCACTCCCAAAGGACATGGAGCACAGAGGAGGGAACACTGCCCACACGGTTCACATGACAAGCCTTTTAAACTCAGGATTCAGGGGGCTAAGGTGAAACTGAAGCTCTTACAAAATGACCTTTGAGACAAAACATGAACACAGAAAACCAGAAGACACCAAGTGAGGGGACATGCCCCCACGCTCTGACCCTGCCTTATCCCAGAGCTGTGAGAAATCAGCCAACACAAAGCCAGGGGCTCTCCTTGCTGCCAGCACGGCTGCCAGCCCTGCCCAGGGCTGTGTGCTGCAAACCCACAGGCAAAGCACACATTTCTGCCTGGCAGTCTCAGCACCCCCAGCGAAGCGCTCACACAGCCCATCACAAGGTGCTGCTTCTCCGAGCCCTCTGCTGCTGCCCCGCGTGTGTCGTCCAGGCAAACATGGATGCACCCAGGCTATTTCCAGGATCACATTTGTGATCAGTGGCAAAAATCGGTAAATCATTAGGGCAGGGAAAAAAACCAACCCAAAAGACAGGAAAAGCCAGACAACCAAGTAGTGTTTCCATTCCTATACTCTATACTGAGGAAGCAAATGTCCACAATGAAGCAAATTACCTTTGGACACAAAGATATTCTCCCTATGACCAGTTTCATAATATTCATCTCTTCTGCCATAGTCCGTCCACCAGAACCCTAAAGATTCTAAAGATGGTTCCAAGCCTGCAATGTTTCCTTTTATTATGGAATAAAAAGCTTCTCTAAGCTGCTATGTGTGACTTTACAGAAGACAAAAGTCATGCCACTTGAGAATAAGGCATTGGCAAATCCAAAAAATCCCACTCTCCCCCTTGAGTCATAATCACAAATTTACTGCAGGCAATGGGTCAGCACATCAACAGAAAGAGAGACATTCTTTGGCCAACACGTGTAATAATCTGCAAAAGGACAGAGAGCTGCAGCTGCAGCCCAGCCCTTGCTTTGCCTTGGCCTTCCCACCCAAAAGAGGCACAGCCCACATCTGCTGCAGCTGCAACAGAGGCACCTCTGGCATGCCCCTCCCTGCACGGGACACTTGGCCTTCAGTGCCACTTCTCCAAACACTCTTCTCCTCTTTCCCAGCAAGTAAAACCTCTTCTTCATTTCTTCTTCATCTCCTCTTTTAGAAATCTTTATTTACCAAGAATAATTCAATAACTAAATAATAATGAAATAAGTTCAATTCAAGAAGCCTTTGCTTCTCAACCGTGTAACAAGGTTCAAAAGCTCTCAGTCCAGCCCCTTTTATCCCCATCCAATGGAATTACCTGTGCAGAGGGAGATCTTTCAGACAGGGACCTCCTGATCTCCCAAATCATTTTCTCTACGGCAAGGCCCAGATCTGCTGGTGGCCATTCCTCCTCCCCAGGTGCGTTCTGTGCTGAGCTGGAGGCCGTCCATGCTGCACAGGCTGCACTGCCGGGTGGAGTGCTGGGCCCTGAAGTGCCCGGGGTGGCTGCAAGAATCCAAACACATTGGTCAGGCTCCACAACGTGGCTGTGGGACACAGAGCTCTAGTGCTGCTGTGGATCAAACATCACGGGAAGCACACAGCAAAACCAGGCAGAGAATCTTTTGGCCTCCTAGGTGCCCCTTCCTAGTAGGCTTGACAACTTCTGGCCGAGAATGACAGAGCCTTGTGGGAAAATACTTCAAACGGTCACTTTTCAGGACCTTTTGGAAAAACAAGGCTACAACTCTTTTCCTACCTCGTGCGTAGGTAGCTGGGGGCTGCTGCTCCCTGTGGAGCTGCTGGAAGCTGCAGGGCTGGATGGCGAGCACCTCCCGCTCGGCCGAAGGCAGCTGCTCCCCGTAGAGCTCCTGCAGGCGGCTGCGGGGCCCCTCCCGCCCGAGCGGCTGCGGCTCCCCGTGGAGCCCGAGCAAGTGGCAGGGCGGGATGCCGAGCACCGCCCGCTCGGCGGGCGGCGGCCGCTCCCCGTAGAGCTCCTGGAAGCGGCTCGGCCCCTCCCGCCGGGCCGGCAGCGGCCGCTCCCTGTGCAGCAGGTGGAAGCCGCAGGGCGGGCGCCGGGCGAGCAGCGGCCGCTCCCCGGGGTGCTGCTGGAGGCGGCCGGGCCGGGGGCTGCGCAGCTCCCGCCCGTCCGGCAGCGCCCGCTCCCTGTGCAGCTGCTCACCTCTTGCCTGGCACCAGCTGCTGTGAGCACCACAGAGACACAGGATTTTAGCCTCCAAAGACCTCTGTGGTTTAACTCCCTCATCTGTGTGTCACAGGGCCCAGAAGATCCGCTCTCTGGTGCAGGGAGCTGGCAAGTCATCTATTTAGCACTTTCCTGGCTAAATAATGCAAGAGGTAAGAATGGGAGAGTGGACAGCAAAGTCCAGCTTCATAATTTCTGGTAAGATCAGATGAAAATACTGAGGACTTATTTTAACGTGAGAATAGGGAATAGTTTTAATATTCAATATGATTAATTTACAACAAATTCTAAGGATATTAGCTGTACATACACCATGTTTCTTTCCCTGGATGATCATTTATCCACATAACATTGCAAACCAACAATTAGAGCAGCATTCCCTGTGCTCTGATAATACTCTCTGGTGTTCCCAGGCTCAGGATGCTCAAGTGAACGATGTGTGGGCTGTGCAGCGGCTGAGCGAGGCTGTAACAGCATCGTGGAGTCATGAAGCATCATGCAGGAAAGCCTGGGGCTCCTGTGCCAATAGAGTTTCAGGGCAAAACTTGTAGTAAGCTGGTGTTTTCTTGCTTCCAGTCTTTTCCTCCTGGCTCTTAAATTGTGGCCAGAGGATGAGGTTGGTTGTGGCCTGGTTTATCTGCAGTTCCAAAGCAATGCATCACTCTGCAGTCCTGTGAGGGAAGCCTTTGGTATCTTTCCAGTCTTTAGTTTTCCTCAATTATTCATCTGAGGGTTGCTTAATTGCTGAGTCTCCTGCTTTTAGATAATATGGGGAGGCGTGAAGGAATGCTGTTCAGACACAAACTGTTCCCTTCTCAGCTTCAAAGGGCAAATAGAAATTCTCTCCCTGTTCTGTCTCTCGGGCTGCGGTGACACCGATGGCTCTTGCTGAGCTCTTGCCAAGGCTGTAGCCAGGGCACAGCCCTTTCCCATCTCCTCCTGGGCAACAGGAGAACTCTGGGACTGGTTTTGAGAGCTGTGTCCTGAGAGGAGTGCAGGCAATGCGTGCAGGCGGAACCTGGGGTGGATTCTGTGCATCCTATTTCAGCAGACATTGACTACAGCCTGCTGCAGAGTGAGACAGTTCCTGGTGTCTGTGTAACCAGGTACTTGGTCAGATGTTGAGAAGAAATTCCTCCCTGTGAGGGTGAGCAGGCCCTGGCACAGGGTGCCCAGAGCAGCTGTGGCTGCCCCTGGATCCCTGGCGGTGCCCAAGGCCAGGCTGGACACTGGGGCTTGGAGCAGCCTGGGACAGTGGGAGGTGTCCCTGCCATGACAGGGGTGGCACTGGGTGGGCTTTGAGGTCCCTCCAGCCCAAACCAGTCTGTGATTCTGTGATTATTCTGTCTTTATTTTCACTTGTGAATTGATTCCAAGTTTACAGTGGTTTCAATGCCTGAAACCACTCACTGAGCCTGCTCCGTTCCTGTGTGAACCTGGAGGAGGAGATGGTGAGCACGCAGCTTACAGTCCTGCTGCCCTTTCTCCCAAAACTATAAACACCAGGCTTTTCTCAAGTTTTCTATTTTTATTCCACTCTCACCCATCAAAGTCTTGCCTATTTGTCAGTCCTTGAATAAGTCCCATTTCTCTCTGGCATGCTGGGAATGTGCAGGATTTCTGCTGGGTGCCTTGATGCCTATAGGTTTTGGGGTCAATGAGCTTATGCAGAGCTGTGATCATGCTGGAGGTCAAACCTTGTCTTTAAAGAGTCAGGAAGAGCAGTAAGGAGGATTTTAAGTTCCTCACAGCAGAAGCTGTGTCCACTTGGCACCTACAGCCATTCCAAGGCAGACTGTGAAGTCTCCAGAACAGTTTGATGATGCAGTGTTAAAACAACTTTCTGCCAGTGCTGGTAAACTGCCACGGCTTGGCTGAACTACCTATAGCTAAAGAAGCACATATGAATTTGCATTTTCAGAGGGAATTTTCCGTGAAGTTTGAATGCGCTTTTTTAGTGACAGCAGCCTATTCAACACTGCCTTGGCTCACCTGAAGCACTCTTGGCTTTCACTGAGTGTCCATGTTCACATTGTGGCTGTTGAATTATCAGAGAAGCTGTTCCTTGTTCTCCAAGAAACTGTTCTGAATTCTCCACTAAATGCTAAGCAGAGCTCTCTTGTGCTGCCATTTTTGGTGAGGTTTCAAATGGTTTATTTTTGTGCTATGATGAATTTTGATAATTGCTATAAGTATGCTATTAGTCAAAATGAGGGAGAAAGAAATCCAATTATTAAACTAGACTGCTGTGACTGGAATCTACAGCTGATACATTAAAGCCCAACTGTCATGCTTAATAAATAACTCAACCCGCGGGCAATACTGGAAGAGAAAATTAACATTAATAATGAGATAACTGATCATTATTTCTTTTTCCTCCTACCATTCAAAAAATATGTTGCAGTATATCAATAAAACAATAATTTTACGTCATATACACTGCATGCTTTCAGCAGTGCTTTGCTATCTCCTGCTTTCCCAACACCACTTTTATGGAATTAATGCTTTTTTCCAAGTTTCCTTTGCTGCCTCGGGCTGTGTAAGGCCTGAGAGAGCCAGTACAGGTTGCAAATGTTACTCAAAATGCCCTGTTTGCATCTGAACCCAAGAGGAATGATCCACATCCCCACTGACAGGTACCTATTTGTGAGGACTTTCCGAGCACTCTGAAGCTTCTGATTCAGCTTCTCACTCAGCACAGCTCCTCCTCCTGCTGCAGCCGAAATCTTGGCATTGTGGTAGAGTAAATGCCCCTCAGGCCCAGTGGGTTGGGAGACAGTTCTCTGCGCAGTAAGGCACCTGCCCACCCTGAAAGTTGTGCTGATATCACCTGGAAAGCCCCACCTTTGGTGGAGAAGCTTCATGACCAAGCTTTTCCCCAAATTATTTCAGAAAATGGTGTCTTTCAGTGATAAATGTTTTTGCAGAGAGGATGGATAGGTTCTGCTTAAGCAGTGCCCTCAGTCACATGTGGGGGCAACGTCACAGGCTGTGCCACCCAACCAAGCCCAGCAGGCCGGGAGGAGAGCCCGGGGACAGCAGGAAGCTGAGAGAAGGCCCTGCCCTAGAACTGAGGGAGTTCCACCAGAAGCAAACAAAGATGGTAACTTGAAGAGATTCCCACTGTATTCAAAGTTTGTCTGGGAAGACTAAGACGTGAGCTTGTCAAAAATCCCAGGAAATATCTGGGAAAGGGTTTTATGTGTGTTGGTAATGACTAGGTACAAAGCTCCTGCGGGGAAAGAGCCTCTGCAGCAGGCTGGCTGGCTGAAGGGGTCTTACTTCTTCCTAGAATAAAGATTACCACTGAAATGCAATTTTATTTTTTATTGTAAAAGGGGGAAATATTTTCCAGAACTCTAAAACTAGTTTCAAAAATAGAGATGTGTTGTGGAAACATAAACAAAACATTTGGGGATTTCTCTCTACAAAAGATATTTCTAAATATTTCTAAGAATGAAAAGTGAAGACAAAATGTGGTCACTTGTTCTCTCGATTCTAAAACTACTTACAAAAATCTTTAAACACTATACTAATTGGGAAGATATATTTGGGGATGTCTCTCTACAGAAAAACTATTTTGAAATATTTCTACAAATTTCTAATTTCTAAAACTCAAAAACTAAGCAAATGGGGTTGCTTTTTCTCAGGAGCCCCATGCTGCTGCCTGCCCCTGGGCTCCCCCAGCCCTCGGGACCCCGCCTCTGGTCACAGCAGCCCCTGCCTGGCTCCTGCCTGCCCACACCGTGGGCATCGATGGCTACTTCTGGCCATGCAGCTCAGCCTGCGCTGCTGCCGGCTGGGCTTTGCTGCTGCTGCCACCCAAACACTGGGGTGACGGCCCCTTCCTATTTGCAACAACAGAAGGGGCCATCACTTAGCCTGGCAGAGAGCGGGCATAACTTCAGTGTTGTTTAGAGGGCAGGACCAGGGGGTTCAGGGGCAGAGGAAATGACATGTTGGACTCAAGATGGGCTGGAGGGTGCTGGGCTGCTCCTGGGGTCTATAGAAGAAGTTGGGATGGGACAGAGGAGGATCAAAAGGAGATGGAAGAAGCTTGTGGATATATACATGTGGAGAGGAGGTGGCAGTGGGATCTCCAGGAGAATAGGAGATTTCCTTGTCGATGGCTGTTCTGGAGTCTTTATCTCAGAACTCTTGACAGGGCTACCCAGGCCCTTCTAACTGCTGGAGGAGCTGCCCCTGCTGTTTGGGTGTGACGTGCAGCCACCATCTTACAACTCTTGTCCAGAGGTGGAACAGTGGAGAGAGGAGGTGGCTGAGGCCCCAGCCGCCAGTGGCACACAGGGAGCCTCCTGCACAGCAGGGCCCAGAGCTGGCAAGGCTCCCCAGCACGGCTGGAGCTGCTGGCACAGCTTGGCCCAGCTGCACAGCTGTCCCTCAAGGCCCCGGCCAGCAGGGCACAGCTCTGGGCAGGCTCCCTGGCCAGGAGCGGGCCCCAGAGCGCCTCTGCCTTTCAAGGGCAATCTCGTCCCTGCTCTTGCTCCTCCCCACCGTGCTTTGCCTCCACCCTGTGCCCCTGGGGCTGCTCTTGGCCAGGCAGCCTCAGTGGGAGCCAGCACTGGCTGCAGCCCTAGCGGGCCCCCAGGACAAGGCCCAGCAATTAGGAGGCCAATGAAAGCTCTGGGCAGCAGCTGAACCCTCAGCAGAGTTCTTTGGACAATCATGGACTGGCCACACCTACACTGCAGCCTCACTGGGAATGTTTCCTATGTACAGCAGACTTTCAAAAGAAGCTGTTTGAGGGAAAGCTGAACTAAACACTCACCCTTTTCTCTTCCAGCAAGTCCAAATTCGGACAGAGCATAGGATGAAGATCATCTCCAAAACAAGCAGGCCTGCCAGTAACGCTAGCCAGAAGCCTGTTCCCTTACAGAAACCCTTTCCAAGGCCCGTCTGGGAATCAGGAACATGTGCTGTGGTTCCAGCTGCACCTGTGGGAGCAATGGGGAGCGTCTGCCCATGCTGTGATGCACTGCTGAGCTGGCAGCATGGTGGATGCAGGCAGGACGTTCTCCGTTTCCCCCAGAGCTGGAGCCTGCAGGCACCTTGCCGCCCCTTGGCACAGGCTGTGCCACCCAACAAAGCCCAGCAGGCCGAGAGGAGAGGCCGGGGGTAGCGCAACTTCTTGGGCAGTCGCTGCTTGGAGGGACACAGGCAAAACCCATCCCTGAGCAGCCACTGCCAGCCCTGGCCCTCCCTGCTCTGTGACAGCTCCCCCAGCCCCAGGGAACTAACTGACACAAACTCTACAGCCAGAAAAGAGTGGGTGGCTCCATAATTGCTCCTTTTCAGGTCTGGATATATTTTTTGGTTATCCATGGTTGCATTCCAGACACCAACAGAGGTTTGAATCCTCAGTCAGGCTGGACCAAAGGCTTTTTGTTCCTGCAGCCCAGAATTAAGCAGGGCACTGCATCCTTGGATATTGACCAGCCAGGACAGAAAAGGTTTTAAAGAGATAATAAGACATCACTGTGTGTATGCTTTCATGCTAATTATATTTTCAGAGCTGAGAAAAACACTTAGGTTTGTTAGGAGGAAGCATTGCTAGAGATGTCAGTCTTTAATATTCGTAACTCATTGTTTATTGTCCCATCATTTTAATGGGAAAACAAAAGTGTTATTTCTGTGAAGATAATTTTAAAAGAGTAATTTCAATATCCTTGCTAGAGATCATTGCAAACATCTTTCTATTAGCTGTTATTGTTGCTGCTTGTCATCACGAGCCTTTAACTGCTTTTAAAATAAAGAACTCTTCAAACAAACCCCACAAATTGTCACATTATATTGTTGGGCTTATGTGAGGGATCTGAGATGAGCTCTCTCACATTGTGAAATCTCTAAGGAGTGCTTTGAGTGTTAAAAGATTTGGTTTTCTTTGATTAATCCCCAGGCTCCATTGGGGTTAACACCTGTTTCATACAAAGGTAAAACAGGAAAAATAAAATTAGTTTGAGTCAATTCCAGTTTGTATCTAGCTGTATTTGAGAGTGGTACATCAGAGAAGAGTAGAGAGTGCTACAAACACTCTGTAGCAGTCTCTGATCTATTACTACTCTAGCAATGCCTAGAAACAATACTAAAACCTGGGAGAAACCCCCAAAACTGGCCTTGGTCACATTTTCTGTTCTCTCTGTCCCACAGGGGAAGTGAAATTTCACCTCCACCCAAGCGAGCTGCAGGGCCCTGCGTGCAGGGGAGGGCTGTTGGCAATTTCCACTTTGGATCTGGGGGTAGGGCTGGGTTATGGTTCAAAGCAGCTGCTGGAGACTTTAAGAGAAAATAATTCAGTTCTGGCCTTCTAAATAGTCGTCTACAGTGATCTCAGATGAAACAGAAAAAACACAAGGGAGATCCTAAAATCTGTTCCCCACTCTCCTACAGCACTGGAGAAGGAGCCGAGGGCAGGGGCTCCAAGAAAGCTCAGAAACTGTGTGAGGATACAGTGAATTTTGCTGAATTCTCTGCAGTAGCAAGCATTCATTCCAACTGGGGATGTAGAACAATCACCAAAATTGCTCATGAAGACCAAGTTGACTTGAGTTATGGCTGGCGGGCACATTGTTCCAAGAGAAATTTCCAGCAAATTTCAACATTTTGTATTTACAGTGCAGGCATGGTGTTTGATGTGGGAATGTTCCTTTTGTGGTACAACCTTTCGCTGGTCAGATTTTGGTTAAGAGAATGTTTAAGCAGTTGAACAAAGCAGTTATGGGAGGCAAAGTGCTTTTGCTTTGTGTGATTGGTCAAAAAACTCATAAAGTAAGTTGTAACATTAAGTTCTTTGTCTGCTGCCTGGGATGTGAGCTGCTGGCATCTTCCCATTGTCATACCCATGTAATGAGGGACGTTGGTGCTCGAGTCACCTTTCCCTGGGGCTGTGAACGAGCTCCAAAGGCACCCTCAGCTTTGGCTGCGACCGGGCCGTGCAAGGGTAAACCTAAGAATTGGCAGGTTAGGCAAACTAAAAATCAGGCAGTTGTTTTTCCTGACTGACGGAGTCAGGCACGACCCGGATTCTTAGGCCGAGGTATCGTGTGTTCAAGTCCCAATAGATGTAAGACCTGATGTTGGGAAAGTTGGGCAATCAAGAGATCGGGCAGTTGTTTCAGTATAAAGTCCTGAGCATTGGGCAGAAATTTGAAGTTCGGTGGAGGAGGCTGAAGCTCCTCAGAGGAGTTTTTTTTGAAATTACCTGTCAGTAGAGGCACCTTTGGGATTTTTTGCTATTGAGATCTGAAAAATGGGAGGGTGTAATAGTAAAAAGACCGGCAAGAGGCTGAGGTATATACATCCCAATAGTCCCTTAGGAGAACTGTTAGTAAAAGGGGATTCTATAGAGGCCACAGAAGGATTAGATAAAGTGAAAATGATCCACTACTGTGTAGAAGTCTGGCCAGAATTAGAGTTGCAAGGAGGATGGCCTTGGTGTGGGACAAAGGATAAGTGGATGTGCCAACAACTAAATAATTATCTGACAGCTCGAGGGGATATTGATCCTGAGCAATTACTGTATATATCTTGCTGGGTAAAGAGTGCTGTTGAAGATGAAGAAGGTGCAAATTTGTAAGGTACAGAGGAAGAAAGAGGGGAATGAAGGAGGGGATGATAGGACTAGTAGAAGATGGGACCCCCTGGATTATTTGCCTCCTTCTGCCCCTCCACCTTATAATCCTTTTCTTCAAGCACCTCAAATGGCAGGTCTGGTTCTTCCCCCGGCTGCCATCTCATTACCACCTGCTCCAACTCCTCCTTCTACCTCTTCAGCTTCCCCTATGATAAACCCAGTATCTCCTCCAGTTCCTTCTGCAGCACCACAAGCGCCTACTCCACCTGCTGCATTCTCCACCCCTTCTCCAGCTCCACTTAATATCCACACAGGCTCTTCTCCCCCTCCTATTGCTGTCCCTTTACCTCCTCCTAGTTGGGACACAAATGCCTCCTCGCCCAGTAAACAGCTATCAGCAAATACATCTGCTGATGGGCAGAACGTTCAGGGTAACCCAGATGTCCCTCAAAGTAGTTTGGCATCTGAAGATGGGCCTTACTGTAGCACCAGATCCAAGACCTCCAAGGCAGAGAGACTGTTTCCCCTCAGAGAGGTTCCTATGGGAGGATTAGCAGGAGGTGTTGGCTTTGTGAATGCTCCCCTAACTGCTTCTGAGGTGAGAGGATTCAAGAAGCCGGGGCAGGGCTTGCAGCTCCCCTGGGAGCTGGAAAAGGGAATAACTGCAGAAGGTTTATAGGAGCACTGTACCATGAGGATGCCATGAGGTTTTTGTTGGCAAATTGCCTCTGTCAGTTTCCCCCCACAGCCATGTCTTGGCAGTCCTCCTTCTGCTCCTGCTCTGGCCACAAAGGCTGCAAGGTGATGAGGTTATTTCTCCTTTCACTGGGCCTCAATTTTTCAGAGCTGATCAGTATCTGATGGAATGAACAGGTGACTGCTTTGAGCTGCTGATGATAAAAACAGGCACATCTTCTCCTGAAGTTAATGAATCAATTAGGCTTCACTGTGGTACAGCCAATTGGGATTTAGATGTGATGATCTTTTTTCCAAATTTCTCATGTAAATATTGCATTATTCAAAATGATTATTTGTCCAAACTTCTCTTGTACATATTGCATTTCTTGAACGTTCTTAAGGCGTTCATTCCTCTTCTTTTTTGTTTTTTAAGAATGAGATGCATGTCTTTTGTTATGATGAAACATCATAGCAAAATAATACATGCAGTGGACAAGAAACTTACAGCAATTAGGAATAATTTGGATACAACAATCAGGAATATTTCAAGTAACAGACAAAGCTAACAACATAGGTGGAATTAGGTAAATAGCAATCTCTGCAATAACGTACCAACATCCCAGAGTCTGCAAACAGCTGACAAACCTCGATTCAGTGGAGACTTGGATCATTATTTCCAGATAATAATTCCCAAACTCTCTTTCAAAAATAGTTCAACTATCATGTCTAGAGGGACAAATTGCCAAGTCAAAGCAACTCAAATCTAGCTTTGATGCAGAAAACATCTGGGTCTGTTGGCAAATTCCCATCCAGGTAGAGCTAAGGTCTGGCCACTACCCAAGCTCTAAGTGGGAGAGAATTCCTTAAATGTAATTTAAAACAAGGATCTTGGGAATAGCACTTAGGAGTAAAGGTCTAGGGGTGACAGACTAATGAACCATCCAAGAGCTGTCTCCTCCAAAATTTCCTTAGCACAGAGATGCTTTAAACCCAGCAAACTGTTGGAGTGGTTCTATAATAATAATTGGGGCTGCATCTGATTACTGAGAGTAGATGTCACAATACCATCAGTTTAGAGGAGGCTTCCGACAAAGCTGAGATCTCATTTCTTGGAACTCTGAAAAATACTTTAAAATGATGAGACAGCACTGGATCAAAGCATAGAGCCACAGTGTAAAGCCCAGCTAGAGGGGTAGTCTGGTCTGAGAGATACATAAGCAGCTAGGGAACAAAAGGAGGATCCTGAAATGACACGTGTCTTGTAGATAATTACGCCAAAAGGTGGTAAGGCATATGAAAAGCTAGCTATAAAAACAGTAATACAAACATTTATGTATTTATGACAGAATAAATGCATCAAAGGAAAACACTGAACAGCTCACTAGTAAAATTGATGATACCTCAGATTAAATAACACTCAAACCTGATAGAAATTTATTTGGACAGCGCTAGAGCTTAAAAAGAGGAACTTAAACTCAGCTCTAAAAGAATTTCAAATTAGTAAACATAATTTCATTATCACCTTGGTAGTACAAAAAGCGCACTCAAGAGAACTCAAAGTTAATTCCTATTTAATACCAAACATAACTGGATGCATAAAAACTGGAATAGAATATTGTTCAAACTTAGTAATACTGAAACTTAACAGAAATAAAATCTACCAAAACTAACCAAATAAAACTTTGCCTTATTTAATTTAACGGAAGGTAACTGAGCATCAAAATATTGGGCTTTAATTTAACAGAATTAAAATGAACATCCTTAAAAGTTATAGATATGACATGATGTAATTTTGTCCAAGGTTATTAACACAAAAAGACTACTTGAAGGTGAAAAAACCAGAAGTGAAATAACCACATGATGGTGTACTGGAGGGATTCAAGTTGTAACAAGCATATTAGAATTATAAGTACATCAGTTATGAGAAAAACCCATGGTAACTGCAAATTCCATGGAAAGAGAAATTCAGTAAGACTTTTTAAAGTGCAGGTTTACTGGAAAATAAACATAATAACGTGCAATTTAGCATATTGCTGAACAGCCCAACAGCTTTTTGTGACTGCATCTGACATCATTTTATATGGCAAATTTGTTAGCATTCTTGTTAAAGAAATCAGACCATGTTAAAATTTGATAGGTAATAAGGCATTGCATTTACCGCTTTTCAGTATAGTTGATAGTTATCCATAAGGATAGTTACAGGCTTTGTTAATTGCTGATATGTCTTTTTGGTATGTGTTTTGTGTCCGGTCAATTTCTGGCCAATTGTTTTTCAGTCTAAAGTAAAATTTGACACAGGATGTGGCCTTGGAGGACCCCAACAGGTCCAATTCTTCGGATTCCTCTAGAGCATTGGGCAGCATTTTTGTCCACCTGTCCAAAGTATCTGCCAGGCTGGGTCTCTTACCTGTGGTGCAGAGGAGCTCTGAGTTATAGACGGGTCAGGCGTCTTCTACAAAGGTGTCACGGTTTGACGCTGTGCCCCCATGAAAATACATTCTCCCTGGTGTCTGCTGTGAGACGTGACCAGGAATAGGGCAAAGCAGGCTCCAGCTTAGGAATAAAAGGGGAAAAAAATTTATTAACTTAGAATATATAAAAGAAACACACAGAACTCAGGATGAAAACCTTCCAAACATTCCTCCTCCCCTGACCAAATTCCCAATATATCACAGTAAGCAACACCTTGGACTCTCAATTCAGTTACCACCCCTTAGATCACCAACTCTCAGTCCATCACCACCCTTTAGATAATCAATTCTCAGTTCATCAAGAGGAGAGGAGTCCCTCTTGTGCCATAGGCTTCCCCTGGAAACACAGCTGAAACCTCTTGTGTTTCCATGTCACATGTAGCACCACCGGAGATCATTTGCCATGGTGACATCTTCTTTCCATGCCCAGAGCTCTCACCACTGCACATGGACCAGAGCTGCTTCTAGGACTCCCCTTTTAAGGATGCTTTGCCCAGTTCCAGAAAAAGCACAGTCTCTCACTTTGGGACACCTGTCCCCCCCAAATTCACCCCCTGGGGCTGAGGGGTCTTGAGAACAGAGATCTCTTCCCTGAAGACGGAGGGCACCACCACCCTCCTCACCCGTTGCCTCTGTTCACACACTCCTTCATATAACACCACCATACTCTCTTGGCTCCCAGGCATTGCCTCTCCCTAAATGCAGTCTCTGTGTCACAAGAAAAATGGTTCTGTCCATGGCTATACAAGAGAAGTCCAGCCAAAGACCATTCCATCATCTCCTCCCACCTAGGATCCTTCTCAACTCTCCTGATATCTTTCACTTGCATGGACTTTCATCACACTTGTCCATTTCCTTCTATTTCATCTCAATCTCTTTTGTCATTCAGATCCAGAAGGATCAGTATTTGTAAGGTTTCATCATCCAAGAGAAGAGTTCAAATCTCAGGCTCTGCCTGTCCAGGACTCCCACGCTGGCCCTGCCGGGCACCTGCTCACCGCACCCTTACTGCACGCCCCCCTTCTCCTTCAGCCGCGCTGCCAGCACATGATATCAAATTTCAAGGTGGCACAAGCACAGGCACAGGCTCGCTCTTTCTCTGTCTCGGGGGCCAGGGGGCTGCCTGCTGCCTCTCAGTGCTCCTCCACCCTTCCATCCTGCAGGGGCCTTCACCTCCCCTGTCTGTACAAGGCCCCGGCCTACCTCACCCGGCCCCATGGCTTCTCCTTCCCCGCCCAGCCTGCAGCTGGGCAGGGGAGCTCTGACCTCTTTCACCCACCAGAACCAAAAGAAAGTTTTCTTGGCAGTTCTCTGCTTTGAACCCCCTGTGTTCTCAGAGGCGTATCCATGCCCTCAGTGGCCACAGCACGTGCCAATATTCAAATCTAAGCTCCTATTAGTTTGACCACAGCATCCCAAAATCTCACTTCCTTTTCAAACCAGGACACCAGGATAAACAACCGCAGTTCCCTCAGTTGCTACTCACGGGACTTGTGTTCCAGACCCCTCACCAGCCTTGTTGCCCTTCTCTGGACACAATCCAGCCCCTCCATGTCCTTCCTAAATTGGGGGCCTAGAACTGGACACAGCACTCCAGGTGCTGCCCCAACAGTGCTGAGCACAGGGAAAGAATCCCTGTCCTGCACCTGCTGGCCACACCATTCCTGATCCATAGAAGTCCCAGAGCTTGGACGAGGGAAATGGTAGGGAGGGGTTAGGCATAAAGTGTGATTCATTGTCAGGCATGAAGGGTTTTGATTTTCTTGTCTATTCAGACTGCTTTAGGAGGATCTGGATGTCAATATCAATTGGACATTGCTGGTATCAGTCTATAAACTAGAAAAGAATACAGGACAAGACAATTCTCTCTGTATTGTTTTCCATAGTGTATTTTGCAGTGTCAAAATGGTCTCCTTGGTTCCACAAGGTCCTGCAGAGCCCCTTGGTTCAATGAAGCTTTGAAATGTCACAATGGGCTCCAGTATTCCATGAGGCCCTGCAATGTCACAATGAACCTTTTGTTCCTTGAGTCCCACATTGTTCCATCAATCCTTAGTTCCATGGAGCCCTGTAGTGTCACAATTTTCTCCTTGGTTCCATGGTGCCACACAGTGCCCCAATTGCCCTTTGGCCCTACAGGGCCGCGTAGTGTCACAAGGGACTCCTTGGTTCCATGAGGCCTTGTAGTGTCCCAATGGACTCCTTGGTTCCTTGGGGACGCAAAGTGCCGCAATGCCCCTTTGGTTTCAAAGGCCTCAAAGTGTAAAAATGGCCTTCATGGTTTCACAGGGCTGTGCTGTGTCAAAATGGACCCTCCTTGACTCCATGATGCCCCAGAGTGTCACAATGGTCTCCTTGATTCTGCACTTTAAGAATGCTCCTTTGGTCCCTTGGAGCCCCACAGTGTCACTGTTGTGCCCTTCGTTCCATGAGGCCCTGCAGTGCCCCAATGGTCCTTTGGTTCACACGGCCCCATGTGTCACAATGGTCTCCTTTGTTCCATGAGGTCTTGCTGTGTCACAATGGCCTCCTTGGTTCCATGAGGCCCTGAAGCATAGCAATGGTCTCCTTGGTTCCATGGTGTCAGAATGGCCCTTTTGTTCCATGGAACCCCACAGTGTCACTGTGTTCCCCTTGGTTCCATGAGGCCCTGCCATGCTACAATGGCCCCTTGGTTCCAATGGGGTCTGAAGGCTCATAATGGTCTCTGTAGTTCCATGAGGACCTGCAATATCCCAATGGACCCTTGGTTCCAATGGGTTCTGAAGGCTCATAGTGGCCTCTGTGGTTCCATGAGGCCCTGCAGTGTCGTAGTGGCCCCTTGATTCCATGAGGCAAAGCAGAATCAGAATGGCCCCTTGGTTCCATGAAGCTCCTTGGTTCCAAGGAGCACCACGGTGTCACCATGGTCCCATTGGTTCCATAGGGCCCCATAGTGTAACAATGGACCTTTGATTCCATGAGGTTCCTCAGTGTCTCAATGGCCCCTTGGCTCCATGTGGCCCCACTGTGTCACAGTGGCAGGTGGTTCCATGAGGCCCCACAGTGTCAGAATGGTCTCCTTAGTTCTGTGAAACCCTACAGAGCCACAATGGACCCTTGGTTCCATGAGCTTCTGCACCGTCAGCAATGGTCTGAGTTCCACAGTGTCACCTTGGATCCTTTGTTCCATGAGGTTCTATAGCATAACATGACCACTTTGATTCCAGATGGTTCTGCAGTGTCACAATGGACCATTGGTTCCATGCACCCCCAAACTCTCACAATGACCCCATGGCTCCATGAGCTTCCATACTGTCAGCAATGGGCTCTTGGTTTCCACGAGACCTTGCTCTGATACAATGGACTTTTGGTTCCATGGAGTTCCACTGCATCACAATGGACCCTTTGTTCCATGGGGTACCAAGTGTCACAGCTGGATCCTTTGTTCTGTGAGCCTCTGCTGCAAACCAAATGTCCAAAATATCAGAGTAAGACTCCTTAACACTAATTTGGTGTTTAGGAGAGCATCATTTATTGAGGCTGGTGGTCCAGCAGGTGATAACTCCTCACAATGAACATGACATTCTACAAGTGTTATCACTTATATACAGTCACTATGTGTATATTACAATTTACCCATTTCCATAAAACCCACCCCAAGTTCCCAGATTCAGTCCTTGCTTTTTCTATAACTGCATTCTTGAGCCAGATGTCTTCATCTTCTCTTCCAACCATCCTCGCTGGGAAAGCAGCCCCTGAATGCCTTGTTCCTGTGCTAAAAGCTCACAGGCACAGTAAAAATTAATTACCCTTTTGATAATAAGCCCAAGACTCTGTGTGGGAAGGCAGAGGCAGGCAGGAGGCAGAGCTGTCAGCAAAGGAAGGGCCCAGCCAGGTGGGGCACTTGGGGGATGCCGACAGCCTGCAGGGACAGAGGTGCAGGGCAGGGACACCGTGGGACAGCCTGGGCTGCACAGGGCACACGGATGGGCAGCAGCTGCAAGACAGCCCTGCCAGAGCCAACTTGGGCAGCACTTTGGCCATGGCTGCTGGGCCTGGGCCTGAGGCCACGAGGGGACAAGTGACCCTTGCAGGGCTGGGGCCTCATTGCCTCCTTGTCCCTGCTCAGCAGCCTGGCAGGGGCCACCCCATGCTCCTGCCCTTGGCATTGCACATCCCCACATGCCAGTGCCCATCCTGGGAAGAGCCCTGAGCAAGGAGGGAGGGACAGGATCTGCCTGGCCAGGGGCTGGGGCTCAGGCCTTGGCCCTTTGCATTCATGAAACATATCCAGGTTTGTTCAGCACCAGAGACACCTTTGCCTTGCTTGTCCCCAGCTGTCATCACTGCCTCCAGTGTTCTGCTCTGGCTGGAACCTGGGGACACTTTCTCACTTGTGTCCTGACAGGGATCTCTTCAAAGTACAAAAAACTGCAGTGTTTCAATAGAACTGAGTTCTTGAGGGTTCTGTGACATAACAGAGCTGGCTGTGATGTCACAGAGTACGGTGTGAGGCCATAGAGCAGTGTCTGCCATGATAGAGGGTGGCTCTGTGGCATCAGAGAGTGGGTTGTGACATCACCTGGTGGCTGTGTAACATCATGGAGCAGGCTGTGACATCACAGAACAGATTGTGCCATTACAGGGTGACTTTGTGACATCAGACTTCTGTGACATCATAGCACTGCTTTATGACATCACAAGGTGACATAGAGATGGCTTTGTGACATCACAGGGGCTGTGTGACATCATGGGGATGTGTAACATCACAGGTGGCAGTGGGACATCACAGGGGCTGTGTGAGGGCACTGGGGAGGTCACTCTGCCCCGGCCCCCCTCAAAGTTCCCCCCAGAGCAGTCCAACGCTGCTTGTGCACAGCAGGGTCCCCTGTCCCCCCAGGTCCCCCCGCCCCCAGCCCCGCAGCCTCCCCCAGAGGATGTTCCACGAGATCGACCCCAGAGCCTGCCATGGTGATGGGGGGACGGGGCCCTGGGGATGGCACAGGGGGACAGGGACCCCCTGGCAGCATCCCCGTGTCCCCCAGGGCCAGAGCCTGGGCCAGGGTTCCTTCACCCTGTTACGAACGAGGGTTTGAGAGCGCTGAAAAATCCCCAGCAAGGGATCAGCAAAAACCAGATTGAATATTAAGGGACAGCAGCACAAAGTTCCTTGGCAAGAGCCACTCTGTTCCTGACTGGGCACTTCAGGCACACCAAAGAAACAAAGCAACAACAAAACCAAACCAAATCCAGGCAATCAAACCAGAAATTAACCCAGAACTGTCCCTGTGTGTGTGTGTGTGTGAGACACAAGGACAGTGAGGGCAAGGATAAAAGGAATATGGCCTAAAAGCTTAACAGAGCTCAAACTTAACAGGACTTAACTTATACCTTAACCTTAACTGATACTTTCAACTTCACAATTTAGCAAAAGAGCAGAGTGTAACAGCATTTAACCTAACTTAAAGCTATGGCTTTGCAATTTAAAAGAGGAATAACACTTTACAGTATTTTGCTTAGCTTATAACTTACACTAAAGGTAGCAACTTAGCAAAAGAAAAACTTAGCAAAAGAACAACTCTTAGCAGCAATTAACTTCACTTAGACTTTGTGATTTAACCTTCCCTACAGGCCTGACTGACTCAGCTATCCAAGCCCCTCAGAGTGCAGCATTTCTGCCACATTTCCCCAGCACAGGCACTCCTGTGTGCACACAGACACAAAGAGTCAGTGCAAGGCACCTGTGAGCAATTCCCCTGAGGGCAGGAAATGCTCCCTGTGGATCCTTTGGCATCTCCCCAGGTGGCCAATGGTCGAGCCTGGAGGAGTGGGGGGATCGGCCCAGGCTCCGTCGTTGCTCAGGATCCCCGAGTGCAGCAAACGGGAGAGTTCCCGGCTGGGAGAGGCCCCACTCAGAGGGAGTCGCTGGCCCAGGAGAGCTCCAAGGGCTCCTTTTGGAGCACTGTTTGCAGGGCCCCTACAGAAGCCAGGAGCTGGTTGGGCAGCAGCAGTGCCTGGAGCAGACAGTGTTTGTGATGAGCTGCAGAGGAGCTGAGCCCAGGGGCTGTTGGCCAAGGCGGAGGCCCAAGGAGCATTTCTCAGCTGGCAGGGCAGCCTGAGAAGGGGAGGGGGGAATGCAGCAGCACAGGGCCCATGGAACCAAGGGAGCATTGTGACACTGTGGGGCCCTGTGAGACCAAGGGACCATGGTGACACTGTGGGGCCTCATGGAATCATGGAGAGCACTGTGACATCGCTGGACCTCACGGAGCCAAGGGGACTGTACTGACACTGTGTGGCTCCATGGAATGTAGGGATCATTGTGATACCGAAAGACCCCATAAAACCAAGGGTCCATTGTGACACCACGGGGCTTCATGGAACTGTGGAAACCATTGTGACACTTCAGGGTGTCATGGAACCAAGTGGCCATTGTGACACTGTGAGACCCCATGGATCCAAAGCTCCATTGTGATGTTGCAAGGCCTCATGGAACCATGGAGACACCGTTAAGAGATTTCATGGCCTCATGGAACCAAGGGGCCATTGTGACACTGAGGGTACTCATGGAATCATGGAGACCATTGTGCCCTGGAACACCAGCCCTGCCCTGCCCTGGAACCCCAATCCCCCCAGAGCCTCTATCCCAGCCCAGCAGTGGCTGCCAGTCCCTGGCACAGCACAGCCAATGCTCCACAGCCACCTCTGCAGCCCCCAGCCCAGCTCCTGAGGGACCAAATGAGCCCAGTCCCACCTGGGGGAAGGGCCCAGGGAGACCAAAGGGTATTGAAGGCTGACCACAAAGCAAGCACACATCTTGACCCTACCTCCTCTTGGAATTTCCATCTGAACATTGCTGGAATCCAGGATTTCGTAGCTCTGTGTGTGCTTCTCTGTATCTTTTTTGTCTTTCTCTCTCTCTGTGTCTTCTAATAACCTCCTCTTGCAAATTTTGATTAACTTAAAATTGAACAAGCTAAGAGTTTGTTAAGTTGAATGGGCCAAGGTAATGCTTTGAGAAGTGTTTTCTGCTGATTGAATGTGGCATTAAACCTTTTGCTAAGCTCCTCTAATTTTCTAAAATTGCCAGTAAATGCTGTTTGGTTCTTTTGAGCTCCTGAGAATCTCTTGTTGGTATTTCCCCAGGGAGTCCAACTCAGAGTACACAAACAATTGTAATTCTTTTTAAACGTCTCACTGAGAGAGTTTTTTGGGGCAGGACAGTCAGGGCATGTCTGTCCTGCTTGGCACAGCCCAGGCAGGGCTTTCCCAGCCACATTCCACACTCCATTGCCCAGCTGGAGCCGCTGGTGCCTCTGAGTTGTGCTGCCCCAGCCCCAGGGACGCTCTCCTTGTCTGCCCATTCCCCCACGGTCTCTGGGCAGGGATGGCCTCAGTGGGGGCTGCTGACATCCTCAGCACCTTGGAGGCTGCTGCTGAATTTTCCTGCTCCAGAGGCTTGTTCAGCCTTCAGCTCTTCAGTGCAGGAATTCAGTGTCCCAGGGCTCATTAACATTCAGAACACCTTAACCAGCCAAGCCTCTTGGAATAATTTGATTTTAATTTTCATATCTTTTGTGGTTAATTGGACAGATTTGAGTAGTGTATTCAAACTGAATATATTCTATATAAAATGACAGTATGAAAAGATTTTTTTAAGTCCTTTTAAGCTTTTTCCCCATGTTTATAAATTGACATGCACAGTTCTCCAACTGACACTGAATGCAACTACCTCCTCATGCACTTGGAATAGATATGAAAATCAAGACCCTTCATGGCTGACAACCCATCACACTCTGTCCCTACCCTCACCCCACCATTTTCCCCATAAATGCTGTGGCACCCAGAGCAGCCTTGTGCAAATCTGAGCTCCCTCCAGCTCAGGCTGCACCTGCAGCTTTCAGCTCCTTGGCTCCAACTCCCACCTACTTTCCTTGGAGAAGGAACTACCAGAGACACAGAGGGATGTTCATTTATTGCCAGTCAACAAACCCAAGGGAAGGCAGGGCTCCATCAAATGCAAAAGTCATTCTTCTCCCTGAATTTGCCCTGCCCCTGATCTCCACATCTTGCCCTGTTTCCTTCCTTTGTACATTGCCAGGGACTTTGTGGGACAAGGGAGCTCTGCTCTGGCTATGGAGGGAGATGCAAGTGCCACCACTGGAGTGGGAACCACAACTCATCAGGTTTGTGTCCTCTGGGGGTCAGGAACTGGTGAGACTCAGAGGCACAGGAAGTTTCTCTTCATGGCCAACAGACCATAGTGTAACAGGACACAATTTAATAACAGTCACGCCCTTCCCTGAGCTATGTGCAATGTCCCAGCAGTGTCTGATGAGTTCCTCCATCCACAAGCAATTTCCATACTAAAATTAATTTCAGACAAACATGATTCTGTGATAGATATAAACACAATTCAGTTCTTGTATCTGGGTGCTCACCCTGGAGTGGGGGCAGAACAGCTTGAACAATTCCTGATTTGCAAATCTGTCAGTCCTGGATGGAGAAGGAAGGTCAGCCTGCTCTTGGTGTTGAGGAAATGCTGAAACCAGCCTGACTCATTTAATTTCCTCCTGTCCTGGCTGATCTCTCCCTTTTCCTCTTCCACAAAATGACTTTTGTCTCCCACCAGACCCCTGTGAAGAGCCTGGCTCTGTGTTCTCCATCCCCTACTCACTGGCACTGCCAGGCTGGGATGAGGAGCCCCTCAGCCTTCCCTGCTCCAGACTGTACCAGCCCAGCTCCCTCAGCCTCTGCCCACAGCCCAAGGGCTCCAGCCCCACCTTGGAGGCCCTTCCCAGACCCTGCTCCAGCTGCCAGACATCTTTCCTGCCCTGGGACCCCAACCCAGGCCCCAGTGGCCTGGATAGTCCACGTCCTTGATGTCCTGGTCACACAGCCCTGGCCCCTTTTCCCCTGTCAGGCTCTGGGGTGGATCCTGTGGAACATCCTTTGGTGGAGGCTGTGGCTCCAGGTGGGCCGGGGGGATCCTGGGGGACAGGGACCCTGCTGGGCATGAACAGCATTGGAGTTGTTGGGAGAAACTGTAAGGGGGAGCTGGGGCAGAGTGACCAACCCAGTGACCTGACACAGCCCTGCTGGGATGTCACACAGCCCCTCTGGGGGATGTCACAGCCAGCTCTCTGAGGTCACAGCCCATTCTCCAATGTCACACAGCTGGTCTCTGATGTCACAGCCAACTCTGTGATGTCATAGTCTGCTCTATGATGTTAGAACCTCTGCCCTGTTATGTCACAGCTTTCTCAGTGATATCACAGAGGCAGTCCATGCCATAGCTGCTTGATGACCTCACATAACCCACTCTGTGATGTGATAGCCCACTCTGTGACCTTGTGTTACCAGATGATCAGTTGTCTCTACCAGGTGACACCTGGAGCTTGTTCTCCAAAATCCCAGGCCTATGGAAACCACACAATGCCAATTGTGTGAGAAGGGGAACTGGAAGTTCAGCAGCCTCAGTGTCCTTCCAGCTCAGCCCGGCCCACCAGAACATTGGGGTCCGTGACCACCAGGGACCACCAGAGAGACCCCCAGGACAGAAGAACACATGGGTTAATGGGAGGGGCAATACATTAATGATTCTGGAGAAATGATTGTCATATGTATGCTTAGTCTGGGAAAATCAATGAATATGTGTGCAAAATACAGAAAATTAACAGAATCTTTCCTGAACTCAGCCTGCATGGCTTTGGGAAGAGCTCTCCCCCGTGCATCCAGCTGAATAAAGAATGCTTCTTCTTAATGCTACACTGGTGTTAAGGAGTTTTCTGTTTTACCAAATTTTTGGTAACATTCCCACTGCCAAGGAAAACTCTGTCCGCTGCTGTTCACAAACAGAGAAGGGCTGGTGGCAGATGGGGGGCTCCTAGGCTGCCTGGGGCACAGTGACCATCAACTTTTCCATGTTCAGTGAGAGAAGGAGGGGCAGCAACAAAATTTCTGCACTTTAATTAGGAAGGGCAGATTTGGCCTATTCGGGATGCAGATTTGAGGAATACCTCAAAAAACACAGATTTTTTTAAAAAAGAAACAGCCCTTAAAAACAAAGGGGTCCAGGAAGGAAGGACACATTTCAAGAAAGTAATCTTAAGGGGCTAGTGAGGAAAATGGCTGGCCTGGCTGTCCATGGATCTTTGGTAACAACTTAAGGGAAAAAAGATGATGCATAATTTTGAAGGGCAAACAGGCAACTAAAAAGTGTTTAAGGAGGTTGTTAGGTTATGCAGAAAGAAAAGGAAAGAGATGAAAGCTCAAGTAGAGCTTAATCTGGCCACTTCTGTGAAAAATAACAGGAAATGTTTCTATAAATAAATTAGTAGCAAAACACCAGATAAAGAGAACCTCTACTCTTTATTGGATGCAGTGGAGAATAGAGTAACTAAAGAAAGGCTGAACTGTTTAACATCTTGTCTGTCTCAATGTTCAATATCAGAACAATTTGTCCTCAGGACAAGTGTTCTCCTGAGCTGGTAGATGGGCACAGGGAGCAGAACGGACCCCTGGAATCCAGGAGGGAGCAGTTGGTGACCTGCTGAGCCACTCAGATGCTCACAGGTGTATGGGATTGGATGGGATCCATCCCAGGGGGATGAGGGAGCTGTGGATGAGCTCCATCAAGCTGCTCTCCATCATTTACCATCAGTCCTGGCTCAGCGGGGAGGTCCCAGAGCACTGGAGGTGCCAGTGTGAGCCCATCCCCAAGAAGGGCTGGAAGGAGGATCTGGGGAGCTCCAGGCCTGTCAGCCTGACCTGGGTGCCCGGCAAGGTTATGGAACAGATCACCTTGAGTGCCATCACAGGGCACCCACGGGATGGCCGAGGGATCAGAGCCAGCCAGAGTGGATTTAGGGATGGCAGGTCCTGCCTGACCAACCTGGTCTCCTTTTATAACCAGGTGACCCACCTGTGGATGCGGGAAAGGCTGTGGATGTTGTGCATCTGCACTCCAGCAGAGCCTTTGACTCTGTCTCTGACAGCATTCCCTGGAAAAGCTGCAGCCCACGGCTTGGGCAGGTTCCCTCCTCGCTGGGACAGTTAACAGCTGGCTGGAGGCTGGGCCCAGAGAGTGGTGGGGATGGTTTGCACCCAGCTGGTATCCAGGCACTGGTGGTGTCCCCCAGGGGTCCGTGCTGGGCCCAGTCCTGGTTAATATCTTCACTGATTATCTGGCTGAGGGAATCGAGTCCAGCATTCACAAACTGCAGATGGCACCAAGCTGGGTGTGAGTGTGGATCTGCTGGAGGGCAGGACAAGAAGACACAGCCTTAAGCTGCATCAGGAGAGGTTCAGGCTGGACAATAGGAATAGGTTCATCATAGAAAGGGTGAGTGGGCATTGGAATGGGCTGGCCCGGGGGGAGGTGGCAGAGTCACTGTCCCTCTCCAGTGGCACTTAGTGGCATGGTCTTGGTGACAAGGCAGTATTAGGGCATTGGTTGGTTTTTATGATCCCAAAGGTCTTTTCCAGCCTATTTGATTCTGTCATTCTGTGATAATTGGGACACCCTGGGGCCATTGTGACACTGCAGGGCCTCACGGAACTAAAGGGACCATGGTGACACTGTGCAGCCCCATAGAACCAGGGGTCCAATGTGGTGCTGTGGGGCCACGTGGAACCAGGAAGTGCACCATGACACTCTGGGTCCTTGTGGAACGACAGAGACCATTGTGACATTGCAGGGCCTTGTGTAACCAAGGGGTTTCACCATTTTGGCACTGCAAAACCAAGGAGACCATTGGGAGACTCCAGGGCCCAGGGGCCATTCTGACACTGTGGGGCCTCATGGAACCAAGGGGACATTGTGACACCGCAGGATCCTGTGCAACCAAGGGGCCACTGTGACACGATGGGGCCTCAAGGAATCTGGAAGAACATAGTGACACTGTGTGGCCTCATGGAAACAAGGAGTCCTGTAGGCAACGGGGGTCACGCACGGTAGGGATGGATGGAGACGAGATCTCTTTGAAGCCAAGTTGTGAAACTATTGGTTTATTACAAAGGGCGTGGGTGAAGGGCCCTGTTGCGAGCTGCTAGCTGCAGCTCGAAGCAGGGCCCAGAGAGGAGAGGCTTAAAGTGTGAGAGAGTCAACAGCAAAGATTTAAGAGTGGAGAGCATGTAGAAAGGAGGGGGTGAAGAAGTGCAGACGGAAGACAAAGAGACAAAGAAAGAAAAGGGCGCGAAGAGGAGCGCGAGAGCAGGCAAAGAGATAAGGGAGAAGAGAGATAAGAGAGCGTGAAGAGCGAGCGAAAAGAGAGCAAAAAAAAAAGAGAGTGAAGCTCCCGTTACAACACAATAAATTGTCTTCAGTGTTGAATATGCAGATTCTCATTAACCAATCTACTACAGCATGCATATCTTATAACATTTCCACACAACCTATAAGAATCACTACATTACCATACTATTTTTACGTGTTAAACCCTAAATCTTATTCTTTGGGCCCTATCTGCCAAGCTGCAAGGCCTGCTCTGACTCTTAGGCCTGCCTGCTTGCAGAGGGAATTCTTTCCTCCAGGGGGGATTACATTCAACTGGTCACAACTAAGGTAACTCAAAGGTTGCTTTCATTTCAATCTCCTTTATAGTTTCTATATTCTCAAAATCTTTTGCTAAGCAGTCATATTTAAAAGGCTTTGTTGTTTCATCCTGCCCAACAGAGTCCATTGTGTCACTGAGGGGGCTTGCGGCACCACAGAGACCATGGTGACAGCGTGGGAGCTCATGTGACCATGGGCCCATTGTGACATTCTGGGACCCCATGGAACCAAGGGGCTACTATGAAACTGCAGCACCAACAAGAACATTGTGACACTGTGAAGCCCCACAGAACCAAGGATTCTAATGTCACATTTTGGGGCCCCATGGAACAAAGGAGACCAGCGTGACAGTACAGGGCCTGGTATAACCAAGAGGCCATTGTGACACTGAGGGGCCCCGAGGAACCAAGGATATCTTTGCTGTCACCAAGCTGGATGTGAGTGTTGACCTGAAGAAACATAGGAGTGGTCTGCGCAGGGACCACTGATAGGCTGGATCCAGAGGATGAATCCAACAAGGTGAGGATTAACAAATGCAGGGCCATCCAGGCCCTGCTTTTTGGCGTCTGTACTACAGGTTGGGGAGGGAGGGTCTGGACAGCAGCCAGACAGAAAGGGACCTGCAGGGACTGATGGTCAGCAGGCTGGACATGAGGCAGCAGTGTGCCCAGGTGGCCAAGAAGGCCAATGGATCCTGGCCTGGATCAGGAATACTGTGGCCAGCAGGAGCAGGACAGGGATTCTTCCCCTGCGCTTGGGGGAACTGGTTGGGCAGCACCTCGAGTGCTGTGTCCAGTTCTGGGCCTGCTGGGGTGGGCAATTAGAAGAAATTTGAAGCAGAAGGAGTAAAGAAAGCAAAGGTCAAGCCAAGGAAATGCTCAGGGCAGTTTGGGGCTGGCTTCCAGGCAGCCCCTGCTCTGAGCAACAGTATCTGCAGTGGCACAGGAAGCTCCCAGCTGATGGGAACAAACTTTCAGGCTGACTGCAGAGGCCAGGACAAAGCTGAGTGCTTTCCTTGGTGTCCTCCAACCCTTGCTGGCCCCAGGGGCTGATGGCATTTCTGCTCCCTCATGTTCATGCCCCCACAGACACAGCATGGGGGTGATCCTGTATTGGAGAATTTTGCTCAGAAATGGCTTATAGAGTTTTGTTCAGATATGCCATAATCATATACAGCTGATGGAAAAGTAAAAGGCAGCTGTGAGCAGAAAATTCTCACAGTCTGTTTCTGTAAACAGCTAAGTTTTTAAGCCTGTCTTCAATAACAACATTCTGTCCTTGGCTGTCTTGGGAACAGACATGGAGGTTTTGAGAACCCTTCATATCAGGGTGAGAACACAAATCTTGGTTTTAATAACAAACCACAGGTATAGAAAACAAAAGGAGGGGTTAGTGTTTGATCTGTGGCCTATGGTGAGCTCGGGATTGCAATATGTATGAGCTTAATTAACACGGTCATAAAAACCTGCATTTTGGATAAATAAATTGGAGTTCGATGCTGATCAACAAGGATGGGTCATCTCCCTTCGCTTTCAACATAATGGTGACACCCGATCGTGATACGGCAATGCACCACGAAGAAGCGAAGAAACGGGTCAGGTCCTAAGCAGCGGGATGGCAGAAACGCAATAAAAGGGATGAAAAAGAAGCTGAGTCGCTTCGTGCCTTGGGTGTCGTACAGGCGAGCCCGACTGAGACGTGCTGCACAGACCTTGAAGAGGCTGCAATCAGCGCTGAGAAATTAGGTATGAAAAGGCAAGCAGCATATTTACAAAAATGGCAGGTTAAGGGGATGGATTGGCAAAAGGATTTAGCAGGACTTTGGACTTATGGCTATGCTAGAGGGGTTTTCATTAACCCCCATACGGTTTACAAGTTAATGGAATGGCCTAAATTCGGTGATTTATTATGGGAGGCTATTTTAGAGAGTGATAAAACTGCCAAGAAGCTAAGCAAGTCATGGCGGGTGATATACGGTGCACTGCTTCAGCATGTCTCTGAGTGCAAGACAGCAGCCGCGGCTCGGGGCGTCTGCGGGGCTGTGCCGCTCCGAACTCGGCATGGACGCTGCACCATGGAGAGCAGCCGCGGCGAGCGACCGCCTGAAATGCTACGCTGCCGCGGCGGGAGCCGAGACGCCGCAGGGGGAGCCGAGCCAAGCATGCAGTGATTCAGCCTGCCGGCGAGTCTTGCAAAACAAAGAGCCCAGAGCAGAGGGGGGGGGGGGAGTGGGGGGGTGGTTCACCCGCTCCGACACACGCGCCGCGGGACCGGAGCGCTTTTTCCAGCGGGAGCGCTACTCCCTCCGCCCCGCAGCCGGCAATGTGACTTTTGTCAACAAAAGGAAAAGATCCCTGCTGCAATTGAGAAACCAGTGATGGTAAACAAGCGACACCAAGGACTATTGCTGTCGAGACGTTTCTCACCTAAAGAGACTTTTGTTGTTCCTAACAGAGACTTTTAACATCAGAAGCCCGGATAACTCAGTCGGTAGAACATCAGACTCCAAAACTGTATTTGAAAAATTTAAAAATGTTAAAGATGTTATAAGTGTGCTTTTTGGTATAAAAATGCTATAGCAAACAAGTGAAAAAAGTTGTTTTAGCTTAGTATTTTGGAATGAGGTCTGTAAGTAAGTTATAGTTAATGTTATATTTTATTTTTATAGTAAGTTTTATTTGTTGCTAAGTAGTTTAAGTTAAATTATCTATTAAGTGCCATTAAATGTTAAATATCGTTGGGGTTAAGTTTAAGTATTATTAAGTTTAAGTTAGATTCTGTTGAGTATGAATTATATTGGGTTACAGTTTTGTAGAATTTGAAGTCAGTTAAGTTCTGTAAAAATTAACTTCTGTAAGTTTAAGTGATGTTAAGTTCTATTAAGTTTCAATATTTTAAATGCTTTAAGTTTAAATGCTTTTGCTTGTTTTGCTTTGTATTTTTGGTTGTGTTCAAGATATGGTCAGTAGAATGATAGAAAAACCTGGCATACTAACCTCCTTGTGCAAAAAAGAAAAAAGCAGGAATTTGTTGGAGAATTTTGCTCAGAAATGTCTTATAGATATTGTTCAGATATGCCATAATCATATACAGCTGATGGAAAAGTAAAAGGCAGCTGTGAGCAGAAAATTCTCACAGCCTATTTCTGTAAACAGCTAAGATTTTAGGCCTGTCTTCAATAACAAGTAAACATTCTGTCCTTGGCTGTCTTGGGAACAGACATGGAGGTTTTGAGAACCCTTCATATCAGGGTGAGAACACAAATCTTGGTTTCAATAACAAACCACAGGTATAGAAAATAAAAGGAGGGGTTAGTGTTTGATCTGTGTCCTATGGTGAGCTCAGGTTTGCAATATATATGAGCTTAATTAACACAGTTATAAAAACCTGCATTTTGGATCAATAAATTGGAGTTCGATGCTGATCAACAAGGATGGGTCGTCTCCCTTCGCTTTCAACACTCCTGCCTGCTGTGTGCAATGCAAACAGGGGCTGCTGAGCCAGTGCTGCCATGTCTGTGCCTGCAAGGATGGGGCACCTGTGTGAGCTGGGGGAGAGGCCAGGGCTGCAGAGGGGGGATGTTGTTGGCAGCTCCATAAGGACGATCTGGTATGCTGGCCTGGGCTGTCCAGCGCACTGGGGATGGATCAGCCCTTGCTCTGCTGCTCCTTCCCGTCTGCCCCAGGGCCCTTGCAGAGCCCCAGCCATGCTGTTTGCTCCCAGCCTGCCCACGGCCAGCCTGGGGCTGATCATGGGAGTTTCTGTGCTGAGCATTGGCCTGGGCGTGTTCTTGAGAGAGCCTGGGCAAGGAGCCTGGAGCGCCCAGGCCCTGGCCTGAGGCGTCAGCGCTGCCCCAGCAGTGCCCATGGCCTGTCCCTGCTGCAGCCCTGGCACTGCCACCCCCAGGGCTGTGCCCGGCCCTGAGAGCACTCAGGCCCTACAGCAACACCAGGGCCACCAGGGCAGCGGGGCAGGGCCACGACAGCAGCACTGGCAACACCAAGTGCTGCTGCTGCAGCTGCTGGGCCAGCACTGATCTGCCCCCAGCTCTGCACACAGACATTGCTGCTGCAGTGCAAGCATCTGCTTGTGCAGAAATGGCACAAACAATGACATTTCTTTGGGGACGATATTAATACATGTAATAGAGAAGAAAAAAACCCACAAACAAACCTAAAAGAAGTATCAAAGATAACTTTTATTACCAGTGATTTTCAGAAATTTTCCAGCAGTTTAATGTTCCCAAAATCATCCAATCATCAGTCTCCTCACTGCAACCTTGAGCTCCTGGTTCCTCAGGCTGTAGATGAGGGGGTTCAGGGCTGGAGGCACCACTGAGTACAGAACTGACAGGGCCAGATCCAGGGATGGGGAGGACATGGAGAGGGGCTTTAAGTAGGTAAAAAATGAGGTGCTGAAGAATAGGGAGACGACAGGTGAGGGAGGCAGGTGGAAAAGGCTTTGTGCCGTCCCTGCTCAGAGGGGATCCTCAGAACAGCTCTGAAGATCTGCACATAGGAGAAAACAATGAACACAGAACAGCCAAATACTAAACAGGCACTAACAGCAATCAGCCCAAGTTCCCTGCGGTAAGAGTAAGAGCAGGAGAGCTTGAGGATCTGTGGGATTTCACAGAACTGGCCCAGGTCATTGCCATGGCACAGGGGAAGGGAAAATGTATTGGCTGTGTGCATGAGACTAGTGAGAAAGGCACTGGCCCAGGCAGCTGCTGCCATGTGGGCACAAGCTCTGCTGCCCAGGAGGGTCCCGTAGTGCAGGGGTTTGCAGATGGACACGTAGCGGTCGTAGCACATGATGGTCAGGAGATAAAACTCTGCTCCAATGAAGAACATAAAGAAAAAGACCTGAGCAGCACATCCTGTGTCTGAGATGTCCCTGGTGTCCCAGAGGGAATTGTGCATGGCTTTGGGGACAGTGGTGCAGATGGAGCCCAGGTCGCTGAGCGCCAGGTTGAGCAGGAAGAAGAACATGGGCGTGTGCAGGTGGTGGCCGCAGGCTATGGCACTGATGATGAGGCCGTTGCCCAGGAGGGCAGCCAGGGAGATGCCCAGCAAGAGGCAGAAGTGCAGGAGCTGCAGCTGCCGCGTGTCTGCCAATGCCAGCAGGAGGAAGTGCCTGATGGAGCTGCTGTTGGACATTTGCTGAGCTACACTTGGGGATCTGTTCATGGAGAAAGGACAGTGACAAGTCAAGAGAGGCTGCTTTGAGCCAAACCTGGGCCATTCCCTGCAGACTGTCCCACTGGGACTCACCCAGCCTTGTTCCTGCTCTGGGAAAACCTTCACCCAGGTCCCTGCCTAAGCTCCAGCTGGGCTGGCTGAGTGTGCCAGGAGCAGCCAGGCCTGTGCATGGGGGCCCTCAAGGAGCCATCCCTGCCCCACTACCCTGGGTTTGTGGCCATGTGGCAGAGGGACAAGGCTGGATATTCAGGATTTGTCAGGGGAATCACTCGTACTGCTGACAGACTATTAGCATCTGCACTCCCAGTTGTAACAAAAATAGATGGCAGGAGTTGGTTTTAGGAATTATTTTCCTATCTACCCATCATTCCTGGCTCTCTGAGGTCAGAAATCCCCAGCATTTCTGCTGCACTCAGAGTTTGCCACTGAGAGATGTGAGAGGCAAAGGATTTCCGGTGGCTGAAGGAAGGTGAGGGGCTGGATGGGCTTGTTCAGAACCTGCCCTGGCTTTGCACCTTTGGCTGCAATCAGAGCACAATCACACTCCCTGGGTCACCCTGGGACAAACCAGACCCTGCCCAGAGCAGAAGGATCCCTGAGTGTCCCACCCTCTCTAAAGGTCTCTGGGCAAGATCTCAGCACCCCCTTGTGCCAAGGACACCCACGGCTCCCTTGGCAAACCCAACTGCATTTCCTCAGCTCTGGCAGCTCTGCCCTTCCCCGTGGGACATTCAGGGAACTCCCAGAGGCTCTGGCACAGATTTGCACCCAGGAGGGCAGCTCAGAGCTTGGAAGGGCACAGCAAGGAGATCCCTGGCTGTGCCCATGATGGGATCTTAGGGAGGGGGCTCAGCTCATTCCCCTTTCCCATAGACTGCTTTGCCCACAGCTCCACAGGTGCCAGGGAAGCTTGGACACCCCATTCCCATGGACACACCCCTGCCTGCCAGGAATGCCAAGGGCAGTGCCTGACTCAGCTGCTGCAAATGCCAGAGTCTCCCTGAGAGCAGCAGATAACAGGGACAATATCAGGGCAGGGCTGAACCAAGAGAAGATGTTGTGGTGCTGTGCCTGAGAGGGCAGGGCAGAGACAGCCGGGCACTCAGGACAGTGTTCCCGTGCCCAGCTGTGCCCGGCACCTCCCACACACCAACAGTGCACTCATCCTGCCCCCAGCACTGCTCTCTTCAGCCCCCTCTCCTTCCCTGAGCATCTCCCTGGGCCTGCACATTCCCTCCTGAGAGGAGCCTTGTCCCTGCCAGCGCTCACAGAGCCCATCCCAGCCTGTGTGCCCTGGCTGGGCCCTACAGAAACCTGCGTGTGTGCAGGGCCCTGGCTGGGGCGGGCTCTGTGTGCAGCTGGGCAAGGGCAGCTCAGGAGAGCCCTGCTGGGCCCTGCAGAGGTGATGCTGCTGCTGTCCAGGGCTGAGGAGTGGCTGAGGGCCCTTTGGGAGGCTCCCAGCAGAGAGACTGACCACCCAAAGTTACAGTTCTGGAGTCTCCGTAAATGTTCAAACATTCCTTGGATGATCCAGTGTGTCCCTTTCAACTCAGAATGTTCTGTGATTCTGAGATTACAATTCCTGTTCTGCTTCTCTCATCCCTCTGTTGTCTATAACCCAAAGAGAAAAAAAAACCCTTGCAACACATTAGAAGAGTAAAGTAAAAAAAGAGACATTAATTGGAAGCGTCCAGGTGTCCCAGTGGGGATTGGGCACACCCAGCTCTTGATTTCAACGATTTATAAAGGTTGACTAATTAGGATATTTAACAGGAACATCCAAAAGGAGATTCAGTTTCCCTAGTTACACATCCCTGGGTCAACCCATTGGAGTAGGTCCAAAGGCTTCTTTGCCTTCACTTTTTATAATGACTGCTCATATTCTGCTCATTCTCAAAACCCAAAATATTCCTATATGTCCAGTTCCTAGAAGACTATATAGTATGTCAGGACTATATAAAAGAATAGGACTATACAGCATTTTAGGAATATATTTAGACAGTAAGGTTATTAAGAGAAAGGTAAGGAAACATACTAGATTTAATTCAGGATTAAAACTATATAAGAATATAATAGTGGTTTAATACAGTTAAGAGTTTAATAGAGTTAAGTAAGGATTTTAGAATTGTAACTATATAATAGTAATTTAGAGAGCTATGAATATATAAAAATGTAAAAATACAAAAAACTTTTTGTCACCACCCCAACATTCCCATCTTTCTCCAAGTAGGAAATTGAAAACAATGTCAGGAAAGCTCCTGATCTTTACAGCAATCCCAGGCTTACCTTCTTTGGGAAGTGTCCTCCGGAGCTGTGCCTAGGCTGGTCTGGAGCTGGGAGCAGCCCTGCCCCACCCAGCTCCTCTCAGCAGCAGCCCCTGCCCTGCTCAGGGTGGCTCCTTCCCCCCACAGCTTCTCCCCAGTGCTGGGAGCAGCTCCCCGGGTCGGCAGAGAGCTGTCCCTGGCAGGCAGCAGAGTCGCTGCCCCAGCACAGTGCCCTGGGCTGCAGGACCCTGCTCTGCAGGACAGCCCCGGGCACCCCTGGCTGCAGCCCCGGCTGCTCAGCCCTGCAGCAGAGCCTGGCAACAGGAGCCGCCTTGGGCTGTGCCTGGGCTGGGGCAGCAGGGAAAGCCAGCCCTGCCCTAGGGCCACAGCCCTGCCCTGGAGCAGCTCTGAGAGTCCTCCTGAAAAGTCCTAAAAGCTGTGGGATGTGCCAGCTCCAGGAGATCCCTGCAGGAATGGCAGCTTCTCTTTCCACAGCCAGGGAATGACTGTTTCAAACCTGGGATGATTTCTGCTCTAGTGAGACCTGAGTGAGCTCTGCTCGGTGCTCCCATCCCAGGCTGAGTTTAACCCCTCTGTGCCCCTGTGCTGTGCCCGGGGTGGCTGCAGGCAGTGCCCCGGCCCTGCTGGGCTGTGCACGGGAGCTGCTCCTGGCCAGAGCTGTCTCTCTGCAGCGCTGCCCTTGCCAGGAGCTGCCTCTGTGCGGGAAGCCTCTCTGCAGGTTTTTCAAAGGACTTTGGGTTTTGCTTTTGTCTTGGAGTCTCTGAGAGGTTTGTGCAATCATGGCCTCCAATTATCTGCTATAATTAGTCCCTGGAGAGGCTTTGTCAGTAACAACACTCAGTGGGGCTCATTAATACTTCAGGATACTTCAGATTTTTTAAGGTACTTGGTGTTTCCCTTTTGATACAGACTCTGTGAGAACTTTGTGCAATCATGACCCCAATTTTCTGCTTTAACGAGTCCCTTGAGAGCTTTGTACTGACACTCAGTAGTGCTCATTAATACTTTGAGATACTCAAGGTTTTTAAGGTACTTTGGATTTTCCTTTCTGCACTGAGTCTCTGAGAGGATTTCATGCCATCCTGGCCTCCAGTTCTCTCCTCCAAGGAGTCCATGAGGAGACTGTGTTGGGGATGGACCTCAGAGGGACCCATTCATGCCTCAAGAAACTTTGGGGTTTTTGTCCATCTTTGACTCCTGGAAAGGCTTGTGCAATCGCCTCTCAGGCTCTGAGGTTCCAGGGCTCAGCTCCAAATGCACCATGGGGCTCATTATGATCAAGCACTCCTGACAAATCATGGTTTTGCTTTGATTTCCCTCAACTGTAGTGCAGTTCACTAGGAAGTTCTTTTTCTATTGTTACAGGGAAATATTTCAAATAGCTTCTAATAAATCCACATTCCTGTTTAAAGGGTGTATGGTTCTCTTTAGACAAGAAATTATAACAGCATTTCGTGACTGATAGACCCAGGGGCTTTCCTAAGGAGGTCTGGCCTGCTCTGAGAAGCTGTGTCTTGAGATCTGACCCAGTGTGGAGAGCCTTGCTCCACATTTCCAAACCCCATCCTGTCTCTCCTCACTCACCTCGGGTAAGCTTAGCTTGGAGAACTGGCTGCACTCAGGCAAAGAGGGGTTTTTCTTCTTTTATTTTAGCAATCCGAAACTCCTAAGCTCCCTGTTGAAAACAGACACCCTCCTCAAGTGTGTGCCAAGCCCAAGCTGCCACCAAGACCACTCCAGACCTGCCCTGGGCCAGCTGTGAGGATGTGTGGGGCCCACCATCAGAGTCTCAATCCCCTAGAAATGGAGGACTGGTTCCAGATAAGAGGAATAGGCTTTCAAGTTAGGGTGAGACGCTTTCTTCTCCCATAGATCTTTGCATACACCTGAGTTATGTCATGTTATGTTATCCCATTGGCCCATTGGCCTAATTAACCTAGTTCAACTCCTATTGCTCACGTTTGTTTGGCCCTTAGAATGTTCTCTCTCTGTCCCTCCACTGGCCCTAGTTTGCTGTATTCCTCCACCCTTGTTTCCTATTGGCTGACCTGAGCTCTGACCCCTCCTCTGCACCATTTCTCCCCATATCCATTGGATCCTGACCTTCAGCTCCACCCTCACTACTCCATATAGGGCCCTGTTCCCTCAGCCTACATTCTGTTTTCATCCCTGGACCCTGTTCAGCTGTGTAGCCTGTTCCTGTACCAATAAACCCAGTTTGCTGGAGATCATATGAAGACCTATCCTGCCCATTCTGTCAGCTTTCTAAGGTAGCAGTGAGCTTTGGGCCCATGAGTACTGGACGCTCCAAGGGCCTTAGTAGTGCCACCTGGCACCCGAACAGGGACCTGATTCATTGAGGTCTCTGTGAGTGTCTCCAGTGGTGATCCTGCCAGTCAGACATCACTGGAAGCTGTACCCCTTCAGGTCAGCTGCAACACTGAAGTTAGACTCGAGTTTTATCGAATCTCACTGAAGAAGAAGTCAACAATCCCTTCAACATCTGTGGGACCAGCTTCTCTGACAGCCCCATAAACTCCACTTTGGCTGGAGATTGTGCCTGTGAGACTGAGAGTGAGTGACTGAGGGGCAGAGAGCTCCCAGGGGTTTGGGCTTTTGATTTTCTGTTCCTGTCGGTGGACATTCCCTCTTCTATTGGGGGGAGCTATGGGAAATAACCAGTCCCAAGCTGCAAAGGATGTTTTTGTTAAGTTTTGGAGAGTTTTAAATTTAGAGGGGAGTTCATTTTCTGAGGGGAGTTTAAAAAGTACTGTTCATGGTTATTTGAGGAGCTTCCTGATATCTCTGTTGCTTCTATCTATCAGTTACCATTTTGGGATGCTGTTGGGAAAAAGCTTTATATTTTACAAACACAAGGGGTTTTAAAAGCTGGGAAGTTTTTGCTGTTGTTTCATTCAATTTATGGGATCATGTAACGAGTTCATGGTTCCAACCCATTGTCCTGGTTTATTCAATCCTCCCCCCACGTTCCTGAACCCATGTTCCCTGAGAACAGGATGGGAGATGTCTGTTTTCGGCAGAGACAAGCTATCTGCCATCTGCCATCTCCCCTCCTTTTCTGTCCTCTCCTCAGGGTGGTAGTGGCCATGCTGCCCTGAGATATTCCCTCGCCCACATTCTTTCATCCCCTGATCCTAATCCCCCTTCCTATAAATCACAAGATGGCAATGCTCCTGTTAGAGAGACCGCCAGTTCAGATTCCCTCTTGCCTTCATCCCCATTTCCTGCCTTTGCTCCAGGTACCTCCCCTGTGACAGGTCCCACTTTGACATTGAGTTCCACCCCCAGAACTGGAAATGGGGCCAACTGGAAGGAAGCCATTTTTGCTACCAAAGGCCTTCAACACAGAGTGTTGCCAGTCGGCCAAAGCCCTGTGCCTCTGCCAGCAGACCTGCTTCCTCTAAGAGGAAGAGAGCGATAGCTTATCCAAGAGTGAGGATGAGCCCAAGGATTCTTGGCAGAGGATACAGAGAAAAGCCACAAAGGAGGGGGACTGGGAGGTGGTATCCAAGATTCAGGTGGCACATGTGCAGTATAAACAGGGGCCAAAACCTCAATGGGAATCTATTCCCCACAGGGAAATGAAGGATTTACTTAGGGATGCAAAGGATTACGGTAGGGTTTCTCCCTGTTTTAACCATTTGCTGGACATGACATTTTCTGCCCACCTGATGGTACCATAAAATTTAAAACAGTGTATGAAAATTATATTGTCACCTGCTGAGTTTATTTTGTGGAAAGGACTTTGGATAAATAAACTTAATGAATTTCCAAAAGGTTATGTTAAGGAAGAAGGGCGAAAACAACTCACAGTGGACCACATTACCAGGGAAGGAGACTATACTAGACTGCAGTATCAGGCTGAAGTCCTCCTCTGGTCAATACTGGAAGATCTCAAAGGTGCTGCACGGTCCACCCTCCTCCAAACACCTGATGTTTCTACACCCCACACTGACTTCACTGACATTCGCCAATGCTTGGACAAGAGCTATATCAAGTTTATTGATCACCTTATGAAAGTGCTGGAAAAACAGGTAGATGATGAAAAGGTCCAGGATTATTTATTAGGAAATTAGCTTTCTATAATGCCAGTATTGACTGCAGAAAGGTTCTGCACACCCTCCCCCTTACCGTGAGCCGACCATAGCTCAGATAGTTGACGCTTGCATTTGCCAAGCGGACTCAGACTGTGACTCCAGCCTAGCCAAGGCCACCGGCCATGGTGCAATGGAAGCGCTGGTTGCAGCAAATATTCTTCCCCACAATACAAAATGTAATAAAGGCAGTGGAAACTGTTATAACTGCGGTGTTAGCATTCAAAAACACATAATCACGGAGCGATTATATGCAGTGCTTTTTATTAAGAGCTCTGGGAATCGGGGTATATTCAACCCAAATCTGACTCCAACCATACATCCGAAAGGATCATGTTTTATACTCTATCGTTACATAACTTTCATGTTAATTATTAAGCTTATATTGTTCTATTGTATACATAAATTTAGCCCCTCTCTGAATTTCCAACATAGTTTCTCACTATTCTTCTTATGGTTATATAATAATTACATGTAATTACTAAACAATCATCACATCTAACAATTATATAATTTATCATACTGCTTACGCAGGTGCACTCGATCTGGGGGAAAGCACAAGCCTAACATTTTAGATTCGATCTTTAACTTTTTCCAGGGTTCCACTATCATTCTCCCCCCTTTGAAAGCATTTTCACTTCACTATAGGTGTAAATGTTTTCACTTAATACAGTCCTTTATTCCTCAGTTCGTACTTGGTTCTTCAAATCCAGGGTTGATGTAAACGTTGTCGTGGATGCTGTTACGAACTGGAGAACCAGAAGATGATGGGCATGGATCTCGTGTTAGTGCCTTTATTATCCTCTGGTTCCAGGATGTTTTCTTCTGTATCTCTCCCTTTAAGATGCTGTAAACTAACCAAATTGCTAAGAATACAATTAGTAAGATTATCACACTCTCAATGGTAGATTGAATCCATGAACTCACATTCCACCCCAATCCTTTAAAGATTTTTCCTAATCAGCTTGTAGCCAAATCCTTTTGCTCTTCTTGTGCTTCATGATCTACTTGTTTCAACTGATTGATGTCATATTCTACATCTGCAGTTACATTTGGGATATGAACGCAGCAATGATCAACTTGTCCCTTTAAAAATCCACATACTCCATGCTCTTTCAGGAGTAACATATCTAGGGCCAATCGATTTTGTAAAGTCATTTTTGTGGTGGCTTGTAATTGTATATTTAATTCTTTAATCCTTCCCAGGTGACTCTTGCCAGTGTACCTACCTGACCTGTAAGTTTGTATAGCATCTCTCTGCTCTTATAGTTTGCTATAGGACCAAGCAATGACTCTAGGGCCCATCCAAATTTCACTCCACTAGAGGGTTCTTGACAAGTGTCATCTGGATTTTCATTGCCTAGAACTTCTTGTCTTGCTCTTATCTTCAGAAGTACATGTTTTCCATTAAATAGGGACTTTTTCCAAATTGGACATAAGGTTGGCAGGCCTAAAGTAATCTCCTTTACTTTCCCATCTACAGGCAGATGTGTTGTCCAGGTACCATCACTTGCTGCCCATAGAAATTGTCCTGGACCTCGGATTGTAATCCTGGTACACCCTATAATTACTTTATAATTCACTCTGCCTTGTTTGTGTTTGATCCCTCTGCAAGCACAACCAATTTGTAGGGCTATTGCCAGGGGTGGCATCTGTTTTATCTCTTCATCATCCGAAGTGCAGTCATAGTTTTATTACATGCCCACCAACTTACTTTGTCTGCCCTCATTCTGCTACTAGTGTCAGTATTTGTTATTGCTGGATCTGTTTCATTCTCAGGGCCTTCCCACTTAATACACCAAGGGGTGTTGGCCATATATTGGAATCTTTGAAGAATACTCACAGACCATGCACTGTCCCAAGGTTCTATCTGATCTTTCTTATCCTTGGCCTCACATTTCCATACCAGAGTTGTTTCTGTAATTTGCCTCGATTCGGGTACTAGTTTACATGTAATTGTTTTGTTCTTTTGTATTTCAGGTAGTTTTGATGTTATGATTCCCCAATTTACTGGGTCTCCTGCTGCCTTTGGTATTGGCAGACAGGCAGTTATTTGGCTGGTGTTTTGCATTTTGGCAAAATCTTTGACTAATCCGATCATTACATTCTCAGCCCGAACTGCATTAGAAACCTTTATCACCTGTGTTTCCGTTTGTACCTCTCTCTTCATTCTAGAATGAAGAGTGGTTAGTTGATCATTTTGTATTCCACATCCCAAAGATATTAATACCCATAACGTTAGCACAATTACTGATAGCATTCTGAAAGCAATTAAACACGTCTTATCTGCAGCCTTGGTTCATTCCAGGATTTATACAGTCTGTGATCCAGAATGGACTTTCTTCACTCAGGTATAGTGGATCCAGGGTTCCACACCGGCTACTTTGACTGCTGTAAAGGTGGTCAGTAGTACCTGATGAGGTCCATTCCACTTTTCTTTCAGCGGTTCCTCGTTCCAGTTCTTGATGTACACCTCGTCTCCTGGATGTATGTTATGGACTGGGTTCTCGAGAGTCAGTGGTCTATTCCACACGAGGATACTCCGGAGTCGAGCTAAAGTTTTCCCAAGAGACAGAACATAATTATACACTTCCTGCTTTCCTGTGACATGTACATTAGGGTTAGGCTCAGGAGATTCATATGATTTCCCATACAATATCTCATAAGGACTGACTGACATCCCACTCCTAGGCTTTATCTGAATCCTCAACAGTGCTATTGGCAAAGCCTGGGGCCACTGCAATTTGGCTTCTTGGCATATTTTACTGATTTGACTTTTTAGTGTCTGATTCATCCTCTCTACCTGTCCACTTGACTGGGGTCTCCACAGTGTGTGGAGGTCCCAATTTATCCCCAGCAGGCTACTTACCTCTCTTACTACTGTAGCTATGAAATGGGGTCCCCTATCTGATGATACCCCTAGGGGTACCCCAAACCTGGGAATAATCTCCTGTAGTAACCACTTAACTGTTTCCTTTGCTTGGTTCATGTGACAGGGAAGGGCTTCTGGCCACCTAGAGAATGTGTCAACCCCCACTAACAGGTATTTGTATCCTCGAGTTTTTCGTAGCTCTACAAAATCTACCTGCCAATAGTCTTCTGGCTCTATTCCTATCCGAATTCTTCCTAGCTGTGCCTGTTGCCAGGTTGGGTTGTTTTCAAGCAGATATCACATTTTGACATTACTGATTTTGCCATTGTTAACATCCGTACTGAAATTAAACTCTGCTTTAGTAATTTTACCAATGCCTCTGCTCCCCAGTGACATTCATTATGTTTAATTTGTAGAACTTCTCTCATTATCAAGGGGGGTACCACTATTTGTCCTTGTGCGGTTACATACCATCCTTCTGAATTCTTTTGTGCATTTAGCAAACATGCCAGTCTCTCATCTTCTACTGAATATTTTGGTTTTGGAGGCAAATTGAATTTGGATACATTAAACTTCAAAGGTATCAATGCCGTTGTTGTTTGTACCTCTCGAGCAACCTGTTGGGCTGCCCAGTCTGCCTTTCGATTTCCCTCACAGATTTTGGAGTTTCCTGATTGGTGTGCTTTGCAGTGTATGATTGCCACTTGTTCAGGTTTTTGTACTGCCTTTATCAATTGCAGGACTGCATCCTGATGTTTAATGTGCGTACCCCGAGAAGATAACAGTCCTCTTTCTTTCCACAGTGCTCCATGTACTTGCACCACTCCAAAAGCATATTTTGAGTCAGTCCAGATATTTACCTTTTTCCCTTCACTTAATTCTAGTGCCCTGGTTAAAGCAACCAGTTCTGCCTTCTGGGCAGATGTATTTGGTGGTAATGCCTTTGCCTCCACTACTGTATTGACTGTTGTTACCGCATATCCAGCGTATCTGGTTCCGTTTTCCACGAAGCTGCTCCCATCTGTAAACAGCTCCCAGTCCGGCTGCTCTAGTGGGACGTCTTTCAGGTCTTCTCTTGCTGAATAGGTGTACTCTATTACTTCTGCACAGTTGTGTTCTAATGGGCCTTCTTCAGTTGGGGTACCTAGGAACAAAGCTGGATTCAAAAGGTTAGTTGTTTTTAATGTGACATCATCCTGCTCAGTCAGGATTACCTGGAATTTCATCATCCTGCTGGGAGATAGCCAATGGCCCCCCTTTTGCTCTAAGACAGTGGTTACCATGTGTGGTACATAGACATCTATGTGCCTTCCCATAGTAAGTTTCCTGGCTTCTTGTATCAGGATCACAGTAGCTGCAACTGCCCGCAGACATGGGGGCCGGCACCTATGTTGTCGAGTTGTTTGGAAAAGTAGCCCACCGGCCTTTTCCAGCTTCCCAGACCTTGTGTCAGGACTCCTAGTGCTAGGCGCAGCCTTTCATGTACAAACAGCTGAAAATCTTTAGACAGATCAGGTAACCCTAGTGCTGGAGCAGTTGTCAATGCTTCCTTTAATTTTAGGAAGGCTTCTTTCTGTGGTTTGCCCCAGGTGAATGGCTGCATCTTCTGAGCTTCATACAGGGGTTTCGCAATCAGTCCATAGTCCATGATCCACAAGCGACACCATCCTGCCATCCCGAGGAAGACTCGCAGCTCATGTAAATTCTGGGGCTCCGGAATAGCACAAATAGCTTGGATAGGATTAGTACCTAGTTTTCGTTGCTCTTGTGAAATTTCACATCCCAGGTAAATCACAGTCTGTTGTGCGATTTGTGCCTTTCCTCTGGATACTTTATAGCCTCCCATTCCCAGTGAATTTAAAATCTCAATGGTTATCTTTATACAGGTTCCTCTTTCTTCTGTAGCTATTAGTATATCATCAACATACTGCAACAGTAAGTATTGGTCTCTTGGTACTTGCCCATTTTCAGTCCAAATTTCCAGTTCCTTTGCCAGTTGGTTTCCGAAAAGGGTGGGACTGTTCTTGTAGCCTTGTGGTAATCGTGTCCAGGTGAGCTGGGTCTTTCTTTCATTCCCTGGGTTTTCCCACTCAAAGGCAAACAGTTTCCTACTTTCTTTGTCCAGGGGGATGCAGGAAAAGGCATCTTTTAAATCAATTACTGTAAGCCGTATATATATCTCCTTTACGGATGTTAGCAATGTATAAGGATTTGTTACCACTGGATAAATGTCCTTTGTTATTTTATTTATTGCTCTCAAATCCTGCACTAATCTATATTCACCATTTGGCTTCTTTACTGGAAATATTGGTGTATTAAATTCTGATTCACATTCTTCTAAAATTCGGTATTTCAAGAATTTCTCAATAATCTTTACTATTCCTTGCTGTGCTTCTGGTTTTATGGGATATTGTTTGACTTGTACAGCCCTTGCCCCTTCTTTTAACTCTACATGCACTGGTTGTGCCAATTTAGATTTCCCTGGTATATCTGTCTCCCATACAGAGGGAATCACTGCATCTTCTACCTCCCTAGGGATAGAGGGGACAGGTTTTTCTTTGATCATTAATATCTGTCTTGTCGTTGATTCAGGTATTTTCATTATAAGCTCTCCATTTTCAAAGGTTATTACCGCATCAAGTTTTGCTAGCAAATCTCTCCCTAAAAATGGAATTGGACACTCAGGTACATATAAAAATGTGTATGTTATAACCTTGTTTCCAAAACACAAATCTAGGGGTTGCAGGAAAGTCCGTTTTTCCTCTTTCCCTGTAACACCAACTATTGTCGTTTCCTTGTCCCCAATTTGTCCTTGCAAATCATTCAATACAGAAAAAGTAGCTCCCGTATCTATTAGAAATCTGACCTCTTTATGCCCTAACTGTATATTTACAACAGGTTCCTTGACTTGTTCTACCGGTTCTACGTCTAGTCAGCTGGTATACTCCCCCAGGACCATCTCCTTGGTAGCCTGCTGGAACCGATTGCCCTGGTCAAACTGGTTATTCAAACTTGGGCAATTTTGCTTCCAATGCCCCTCCTGCTTACAATATGCACATTGATTCAGGCTTCACCCCTGGGTAACTGGTCTCCTACCCCGACCATTCCTGTTACGCCCCCTGAAATTTGGGTTCCCTCTCCCCTGTATTACTGCCAAAAGATTCTGCTGATGCCTTTTACTAGCTTCTTTTTCCCGATTGTTATATACCTTCCAGGTGACCTCGAGTAACTTATCCAAATTCCTTAATTCTTCCCCTTCTAATTTTTGCAATTTTCTACGAATGTCATCCTGTGATTGACCCAAGAATATGAAAGCGAGCTGAACCTTTGCTTGCTCTGTATCCATTTGGAGGTCTGTATATTTCCTTGCTACCTCCTTAAGCCTCTCCAAAAATGCAGTGGGAGATTCCTTCTTTTCCTGTCGAACCTCATATAGTTTGGACCAATTTATAGTTTTGGGCAAAGCATTCTGAACCCCTATTTGGATCCACTCTTGATATTTCCGTAATCTCCTCATATCACACAATAAATTAGGGTCCCAATTTGGATCCTCAATTGGGAAATTCACATCTAAATTCCCTGTTACCAGCCCATTTATAATATCTTCTCTTGCCCTCTCTTTGGCTGCCTTAAGTACCATTTCTTTTTCAGTAGAATCCATCAGAGTATCTAATATTACTTGTATGTCATCCCAGTCAGGATTTTGAGTTTTCATAACCATTTTTACTACGCGTGCCACTTTATCAGGATTTTCTCTATAACTTCTGGCTGACTGTTTCAAAATAACTAAGTCTGCCAGGGAAAAAGGCACTTTTACAAATACTGGCCCTTCCACTCCGACACCTTGTTGCAAGGGGGCAATCACAGTCCATTTTTGTTTGCTTATGCCATCTCTATGCACAACTGGAGCAAGCTTTGCCCGACCCCGGGTTCTATGAGCTATTGGGGTCACTGATTCATTACCATTGCTATCTTTTTCACTCGCATACCTCTTTCCCCTTTCTATCACAGTTAGGTTTTGCTCATCTTCCAAGGAAGAGGGATCAGGTGATGATGGGAGAGGAGGATAAAGAGGGAAAGGTGTACTAGATGAAACAGGTTCAGGGGTAGGTGGGTGAGGAGCAGGTAGTGGGATAGGGACAGATGAAACAGGTGGGATAGGGTTAGGTTCTCTTGTTCCTATTGGAGCTACTTGTAAATCAATATCTGTATAATTTTCTCTACTCAAGCTTTCTCTTAACGCCAAGTGTTCTAAACAACGTTCCTCACAAACCCCACACTTTGCAGATGTTTTAACCATTAATAATCCACATTCATTCTGCCATTCTGGCTTTCCCCGTAAGTAGAAAAACAGATCAACATATGGGACTTCATCCCATTTTCCTTCTTGTTTACAAAACGACATTAACTGCGAAATAGTGTTATATTGCAGAGTACCGTATTCTGGCCATTTTTCACCGTTCTCCAAGGCATATTCTGGCCACCATGAATTACAATAATCAATCAACTTAGTTTTACGTAATCCTTCTCCAAAGTTACCTTGTTTCCAATGTGCTAATAGGCACCCCAAAGGAGAATTTTGCGGGATAGGGGTGTTGCTGCCCAAAATCCCTTTAAGTTTCTCCATTTCAAAAATACCACAAATGCCGAACCTGCAACGCTTTCGCGATTGTCTTACGGAACGGCGCCTAGGCTTACACCAACAGGAATTCCTTTAGCCCAACCAAGCGTAGCTTTCACTGAGTCTTATTGGCAGGCACCCAAACCAAAGTAAAAAGCACCTTACCTTTCTCCCGGGGACGTTTGTGAGCGGCGGAAGCGGTCGCGGCCGATGGGCTCCCCGAGAATCCCTCGGTGCCGGCTGGAGCGTGATCGAGTCGCGAACTTGCTCAGCAGCACTCACAAGGGTCCCATCTTCGGGTCGCCAAAATGTTAGCGTTCAAAAACACATAATCACGGAGCGATTATATGCGGTGCTTTATATTAAGAGCTCTGGGAATCGGGGTATATTCAACCCAAATCTGACTCCGACCATACATCCGAAAGGATCATGTTTTATACTCTATCATTACATAACTTTCATGTTAATTATTAAACTTATATTGTTCTATTGTATACATAAATTTAGCCCCTCTCTGAATTTCCAACATAGTTTCTCACTATTCTTCTTATGGTTATATAATAATTACATGTAATTACTAAACAATCATCACATCTAACAATTATATAATTTATCATACTGCTTACGCAGGTGCAGTTGATCTGGGAAAGCACAAAGCCTAACATTTTAGATTCTATCTTTAACTTTTTCCAGGGTTCCACTATCAAAGGTGTTGCCCAACTAGTGCTGAGCACAGGGGAAGAATCACTGCCCTGCTCCTACTGGCCACACCATTCCTGATCCATGGAAGTGCCAGGGGTTGGATGAGGGAAATGGTGGGGAGAGGGTGGGCACAAAGTCTGATTGATTATCAGCCATGAAGTGTCTTGCTTTTCATATCTGTTCAAACTGCATTAGCATGATCAAAGGATCAATAATAATTGGATATTGCTGATACCAATCTACAAACAGAAAAAGAAAACTTAACATGACAAAACACTTCTCCATGTATTGTTTTCCATATGATATATTCACTTAGAACATACTTCTGAAATCTGTCTATTTATTCACGGAAGAATTATTCCCAGGAAGAATAATTTTTCTCACAGAAGAATTTATACAGATTATTCCCTGAAACCTTTTTTTCCCTGTGTTTTTTGTGGAAATATTAATGTGTTAATGAGCCTTTCTCAGTGAATTCCTGAAGCGAAGAGCTCCAGAAAGAAGAGGCCACTGGAGTATGAAAATTCATCAGCAACCTCCAAGCGGCTGAGGATCCATCCCCATCAGAGCAGGAATTAACAGAAATGGGCACAGCTTTGTGGCTGCCCCAGCTCTGGGATGGGCCCTGGGCCTGGGGCAGGAGCAGCTCTTGAGGGCCCCAAGTCCGGGGCTCTTGTGCTGCCCTGAGTAGATGGGATGGCAGCAGGGGCTGCAGAGCTCTCAGCACCTCAGCCCGAGGGGAGCAGGGCAGCCAGGGAGCCTCCTTTGGCCTTGGCCAAGCACCTTCCCCCATGGCTGGGCCTGAGTCCTGTGGCAGCTGCAGCTGCTGCTGTGCCCTTGCCAGGGGCTGAGGCCGTGGGGCCAGTGGCCAGAGCAGCCTGGCCTGAGCAGAGCTGTGGGGCCAGAGCTGACTGGGCTGGGCTGGGCTGGGCTGGGGAGAGGCCCTTGGTGCTGCCCAGAGCTCAGGGCAGCTGGCAGAGTTTGCAGGGAGCTGGGCTGGGCTCAGAGAGCCTGGCCCAGAAACCATCAGTGTCGGTCTTAGCCTGGCTGAGCGTGCAGGGGCAGGACTCAGGCCAGGCCTTGTGCGGCAGGGCCAGCACCTGTGCAAGGCATTGAAAACAGGCAAGTGGCCCAGAGAGGAGGCTGCTCTGTGTCCCCTTGGTGGCATGGACAGAGCAGGGAGGGGGCCCAGGACATTTGTCAGCGGCAGCCTCTGTCCCCATGCTTTGGCAGCCCTGGCTGCTGAGCCCAGCTTTGGCCTGGGCTGAGTTTGGCTGTGGCCCAGCTCCATCCTGCTGCAGGGCTCAGGACCTGTTCCCGGCCATGGCCAGCCCTGGCTGCCTCTCTGCTGGCCCAGAGGTCGGCAAAGCCTGGGGCAGGGCTGTCTGTACAGCCCCACAGGTGCCACGGGCTCTGCAGGAGCTGGCAGAGGCTGCCCAGCAGGGAGGCCATGGGGCACAGAGCCCCAAGGCTGCCTTGGGCACAACGGCACAGGGGCCATTCCCAGCCACAATGCTCCTGGCCTGGGCTGGGCCTGCACAGGGGCTGGGCCACCATGGCTGGGCCAGCACAGGGCCACAAAGGGGCCACACAGCCGCTGCCGGGGCTGACAGCAAGGCCAGGCACACACAAGCAAATGCTGAGCATGGCCTGCACTGGCCACTGTTCCAAAGGCAGAGCTCAGCTGCCCTTGGGGGCTGCAGCAACAGTCCAGAGCCCAAAGAGCCTCGATGGCTGTGCTGGAGACTCTCCAGCCCTGCAGGAGGGAAATGCAGGGCTGCTGCGGGATGGGGAGGGCATGGAATTCCAGCACACACCTCAGCTCTCTGATGATTCCAGCACCATGCTGGGCCCTGTTTCAGACTGGAGCAGAGCAGATGTTGATGGGACAGGAGTCCTGCGGGTCTGTCAGGGACCTGCAGCTTGCAAGGTGCTCTGCTCTCCCTCAGGTGCTCTCAGAGAGATGCAATCCCAGCTGGGCACCTCAGGGCCCAAGTGGCACTGCCTGTTCATGGGCACACAGGTGATATCTACCTGGAAAGGGGCACAGGTTTTAATACCTGTTAGTTTCATAATATATAAGCACATCTTTATTATCTGGGTCATTTGAGTACTCTTAAGGAATGGCAACTTTTTCCCACCAGAAGCGGGGATTTCCTTGAAGTGTACTGATGGCAGGAGAAGAAATACTGATCTTCCCATCTACTTGTGTCACCAATAATCAGTCTATTATTTAATCTCTCTCTTTTCCATCAAGTGCTTCCATGTCTCCTGGTTAAATGGCCAAGTTTAAGGACATCTCTTCACTAGACCAGCTGGATATTTGTTCTTCCCATTGGTCCCAGATTTCCTCCACCAGACGCTCTCTGGTCATTCAAGTGCCTCTCAAGTGACTGGTTTCATGCTTTGAGCTTCAGGGAGCTGCCCAGACTTTCTGAAGTTTAAATAAATATCACATAAGGCGACATCTTAATGGTCTTTATATCTATCAGAGAATTACCTTTTCTTATATCTATGTCTAAAACTGTTCCTTCATAGGAATGCTTTGGGGATGGGGGACATGTCCGATGCTGCTGGGACATTCCAGAGAGCCGAGGGAAGAGCTGTGATGGTTATTATACTGTTCAAATGTTCAACTTGTGTTTGTTGGCAAGAAACCTTTCTGTACCTCTGAGTGTCACCAGGCCCTGAGCCCAAAGGACACAAACCTGCTGAGTTGTGGTTCCCACTGCAGGGGCTGCACTTGGACCTTGGCTCTGCACAGGAGAGCTCTTCATTCCCTTTCTCTCTTTTCCTCCCTCTGGGCATGGAGGGAGCTCATGACCGCAGCATGTGACTCGTGTATGCAAAGAGCAAATCTGGGAAGAATCGGGGCAGGAAGGCTTTGGTGGGACCTTGGGATCTGTGCTGGGCACAGAAGGTGTTTTCCATTGCTCTCAGGCCGTTTGCTGTGAAAGGTGGATTTAGTATCCAGCAGAGGAATGACTTTGGCATTTGATGGAGCTGTGCCTTCCCTTGTCTTTGTTGGCTGACAAGAAATGAACGTCCCTCTGTGTCTCGGGTAGCTCCTTCTCCAAGGAAAGCAGGTGGGAGTTGGAACCAAGGAGCTGAAAGCTGCAGGTGCAGCCTGGGCTGGAGGGAGCTGAGATTTGCACAAGGCTGCTCTGAGTGCCAGGGCTTGGATGGGGGAAATGGTGGGGTGGGGGTAGGGACAGATTCTGATTGATTGTCAGCCATGAAGGGTCTTGATTTTCACATCTATTCAAACTGCATGAGGAGGTACCTGGATTCAGTGCCAATTGGAGATCACGCATATCAATAAATTAACAGGAAACAAAAAAACCCCATGACCTAAAAAAATCTCTTCTCACTGTCTTTTTAAAGATCATGTATTCACTTTGAATACACTACTGAGATCTACGTAACTACAAAATATTTGGAAACTTAAATCAAATTATTCCCAGAGGCTTGGCTTGTTTAGGTGGTCTGAATATTAATGAGCCCTGGGGCACTGAATTCCTGCACTGAAGTGCTGAAGGCTGAACAAGCCTCTGGAGCAGTCAATTTCAGCAGCAGCCTCCAAGTTGCTGAGGATGTCAGCAGCCCCCACTGAGGCCATCCCTGCCCAGAGACCGTGGGGGAATGGGCAGACAAGGAGAGCGTCCCTGGGGCTGGGGCAGCACAGCTCAGAGGCAGCAGCGGCTCCAGCTGGGAAATGGAGTGTGGAATGTGGCTGGGAAAGCCCTGCCTGGGCTGGGCCAAGCAGGACAGACAAGCCCTGACTCCCATCCCCCAAACAACTCTCCAAAGGAGACATTTAAAAGGAATTGCAATTGTTTATGTACTCTGAGTTTGATGCCCTGGAGAAATACAACAAGAGATTCTCAGGAGCATAAAACAACAAAACAGCCTTTACTGGGAACTTTAGAAAATCAGAGAAACTTTGGCAAAAGGTCTATTACGACATTGTAGTGGTCTTGTTTTTTAATTTAAGATTTTTCTAATTGTGAGATTTCTTTAGTAATTTATTGATGAGTGTGATGTGTTTTAATGTTGGTTAATTATTTATGTATTTATTTTGTTCTGAAATAAAATTACGAGAAAGGTAAAATAGGCATAAAATTCTAAAAGGGTATAAAGAAAATTTCATTAAAAGTAGCCTAAAGAAAAAAGGTAGGGAGAATTAAAATAAACTCTGTGGAACATTTTTTTTTCTTTACACCTTTTTCTTTTTACTGGCAATGTAAAGAAAGAAAACTTAAAATTGCTCGTTAGTTTGCTATTTCTAGAATAGTCTTTTTTTAGTTTACTTAGGGAGACAAGCTTTTCCTTTTAAGACTATGGAGATTATTTTACAAGAGGAAAATATACTTTTTTTTGTAGTTTCTAATTTTGACATGCATAACAGTTGTCTGGGGAACTTTGCTATTGTGAAGTTTTTTTTATTGCTACAAGCTTTTTTAAAGCTTGTTGATGGGCCATGTTGACGTATGGGGGACTGTTTTAAAAATGAGTCCTTTAAAGGTAAAAGTTTTTATTATTTACTTTTTGAATTATTTTTATTTCTGGGAATAGTGATCTTCTCTTGGGGGTACTGGATTACTTTTTATTTTTCTGCTATAACTTTTGATGAAATTACAGTAATTTTAACATTTCTTTAAGATGGAGGTTTTTGTTTGGCAGTATTTTTGAATATTTTAATTTTTTTATAGTTTGATGTGTTAAAGTAAAAGATTTTAAGAGGATTTTAGTTTTAAGACTAAGGAATTTTTTCTTCATTTTTATTTGGGATTTTACTTCTTCTTTACTGACTTTGATGGTTTTATGTATTTTTTAAATATGTTTGTATTTTGTTTTTTTCTTTTACTTGAGCGAAGATTGAAATATTGAAAGGGTAACACCAGACCCACTGGTAGCTTGGGGAGGAAGTTGTGGTTGGGTTATGTTAGTATTGGTTTTATGGTTGATTTTTGGGGATTTTTTTGTTTAATTTTAGATGAAGGGTTATTTTGAATGGGTTGTAGGGGTTTCTGGTTTGAGTTGTGTTGAGGGGAGGGGACTTGACAGTAAGATTTTAATACCTGTGGCTAGCTTTGTTCTGGTTGGGGTTTTGTAGCCACTTTTGTTTTCCTGTTTGGTAGTTGTTGGGGTTTAGCTTGGTTAGAATGGGGCTGATGGGGGGAGGGGGGGGTGGCCTGGGGAGGGGGAAAGGGGCTCAGCCCACGGCAGGGTTGCTTGGTTTGGTTTGGTTTGGTTTGGTTTGGTTTGGTTTGGTTTGGTTTGGTTTGATGTGGTTGAGATGGGGGCCGCACCCAGGGCCTGCTGCTTCTTTGTTGACTGGGAAAGAAAGAGGAGGTTCCTGGCTTTTTTCATCTTTAACATATGTGTTTCACAGAGGCATGTTCAGTATCGTAGTGGTTTAACAGATTTTCAGCTACACAAAAATTTTGTATTACTTTTTAAAATTCTTCTCATGTCAAACTACGACAGACATTCAACCAACAAAAACACTTCTCAAAGCACTTACTTGGCCCTTTCAACTTCACAAACTCTACACCTGTTCAATTTAATGTTAATCAAAATTTGCAAGGTAAACAGAAGAAGAAGTAGACACAGAAAGAGAGAAAGACAAAAAAGATACAGAGAGGCACACACAGAGCTACCAACTCCTGGATTCCAGTGGAGTTCTGATGGAAATTCCAAGAGGAGGTAGGGTCAAGATGTGTGCTTGCCTTGTGGTCAGCCTTCAATACCCCTTGGTCTTCCTGGGCCCTTCCCCCAGCTGGGACTTGGGCTCATTTGGTCCCTCAGGACCTGGGCTGGGGCTGCAGAGGTGGCTGTGGAGCATTGCCTGTGCTGTGCCAGGGACTGGCAGACACTGCTGGGCTGGCATAGAGGCTCTGGGGGGATTGGGGTTCCAGGGCAGGGCAGTGTTGGGGTTCCAGGGCAGGGCAAGGCTGGACCTGCCCCTTCCTCCCCCAAACAAAATGTTTTGAGCCAACAATCTCCTCCAGTCTATTGCAATTGGGAATGTTGGAGGTGGAACCCCAATTCTTGCCATGGACGCCTGGAGGAGGAAGGACAGTTCTTTTCTTTGGTAAGGAAAGCACAGAGCTCCAGTGTTTGGAAGGCAGGTGAGAGCCTCACTAGGCCAAGGCCAGCCAGACTTGTGAGGAATGGCAGATTTTGTCTGGGAGCAGTCTTTGCACATAGGGAATTCTGGAGGTGGAAGCCCAATCTCAGCCATGGGTTCCTGGAGAAGCAGGATGGTTCTTTCTCATAGAACAGAGCCTTCCACAGTGCTTTGGGTACAGGTGAGACGTGACCCTTGTGGAACCATTACCAGCCAGACTTGTCCTGCCAATATTCCCATGCGAACAATCCCTGGATATATGGAAATTTTGAGGTGAAATCCCAATTCTGGCCAGGGGTGCCCGGAGAAGAAGGAGAGATCTTTTCCATTGGAAGGAAAGCATGGAGCCCCAGTGCTTCAGCAGCAGATGAGGAGAGACCCTCAACATGCCAAGGTCATCTGGACCAGTGTAGGGGACCCTGGGAGGCCAAACCAGCCAGATCTGTTCTGTGTTCCCTTGGTTTTGTGGGGCCCCATAGTGTCACAATGGTGCCTTCGATCAATGAGGTCCAACAGTGCCATAATGGCGACTTGATTCCATGGGGTCCAGCAGTAACACAATGGACCCTTTGGTTTGATGGGGTCCGACAATGTCACAATGGCCCCTAGGTTCCATAAGGCCCCACAGTTTCACAATGGTCCCAATGATTCCATGAGGCCTTGCAGTGTCACAATGGCCTCCATGGTTCCACAGGCCCCACAATGTCACGTGACTCCTCTATTACATGAGCCCTGCAATGTCACAATGGACTTTTGAACCCTGGGGGTTTGCAGTGTCACAATGATCTCCTTTGTCTCCACAGTGTCACAATGGACCACTGATTACAGGAGGCCACTCAGTGTCACTCTGGATCTTTGGTTCCACACATCCCTGCAGTGTCACAATGAACCCTGGTTTCAATGGAGTTCTACAATGTCAAAATGGCCCCTTGGTTCCATGCAGCCCTGCAGTGTCACAATGGTCTCTTTTGGTTTCCCAGTGTCACAATGGACCACTGATGTCATGAGGCCCTGCAATGTCACAATAGACCTTTGGTTCCATGCAGCCCTGCAGTGTCACAAAGGTCTCCTGGTGTCACGAGGCCCCAGAGTATCACAATGGTCCTCTTGGTTCTGTGGGGACCCCCAGGGCCACAATGGTCTCACTGGTTCCATGCGGCCTCACAGTGTCACAATGCTTTGCTTATTCCATGGGGTCTCATAGTGTCAAAATGGTCTCCATGCTTCCATGAGTCCCCTCAGTGTCACAATGGTCTCCATGACTCCATTGTGCCCTTTAGTGTCACAATGGTCTCCTTGGTTCTATGAGGCTGTGAAGTGTCTTAATGGTGTCTCCATGATTCCATGAGGCCCTGCAATGTCACAATAGACCTTTGGCTCTATTGGATCTTGCAGTGTCACAATGGCTTCTTGGTTCCAAGGCATGCCAAAGTGTCACAATGGTCTCCACAGTTCCACAAGGCCCCATGGTGTCACAAATGGATCCTTAGTTTGATGGAGCCTCTCAATGTGACAATGATCTCTACATTTCATGGAATCACACAGTGTCAGTACAGTCCCCTTGGTTGCATGAGGACCAGCAATGTCACAGTGCTCTCCATGATTCCATGAGGCCCCACAATGTCACAATGGTCCCTTGGTTCCATGGGCCCTGTGCTGCTGCATTCCCCCCTCCCCTTCTCAGGCCGCGCTGCCAGCTGAGAAACTCTCCTTGGGCCTCGGCCTTGGCCAACAGCCCCTGGGCTCAGCTCCTCTGCAGCTCATCATAAACACTGTCTGCTCCAGGCACTGCTGCTGCCCAACCAGCTCCTGGCTTCTGTAGGAGCAGCCCTGGGAACTGTTTTTGTTCCCTCAGTGGCACAACATCCCTGTTCTCACCCTGCCAAAGAAAGCTGTTGGTGCCAAGTGCGGCCAGGAAGAACCATTGCTGGGACTGAAGCCCCTCTCTTGGGGCCCTACAAACAGCACTCCAAAAGGAGCCCTTGGAGCTCTCCTGGGCCAGCGACTCCCTCTGAGTGGGGCCTCTCCCAGCCGGGAACTCTCCTGTTTGCTGCACTCGGGGATCCTGAACAGCCACAGAGCCTGGATCCCCCCACTCCTCCAGGCTCAACCCTTCACCCACTGGGGAGATGCCAAAGGATCCACAGGGAGCATTTCCTGCCCTCAGGGGAATTTCTTACAGGTGCCTTGCACTGACTCTATGTGTCTGTGTGCACACAGGAGAGCCTGTGCTGGGGAAATGTGGCAGAAATGCTGCTCTCTGAGGGGTTGGAGTGCCTTGGATAGCTGAGTCAATCATGCCTGTAAGTGAGGTTAAATCACAAGGTCTAAGTAAAGTCAAATGCTTCTGAGAGTTGTTCTTTTTCTAAGTTGCTATGTTTAATGTAAGTTATTACTAAGTGAAATATTAAGAAATGTTATTCTTCTGTTAAATTGCAAAGTGATATGTTATAAGTTAGGGTAAGTACTGTTAAGTGCTGTTCTTTTGCTATATTGTGAAGTTTAAGGTATCAGTTAAAGTTAAGGTATAAATTCAGTCCTGTAATTTGACCTCTGTTAAGCTTTTAGCTCATGTTCCTTTTATCCTTGCCCTCACTGTCTTTGTGTCACACATACAGGGACAGTTCTTGGCTCACTTCTCGCTTGATTGCCTGGATTTGGTTTGGTTTTGTTGTTGCTTTATTTCCGTGCTATGCCTGAAGTGTCCAGTCAGGAGCAGAGTGACTCTTGCCAAGGAACTTTGTGCTGCTGTCCCTTAATATTACATCTGGTTTTATCTGATGTCTTGCTGCGGATTTTTTCAGCACTCTCAAGGCCTCGTTGGTAGCAGGGTGAAGGAGTCCTGGCCCAGGCTCTGGCCCTGGGGACATGGGGACGCTGCCGGGGGGTCCCAGTCTGTGGAGAGCCTGGTTCAAGCATGGCTTAAAGAAAGAGGCCATGAAGGTGTACAGCTGATGGGGAAAAAAAAGGCAGCTGTAAAGCAGCAGTTTCCAGACTTGATTTTGTAAATAACTAGGTTCTCAGGCACCTTTTTTATAAACAGCAGGATTCTCAGACAGTCTTCTCATAACAGTCCTTGGCTGCTCTGGGAACAGATATGAAGGTTTTGAGAACTTTTCATATCACAGTGAGAACACTAATTTTGGTTTCAATAAACAACCATGGGTATTGTAAACAAAAGGAGGGGTTAGAGTTTTCTCTGTAACCTATCGTGAGCTCGGATTTTGCAATATGCATGAAGTTAATTAACACTATTATAAAAGGTGACTGATTTGATCAATAAATCGGAGTCGATGCTGATCAACAAAGATGGGTTGTCTCCCTTCGCTTTCAACACCAGTCCCCCTGTGCCACCCCCAGGGCCCCGGCCCCCGGGCCCCATGTCAGGCTCTGGGGTCGATCTTGTCCAACATCCTCTGGGGGAGGCTGCGGGGCCAGGGGCAGGGGGACTTGGGGGGACAGGGGACCCCGCTGTGCACAAGCAGGGTTGGACTGCTCTGGAGGGAGCTGTGAGGGGGGCTGGGGCAGAGTGACCTCCCCAGTGACCTCACACAGCCTCCTGTGATCTCACACACCCTTCTGTGATGTCACACAGCCTTCCTGTGGTGTCACACAGCCCCTGTAATGTCACACAGACACTGTGATGTCACACAGCTATCTCTGTGATATCATACTACCCCTGTGACATCACAACACCTGCCTTGATGTCACATGGACATCTCTGCGATGTCACACTGCCCCTGTGATGTCACACAGCCTCCTGAGATGACACAAAACACATGTGATATCACAGATCCAACTCTATGATGTCACCCTGTGATGTCATACAGCAGTGCTACAATGTCACAGAAGACTGCTATGTCACAAAGTTACCCTGTGATATCACAGTCTGTTCTGTGTTGTCACAGCCTGCTCTATGATATTACACCGCCACCTGGTGATGTGACAACCCACTCTTTAATGCCACAGAGCCACACTCTATGATGTCAGACTCTGCTCTATGGCAATACACCCTACTCTGTGACATCACAGCCAGCTCTGTGATCTCATAGAACACTCAAGAACTCAGTTACATTGAAACTCTGAAGTTTCTTGGACTTTGAAGAGATCGCTGTCAGGGACACAACTGAGAAAGTGTCCCCGGGTTCCAGTCAGAGCAGAACACTGGAGGCAGTGATGGCAGCTGGGGACAACCAAGGCCATGGTGTCTCTGGTGCTGAGCAAAGCTGGATGTGTTTCAGGAATGCAAAGGGCCAAGGCCTGAGCCCAAGCCCCTGGCCAGGCAGATCCTGTCCCTCCCTCCTTGCTCAGGGCTCTTGCTGGGATGGGCACTGGCATGTGGGCATGTGCAATGGCAAGGGCAGGAGCATGGGGTGGCCCCTGCCAGGCTGCTGAGCAGGGACAAGGAGGCAATGAGGCCCCAGGCCTGCAAGGGTCACTTGTCTCCTGCTCCTGCCTCTGGCCCAGGCCCAGCAGCCATGGCCAAAGTGCTGCCCAAGTTGGCTCTGGCAGGGCTGTCTTGCAGCTGCTGCCCATCCGTGTGCCCTGTGCAGCCCAGGCTGTCCCATGGTGTCCCTGCCCTGCGCCTCTGTCCCTGGAGGCTGTCGGCATCCCCCGGCTGCCCCACCTGGCTGGGCCCTTCCTTTGCTGACAGCTCTGCCTCCTGCCTGCCTCTGCCTGCCCACACAAAGACTTGGGCTGCTCCAAGCTCCTGCTGGGGACATGCTGCACCACAGCCCTGTCCTGGCAGAGAAATTCCTTTCTCCCAGTGTCAGTCTGGGCCTCCCCAACTTGGCAATAATTCTTCTTTTCTCCAGCTGTTCCGTACTATGTCAAAAGGATCCACCATCTCTGAAACCACCCTTCAGTCCCTCCTAGGGCTCTCCTCTGCTCTCTTCAGTCTCTACCCCTCTGAGCACAGAGCTCCTGTGTTCCTATACAGTGGTCAAATGCCTGATACCAAGAGCACCTGGACAAGAGAGACAGTTCTTTTGTACTGGAAAGAAACCAAAGAACCCCAGGATTTTGAAGGCAGATGAGAAGCAGTCACCAGAGGCCAAGGCCAGCCAGACCTGTCTGTCCTTGCAGCTTTTGTCTGAAAGCAACCTTTGGATATATGGGGAGTTTTGAGGGTGGAATTCCATTTCAGCCATGGGTTCCTGGACTGGAATGAGAGTTCTCTATAGGAAGGAAAGGGTGGAGTCCCAGTGTTTCAAAGCCTGATTAGAGGCAGCCCCAAGGAGGCCAAGGCCAGCCAGATCTGCTGTCAGGGAAGAATCCTTGGAGAAATAGAATTTGTGAGCCCAAACCCCACTTTTGTCAATGGGCATCAGGACGAGCAGGACAGTTCTTTTCCACAGGAAGGAAAGTACAGAGCCCCAGTGTTTCAAAGGCAGATGGCCCTCAGGAAGTCAAAGGAACCTGGACAGCCCTGGCAGCTTTTGTCTGGGAGCTATCCTTGGATATAAGGAATTTTGAAGGTGGATTCTCAATTTTTGCCATGGATGCCTGGACTTTAAAGATGTTTTTTAACATGGGAAGAAAAGCACAGGTTTCCAGTGTTTTGAAGGCAGATGAGAAGTGGCCCCCAAGAGGCCAAGGCGAGCCAGAGCTGTCTGTCCTGGCAGGTTTCATATGGGAATATAATCAAATTTGGAGGCGGAATCCCAATTTTGGCCATGAACCTCCTCCCATTTCAAAGGAGGACAGTTCTTTCCCACAGGAAGGAAAGCACAGAACTCCAGGGGCAGATGAGAAGTGACCCTCAACATGCCAAGGTCATCTGGGCCAGTCAGGCAGCCCCCAGGAGGCCCAGCCAACCAGACCTGCTTCATGTTCTTGGATCCTTTGGGCCCTGCAGCGTCACAATTGCCCCTTGATTCCATGAGGCCCTGTTGAATCACAACAGATCTTTGTTTCCATGAGGCCCAGTGATGTAACAACGGTCTTCTTGGCTCCACATTGGCACAATGGCCCCTTGCTTCCATGAGGCCTTGCAGTGTCAAAATGGTTTCCTTGTTTCCATGGAACTGTGCAATGCCACAATGGCCCATTGGTTCCATGAGGCCTCAGAGTCTCAAACTGGCCCCTTGGTTCTACTGGGTTCCTCAGGGTCACAATGGCCCCTTGGTTCCACCAGGCCTGGATGTGTTACACTGGCCCCTTGCTTCCATGGGAGCCCACAGTGTCACAGTGGCCCCTTGGTTCCAGTGGGTCCTGAAGTGTCATAATGGACTCCATGGTTCTATGAGGCCCAAAAATGTCACAATGGACTTTTGATTCAAAGAGCTTTTGTACTGCCAACAACAGCCAACAAAAGTCTTCTTGGTTCCATGGTGTCACACTGGACCCTTGGTTTTATGGGGACTTACAGTGCCAGAAGGGTCTCCTTGGTTCCATGCGGCCCTGTAGAGCCCCTTGATTCAACGAGGCCTCAACGTGTCATAATGGCCTCTTGCATTCCATGAGGCCTCGCAGTGTCACAAGGCACTTTTGGTTCCATGTGTTCCAGCACTGTTCCATGAATCCTTAGTTCCATGGGGCCTTGTAGTGTCACAATAGACTCCTTGGTTCCATGCTGCCATAGAGTGTTACAACTGCCCCTTGGCCTGCCAACACTCCATAGTGTTGCAATGATTCCTTGCTTCCATGAGGCCTTGTAGTGGCACAATGGCTCCTTGGTTCAGCGAGGCCTTTGGTGTCACAATGGTCTCCATGATTCCATAAAGTACCTGGAAAGACAGATGGTTCTTTTCCAGAGGAAGGAAAGCACAGGTCAACAATTTTCCAAGGGCTGATGAAATGTAGCCCTCAACACTCCAAGATCAGCTGCACCTGTCAGGTGGCCCCTGGGAGGCCAAACCAACCAGATCTGTTCCATGTCCCAAGGTTCCATGGGACCCTACATTGTCACAATGTTCTCCTTTCTTTTTAAGTGTCATAATGGCTCCGTGCTTCCATGAGGCCCTGTCACAACAGACCATTGGTTTCATGGAACCCCACAGTGTCACTGTGGTCCCCTTGGCTCCACAAGGCCCTGAAGTGCCACAGTGGCCCTTGGGTTTCACAAGGCCTCAAAGTGTAAAAATGGCCTCCATGGTTTCATGAGGCCCTGCTGGGTCACAATGGACCTTTGTTTCCATGATGCCCCAGAGTGTCACAATGGTATCCTTGGTTCCATTGGACCCTTCATCCCATGGAGACCCACAGGGTTCACTACAATCCCCTTGGTTCCATGAGGCCCTGCCATGCTGTAATGGCCCCTTGGTTCCAATGGGTCCCAAAGTGTCAGAACAGTCTCCATTGTTCCATGAGGCCCCACAATGTCACTGTGCTCCCCTTGGTTCCACAGAGCCCCACAGTGTAACAATGGACTCTGGGTTCCCTGAGGTTCTTCAGTCCCAATGGTCTCCTTGGATTCGCAGTGTCACAGTGGCCCCTTGTCACTGAAGATGCAGTCAGGAATGTGACACATACACACACCGAAGTCATGCAGCAACAGATGATTTTATTGTCGGGCTCCCCCTTTTACAGGGGCTTTGAATTTCCTGGGTTTGCACACCATTGGACAAGGGTCCCAACTCTGCCCAGCTCACTGGCCAAAGATGTGGGTGCATCCATGGTTGAAGGGATTGGCTGGGGTCCTCTTGTTTGAGCTTCAATCCAGCCTATGAGTGACCTACCCGGGGACTTGTTTACTTTCACCATCTCATGAACGAGGTTGGTGCAGTAAGTGTCTGTCACGGCCAAATTATTTATGCAGCTGTAGAACAGCTATAGCTGTCACAGATCCCATACACCTGTGAGCATCTGAGTGTCTCAGCAGGTCACCAACAGTTTCCTCCTGGATTACAGGGGGCTGTTCTGCTCCCTGTGCTCATCTACCAGCTCAGGAGGACATTTGTCCTGAGGACAACCTGTCTTACTGTTGAAGACTGAGGCAAAGAAGGTGTTCAGTACCTCAGTCTTTCCTCATCTTTAGTAACCATATCCTTCCCTGCATCCAGTAAAGAATGGAGATTATCCTTTCTCCTCCTTTTGCCATTCATGTATTTATAAAATCATTTTTATTATCCTTCATAGAAGCAACCAGGTTAAGCCCTAATTGAGCTTTCACCTGTCTATTTTCCCTTCTCATGACCTAACAACAACCTTAAACACTTCCTTACTTTCCTGCCCCTCTTCACCCTTCAAAAGTGATGCATCCTCTTTTTCCCCTGAGTTCTTGCTAAAGCCCCATGCCCAGCTGTCAGGATCCGTCCTAGTGAACGGATGACCTGATGGTTCATAGGAGTGATCTCAGGGTGCAAAAACTAACACGGTACAAGGGGGTTTGCAGTGATAATCAAAACAAATGCAGTTTTATTGAAATAGCCACAGCAAAAATGTGACAGAGGGATTAAGGGAGAGAAAAAGATAGAGAAAGAGAGAGAGGAGGGGGAGATAGAGCTACCAACGCAGAGACAAAGTCCTTTGGTCCAGTCCAGTCGAGGGTCTGCCTGTTACGCTGGGGAGATCTCAAAGGCACAGTTCATTTGCACCCCAATTATACTCCTTTTGTTGGGGGAAGGGAGAATAAATTTCACAACTGAAACAAAGGATAGAAAGGGGGGTACACAGAGTCCAAGCTAGGCAGCAGGAAAGAACCATTGTTTTCTTGGTCCAGTGGTCACAACCTGCAGGCAAACATCTCGCTTTGGTCAGCTTGCCTCTCCCACACACCTCCCCCAGACTGGGGGTTTCAGTCCCAGTCCTTGGAAGGAACAGAGGGGCCTTTTAGGAGTTTCATGTCTCAGTCCTTGGAGAAGCTTCTTACATCTCAGTCTGTCTGTCACGGTGCTTGTAAAACAGGTGAGGGTCTTCTGTGGGAGACCACCTGAAACTCAGGAGAAGTCCAGCCAGGCCGAGAGATGGGGCAGCTTCCAGAGCTGCTATTGTTGCATATGGGGCATGGTGTCCCCTTCTTAGCATACAGCAAACACACCTGTGAAAACAAATAACACTGTGCTTTCAGGTCTCAGGGCCTTTGGCATGTGACTTTCTGCTTCAGAGCCAGAGATTCTAGACAGAGACGGTCTTCTCTTCAGTAGTCTCCCAATGACAATTGTGAGGCAGATGAGGGAAAATTCAGACAGACTCTCACACCAGCCAGGCCAGATAATGTCCTTGCTGGCTCATTTTTTGGCATATAGGGACAGCCTCCTCCTATGCCTTCAAGATTTATTTCTTGGTATGCCCATCCTTTCTGGACAACTTTGTTTTAAAGGGCTTCTTCCCTTAAAAAAACAGTACCTGGTTCAGTACTTCCTAAATCTGCATCCTGAATAGGCTGAAGTCTGATCTCTGTAAGTCCATTGTAGAAGTTTTGTTGATGCCCCCTCCTTGTTTAACTGAAAATTGAAAACTTGATTATTTCATGGTCACTGTACCCCAGATGGCCTCTGACCACCACATCGCCCACAAGCCCTTGTCTCTTTGTGAACAGCAGGAGACAGAGCTTTCCTTGGCAGTGGGAATTGCAGGAAACCTCCCCAAAGTGCAGCTTGGAAGGTTCAGCCTGGAGCTGAGGAGAAAGCAAAGTCCCTGGCAGGGCAGAATGTTGGTGCTGGAGGTGTGGCAGCCTGAGGCTGGGCCGTGGTCGGGCTCTGTGTGCCAGGAGCTGGCAGCGCTGGGTTCAGGGAGCCCAGGGAGGGCACAGAAACACTGGGTGAGAAATGCTGGGGCACAGCGAGATGGGCGAGTGCAGCGGGCCAGGGCAGAGGAGCAGCACGCACAGGGGGCACAGCCTGCAGGACAGATGGCCAAGGGCTGGGCAGGGCTGGCAGGGCCACAGGCACCCAGGCCTTTGTGCCCTGGGCTCGGGCAGCACCTCTGGAGGCCCCACAGGAGGAACTTTCCTGGCAGGGGCTGAACTTTACTTTTCCTTCAGCCTCCCTGGGTAAGCTGGCAGGGGCTGCAGGTTTATGACATTTGTCCTTGCTGCCCCTCACATCCCACTGCCACACAAACAGCGCTGAGGCAGCCGTGAGGGACAGGCCCTGCTGGCCCAGGCTGGGCTCAGGGCTTGGCCTTTCTGCTTCCCCCAGCCAGCCCAGGCTGTTGAAGTGAGGGGAGAACGACCATCCTGTGATGCATCGAACTCGATTTATTGATCGATCAGTCAGCTTAAATAATAGTGTTAACGAACTTCATGCATATTCCGAAATACAGGTTTATGATAGGCTAACAGAGAAAACTCTAACCACACCTTTTGTTTTACTACACCGTTGATTGTTTACACAAAACAAAACCAGTGTTCTCACTGTGATGCGAACGGTTCCCAAAACTTCCACATCTGTTCTCAGGGTGCCATCTTTTCCCAGAGAGAGTGTTACACTTGTTATGAGAAGACTGCCTGAGAACTTTGTTGTTTATACAGTGATGCCCGAAAGAGTCTAATTGTTTATAGAAGTCAGGCTGGGAACTGCTTCACAGCTACCTGTTACTTTTCTCTCAATTGTATGGCTTCATGGCCTTTTTCTTTAAGTCATGTTCATGGCCTTTTTCTTTAAGCCATGCTTGAACTAAACTCCCGACATTTCCCCCGCTTTTTTCTTTTTGAGAAAGGAGGTTAGCCTGCCAGGTTTTCTCTATCATCCTATTAACCATCTTTTGGATACAGCTACAGAAACAAGGTAATATAAGTAAAAGCAATAAGAGTACTCCTAATATCCCTATAGCATATATTACAAGGTTTCTTAGCTATGGTCCCAATCCTAGGCTTTTAAGCCACTCATCAATTCCCAGTCCTTCTTCTTCCTTAAGGCTGTTGAGCCCTAGTCGTAGCTCTTTTAACTTAGCATGAATAGATACAGAATGATCAGATAAGTTCATGCAACACATCCCTTCAGACTCCTCACACCCATGGCCTTGTGCTAATAGTAAGAAATTCTATAGCAGCTCTATTTTGCAGAACAGCGTGATTAACACTCTGTACATCTGAAGTTAACATATCTAATATCTGTGAAGTTTTATTCAGTTCACCCTTAGCCCAACACCCTATTTGTTTTGCTAGAGTCAATGCTTTGCTTGCAGCACCCCATGGTAGGAAAGCTGAAACCATCACTTGCTTAAATTTACTCCAGAACCACGGATCTCCTATTTGACTACAGTCTAAATTATGTAAGCTACGCTTTTGCCTGCTTATCTTATGGCTTAATTGCATTAGCACAGATATATTAGGGTGGAATAAAGATAACTTGCCTAAATAACAAGGTCCACCCTGAGGCTGGGCAGGTATACCATTCCAGGCTCTATCTCCGCAAATTAGAAATATACCCATAGGTAATTTCTTAGGTGTTATGATGCTAGAGCCTTTACAATGATTGTAGAGTTGTTTAGACACTATGTTTGGCTTTAGGGCTGAATCCAGGGTAGCCCACGTTTGTGTATGTGGATTCATCTTTTGAGGATTAGAATAATCAAAGCTAAACCACCCACCGTCGGAAGTGCTGGTCATGCTAGCATTTGCACTCCCGAAAAGCTCCAACTCCTCAGGTGGAGAATGCAAAGGAATATTAAGTGATTGAATTAACAGGCATTGGCGGTAGCCGTCACTCTGACTGGCAGTATACCCTTTTTGTGCAGGCAATTTGATATTTACTATACTGTGCATACATAAGGCACGGTTATTAATAAAACTGCAGAATTCTTGAGGAGACCATACTGGAAGTCCTACCAAACATGTTCGAAAAGGGTTAGTAACTCCTCCAATGCTGAGACAAAGCGACGACTGATTAATCTGCCTAGCAAGTGTTAGCCATACATTATCTCTAGGTTGACTAAAATGTGTTACCTTTAATTCTTCAGCTACCACTACACCAAGTAATATAATAAAAGGAAACCTCATTTTTCTGGTTTTACTTTGACCTTCTTCTTATCAGTTTTTAACCTTACTGTTCCCGAGACCCGAAGACCACACCTTTGTAACCTTCTAATGCAATTGTCTAATGCCTGATTGGGATCTCCTTTTATAGGCCCTACAACGGAATGTTGTGTTAAAGGCACCAGTTTTTTACACCTTACAGAGATTATATATGATGCACTTTGAGCTTTAATCCTTTTCAAAATACACTCTACCTCCCACTGATAATAAGCTAAGATTTTCTGCTCATGCGATTCATAAAGATCTAGAGCTGAGGCAGTGTTTAGTCCTGTTTCATTCCGTAGTGCCCACTCCCAATTATGTTCCCAGTTATGTCTATAATTACAGGTATTACACCATAAATGAAAAAGTGACAACTGGTCCACCCAAAAAGTCCTGTCACAACCCCCACAACACAGTGCAACCCAAGCAGCACAATGTGGGCTGTGACATTCAAGGCAGTTTTCTTTTGCCGGTCCTTTTATATGGAAAGATGATAATGATTCAATAATGTCAATCAGTTCTCTGGTCCTCCGGCAACGGCGTTTTATCCCAAAGGGTTAAACGCACCCCCAGCTGAGCCACAATGTCCGGCCTTATCAGGCATTGCAAGGTAGATGGTAATTGGACTAAGAAAAGACAGCTGTTAGCTGTTTTCATTCATGTGAACCTGGAGAGGAGGTGAACGGCAAGTCTGAAAACAATCCTTTTTGTCCTTGAGATTTTCACATCCACCCCTTCCCTGGGCCTCTCAGAAAAGTTCAAAATCAGTTTTACAGTCTGTAATCCTTTAGTCATTTGGCTGAAATGGCATCAGCTGGGCGATTCTCAGTCCTTTGTTGATTTGGAGTGGTGAGAAAATAGTATACACTTAAAGCACTTAAAATATTTAACTTAGCAGACTTATTTGTAAATTAACATAACTTAACTGGCTTCAAAATTCTGTGGGCTAGCTGTGTTACACTCTTTGCAACATAAGAATAGGCAATTCTAATAATTAAATAGTATTTTCAGCTAGCAAGGTTTCCCTGATGTTCACAACACCCTGCCCACAAGTCATAAAATAAACGCCTATCGTAAAAGCATAAATCTATCTAACATCACTTAAACTTAATAGCACTTATACTTAAAATACTTAAACTTAAAATATTTAAACTTAATAGATCTTAACATTACTTAAACTTATCTTTACTTAAACTTAATAGATTTTTAAATCAAGAGAACTTACATGCAAAATCTCTTAATTCTAACAAAACTTAACTATAAGAAAACTTAACTGACTTTAAATAACAGACTTATTTGTAAATAATGTAAGATCAAACTTAACAGAATCTAACTTAACCTAAACCTAATATAATTTAAACAGAATCTAGCTTTATTTAAACTTAATAACACTTAAACTTAACAGGAGATCAACTTAACAAAACTAAACCTTAACAGTATTTAACATTTAACGGCACTTAATAGATAATTCAACTTAAACTACTTAGCAACGGATAAAACTTACTATAGAAATAAAATATAGCATTTACTATAACTTACTTACAGGCCTGATTCTAAAATATTAAGCTAAAATAACTTTCTTCATGTGTTTGCTATAGCATTTCTATACCAAAAAGCACACTCACAACATCTCACTCATACAATCAATCCAACACATCTTAACATTTTTAAACTTTTCAAAATATAATTTTAGAGTCTGATGTTCCATTGACTGAACCATCCGGGCTTCTGATGTTAAAGTCTACGTCAATGCAGGTGATTTCAAGACAGCATAACCAATGCCGAGCCAAATCGGCCGAAATTTGACCCATGCATACAGTACGCTGATTCCTGTTTCATAGTCTCTGCCAGGAAGAACAAAAGTGCCTTTAACTTTCCTTGTTTACCATCACTTGTTTCTTAATTTCAACAGGGATCTTTTCCTTTTGCTGACAAAAGTTACATCCATTAGGCTGTTATGTCCTAGACCGAGACATCCATTAGGCTGTTAGGTCTTAAACTGAAGTTTTTGCCGGCTGTGGGGGGAGGGAGAAACGCTCCCGCTGCAAAAAGCGCTCCAGTCCCGCGGCGTGTGTGTCGGAGCGGGCGAAAACCCCCCCGCTGCGCTGGGCTCTTTGTTTACTCGCCGGCAGGCTGACTCCGCTGCAGGCACCGCTGCACCCATGGCGGCTCCCCCCGCGGCGGCTTCGCTCTCTCCCGGGGCGGCGCGCCTCGGCTCCCGCGGCGGCGGCTCCGCTCTCCCCGCCGCTGCCTCCGCTCCCGCATCGCTCGCCGCGGCTGCTCGCCATGGCGGAGCGCCCGTGCCGAGTTCGGAGTAGCACAGACTCGCAAGCTCCACGGGCTGCTGCCGCTGTCTTGCACTCAGATAGATAGTAAAACAGTGCACCATATATCACATGCCATGGCTTGCCTAGCTTCTTGGCAGTTTTACCACTCTCTAAAGCAGCCTCTGACAATAAATCACCGAATTCACGCAATTCCGTTAACTCGTAAACTGTGTGGGGATTCACGAAGACTCCCCATTCCAGACCATAAGCCAAAAGACCTTGCAATTCCTTCCGTAAGTCTATTCCCTTAATTTGCCTTTTTTGCAAAAACATAATAAAAAGTTCATATGTGGCTTGCCTTTCCATACCTCTTTTAAGTGCGCACTTTTACCTAGCAGCGATTTCCAGGCATCGGCCACACGTATCAGCTGGACCCATCTAATATGGTCGCCAGGGCACGGCGCGTATCGGCGGCTTTTTTTCCTCCGCTTTGGTTTCGCGCTTATTTGCCGCTCCCGCTGCTTCGGAGCCTGAACCAGTCCTCACTTCTCGTGGTGTTCGCAATCCCCGTGGTGGTCGCGATCGTCGTGTCCGCTATCACGTCGGGGTCACCATTTGTTGAAGTGAGGGGAGAACGACCATCCTGTAATGCATCGAACTCGATTTATTGATCGATCAGTCAGCTTAAATAATAGTGTTAACGAACTTCATGCATATTCTGAAATACAGGTTTATGATAGGCTAACAGAGAAAACTCTAACCACACCTTTTGTTTTACTACACCGTTGATTGTTTACACAAAACAAAACCAGTGTTCTCACTGTGATGCGAACGGTTCCCAAAACTTCCACATCTGTTCTCAGGGTGCCATCTTTTCCCAGAGAGAGTGTTACACTTGTTATGAGAAGACTGCCTGAGAACTTTATTGTTTATACAGTGATGCCCGAAAGAGTCTAATTGTTTATAGAAGTCAGGCTGGGAACTGCTTCACAGCTACCTGTTACTTTTCTCTCAATTGTATGGCTTCATGGCCTTTTTCTTTAAGCCATGTTCATGGCCTTTTTCTTTAAGCCATGCTTGAACTAAACTCCCGACACCAGGCCTTGCTCAGCATTGCAGTTCCCTGCCCAGAGCCTTGGGCTCCCTGCAATCCTGCACTCAAGGATCTGCTCTCAGCAGTCCCTGGGGAGCCTTTGGCACTCCCTGCCCTCAGTGGGGCCCAGACATGCACCAAGGTGTGGTAAATAGGTATGATTCGTGCTGATAAAAATTGAAACAGCAATCAATATTGATATAGTAACTAATATCTGGAAATAATAGAATAAGTTAAAAATAGTAATGCCAAGAGGAGAGGGAAAGGAGGGGATCCACCCCCCTTTTCCCAGCAGATGTTCTCAAGGACCACAGGAAAGAAGCTGAAGATACACTTGCTAAAAATGACCAAGAACCTGGTTGGGTCCAAGAAAATGTTAATTATAAGGGACTTATTGCCTTGATATGTAGATGCAGTGATACGTTAGTCTTGGCTTACATTGTACTGGCTTGGTGCGCATGTGTAACCCAAAGGTGAATTAAAGGACAACGAAGAAGACTACAGGGCCTTCATCAGTGACGACCCCCAAAGACTTGTGCGACCACCAAACCGAGTGGTGGCGCATGCGTGGTAAAGGTGGTGAAGGAGGGTGGAGACAGAAAAGTGACGAACCGAAAATAGGAGGAGATGGCATTCACACATGGCCTATAAGGGGTGATTTTCACTTGGCAAGCTTGTACATGAAGTGGCAAAGGTCATTGAACCCTGCCCTCTGTACTCCGCGGTTGTTTTTGCTTATGCGCTATTATTTGAACGAAAATTATCCCTATTTATATATTTTTAAAACTATTTAATTAAAACTGTTGCTACCTTAAATATTGTTTGGGGTTTTTTTAATGGGATAATTGGGCAAACATAACAATTTTGGTGCCGAAACCCGGGAACTCTCTTAACTCCGGGTAGGTGTATAGCTTCTGGGAAGGAGCTCCCCACCAGACTTTTAAGTGGTCTCAAGGCTAGGCCACTCTCCCTTGGGAAAAGAGAGTTCTTTTTACAATAACGCATAAGCAAATTAGTTACTGGAAGCGCGCAGGAGAGGCTCCCATCAGAGTGACGTCTTGTAGGAGAGAGAGTACCCATAGAAAACTGCTTTGTGCACAAAGACACTCGTGAGAAAAGGAAGCTGTGAGTATCATGGGGTTTTGGGTCGGGGGGTGGCTGTATGTGTGTGTGAGTGTGTGTAGAGTGTCTGAGACGGGGGCTGGGCAGTCCCGGAGCCCCGAAGCAAGTGGGACCTCCCAGTACCACATTTTCGCGTCGTCTGAGAGGAGACCGGCCGGAAAAGGAGGAAAGTGAAAGAAAAGTGAATGAGTGGGGACCCCGGGAGGGTTTGACCCAGGGGGAAGGAGGGGATCCCTGGTCCAGGCACCTTGGGAAGGTCCTTGGGCAGGAGGGATTGACTCAGTAGGGAGACTGAGAGAGTGAATAAATAGGTTCAATTTCCTTGGAGGGGTTGGTAGCAGGCAATTTAGTATGTGATGAGATGGTGAGAGGACGGGGCTAATAGATTAAGAGGGAGAGAGAGGAGTGGAACAAGTAGATTGCAGAGGGAGACATAGGAGTGGAACAAGTAGATTGAAAAGGTAGTGTGACAGAGTAGTAGGTGAGGAATTTGAGCCACGAGGTGAGTGTGGGAAACTAAGACTCTCCTGGTACCAGGGATTTCTTAGTTTGTTGCCGCCAGAAATGGGTCAGGGAAAGGGTAAGTTCCTTGACCCAGGGGCTGCGGATTGTAGGAAAAATTCTTAGTGGTTTGAGGTATCTGGGATCCGTGAGGGGGGTTCTCAGGGGGGGAGCATTCCTCAGGACAGCCCACTGGGGATGATGATACGGTTTTGGGATGAATGGGAATCCCAAAGTGGAAAAAGTAAACAGAAAATGATTAAGTACTGCATGTTCGAATGGACAAAGGAAATGATCCGGAAAGATAATTTATACTGGCCCAAGTTCGGATCATTTGAGGATTGGGTTTGCCAGGCACTAAATATATAGGTGAATTCAAAAGACCCTGTTAATCAGGACGAGAGTGAATATGCTGCCTTATGGAGTCCCGAGGGGAGAAGTCGGTTTGTTGTTCAGAGGCAGGAAGGTGGGGGTTACCCGATGTATTCTTTACTAACCAAAGGACAGGCGGTTAAAAGGAACAGGCAGGAACCGTGGGACCCACTAAATCATCTTCCCCCCACTTATAGACAACCCAATCAGTTAGCTCAGCCACCGGCCCCTGAGGGTCCCCCTCTAAATCCAAATGCACCTCTTATTCAAGAGGAACTTGTGGCACACAGAACTAGAGGCAGAGGCAGAGGGAGGCAAGGGGAGGAAAATTATGAAGATGAAGGGGAGGAAAGGGAGAATCGATTATATCCTCTTAGAGAGGTTCCCATGGCAAATCTAGGAGAGGGGCCACCTATTGGTTATGTGAGTGTTCCCCTAAATACTGGGGATGTTAGGGAGTTCAAGAAGGAGATGGGTAAACTGATAGAGGACCCTGTTGGAGTGGCAGAAAAGCTAGATCAGTTCTTGGGACCAAACACATATACCTGGGTGGAGATGCAGTCTATCCTAGGAATTTTGTTTACAAGAGAAGAGAGAGAGATGATCAGACAAGCAGGAATGCAGATTTGGGACAGAGAACGTGAGGGACAAGGGCGAGGTGATCAGAAATGGCCTATGCAGGACCCAAATTGGAATAATCAGAATGTAGAGCATAGGCAGAATATGAGTGATCTCCAGTGGATAATTATTCAAGGAATTCGGGGGGCAATGCCATGGGGACATAATATAGGGAAAGCTTTGAGTGAGCATCAGAAAAAGGATGAGTCCCGGGCAGAATGGTTGGAAAGATTAAAGAAAGATTTGCAATTATATTCAGGTATAGATACCGATACTGCAGCAGGGCAGGTTCTGTTAAAAACTCAGTTTGTGGCTAAGTCTTGGGGTGACATCAGGAAGCTGGAAAAATTAGAAGATTGGCAGGACAGGGGACTTCAAGAGTTACTGAGAGAAGCACAAAGGGTGTATATTAGAAGAGATGAGGAAAAGCAGAAAGCAGATGCCAAAATTTTGGTGGCAGCAGTTCAAGAAATGCAAGCAGCCTTGAACGCAGAAAACCCCCAGGGAAAAACAAACAGCAGACATCAGGATTTATTTTTAAGAATACAGGTCCTGTGTGTTTTTCCTGCCACGAGAAGGGACATTTAAAAAATTCTTGCCCCACTTTGAAGGGTGCGGGACCCACCTGTTTTTACTGTCATAAAAAGGGGCACCTGCAGAAGAATTGCAGGAAGAAACAGCAAGATGAGAAAAACTTCCAAGAAGATTAGAGGGGTCAGGGGCTCTATTAAATGAAGGGAACCGAAGAACACCTAGAAGAGCCCTTGATAAAGCTGAGAATTGGTCCTCTGAACGAAGAAGTCCTATTTTTAGTGGATACAGGAGCTTCTCGGTCTACTGTTAGGAAATTACCTCAGGAATGTAAGATAAGTCATGAGCGGGTTCCAGTAATTGGAGTTAAGGGAGAGGCTTTCCCCGTCCCCGTAATAAAGGAAGCAAAAATTGAAACAGATGACAAATTTGGAGTAAATGATTTATTGTTGATACCAGAGGCCGAGAATAATATGTTAGGCAGAGATCTAATAATAGCCTTAAATTTACAGATAAAACCCTGTGAAGGAAAACTTACAATTTATTCTTTAACTGAAGAAGATAATCTAGAAATTAATGACACGGGTTGGCATTCAGGGGAAGTAGAAAAAAGTTTAGAGTGAAGGAGTCTGGTCGCCTTAGTCCCTCCTGGTCAGCACAAGCCTGTGAATTTTATGTAGTACTCTGTGCATTATTAATACTAAAAGGGCAAAAAGGGACTATTTATACAGACTCCAAATATGCTTTTAGTGTAGTATCTACTTTTAGAAAAATTTGGAAGGAAAGCAGGGGACTTATAAACACTCAAAGGAAAGGGTTAATACACGGGGGATTGATAATTCAGATACTTGAATCTTTAAAAGGCTCAAAGAAAACAGCAGTAGTTCATGTAAAGGAACACCAGAGAGGGAGGGATATTAGAGTCAGAGAAATAATTTGGCTGATGGAGAAGCAAAAAGGGCGACCTTAAGAAAGGGAGATACTAAAATCATGACCTTATTAAAAAACAATAGAAATTCAGCAGGAGACACTTTCCCTTCTGCTAGCAGAACTGGCAGCTATAAGGAAATTAAGAGCAACATTTAAGGAGGGAAAGTGAGTTTTTCCTGATGGCAAGATTATGATGCCAAAAACCAGTGGCACATTAGATTTTAGATAACTTGAATAGACAGACACACTGGGAAACAAGAGCTTTTTGTGATTACTTTTTAAAATTTTATGGGTGTATAAGGATATTTGAAATTGGAAAGCAAATTACCCAGGGGTGTCTTACCTGTTAAAAGGTAAATAAGAAGGTGTTAAGAAGCCCTCCCTCTGGAGGATGCAAAACAGCCTACAGGTTATTTCAAAAGATCCAGGTTGATTTTGTAGACTTGTTTAAAGTGGATTGGTGAAATATTTGTTAATTTTAATAGATCAATTAACTCAGCGGATTAAAGCATTTCCAGCAGCTCGGGCTACAGTTCAAACAGTAGCTAAAATATTGTTGGAACATGAAATTCCAAGAATGTGATAATATGGTGGGATTTAAGTTGATTTATATTAACCTTGATTTATTAAGAAGGAACTAAGCATCCTGGAGTGGCTGCAGACCGCAATTCCCTTGAGCTCGGAGGCAGAAGAATGCCAGTGGAAAAAGAATAAAAGACTTTCTGAATCGGTGGGAACAGCCTAAAAAGATTGAAGATCTCCTCCAGGGTCACCCACCAGCAACATTATTAGAACTGATTACAAAATTGCAATTCCAGAAACTAAGATTGATAATACCTGTTGTTAAAAGAGCTCAGAGACAAGTAAAATGTTGGGAGTGCAGTAAACATGGTTTAGGGTGTCATCCATGGTTATGTATTGTTTGCACACTTTGCTTTAACTCATGGTGGAGAGTAACTAAGAGGGAAAAAAAAAAAGACAATTGATTTGCTTGCTTTGCTATGGTTATGTATTTAGTCAGCTAATTATAGAACACATTGCTAGTGATTTTTTTGGATACCTTTGAGACTGGGAGACGGGACCCTTCCAGCAGCCATTGGATTAATAGGGAACTTAGATCAATTGGTTCTTGCTATATTGGCTATAGCACAAATAAGAGAACGAGCAATTCATAACATTATAGACCAGTGTCTCATAATTAATAGTTGTTGTGAAAAAGAAGTTTATATACCACATAATAGGCACATTGCAGTGGCATATTGGTGCTGCGAGTTTGCCTATTGGAGGTGGCGACTTAATAAACTCCCCGCCCTTGAAGCAGAAAATAAATTAGAAAAATCTTATTGTGGTTTGCACATCCCTGAAAATTTGGAAAATACAGGTTTATGGTATTTTGGCTTAATCTTTTTCCCTGCTCTTTTCATTTAAATTATTTTTCTTTTTTTTTTTTTTTTTAACCAGCCAGAACTGGGAAATGGCATTTAAAAGGAGACAAGCAAACTCTGTGGGGCTATGGGTACCAAGGAAATTAAAAGCACCAGTGACTAGATCCTGGGATATTACCTTTGCTACCGAGAAGACTGGCATCTCGGACCTTGGTTGCAACCCAAGGGGCCTTGAGAAAGGTAGAAAGGTAGATTTCCTAAAGAAATCTATTATATTATTTTCACTGTGATCATTCTGGTACCCTGGACGGTTGGCCAAAACCAGAGAGCCACACTGGAGAGAGTTTCGGCAATGAAAAAGCAATCAGAGTAAAAATCAAGTCCCAGCAGTTTCAACATTTGTAACTATTGCAATCACTCTGTGTGGATTAAGGACAAGATGGAATCTGTGTTTGTGACACACCCATATGTTAGTTCTGCCTGCTACAATCGCAGCAGTTTTATAGATGTTTGTATTAAGGAAGGAAAGATGGGTAGGAAAAAATTTGGGATATAATGGGCGAGCTCCTTACCCCCATGGTGATCAAATTTGCCCTCAATATGAAAGATTTGTTTGTTTTGAAAGAGATGATAATGGAAAGAATCCAAGTATTGGCATGGGAAATCGGGCACTAAAAGAAAAATTGAAAGAGAAAATAAAAGAAGAGAAAGAAACAAAGGGGAATAGAGGAAAGAACAGGAGAAAAGAGTCAACAGAATTGGCTGAATTGTATAAACAGCTAAAACAGTACTACAAAGATTGGGATTTGCAAGTCTCAAATAAGAATCTGTTTGTGGGATTGATGCAAGAGATTGCTTCGGAATTGGGACTATCCAAATGTTGGATTTGTGGAGGTCTAAAAATGGCTGAAAGATGGACGTGGAAAGGTGAGAGCTTAGCTCCAGAGCAATTTTTTAAGTGGAACCACACCCAAATTTCTGGAACATTGAAGAGACCTGAAGGATGGATTTTAAGCCATCAAGTAATTGGAATTATTTGTATAACTCGAGAAGGAAGGAAATTTAATAAAATAGTAGGGCATACTCCTTGTAAATCTACATTGGTGGTTAATATGGATGATCGTGCAAAAATTTGGCGACCTGAAAACCCTGTTGGATATTGGGGACCAATAAAGGAAATAAATTGTGAATGGGATGAACAGATTAATTTATGCTGGTACTAACCCCTACCAATCCATCGACAGCCTGAGGTCTAATTGGGAACAACCAGAGAAAACTGATAAGAAATGGAAAGCCCCAGATGGGATATATTGGATTTGTGGGCAATGGGCATACAGTGAGTTACCTCAAAAATGGGGAGGAACCTGTACCTTGGGAATAATACAACCCTCCTTTGTTCTACCAAGGTCTAGGAGCAATGTGCTAGGAACTCCACTGTATGAAACCCTGCAGTGGAATAAAAGAGATTTGAGTCTCAACTTTCCAACAGCAGGAGGGAACCAAAAATGGGGGGAGGATGAATGGCCTGCAGAACGAATTATAGCATATTATGACCCAGTAACATGGGCTCAGGATGGGTCATGGGGATATAGGATACCAGTTTATTTGTTGAATCGATTAATAAGGCTCCAAGCCGTAGTGGAGGTGGTGTCAAATCGCACCTCCGATGCTTTAAAAATGTTGGCCAGGCAATATACACAAATGTGGGCGTTTGTGTACCAAAACAGGATTGCCCTAGACTATCTGTTAGCAAAAGAAGGAGCAGTTTGTGGGAGATTTAATGAATCTGAGTGCTGTGTAGAAATTGATGATTATGGGGAAGCTATCACAGAACTTGCAGAGGAAATTAAAAGAATGGCTCATGTGGCGGTACAAAAGTGGAATTCAATTTTGAAAGCAGATTGGTGGGATAACCTCTTTGGAGGTGTTTGGTGGAAAAAGTTAGGGTTCATGTTGTTGTGGTCAATTCTGGGATTTCTGTTTCTGCCTTGTATGATTTTGTGTTTTATTAGGTTAATTTATTCAGTGATTCAGGGGATGAAGATTGCAACAATGTCTCTGGATTCAAAATCCGCAGAAAAAGGAAAACCAAGATCTAAAATGGTATTAAAAGCTAAATCGATGCCTGTTAAAGAACAAGGACCTAAAAAGATTGAAATAGACCAAAAAATGCTAACTAAACTTGAAAAAGAGTGTGAAAGACTGGAAGCAGTAATAGAAATGCTGGAGAAGTTTGAAGATGAAAAGAGACAACGAGAGAATCAAAATTCTGAAGAATATAAAGGTTATCAGGGCACAGCTTTCTAAATACAGCACGAATCAATGATCAAAAAGAGAAATGGGGGATTTGTGGTAAATATGTTTGATTCGTGCTGATAAAAATTGAAACAGCAATCAATATTGATATAGTAACTAATATCTGGAAATAATAGAATAAGTTAAAAATAGTAATGCCAAGAGGAGAGGGAAAGGAGGGGATCCACCCCCCTTTTCCCAGCAGATGTTCTCAAGGACCACAGGAAAGAAGCTGAAGATACACTTGCTAAAAATGACCAAGAACCTGGTTGGGTCCAAGAAAATGTTAATTATAAGGGACTTATTGCCTTGATATGTAGATGCAGTGATACGTTAGTCTTGGCTTACATTGTACTGGCTTGGTGCGCATGTGTAACCCAAAGGTGAATTAAAGGACAACGAAGAAGACTACAGGGCCTTCATCAGTGATGACCCCCAAAGACTTGTGCGACCACCAAACCGAGTGGCATGCGCAGTAAAGGTGGTGAAGGAGGGTGGAGACAGAAAAGTGACGAACCGAAAATAGGAGGAGATGGCATTCACACATGGCCTATAAGGGGTGATTTTCACTTGGCAAGCTTGTACATGAAGTGGCAATGGTCATTGAACCCTGCCCTCCGTACCCCGTGGTTGTTTTTGCTTATGCACTAGTATTTGAAGAAAATTATCCCTATTTATATATTTTTAAAACTATTTAATTAAAATTGTTGCTACATTAAATATTGTTTGGGTTTTTCTTGATGAGATAATTGGGCAACCATAACAAAGGCACTTGGAGTTTTGCTGCTGACTCCTTGAGCAGCTTCTTCATCCTTCTCTCTTTGCCTGAGGCTCCTGGACCCAGCCCCAAATCCACTGTGGGGCTGATTAAAATACAGAAAGACCTCAGGAGCTCTTTGTCTCCCTTCCATTGTCTTTGAGTCTCCAGGGCTTCTGCAGTGATGGCAGTCAGTTTGGAGTTTTCTTCAGGAGGGAGATTCCAAAATGCACCCCATGATGGTTTTTTAATCAAGGATGCATTTTTTATTTTTCAGTTCATTACCAGGTGGCAGAAGCATTCCCTAAGTGATCTTGAATGTGAATTTCTCATTAGGAGGTCTGTGCATGGAGAAGAATGAGCCCTTTGCAGGCTGAGCCTGTTTGGACAACCTGCTCCTCATGCCCAACCTCACCATCGCTCCCTGGGACTGAGATCCCAAAACATCCAAAAATGTTAATTCAATTTATTACATTATTTTTATTCTATAAAACCATATTTAATGTTAATATTTTTCATTTATATATTTAGTATATTTATGTTTATTTATAAGATCAGTATTAGTTTTTAATACCTTGTTTTTATATTTATACAAAAAATCAATACAGTTTTAGTAGCCGAAAAAATGAATGCTCAATGTTTCTAGGAAACACAATACCCTTCATTAATAAATTAAGCTCTATTAGCTCTGTTTTAACTCCTGTTCCTGAAAATTAGTTATGTTCGTAGTCTTTTTCTCATCTTTTTTTTATGTTTTTACAATACAGAATCAATGGGGGGGGGGGACTTTGGGGTCCATTGAGAACATTTCTCGGGCACATTTGGGGCAGTTTTGGGTCTGGGGAGGGAATTCAGAGAGAACTTGAGGGTTTGGAGGACACTTGGGGGAGATGAGTGGGCACTTGGAGGGGCTCTCAGGGATTCTGCGGGACAGTTCTTGGTCGGGGCAGCACTTGGGGGTCCAGGGGGGCCTTGGAGGTCAGGGAAGGGAATTTGGGGCTCTTCGGGGTCCGGGGCAGCACTTGGGGGGCTCTGACTGGACTCTCGGCAGCGCGGGGTGTGATGGGAGTTGAAGGCGCGGGTCTGATACGGTTTAACAGGCCCGCAGAGCATCACGGGAGTTTGAGGCGCAGCTGCAATGGCTCTCGGTGGAAGCGCAGGGAATGACCGGAGATGAAGTCCCGGCTGTATAACCCCTGTACGTCCACCGCTGAGCATGATGGGAGCCGTAGTCCCGGAAGTGGCTTTAACGCAGCGTTTGAGGGTCCGGGAAGGCTCTTGGGGGACACCTCTGTGTCCGAGCCACGGCTTGAGATCCTCGGGTAAATGTAAACGGTTCGAGAGCACTTGCGGGAGAGCTCGGGGAGATCTTTAGGGCTTTTTAGGGCGCGGGGCATGGCAGGAGTTTCAGGCATGGGACTGTGTTCTGAGGGGCTCTGGGGCCGCGGGGGATGAGAGGAGATGAATTTCCAGAAGTGGCTGTACCTGGCATCTGTGGGGTTGGGAGCACTCAGGGGGTCCGGGGACGCTTTTGGGGGGATCCGAATGGGCGCTGAGGGGGCTTTGAGAGATCCTAGAGCATCTGGGGGACACTTAAGGGACAAAGGGGTGGCGGATCCCGGGGTTCTGTAGAGCGCAGGGCATGACGGGCGTTGTAGTCCCTGTTCCAATGGGGCCGCGGGGCATGACGGGAGTTGTAGGCGAAAAAAAAGGAGGTGCAATTATCACGTCCTATACCAAGCGCTGATTGGCAGTGATGGGCAGAAGCATCGGCAAATGGGGTGCAGCAGAGGCGGGAACAGCCCATTCAACTTCTTCAGTCCCTCCCAGTATAGCCCAGTTCATCCCCAGTACAGACCAGTACAACCCCAGTACAGACCAATTGATCCCAAGTACAACCCAGTTCAACCCCAGTGCCCCTCCAATCCCTCCCAGTACAGCGCACTCCTTCCCAATACACCTGACTCCATTCCCAGTCCCTCCCAGTTCATCCCAATGTCATCCACAGGATGCCCCAGTGTCCCCAGTCTTCTCCGCAATGGCCCGAGTATGTCCCCAGTTTACAGCAGTATCCCCCAGTGTCACTCCCAGCATGTCCTAGTGTCTGCCACAGCGTCCCCAGTGTCACTCCCAGTATGTCCCAGTGTCTCCCACAGCGTTCCCAGTGTTCCCAGTATGTCCCAGTCCTCCCCAGTGTTTCCAAGGACAGTTTCATTTCTCACGGTGGCCGTGGCAGCCAAACCCAGCAGTGGGGTCAGTGCAGTGCCCATGGCCACAGCCCCTTGCAGTGGCCCAGTGCAGCTTGGGCTGATGATCCACCCTCACAGCTGGCCCAGGGCAGCTCTGCAGTGCCTTTGGTGGCACCTGGGGCTGGCACACACCTGAGCAGTGTGTCTGTTTGCAGTGGGAAAACTCAGCAGTTTGAGATTGCTGCAAAAAGTACAAAAAGGGAAAACCCCTCTGTGGTAGTTAGGGAAAAGGCGCTGCGGAAGAAGTCGCGATGTTACGGTGCAGCGATGACCGGCCGGAGACCCTGTGACCTGGCTAGCTGAGAAGGTGGCCAACAGCCCCACTGCAGCAGGGGGTGTCAGCCCCGGTGGCAAGGCCCCAGGACTGGCAGCTTCAGGCACCCCTCGGCGGTAGAAGCCTTGGGCTGTGCCTGCAGGACGAGGTCTCGGGGTAGAGCTGCTGAATAGGGCAGAGCAGAAAAGGGCCGGACACTCTCTGGGGTCAAACAAGTTTAATGTCCCGGGGGGCGACCAGCAGGGAGCGACAGAAAAAAAGAGGTTGGGCATGGGATTATAAAGGGAGGTGGTAACTGGAGGTGGGATTTACAAAAAACCAATCAGGGGAAGTCAGGGGACGAGCTTAACATAATAGACTGTAAGGGAAAACTAATCGATACATTATAAAGGAGGGGCCCCGGGACCTCAGCCAATCACTACTCCCACTGAGAGGAACATTCTGGAAGACTGGGAGTGGTGGGGAGTGATTGACTGGGCCCAGGGAGGAGGGAAAATTATACATATTAGGAGATACAGGGCGGGGAAATTACATGACAAAGGGGGCAACCATAGTAACTAAATAATGGACAGAAACTAGTGCGGGGAAAACTGGGAGGACAGAACCATCATAAAAAAAGGGGGAGAAACAGAACATACCAACACACCACAACATTACGGAAAAGCAGGACCCTCTGTTCCCCGTAGATAAGACCCTCTGTTACTCATAGATAAGAAATTAACATAGGAATGTAGCCTCCCTTAACTGAATACCAGTAACTTTCCACTCCTTACCCAGTACTTTTCCATTCCCTACTAACCATAGATAAGAAGGACAAACCCCCGTTTGACGTAGAGACCCCTTAGACTATAAGACCCCATGAGAAGAAGTAATAAACGCCTTTTGACCGTCCATCATATTGATGTCAGCGTGTGTCATTGGCCCGAACGGCCCTGGAGAGTGGGCCGTCGAGCTGATCCTCGGAACCAGGTCGCCTGCCTTGCTCCAGAAGGCAACACCCCTCTTAGGCTGGGTGCAGCCAGCACTGCAAGCACTGCAGGGCCCAGGGCAGTGAGGACAGACAGGATGGGGCTGGGCAATGTGGAGCAAGGTTGTCCACTCTGGGTCAGAGCTCCAGGCACAGCTTCTGTGAGCAGGCCAGAGCTGCTGAGGAGAGACCCTGGGTCAATATCAATCACAGAGTGCTGCAATCACCTCTGATCCAAAGAGAAATGTAATAAAAGACACCCTTTAAAAGAGGAATGTTATTTCTTACAAGTTCTTTTAAATTTTTCTCCATAACTGGATTAGGAAAACTTTAATGACTCTCAGGGCTTTGCTGTTGTTTACATCAGACTCAGTCCTTGAGAGTGTCTTGAAAAAAACTTCTCAAGAACACAAAGTTAAATTTAGACTCCAAATTTTCTTGGAGTTTTAATGGGTCCCACGGAGGGACACGACTGGGAAAGTGTCCCCAGGTTCCAGTTAGAGCAGAACACTGGAGGCAGTGATGACAGCTGGGGACAAACAAGGCAAAGGTGTCTCTGGTGCTGAGCAAAGCTGGATGTGTTTGAGGAATGCAAAGGGCCAAGGCCTGAGCCCCAGCCCCTGGCCAGGCAGATCCTGTCCCTCCCTCCTTGCTCAGGGCTCTTCCCGGGATGGGCACTGGCATGTCGGGATGTGCAATGGCAAGGGCAGGAGCATGGGGCGGCCCCTGCCAGGCTGCTGAGCAGGGACAAGGAGGCAATGAGGCCCCAGCCCTGCAAGGGTCACTTGTCCCCTCATGGCCTCAGGCCCAGGCCCAGCAGCCATGGCCAAAGTGCTGCCCAAGTTGGCTCTGGCAGGGCTGTCTCGCAGCTGCTGCCCATCCCTGTGCCCTGTGCAGCCCAGGCTGTCCCACGGTGTCCCTGCCCTGCGCCTCTGTCCCTGCAGGCTGTCGGCATCCCCCGGCTGCCCCACCTGGCTGGGCCCTTCCTTTGCTGACAGCTCTGCCTCCTGCCTGCCCCTGCCTGCCCACACAAAGCCTGGGGCTGATACCAAATGGGTTCATTCCATTTTTACCCTGCCTGTGAACTTTCAGCACAGGAACTAGGCATGCAGGGGCTGCTTTCCCAGCGAGGATGGTTGGAAGAGAAGAAGAAGACATCTTGCTCAAGGGTGCAGGGATAGAGAAAACAAGGACTGAATCTGGGAACTTGAGGTGGGTTTTATGGAAATGGGTAAATTGTAATTCACATTTAGTGACTGTATAGAAGCAACTCGCTGGTAGAATTACATGTCCATGTGAGGTTGGGAGTTATCCCTCACTAGAGCTCAGGCCTGAATAAATGACACCCTCTGAAACAGCAAATTCGTGTACAGGGAAAAAGCAGCTCTGTGCTCAGTGGGGTGGACACTGAGGACAGCGGAGGAGCCCTGGGAGGGATTGAAGGGAGGTTTCAGAGATGGTGGATCCTTTTGGCATAATAGACAACAGCCAGAGAAAGAAAGAATTAATGCAAGGGGCAGATAGGGAGAGCCAGACAGAACCCAAACATAAAGGAATTTCCCTGCCAGGGCAGGGCTGTAGTGCAGCATGTCCCCCAGCAGGAGCCTTTGTGTGGGCAGGCAGAGGCAGGCAGTCGTGTCCCTCAGTGGGAGCCATTAAAACTTCAAGAAAATTTGGAGTCTAAATTTAACTTTGTGCTCTTGAGAAGTTTTTTCAAGACACTCTCAAGGACTGAGTCTGATGTAAACAACAGCAAAGCCCTGAGAGGGTCATTAAAGTTTTCCTAGTCCAGTTATGGAGAAAGATTTCAAAGAGCAGTAATAAAATATACATTCCTGTTATAAAGGTGTCTTTTATTAAATTTCTGTTAAGAGCAGAGGTGATTGCAGCATTCTGTGATTGATATTGACCCAGGGTCTCTCCTCAGCAGCTCTGGCCTGCTCACAGAAGCTGTGCCTGGAGCTCTGACCCAGAGTGGACAACCTTGCTCCACATTGCCCAGCCCCATCCTGTCTGTCCTCACTCCCCTGGGCCCTGCTGTGCTTGCAGAGCTGGCTGCACGCAGACTAAGAGGGGTTTTCCCTTTTTGTACTTTTTGCAGCAATCTCAAACTGCTGATTTTCCCCACTGCAAACAGACACACTGCTCAGGTGTGTGCCAGCCCCAGGTGCCACCAAAGGCACTGCAGAGCTGCCCTGGGCCAGCTGTGAGGGTGGATCATCAGCCCAAGCTGCACTGGGCCACTGCAAGGGGCTGTGGCCATGGGCACTGCACTGACCCCACTGCTGGGTTTGGCTGCCACGGCCACCGTGAGAAATGAAACTGTCCTTGGAAACATTGGGGAGGACTGGGACATACTGGAGAACACTGGGAACGCTGTGGGAGACAGTGGGACATACTGGGAGTAACACTGTGGAGGACTGGGACATACTACGAGTGATACTAGGGGATACGGGTGCAAACTGAGGACACTGGGGCCATTGCGGGGAAGACTGGGGACACTGGGGCATCCTGTGGATGACATTGGGGAGAAACTGGGAGGGACTGGGAATAAACTCAGGTATACTGGGAGAGACTGGGCTGTACTTGGAGGGAGTGGAGAAGTTGAATGGGCTGTTCCCGCCTCCACCGCATCCCATTTGCCGAGACTCCCGCCCATCACCGCCCGAAGCCAATCAGCGCCAGAGATCGGAGACTCGGGGATGGGGCCTACGGTAGCCACAACTCCCGTCATGCCCCGCGGCCCAATTGAGCCCCATTGGAGCCGGGACTACAATGCCCGTCATGCCCCGCGCTCCACAGAACATCCAGGATCCGCCTCCCCTTTGTCCCTTAAGTATCCCCCAGACCCTCCAGGATCCCTCAGTGCCCCCTCAGTGCCTTTCGGGACCCCGAAAAGTGTCCCCGGATCCCCTGAGTGCTCCCGACCCCACAGATGCCCGATACAGCCACTTCTGGGAATTCATCTCCTCTCCTCCCCCGCAGCGCCCCTCATGACAAGTCCTGTGCCTAAAACTCCTGCCATGCCCCGCACCCTAAAGAGCCTTGTTAGAGGTCCTCGAACTCCTCACAAGTTCTCTCAAACCGTTTACGTTACCCCGAGGATCTCAAGTCGTGGCTCGGACGCAGAAGTGTCCCCGAAGAGTCTTCCCGGACCCCCAAACAAAGCGTTGGAGCTACTTCCGGGACTACGGCTCCCATCATGCTCTGCGGCGTATGTCCAGCGCTGTTCTAGCTGGGACTTCATCTCCCGTCATGCCCCACGCTTCTACCGAGAGCCATTGCAGCTGCGTCTCGAACTCCCGTGATGCTCCGCGGCCCCGTTAAACTGTATTAGACCCGCGCCTACAACTTCCATCACCCCCGCGCCCCAGAGATCCCAGTCAGGGCCCCCCAAGGGCCCGCCCGGACCCCGAAGGGCCCCAAATTCCCCTTCCTGACCTCCAAGGGGCACCCTGGACCCCCAAGTGCTGCCCCGATCAAGAACTGTCCCTCAGAATCCCTGAGAGCCCCTCCAAGTGCCCACCCGGCTCCCCTAGATGTCCTCCAGACCCTCAAGTTCTCTTTGATTTCTCTCCCCAGACTCAAAACTGCCCCAAATGTGCCCCAGAAATGTCACCAGGGACCCCAAAGTTCCTCCCTTGACCCTTTCTGAGAAAAAGATGATAGAAAAGATGACAAAATCACTCAAATATTACTTGTTACCATTAAGAGGAATAAATAAATAGCTAATGGATATTAACGAATGAATGAAGGGAATTGTATTACTTAGAACCAATGACCAATAATTTCTCATTTGCATGCTAACCCCGATGTCATTTGCATGGCAACTTGATTATCCCCTTGTCCAGGTTTAGAGCAAATTTGGGGAAGAATCCCCCAAAGGAGCTCTGGTGGGAAAAGCAGATCCAATTGGCCCCTCTCCCCAACTGGTCCGGGAGGTAAAAATACCTCCTTGGAGAAAGGTGGAAAAAACTCTTTATTAAATGTTATGAACAAAAACTCGGTTAATATTTTTTTATGAGAAAAAGTTTCAAAAAGGCAGCCAGACCACTGGCCCTGCCCAAGTTCTATGTGTTTTGTTATTGTAATCACGGGTCGTTGTCGTTAATGGTTGTTTTTGTATTAGTAAAAGCCCTGGCTGGGGCGAGGTAATGGCCCTTCTCCTGGGTGGGGACCTTGCCCGAAGCTAAGTTGTACCTTTCCCAGAATAGTGAAGACACCTGAGAAGGTGGGGGGGGGTTATGCAAAGTGACTCGCAAGACCAGAATGCTTTGTGGGACCCCCCCCATCTCAAAACTCATGGAGAAACCCCAAAAACAACGAGCCACCTAAGAGTTGAGAGACTAGAGTGATGTCTGGACGTGAGGAACCGAGTGCTGAGCCTGCAGAGACGCAGAACACCTTCGGACCCTCTCGCCCTGACCATGGGAGTTGACCCCGGAGCTGAGACCAGGCCGACTGAGTGAGAGAAACCAACATCTGACACCATCTTATGGGATCAGGAGACCCAAAAAGGCTCCCAAGAGGATCTGATCCCCAGCTCTGCCCCTGGTGGACAGAGCTGCGCATATCCTCCTCCTCTGAGTCGCCCTGGGAGACGACGGACGCTACAGACCCGTCGAGCCGCCCAATCCTGAGCTGATCACTTTTTAATAAAGGCATTACACAGGAGAAGAAGTCTCCTGGCCCTGTTTATTTCATTAAACAATAAGACCAAAACTATATCAAACAATGAGACCCCTTGCCACTCTAAAAGAGATGACAAACTGAGAAAACCCCGGGGTCAAGCAGCAGCTCACTCAGTCTCTGATCAGTCCCTCCGGTGCTGGAATTGTCGCAGGCCAGGCCTGGCCCGGTGGGCCACAGCTGCAGCTGCCGGTGCTCTCCTGGGTGTTCTGTCCAGAGCAGTTTCAAGAGGTCCAAAGAAAAAGGGAAAAAAAATAGTCCAGGGAACCTCTTTGCCTCAGCTAGCTAACACTAACTAAAAAGCAAAAGAAGAGCTCTCTGCCCCGCTGTCTGTCCGCAGACAACACAGTCCAGGAGAGGAATGTGGGGAAGTGGAGTGCAGTGTCTGAAAACAAACTGCACGCTTCTTCTCTCCCCCCCTTCACTCTCTGTAACACTCTTAAAGGTACAAAACTTATTCAACATGAACAGAATGAGACGATTGGGGATAAAAGCATCATATAGTCAACCCAGGACACTCCTCCTCTTCACCATCCCAGGTGCCATCCTCCAGGAAGCAGCAGGGCGCCACTCCACAAAAAGGGGAATTCCCAACCATCAACAACAGGTCGTTAACGAAAAACTATTAACAACAGGTGATTACAACAACAAACAGTTAGAACTCCACCCTGGCAGCAACTAGCCCAAACTGGGAACTCTGCAACCTTTTAATAAAATGGGAAACTTCTCTACTCATCACAGTATGACATCACAGAGAGGGTTTTGTGACATCACTGAGGGAGTTGTGCTATCACACAGCTTCTGTGACATCATAGAGTAAGGTGTGTGGCCATAGAGGGGATCCTGCCATCATAGAGGGTGGCTCTGTGACGTGAGAGAATGGGTTGTGACATCACTGGGTGGCTGTGTAACATCATAGAGCAGGCTGTGACATCACAGAACAGATTCTGACATCACATTGTGGCTTTCTGACATCACAGAGTCTTTTGTGACATCACAGTGCAAATGCCTGACATTCCAGGCTAACATCCCAGAGTTGGCTCTGTGACATCACATGTGGCTATGTGACATCACAGGGGCTGTGTGACATCACAGATGGCTGTGTGACATCACAGGGGCTGTGTGAGGTCATTGGGGAGGTCACTCTGCCCCGGCCCCCCTCACAGTTCCCCCCAGAGCAGTCCAACGCTGCTCGTGCACAGCAGGGTCCCCTGTCCCCCCCGGGTCCCCCCGCCCCGGCCCCGCAGCCTCCCCCAGAGGATGTTCCACGAGATCCACCCCAGAGCCTGACACAGGGACGGGGGCCGGGGCCCTGGGGGTGGCACAGGGGGACAGGGACCCCCCGGCAGCGTCCCCGTGTCCCCCAGGGCCAGAGCCTGGGCCAGGGCTCCTTCACCCTGTTACCAACGAGGCCTTGAGAGCGCTGAAAAATCCCCAGCAAGGGATCAGCAAAAACCAGATTTAATATTAAGGGACAGCAGCACAAAGTTCCTTGGCAAGAGTCACTCTGCTCCTGACTGGACAATTCAGGCGCACCAAGGAAACAAAGGAACAACAAAACCAAACCAAATCCAGGCAATCAAATCCGAAATGAACTGAGAACTGTCCCTGTGTGTGTGTGTGTGTGACACAAGGACATTGAGGGCAAGGATAAAAGGAATATGGCCAAAGAGCTGAACAGAGTTCAAATTTACAGGACTTGACTTATATCTTAACCTTAACTGATACCTTCAACTTCATAATTTAGCAAAAGAACAGCACTTAACAGTATTTAACATAACTTATATCCTATGATTTCATGATTTAACAGTGGAATATCACATAACAATAGCCATCTTACCTTATAACTTATATTAAACTTAATGACTTAGCAAAAAAACAATTCTTAGAAACATTTCAGTTAGCTTAGACTTCGTGGCTTAAACTTCACTTACAGGCCTGACTGACTCAGCTATCCAAGGCACTCAAACACTTCAGAGAGCAGATTTCTGCCACATTTCCCCAGCACAGGCACACCTGTGTGCACACAAAGTGTCGGTGCAAGGCACCTGTAAGAAATTCCCCTGAGGGCAGGGGATGCTCCCTGTGGATCCTTTGGCATCTCCCCGGCGGGTGAAGGGTTGAGCCTGGAGGAGTGGGGGGATCGGCCCAGGCTCTGTGGTTGTTGGGGATCCCTGAGTGCAGCAAACGGGAGAGTTCCCGGCTGGGAGAGGCCCCACTCAGAGGGAGTCGCTGGCCCAGGAGAGCTCCAAGGGCTCCTTTTGGAGCGCTGTTTGTAGGGCCCCAAGAGAGGGGCTTCAGTCCCAGCAATGGTTCATCCTGGCCACACTTGGCACCAACAGCTTTCTTTGGCAGGGTGAGAACAGAGATGTTGTGCCACTGAGGGAACAAAAACAGTTCCCAGGGCTGCTCCTACAGAAGCCAGGAGCTGGTTGGGCAGTAGCAGTGCCTGGAGCAGACAGTGTTTATGATGAGCTGCAGAGGAGCTGAGCCCAGGGGCTGTTGGCCAAGGCCGAGGCCCAAGGAGAATTTCTCAGCTGGCAGGGCAGCCTGAGAAGGGGAGGAGGGAATGCAGCAGCACAGGGCCCATGGAACCAAGGGACCATTGTGACACTGTGAGGCCCTGTGACACCAAAGGATCATTGTGACACTTTGGGGCCTTCTGGAACTGTAGAGACCATTATGACACTTTGAGATGTCATGGAACCATGGGGCTATTGTGACGCTGTGCGACTCAATGGAGCCAATCCCTTGTGACATTGCAAGGCCTAATGGAACTGTGGAGATATCATTAGGACACTTCACAGCCTTATGGAACCAAGGGGCCCTTGTGACACTGAGGGGACTCATGACTCATGGAGACCATTGTGACACTATGAGGCCTCAGGGAATAAGCAAAGCATTGTGACACTGTGGAGCCAAAGGAGGCCATTTTGACTCTGCAGGACTTCATGGATCTGAGGGGTCATGGTGACATTGTGGAGCCCCATTGAACCAAGGGTTCATTGTGACAATGCAGGGCTGCATGGAACCAAAGGTCCAGAGTGACACAGAGGGGCCTCCTGTCATCAATGTGACACTGTTGAGACAAAGGAGTCTATTGTGACACTGCAAAACCCCAGGGTCCAAAGATCCATTGTGACATTGCAGGCCTTATGTAACAGAGGAGTCACATGTCACTGTGGGGCCTGTGGAACCATGGAGACCATACAGCAAGGCCCTATGGAAATATTGGGACAATTGTGACACTGCCAGGCCTCATGGAATCATTGGGACCATTGTGAAACTGTGGGTCCTTGTGGAACCAAGCGGCCATTGTGACACTGTGGGATCCATCGAACCAAGGGTCCATTGTGACATTGTAGGTCTTCCTGTAATCAAGGGGCCATTTTGACACTCCTGGATTCCATGAAAACAAGGGAACACAGAAGAGGTGTGGCTGGTTTGGCCTCCCAGGGGCCACCTGACTGGTCCAGCTGACCTTGGCATGTTGAGGGTCTCTTCTCATCTGCAATTGAAACACTGGGGCTCAGTGCTTTCCTTCCTATGGAAAAGATCTGTCCTTGTTGTCCAGGAATCCGTGGCCAGAATTGGATTTCACCTCCAAATTTCCTTCTAACCAGGGATTGTTCCCATAGGAATATTGCCAGGACCAGTCTGGCTGGCAACGGTTTCACAATGGTCACTTCCCATCAGTCTCCAAAACACTGGCGAAGGCTCCATACATTACTTCCTATTGGAAAGAACTGTCCTGCTTCTCCAAGCACTCATGGCCAAGACTGGGCTTCCACCTCCAAATTCCCTATGTCCAAAAAATGCTCCCAGAAAAAATCTGCCCTTACTGACAAGTCTGGCTGGCCTTGACCTAGTGAGGCTCTCGCCTGCCTTCCAAACACTGTGGGTCTGTGCTATGGAAAAGAACTGTCCTTCTCACCCAGGTGCCCATGGCGAGAATTGGGATTTCCACTTCCAACATTGTCTGTTGATAAAGACTGGAGGAGATTTTTGGCTGAAAACATTTAGTGTGTGGGGGAGGAAGGGGCAGATCCAGCAGGTCCAGGTCCTGCCCTGTAAGCCCAGCACTGCCGTGCCCTGAAACCCCAATCCCCCCAGAGCCTCTATCCTAGCCCAACAGTGTCTGCCAGTCCCTGGCACAGCACAGGCAATGCTCTACAGCCACCTCTGCAGCCCCCAGCCCAGCTCCTGAGGGACCAAATGAGCCCAAGTCCCACCTGGGGGAAGGGCCCAGGAAGACCAAGGAGTATTGAAGGCTGACTACAAGGCAAGCACACATGTTGACCCTACTCCTCTTGGAATTTCCATCTGAACAGTGCTGGAATCCAGGAGTTGGTAGCTCTGTGTGCTTCTCTAAATCTTTTATGTTTGGCTCTCTTTCTGTGTCTTCTTCTTCTGTTTCTGTGCTCCTGCAAATTTTGATTAACATTAAATTGAACAGGTGTAGAGTTTGTGAAGTTGAATGGACTGAGTCAATGCCTTGAGAAGTGTTTTTTGTTGACTGAATATCTGTCTCATCTGACATGAGAAGTATTTTTAAAAGCAGTACAAAACTTTTTGTGTAACTGACAATCCGTTAAACCACTAAGACACTGAACATGTTTCTGTGAAACACATATATTAAAGACAAAAATACCCAGGAACCTCCTCTTTCTTTTCCAGTCAACAAAGAAGCAGTGGGCCCTGGCCCCGGCCCCCATCTCAACCAAACCAAACCAAACCAAACCAAGCAACCCTGCCGTGGGCTTAGCCCCTTCTCCCATCCCCAGGCTGCCCCCTCCATTGGCCCCATTCTAACCAAACAAACCCCAACAACTACCAAACAGGAAAACAAAAGAGGCTACAAAACCCCAACCAGAAAAAAGCAGCCACAGCCATTAAAATCTTACCATCAAGTCCCTCCCCCGCTCAACACAATTAAAACTGAAAACTCCTACAACCTTCAACCCATACAAAATAACCCTACCACTAAAATTAAACACATAAAAACCAAAAAACCAACCATAAAACTAATCCTAACATAACCCAACCACAACTTCCACCACAAGTTACTGGCAGGTCAGGTGTTACTCCTTTCAATACTTCAATTGTCCCTCAAGTAAGTGAAAAAAACAAAATACAAAACATTAAAAAAAAAAAGATAAAATCATCGAAGTCAATAAAGAATAAATTAAATCCAAAATAAAACAGAAAAAAAAATTTAAACCTAAAAGTAAAATCCTCTTATAAACTATAAAGAAAAAACTCTTTTTCTTTATTACACATAAAACTATAAAAAATTTAAATATTCAAAATAATATCAAACAAAAAACTGTATATTAAAAAACAAATGTTTTTTTAATATACAGTTAAAATAAATGTAATTTCATAAAAAGTTTAAGCAGAAGGAAAATAGCAATCCAGTACCCCCAAGAGAAGATCTCTATTCCCAGAGATAAAAATAATTTTAAAAGTAAATAATAAAAACATTTACCTTTAAATAACTAATCTTAAAAACAAAACCCCATAGTTCTACATGGCCCATCAACAAGTTGTAAAAAAGCTTTAAGCAATAAAAAAAAATATTCATTATAACAAATTTCCCCAGACAGCTGTTATGCATGAGACAATTAAGAACCACAAAAAACCTAATTTTTCCCCTTATAAACAATCTTCATAACCTTAATAAGAAAAATTTTTCTTCCTAAATAAACTAAAAAAAAAAACTATTCTAGAAATAGTAAACAAATTAGAAATTTTGAGTTTACTTTGTTTCCATTGTCAGTAAAATGAAAAAATTGTAAAGAAAAAAAAATGTTCAGAAGAGTTTGTTTTAAGTCTTAATACCTTTTTTCCTTAGGCTGCTTTTAATGAAATTTTCTTTATACCCTTTTAAAATTTTAAGCCTACTTTACGTATCTTATACTCCTACTTCAGAACAAAACAAATACATAAATAATTAACCAACACTAAAACCCATCACACTCCCAGAATAAATCAATACATTAATTAAGTAATCTCACGAACAGAAAAATCTTAAATTGACACACGAAGACAATTAATATGTCATAATAAACATTTTGCCAAGTTTCTCTGATTTTCTAAAGCACTCAATAATAGCTGGTTTGTTGTTTTATGCTCCTGAGAATCTCTTGTTGTATTTCTCCAGGGCATCAAACTCAGAGTACATAAACAATTGCAATTCCTTTTAAATGTCTCCTTTGGAGAGTTGTTTGGGGGATGGGAGTCAGGGCTTGTCTGTCCTGCTTGGCCCAGCCCAGGCAGGGCTTTCCCAGCCACATTCCACACTCCATTTCCCAGCTGGAGCCGCTGCTGCCTCTGAGCTGTGCTGCCCCAGCCCCAGGGACGCTCTCCTTGTCTGCCCATTCCCCCACGGTCTCTGGGCAGGGATGGCCTCAGTGGGGGCTGCTGACATCCTCAGCACCTTGGAGGCTGCTGCTGAATTTTCCTGCTGCAGAGGCTTGTTCAGCCTTCAGCTCTTGAGTGCAGGAATTCAGCATCCCAGGGCTCATTAGCATCGAGAACACCTTGACAATCCAAGCCTCTAGGGATAATTTGATTTCAGTTTCCAAATCTTGTGTGGTTAATAAGAGAGATTTCAGAAGTGCATTTAACTGAATATGTTTTATTTTAAAGGACAGTGAGAAAACATTTTTAGGTTCTGTTTAGGGTTCTTTTATTTATTTTATTAACAGGGGAATGTTAATAGCAATCTCTAATTGACACTGAATCCAAGTACCTCCTCATGCAGTTGGAATAGATATGAAAATCAAGACCCTTCATGGCTGACAATCAATCAGACTCTGTCCCTACCCCACCCCACCATTTCCCCCATCCAAGCCCTGGCACTCAGAGCAGCCTTGTGCAAATCTGAACTCCCTCCAGCCCAGGCTGCATCTGCAGCTTTCAGCTCCTTGGTTCCAACTCCCACCTGCTTTCCTTGGAGAAGGAGCTGCCCGAGACACAGAGGTATGTTCATTTCTTGACAGCCAACAAAGCCAAGGGAAGGCACAGCTCCATCAAATGCAAAAGTCATTCCTCTGCTGGTATTAAATCCACTTTCCACAGCAGACAGTCTCAGAGCAATGGAAAACACCTTCTGTGCCCAGCACAGATCCCAAGGTCCCACCAAACCCTCCCTGCCCCGATTTTGCCCAGATTTGCTCTTTGCACACACAAGTCACACACTGATGTCAGGAGCTCCCTCCATGCCCAGAGGGAGAAAAAGAGAGAAAGGGAATGAAGAGCTCTCCTGTGCAGAGCCAAGGCCCAAGTGCAGCCACTGCACTGGGAACCACAACTCAGCAGATTTGTGTCCCTTGGGGTCAGGGACTGGTGACATTCAGAGGCACAGAAAGGTTTCTTGCCAACAACCACAAGTTGAACATTTGAACAGTTTAATAACCATCACAGCTCTTCCCTTAACTCTCTGTGATGTCCCAGCAGCATGTGACATGTCCCCCATCCCCCGGGGATTTCTGTATGGGAACAGTTTGAGACAGAGACATAAGAAAATGTAATTCCATGATGGATATAATGACAATTAGAATGTTGTCTAATGTGATATTTGTTTGAACAGCAGAAAGACTGGACAACACCTCTGAAGCTCAAAGTATGAAACCAGTCAATTGAGAGGCACTTGAATGACCAGAGAGCATCTGGAGGAGGAAATCTGGCATCAATGGGAAGGTCATAGATCCGGCTGGTCAAGTGAAGAGATGTCCTTAGACATGGCCATTTAAACATGAGAGCTGGAAACATCTGAAGGAAGAGGATCATGAAATATTAGACTGAATGTTGGTGGCTAACGTAGAGAAGAAGATTGATATTTTTTCCTGCCATCAGTAGAAGAATCCAGTAGATCCATCAAATTCCTCTTTCTTGCGGGAAAATGTTGCCATCTCTTAAAAGTGCTAAAGTGAGTCAGATAATAAAAATTTGCTTGTATATTATGAAACTAACAGGTATTAAAACCTGTGCCCCTTTCCAGGCAGACATCAGCTGTGTGCCCATGAACAGGCAGTGCCACTTGTGCCCTGAGGTGCCCAGCTGCTGGGATTGGATCTCTCAGAGAGCACCTGGAACAGAGCAGAGCACCTTTCAAGCTGCAGGTCCCTGGCAGCCCTGCAAGGCTCCTGTCCCATCAACATCTGCTCTGCTCCAGTCTGAAACAGGGCCCAGCATGGTGCTGGGTTCATCAGAGAGCTGAGGTGCGTGCTGGAACTCAATGTCCTCCCCATCCTGCAGCAGCCCTGCATTTCCCTCCTGCAGCCTTGGTCTCCAGCACAGCCATGGAGGCTCTTTGGGCTCTGGACTGTTGCTGCAGCCCCAAGGGCAGCTGAGCTCTGCCTTTGGCACAGTCAGGCCTGGCCAGTGCAGGCCATGCTCAGCAATTGCTTGTGTGTGCCTGGCCTTGCTGTCAGCCCTGGCAGCGGCTGCGTGGTCCCTTTGTGGACCTGTGCTGGCCCAGCCATGGTGGCCCAGCCCCTGTTCAGGCCCAGCCCAGGCCAGGAGCATTGCGGCTGGGAATGGCCCCTGTGCCGTGGTGCCCACAGCAGCCTTGGAGCTCTGTGCCCCATGGCCTCCCTGCTGGGCAGCCTCTGCCAGCTCCTGCAGAGCTCGTGGCACCTGTGGGGCTGCACAGACCGCCCTGCCCCGGGCTCTGCCGGCCCCTGGGCCAGCAGAGAGGCAGCCAGGGCTGGCCATGGCCAGGAACAGGCCCTGAGCCCCGCAGGAGGATGGAGCTGGGCCACAGCCAAACTCAGCCCAGGCCAAAGCTGGGCTCAGCAGCCAGGGCTGCCAACACATGGGGACAGAGGCTGGCGCTGACAAATGTCCTGGGCCCCCTCCCTGCTCTGTCCATGCCACCAAGGACACAGAGCAGCCTCCTCTCTGAGCCACTTGCCTGTTTGCAATGCCTTGCACAGGCACTGGCCCTGCCCCACAAGGCCTGGCCTGAGTCACAGAATCACAGAATCACAGAAATTCAAGGCTGGAAGAGACCTGTAAGATCATCAAGTCCAACCCATCTTCTAACAATTCAACTAGATCATGGCAGCAAGTGCCACATCCAGTCTTTTTTTGAACTTTTCGAGGGATGATGACTCCACCACCTCACTGGGTAGATGATTCCAGTATCTGACCACTCCTTCTGTAAAATACTTCCTTCTTAATTCTAACTTGCATCTCCCTTGACGCAGCTTGAGACTGTGTCCTCTTGTTCTATCTGTTGTCACCCGGAGAAAGAGACCGACCCCCAGCTCACCACAGCCACCCTTCAGGAAGTTGTAGAGAGTGATAAGGTTACCCCTTAGTCTCCTTTTCTCCAGGCTAAACAACCCCAGCTCCCTCAGTCGTTCTTCATATGGCTTGTGCTCCAAGCCCCTCACCAGCCTCGTTGCCCTCCTCTGGACACGCTCAAGCAACTCAACGTCCCTCCTAAAGTGAGGGGCCCAGAACTGGATGCAATACTCAAGGTGTGGCCTCACCAGTGCCACATACAGGGGAAGAATGACCTCCCTGCTCCTGCTGGCCACACCGTTCCTGATACTGGCCAGGATGCCATTGGCCTTCTTGGCCACCTGGGCACACTGCTGGCTCATGCTCAGCTGACTGTCAACCAGCACCCCCAGGTCCCTTTCCACCTGAACACTGTCCAGCCACTCCGTCCCCAGCTTATATCGTTGCAGGGGGTTATTGTGGCCAAAGTGCAGTACTCGGCACTTGGACTTATTGAAGTTCATCCCATTTGATTCTGCCCATCCATCCAACCGTTCCAAATCTCTCTGCAGAGCCCTACGTCCCTCTAGCAGATCTACACACGTTCCCAATTTAGTGTCATCTGCAAATTTGCTAATAAAAGACTCTAAACCCTCATCCATGTCGTCAATAAAAATATTGAACAGAACTAGCCCCAGCACAGACCCCTGAGGGACACCACTGGTGACTGGTCGCCAGCTGGACGCAACACCATTCACCACCACTCTCTGGGCCCGGCCATCCAGCCAGTTCTGAACCCAGCAAAGAGTATTCCTGTCCAGACCATGGCCTGCGAGTTTGTCTAGGAGTAAGCTATGGGAGACAGTGTCAAAGGCCTTGCTGAAATCCAAGTAAACAACATCTACAGCCTTCCCTGCATCCACTAGCTGGGTTACTTGGTCATAAAAGGTGACCAGGTTAGTCAGACATGATCTACCCCTCCTAAATCCATGCTGGCTGGGTCTCATACCCTGGCCATCTTGCAAATTTTGCATGATGGCGCGTAATATAAACTGTTCCATTATTTTGCCAGGTACAGAGGTCAGGCTGACTGGTCTATAATTGCCAGGATCCTCCTTTGCACCTTTTTTGTGAATGGGTATCACATTGGCCAGCTTCCAGTCATCCGGAACCTCACCAGTAAGCCATGACTGTTGGTAAATGATGGAGAGTGGCTTTGCAAGCTCATTTGCCAGCTTTCTCATTACCATGGGGTGGATTCCCGTCTGGTCCCATAGATTTATGAGTATCCAAGCATTTCAGTAGTTCTATGACAGCCTCCTCTTGGATAATGTGGGGACCATTCTGCTCCCTCACACCATCAACCAGCCCAGACGGGCGGGTGTCTTGAGGGCAAGTCATCTTCCCATTAAAAACTGAGGCAAAATAGGCATTAAACACTTCTGCCTTCTCCTTATCTGCAGATACTAAGTTCCCACCTTTGTCCAATAAAGAACAAAGGCTGGTCTTACCTTTCTTCCTACCATTAATATATTTATAAAAACATTTTTTATTATCCTTAACAGTAGTCGCCATTCTGAGTTCAAACTGAGCTTTGGCCTCCCTAATTTTTTTTCTGCATACTCTAGCAGCCCTCTTGAATACTTCCTTAGAGACCTGACCCTTCTTCCAATGCTGATACATTCTCTTTTTATTCTTAAGTTCCTCCAAGACCTCCTTGCCCAGCCAGGCTGGACGTTTACCCCATTGACTGATCTTTCGCGACACAGGGATGGTTTGTTCCTGTGCCCTCAAGATCTCTGTTTTGAAGTATGCCCACCCTTCCTGAACTCCTTTGTTTTTAAGGGCTGCTTCCCAAGGGACACTCTGAATAAGTCTCCTGAACAGGCCAAAGTATGCCCTCCGGAAGTCCAGTGCAAGAGTTTTACTGGTGCTCTTCCTGACTTAACCAAATATTGAGAACATTATTATTTCATGATCACTCTGCCCCAAACGACCTCCAACCACCACATCTCCCACCAGCCCATCTCTATTTGTAAATAGCAGATCTAACATAGTCCCTTCCCTGGTGGGTTCATCCACCAGCTGCAACAAAAAGTTGTCCTCCATACATTCTAAGAATTTCCTGGACTGCCTCTTTACTGCTGTATTAAGTTCCCAGCAGATATCTGGTAGGTTGAAGTCACCCACAAGAAGAAGGGCTGATGATCTTGAGACATTGCCTAACTGCTTATAAAATAAGTCATCTACTTCTTCTTCCTGGTCGGGTCGACGATAACAGACTCCCAATATGGTATCAGCCTTGTTGGCCTTCCCCTTAATTCTTATCCATAGACATTCAACTCCATCTTCCTTTGTTTCAATTTTGATGGCATCAAAAGTTTGCTTAGTATAAAGGGCCACCCCACCTCCTCTTCTTCCTTTCCTATCTCTTCTGAAGAGCTTGTATCCATCCAGTGCAGTACTCCAGTTATGTGAGTCATCCCACCACGTTTCCATGATGGCAACTACATCATAGCTCTGCAGTTGCACCATGGCCTCCAGCTCTTCTTGTTTATTGCCCAAACTGCGTGCATTGGTATACATGCACCTCATCTGGGCTACTGAGTTCACCCCTATCTTAGCCTTGCAATTCTTGGGCCTGTTTCCAGGTAGCTCAGCTGGTTCCCCTTCCCCCTTCAAACTTAGTTTAAAGCTCTCTCAATGAGGTCTGCCAGTTCGTGAGCTAAAAACCTTTTGCCCTTAACAGAGAGGTGTACCCCATCTGGTTCCAGCAGAGAAGATGCTGTAAAAGTTTCCCCATGATCAAAGAATCCAAAATTTTGCCGATGACACCAACCCTGAAGCCACTTGTTGATGATACGGATTCTTCTGTTTCTTTCATCATTTTCCTCCACCACCAAAGGGACTGAGCAGAACACTACCTGTGCTCCTGCCCTATCAATTACCTGACCCAGTACCTTGAAGTCCTTTCTAATTGCCTTGACACTCCTCAATCTCATCACTGCCAGCCTGGAGTATCAGCAGTGGGTAATAATCAGAGGGCTGAATCAGCCCAGGAAGTCTCTCAGTGATATTTTGTACCCGGGCCCCAGGGAGACAACAAACTTCCCTGTGGGATGGGTCTGGTCGACATATGGGGCCCTCAGTTCCCTTCAGCAGGGAATCACCTACTACGATTACCTTTCTTTTCTTCTTGATGCTAGAGGTAGTGATCCGTGTTGCAGGTGAATCATAATTGGGGGGTTCACTAGGCAGACAATTCACTCCTAAATCATCTAGTTGTATCTTTAGATCCAGAATCTCATACCTATTCTGAAGTGGTACTTGGCTGGATGATGGGCGGGAGGAGGTCTTTTGATTTTTACCAACCTGCACGGGGACCCATTTCCACTCCTCTTCATCCACCAGTTGCCCTTCTGTTGCCTGAGAGCGGGAGGCATATAAGTCCTCAGTCTCTTGATCAGTAACCTCCCTTAAAAATGGTAGGGCTGAACTCCACCTGCCCCTGCACGCTCAGCCAGGCTGAGATGGACACTGATGGTTTCTGGGCCAGGCTCTCGGAGCCCAGCCCAGCTCCCTGCAAGCTCTGCCAGCTGCCCTGAGCTCTGGGCAGCACCAAGGGCCTCTCCCCAGCCCAGCCCAGCCCAGCCCAGCCGGCTCTGGCCCCACAGCTCTGCTCAGGCCAGGCTGCTCTGGGCACTGCCCCACGGCCTCAGCCCCTGGCAAGGGCACAGCAGCAGCTGCAGCTGCCACAGGACTCAGCCCCAGCCATGGGGGAAGGTGCTTGGCCAAGGCCAAAGGAGGCTCCCTGGCTGCCCTGCTGCCCTCGGGCTGAGGTGCTGAGAGCTCTGCAGCCCCTGCTGCCATCCCATCTGCCCAGGGCAGCACAAGAGCCTCAGCCTTGGGGCCCTCAAGAGCTGCTCCTGCTCCAGGCCCAGGGCCCATCCCAGAGCTGGGGCAGCCACAAAGCTGTGCCCATTTCTGTTGATTGCTGCTCTGATCAGGATGGATCCTCAGCACCTTGGACGTTGGTGATACATTTTACTTTTCCAGAGGCCTCTTCTTTCTTGAGCTTCTCATTTGAGAAATTCAGTGAAAAAGGCTCATTAACATTTGTTCAAAACATCCAAACAACAAAAGCCTGTGGGAAGAATTCAAATCTTCAGTTCTTCTGTGGTTAATTCGACAAATTTCAGAAGTGTATTCAAAGTGAATCTACTATATTGAAAACAATGTAGAGAGAATGGTTTTGTCCTGTAATTTTTCCCTGTGTATAGATTGTTATCAGCAATCCCCAGTTGATATTGATCCCCAGCACCTCCTCATGCAGTCTGAACAGATATGAAAATCAAGACCCTTCATGGATGACCATCAGTCACACTTTGTCCCTACCCCCACCCAACCATTTCTCCCATCCAACCCCTGGCACTCAGAGCACCTGAGGAATGGAGTCACATCCAGGGGTGTTCCCAGGCTCAGGATTGCGGCCAGGTCAGTAACATCTCTTTATTAATGATTTGGATGATATCACCGGCTGGGGGCTATGTACAAATCACAAATGGAATGGGACTGCTGTGAAACGTGCCTTGAGCTGTTTTATTTTTCAGCATCAGTCTCATTACATGGTTATCACAATGGGAAGATGCCAGCAGCTAACAGCTTAGGGCAGCAGACTAAGAACTTAATGTTACAACTTACTTTGTAAGTTTTTTGACCAATCCCACAAAGCAAAAGCATATTGACAGTAGTTCTATCCAACCACTATAAGCACAGGTACCTTTGGTTAAAACAATGCTTGTCTATTTTGAATACAATAACTGCTTGTGAGCCTTAAAACACAATGCACAGAGCTCCATTATTAAACTTCAAACTTCCTAATCTTGCTAGACAAACTTTTCTTTAGCTTAGGAAGTTATTCTAGCCAAGCGTTAAGACACAGACTGTTGTTCTATTTGTCCTTGCTTTGCTACTTTTTAAATAATTTTTCTGCTGACCTATCTAACAGCTGCTGCCTAGCTCTGCTCACAGTTTTACTGTCTCTGAGGCCTGCCTTTTGCAGCTTTCCCAAAACCCTCTGAATTTGTGGATTCCCACAGATGAGGCCATTGAGGGCACCCTCAGTCAGTTCCCAGGTGAGCCCAAGCTGGGTGGCAGTGTGCTGTGCTGGAGGGCAGGAAGCTCTGCAGAGGGATGTTGGAGAGATTTTGTTCAGACGTGGCTTGAAGAAAAGGGCCATGATCATATACAGCTGGTTAAGCAGCAAAAAGCAGCTGTAAGTAGTTATTTCTCAGCCTTTTTCCTCACGAGAAAAACAATAACACTGCGTCCTTGAGCAAATAATGAGAAAAACACGGTGAAAAACATGGAGTCCTTGAATGTAGTCAACAACAGGATGTAAAAACAAGCATTAGCCTCAACCAGAAAACCACAGGTATTAGCAACAAAGGAGGGGTTGACATGTAATCTGTAACCAATTATGAGCTCAGCTTTTGCAATATGTATGAGCTTAATTAACACTACTATAAAAGTATGTAAGATGGATCAATAAATTTGAGACAAATGATCATCAATAGGATGTGCATGGCTCCCTTCACTTCCGTCAGAGGGATCTGGACAGACTGGAGCCGTGGGCCCAGGACAATGGGATGAGGCTCACCAAGGCCAAGGGCCACGTCCTGCCCTGGGCTCACAACCACCCCAAATCCCTGGCTGTGCCCTGCCCCTGATCCCCACAGCCTGTCCTGGTTCCTTCATCCCTGCACTGCCAGGGACTCTCTGGGGCAAGGGAGCTCTGCTCTGGGGATGGAGGGAGGTGCAGGTGCCACCACTGGAGTGGGAATCAGAACTCACCAGGTTTGTGTCCTTTGGGGGTCAGGAACTGGTGGGACTCAGAGGCACAGGAAGTTTCTCTTCATGGCCAACAAACCATGGTTGAACAGGACACAATTCAATAACAATCACGTTCTTCCCTGAGCTATGTACAACGTCCCAGCAGCATCTGACATGTCCACCCTCCACAAGTGATCTCCATACTAAAATTAATTTTAGAAAAATATGGTTCTGTGATAGATATAAATAGAATTAAGTTGTTGTATCAGGACGCTCGTCCTGAAGTGGGGATAAAATAGCCTGAACAATTCCTGATTTGCAAAGCTTTCAGTGGTGGATGGAGAAGGGGCTCAGGCAGCTTTTGGTGTTGAGGAAATGCTGAAACCAGCCTGATTCATTTCATCTACTCCTGTCCTGGCTGATTACCCCTCTTTCCCCTTCCACCCATTGGCTTTTGTCTCCCCACCAGGCGCCCCAGTGAAGAGCCTGGCTCTGTGCTCTCCATCCCCTCCTGGCTAGCACTGCCAGGCTGGGATGAGGAGTCCCTCAGCCTTCCCTGCTCCAGGCTGTACCAGCCCAGCTCCCTCAGCCTCTGCCCACAGCCCAAGGGCTCCAGCCCCACCTTGGAGGCCCTTCCCAGACCCTGCTCCAGCTGCCAGACATCTTTCCTGCCCTGGGGAACCCAACCCAGGCCCTACTGACCTGGATAATCCACGTCCTTAATGTGCTGGTCACCCAGCCCAGCCCCTTGTCCCTGTGTCAGGTTTTGGGGTTGATCTTGTGGAACATCCTTGGGGGAGGCTGCAGCTCCAGGTGGACCAGGGGGATCCCGGGGGACAGGGACCCTGCTGGGCATGAACAGCATTGGACTTCTGGTGGGAAACAGTGATGGGGGGGCTGGGGCAGAGTGACCAACCCAGTGACCTCACACAGCCCTCCTGTGACACCACAGCCTGCTCTGTGATGTCATAGCTTATGCTCTGGTATCGCTATGCTGGTCTTTGATGCCACAACCCACTCCGTGATTTCACACAGCCACCCCTCCATGATCTCACACCCTGCTCTGTGATGTCACAACTCATTATTTATTGTCACGTAGCTGGTCTCTGATGTCACAGCCAACTCTGCGATGTCATAGTCTGCTCTATGATGTCAGTCCTCTGCCCTGTGATGTCACAGCCAGCTCTTTGATGTCACAGAGACAATCTATGATGTCATAGCTGCTCCATGACCTCACATAACCCACTATGTGATGTCATAGCCCGCTCTGTGACCTCATATTACCAGATGATAAATTGGCTACACCAGGTGAGCATACACAATGCTGGTTCTCCAAAACCCCGGGCCTATGGAAACCACACAATGCCCATTGTTTGAGAACGGGAACTGAAATTCACCAGCCTCAGCGTCCTGCCAGCTCAGCCAGGCCCACTGGAACATTGGGGTCCACGAGCACCAGGGACCACCAGAGAGACCCCCAGGACCAGAGAATGCATGGGTAAAGGGGAGGGGAAATATATTAATGATTTTAGGGAAATGATTATCATATGTGTGTTTAATCCAGGACAATCAATGAATATGTATGCAAAATACAGAGTATAAACAGAAACTTTCCTGTACTCAGCATGCACAGCTTTGGGAGGAGCTATCCCCCCCCCCCCCCCGTGCATCTGGCCAAATACAGAATGCAGCTTCTTAATGCTACATTAGGGTTGTGGATTTTCTATTTTACTGAATTTTTGTTAACACTCTTACTCCCAAGCAAAGCTCTGTCTCTTGCTGTTCACAAACAGAGAAGGGCTGGTGGGAGATGTGGTGGTTGGCAGCTGCCTAAAATAATCAAGTTTTCAATATCCTATGAAATAAGGAGGGGCATCAACAAAACTTCTATGCTGGACTTCGAGAGAGTAGTGTTTGGCTATTTATGATGCAGATTTGGGGAATACCATATCAGGTACTGATTTTTAAAAGGGAAAAAGCCCTCAAAAACAAAGGGATTAAGGAAGGATGGATGCATCTCAAGAAAGTAATCTCAATAGGGAAGGAGCAGCCTGTGCGTCTGTGACAGAAGATGAGGGCAGGAAAATGACTGGCCAAGATGGGCATGGAGCTTTTGTGAGAACTTGGGGAAAAAAGATAGTGCATCACCTTCGGACAGAAGGTCGGGCAACTCAGGAAGTCTTTAAAGATCTTGTTAGGTCATGGAGAAAAAAAAGTAGAATGATGAAAGCTTGATTAGGACTTAACCTGGCCACTTCTGTGAAAAAGAAAAAAAAATTTTTGGAAATAAATTAATAGCAAAAGGAGGGATAAGGAGAATATCTGCTCTCTATTGGATGCAGTGGGGAATGATAGTAACTAAAAATAAGGAAAAGGCTGAGGTGCTTAACACATTGTTTGTATCAATTTTCTACAATAGACAGGTTTTCCTCAAGTGCTCTCCTGAGCTGCTAGATGGACACAGGGAGCAGAACAGCCCCTTTAATTCCACGAGGAAGCAGTGGGGACCTGCTGAGCCACTCAGGTGCTCACAGGTTTCTCTGGGAGCAGATGGGATCCATCCCAGGGGGATGAGGGAGCTGTGGATGAGCTCCCCAAGCTGCACTCCATCATTTACCATCAGTGCTGGCTCAGCAGGGAGGTCCCAGAGTGTTGTATTCATATCGTTGTTATCATATTTCCAAAGTCCCATACCTTCTGGGTGGTTTTCTCACACGCAGCTCTTCATAGCAGTGTTGCTCCTGCTTCTTCATCAGGGCTCCTCCAAGGCTCTCCCTGACCGGCCAACCAACCCCCTTTTATCCCAGTTATCTTCATGGGCCACAGCTGCCACCCAATTAAGGACATCACAGCTGCAGCCCACTTAGAACAACTAGGATTGGGGCAAGGCCACTTATACAATACACATATTTTAATAGGACTCCTACTACTATATCTCCCCCTTTTCTTTTACCTACAGATATTCAAATACAATATAGATATTCAAGTAGAATACATACATTTCCCCATGACTCAAATGCCATGTACAACACACACAGCTCCTTACTCAAAGGCCATGTTCTTCACAGCTCTTGGCTTTCACAGCTCCTCAACTTAAAGGCTGTGTTCTTCTACAGCTCTTGGCTGTCTTATCCTCTACAGCTCTCAGGCTGCCACAGTTCTTGGCTGTCCTATCTTCTATCACCACTCGTTGTTATATTTCTAGAGTCCCAGCTCTCAGGCTACCGCAGCTCTTGGCTGTCCTATCTTCTATCACATCGGGGTCACCTATTGTTCTAGTCATGTTGTTGTTATCATATTTCTAAAGACCCATACCTTCTGGGTGGTTTTCTCACACACAGCTCTTCACAGCAGCATGGCTCCTGCTTCCTCATCAGGGCTCCTCCAAGGCTCTCCCTGACCAGCCAACCCATCCCCTTTTATCCCAGTTAACTTCATTGGCCACAGCTGCCACCCAATTAAAGACATCAGAGCTGCAGCCCATTTACAACAAGTAGGATTGGGGCAAGGCCACTTATACAATACATATATTTTACTAGGAATCCTACTGTACCAGAGGACTGGAGGTGCCAATGTGAGCCCATCCCCAAGAAGGGTTGGAAGGAGGAGCTGGGCAACTCCAGGCCTGTCAGCCTGACCTGGGTGCCCGGCAAGGTTATGGAACAGATCACCTTGAGTGCCATCACAGGGCACCCACAGGATGGTCGAGGGATCAGAGCCAGCCATTGTGGATCTCAATATCTGCATTGATGATCTGCATGAAGGGATTGAGTCCAGCATCAGTAAATTTACAGATGACACCAAGCTGGGTGTGAGTGTGGATCTGCTGGAGGAAAGGAGGGCTCTGCAGAGGGACCTGGACAGGCTGGATCCAGGGCCCAAATCCAACAAGGTGAGGTTGAACAAGACCAAATGCTGGGTCCTGCACTTTGGCCACAACAACCCCTGCAGTGCTACAGGCTGGGGACAGAGTGGCTGGACAGAGGCCAGGCAGAAAGGCACCTGGGGGCACTGATGGACAGCAGGCTGGACATGAGCCAGCAGAGTGCCCAGGTGGATAAGAAGGCCAGTGGCTCCTGGCCTGGATCAGGAATGGTGTGGCCAAGAGGACCAGGGCAGGGATTCATCCCCTGCACTCGGCACTGGTGAGGCCACACCTCGAGTGCCGTGTCCAGCTCTGGGCCCCCAATTTAGGAAGGCCATGGAGGGGTTGGAGCGTGTCCAGAGGAGGGCAGCAAGGCTGGGCAGGGGTCTGGAACACAAGTCCTGTGAGGAGTGGCGGAGGGAGCTGGGGTTGTTTATCCTGGAGAAGAGAAGGCTAAGGGGAGACAAGGCAGTGCCAGGGCACAGGTTGGACTTGATGATCTCCATGGCCTGTTCCACCCTTGCTGATTCTGTGATTCTCTGGAACTACCCTTGGAGCACTTGCAACAGTGTCTGCAGGGGCACAGGAAACTCCCAGCTGATGGGAACAAACTTTCTGGCTGACTGCAGAGGCCAGGACCAAGCTGAGTGGTTTCCCTGGTGTCCCCCAGCCCTTGCTGGCCGCAGGGGCTGATGGCATTTGTGCTCCCTCAGGTTCATGTCCCCACACCAAGAGCATGGGGGTGCTCCTGCCTGCTCCGTGCAATGCAAACAGGGGCTGCTGAGCCAGTGCTGCCATGTCTATGCCTGCAAGGATGGGGCACCTGTGTGAGCTGGGGGAGAGGCCAGGGCTGCAGAGGGGGGATGTTGTTGGCAGCTCCATGAGGACACTCTGGGACTCTGCCCTGGGCTGTCCAGCGCACTGGGGATGGATCAGCCCCTGCTCTGCTGCTCCTTCCCATATGCCCCAGGGCCCTTGCAGAGCCCCAGCCATGCTGTTTGCCCCCAGCCTGCCCACGGCCAGCCTGGGGCTGCTCATGGGGCTTTTCTGTGCTGAGCATTGGCCTGGCCGTGTTCTTGAGAGAGCCTGGGCAAGGAGCCTGGAGCCCCCAGGCCCTGGCCTGAGGCGTCAGCGCTGCCCCAGCAGTGCCCATGGCCTGTCCCTGCTGCAGCCCTGGCACTGCCACCCCCAGGACTGTGCCCTGCCCCGAGAGCACTCAGGCCCTGCAGCAACACCAGGGCCACCAGGGCAGCGGGGCAGGGCCATGGCAGCAGCACTGGCAACACCAAGTGCTGCTGCTGCTGGGCACAGCTTCTATGCCAGCCCTGATCTGCCCCCAGCTCTGCACACAGACATTGCTGCTGGAGCTCCAGAGAAGGCAATAAAAGGGGACCTCTGGTGAAAACTCTGCTTAGAGATCCTTTAGTTCCTTTAAAGCCACCAAGAAACAAGCTCGTCATTGACACAGTCTGAGGCCATAGTGAAGATTAGAGAAACAAAATAACAAATTGCAGAAAAATGGCCTTGGTTTAGGGAGAATATTAAAATATGAAAACAGAATTAAAAAAATAACCAATCCAAAAAGAAGTATCAAAGATTGCTTTTATTTCAAGAGATATGCAGAAATTGGCAACCAGTTTAATGTTTCCTAAATGGTCCACTCATCAATGTCCACACTGCAGCCTTGAGCTCCTGTGTCCTCAGGCTGTAGATGAGGGGGTTCAGGGCTGGAGGCACCACTGAGTACAGAACTGACAGGGCCAGATCCAAGGATGGGGAGGAGATGGAGAGGGGCTTCAGGTAGGCAAAAGAGCCAGTGCTGAAAAACAGGGAGACCACGGCCAGGTGAGGGAGACAGGTGGAAAAGGCTTTGTGCCGTCCCTGCTCAGAGGGGATCCTCAGCACAGCCCTGAAGATCTGCACATAGGAAAAAACCATAAACACAAAGCAGCTTGAGGCTACACAGATACTAACAGTAAGAAGCCCAAGTTCCCTGAGGTAGGATTTGGAGCAGGAGAGCTTGAGGATCTGTGGGATTTCACAGAAGAACTGGCCCAGGGCATTGCCATGGCACAGGGGCAGGGAAAATGTATTGGCTGTGTGCATGAGAGCATTGAGAAAGGCACTGGCCCAGGCAGCTGCTGCCATGTGGGCACAAGCTCTGCTGCCCAGGAGGGTCGCGTAGTGCAGGGGTTTGCAGATGGACACGTAGCGGTCGTAGCACATGATGGTCAGGAGGTAAACCTCTAATGACATGAAAAACACCAAAAAAAAGAGCTGTGCAGCACATCCAGTGTAGGAGATGTTCCTGGTGTCCCAGAGGGAATTGTGCATGGCTTTGGGGACAGTGGTGCAGATGGAGCCCAGGTCGCTGAGGGCCAGGTTGAGCAGGAAGAAGAACATGGGCGTGTGCAGGTGGTGGCCACAGGCTACGGCGCTGATGATGAGGCCGTTGCCCAGGAGGGCAGCCAGGGAGATGCCCAGCAAGAGGCAGAAGTGAAGGAACTGCAGCTGCCGCGTGTCTGCCAATGCCAGGAGAAGGAAGTGGCTGATGGAGCTGCTGTTGGACATTTGCTGTCTCTGGCCATTGGAAGCTGTTCATGGAGAAAAGTCAGTGACCGGTTAGGAGAAACTTCTTCCAGCAAAATCAAAGCCTTTTTTCCACAGACCCTTTTCCTGTAACACTCTGGCACCCTTTTCAATTTCCAGCAGATTTTCCTTCAGCTCCAAGTGTGGAGCCCTGGCTGGTGCTGCCTGCCTGGGACTTCAGGTTCAGGGCAGGTACACACAGAGGTTTTTCAGTTCAGCCTTGCTGTGCAGACACAGGAGAGGGACAGGGACCTGTCCTCATGTTCCTCTTTGAGTCTCTGTTAACACAGGAGGCCCTGTCAGCATCTGCCCTCCCACTGCCAGAGAACAGGAATGGTAAATCTGTTTAAATGTATTAGTGTTATTCACAGCTTTTCTTCATCTCCCCTACTGATTATTTTTGGATGTCAGAAACTCTTTGCATTTCTGCTGCCCACATGGAGAACAGTGAGTTCTCTGAGGCAAGGTGGTGAGTGGAGAGGGAGGGAAGGAGGTCTGTCACCCTGTCCTGTTCCAGGATTCTCTAGGCTTTCACCTTTCCCAGAGAGAGGATGATCACCCTCCCATGTTTCCTTTAAAAACCATCCTGACATTGCTGAGAGCAGATGGATCCCCACAGTCCACCAAATGTCCATACCCTTCTCAAGGTCTCAGCCCCACATTTGTACCCAGGACAGAGCTCATTTCACCAACCCAACAGCATTTTCTCATCATAGACCTTCTGTGTCTCACCATGGGGCTTTTAGATAACGCAGAGATGCTACAGGACAGGTTTGTATCCTGGAGGGAAGCTCAAAGCTTGGACTGAAATTTCAGGGAGATTCCAGGTGTCCTTATGATGGCATTGGATTGAGGGAGGTGCAGCCCCTTCCCTGGCTGCACTGACAGCATTGCCCAGAGCCGGGCACTGGGGACAGCGTCACCCTGAGCCAGCTGTGTCCCCTGCCAGAGCCCCCAGGGCCGGGCAGCTGCTCCCAGCCCTGTGCTCTGCAGAGGGAACTGGGCCCGGGGCTGCAGAGCTGCCCCCGGCTCTGCTGCAGCTCTGCCTGCACAGGAGGGGCTGCACGCCTTGGAGCCCTGGCCCGGAGGGCAGAGGCTTGGCTGGGGCACAGGAGGGAGGGGGCTTGTTCAGATGGAGGGGCTGCACTGGAGGGGATCCTTTGGACATCTCTAAACTCTCCCTGCCACCGCATTGCTGGGTTTTGTTTTCTCTCATTGCCCGATCTTCTTTCTGATTCCTGGCGATTTTCCTCTGCAGGTGTTTCCCTGTGCCTGATCTCTCCCTGCCAGCACTCACAGACCCCAAATCTCTGTGCACTCTCCTTGGCCAGACAGAACCCTGCCTGTTTGCAGGGCACTTGCTGGGGGCAGGTTCTGTTTGCAGCTTGGAGAAAGGACAGCTCAGACTGAGCCTGATGTGTCCAGCAAAGGTGATGCTGGTGCGGTCCATGGGCAGAGTGGCTGAAAGTATATTAGGGATCTCCTGTGAATCTACAGAACACAAAAGTAGCAGTTCCAATGTCTCAGGAACGTTTAAAATTTCATAATTAATAGCTCATAATCGATCTTTAATATTAATCCCCCGCTCCCTGCCATTTTCCAGTATTAGGAAACTGAATACAAAGTCTTTGGAAATGTCCTAATTTTTAATGAAATCCTTGTATTGGAAATATTTTATGACTGACCAGCATTCCTCAGCATGTCAAAGCTTCATGGGCATTTCACCTCCCCTGCACCAGGAATATTCAGAGTTGTACTCACAGAGTCTGGAGGCATTGGGATGTTCCAGCTTTAGGAGATGGTTCCAGGATCTGCAGCTGCCTTGTCCTGCAGCCAGAGGTTCCTGTGCCAAGGGCTGGCAGTGATTCTGCCCCAGGCACTTCTCAGCCCCTTCCCAGCCCTGACTGATTGAAGCTCTCTGTCCTGTGCCCAGGGTGGCTGCAGGCAGTGCCCCAGCCCTGCTGGGCTGGGAGAGGAGCTGCTCCTCAGCAGAAATGTCTTTTTGAAGCTCTTCTTGGTTTGCAAGGAGCTGCCTCTGTGCCAGGAGCCTAACCCAATTCATCAGCAAAGACAGAGCACAAGGATTTTAATGACCCTCTTGGGGCTTTGGTGTTGTTTACATCAGACTCAGTCCCTGAGAGAGTGTTCAGAAAACTTCTCAATAAATCAAAGTTTAATTTAAACTCCAAAGTTTGTTGAAGTTGTTATGGGTCCCACTGAGGAACACAACTCACAAAGTGTCCCCAGGTTCCAGTTAGAGCAGAACACTGGAGGCAGTGCAGTGATGACAGCTGGGGACAAACAAGGCAAAGATATCTCTGTGCTGAGCAAACCTGGATGTGTTTGAGGAATGCAAAGGGCCAAGGCCTGAGCCCCAGCCCCTGGCCAGGCAGATCCTGTCCCTCCCTCCTTGCTCAGGGCTCTTTTTGGGATGGGCACTGACATGTGGGGATGGGCAATGGCAAGGGCAGGAGCATGGGGTGGCCCCTGCCAGGCTGCTGAGCAGGGACAAGGAGGCAATGAGGCCCCAGGCCTGCAAGGGTCACTTGTCTCCTGCTCCTGCCTCAGGCCCAGGCCCAGCAGCCATGGCCAAAGTGCTGCCCAAGTTGGCTCTGGCAGGGCTGTCTTGCAGCTGCTGCCCATCCCTGTGCCCTGTGCAGCCCAGGCTGTCCCACGGTGTCCCTGCCCTGCGCCTCTGTCCCTGCAGGCTGTCGGCATCCCCCGGCTGCGCCACCTGGCTGGGCCCTTCCTTTGCTGACAGCTCTGCCTCCTGCCTGTCCCTGCCTGCCCACACAAAGCCTGGAGCTGACCCAGACTCCTTCTGGGGGATGTGCTGCGCCACAGCCCTGCCCTGGAAGGGAAATTCCTTTCTCTTTGGGTTCTGTCTGGCCCTCCCTATCTGCCCTTTGCATTAATTCTTTCTTTGTCTGTTCTCTGCTATGTCAAAAGGAGCCACCATCTCTGAAACCACCGTCCAGTCCCTCCCAGGGCTCTCCTCTCCTGTCCTCAGTCTCCACCCCCCTGAGCACATGCTTTGTCCCTATATTGTGTTCATGTGCTTGAGGCCTCCAAACCCCACCTTGGGAGATCTCTCAGCCCTCTCCAAGGTATTGGCAAATGAAAACATTCTGCTCATAATCTAAGAAAATCACCTCAGGACAAGACCAGTCAGACCTGTGTGTCCTGGCTACTTTTGCCTTGGAGCAATCCTTGGATAGATGGAATTTTTTAGGCCGAATTTCAGTTTTGCCCATGGGCACTTTGATGTGAACAACGATTCTCTTCCATTGGAAGGAAAGCAGAGGCCCAGTGTTTCAGGGGCAGATGAGCAGTAGCCACCAAGGGCCAAGGTGAGCCAGACCTTTCTGGAATTGCAGCTTGTGCCTGAGAGAAATCCTTGGATACACATAATTTACAGGTAGAATACAAGTTTTGGCCACTGGTCCCTTGATGACAAGGCCATTTCTTTTCTATCTGAAGGAAAGCAGAGAGCCACAGGGTTTGATGGTAGATGAGAAGCAGCCCCTGGGAGGCCAAGCCAGACAAACTTGTCTCTCCTGGCAGCTTTTGCTTGGGAGCTATCCTTGCATATATGAAATTTAGGGGCCAAATCTCAAATTTGGCCATGGCCCCTGGATGAGGAGACTGTTCTATTTCCATCACAAGGAAGGCAGAGAGCCCCAGTGTTTCAGGGGTAGATGACAGGTGGCCAATCAGACTCCACAATGCTAGCGAGAGCTAGCAGGTTTTGTCTGGGAGAAACCCTTCATATCGTGAATATTTTAGGAGGAGTAGCAATTCTGGCCATGGAGGAATAAGAAGATTCTTTTTCATAGGAAGGAAAGCACAGAACCCCAGTGCTTCAGGGGCTGATGAACTGCACCAGAGACCAAGGCCAGCCAGACCTTTCTGCAATGGCAGCTTTTGTGTAGGAGCAATCATTGGATATAGGACTTTTGAAGGTGGAATCCCAATTTCGACCATGGGCACCTGGAGAAGAAGGATGGTTCTTTTCCCTTAGGATGGAAAGGGCAGAGCCCCAGTGTTTCAGGGCAGAATTCAGGCAACCACCAGAAGCCAAGGCCAGCACGACCTGTCTGTACTGGGAGCTTTTGTCTGGGAGAAAAAACCCTTGAATGTAGGAATTTTGGAGGACAAGTACCAGTTTTGGCCATGGGTGCCTGTGCAGGAGGGACAGCTCTTTTCCATAGGAAGGAAAGCACAGAGCCTCACTGTTTGAAGGCAGGTGAGAGCCAGCCCTCAGGAAGACAAGGTCAGCCAGACATGTTGGTAATGGCAGCTTTTATGTGGGAGCAATCCCTGGATATTGGTAATTTTGGAGGGGGAATCCCATTTTGGCCATGGATGCTTGAATGAGAAGGGCAATTCTTTTCCATTTGAAGGAAGCCCAGACCCCAGGGTTTCAGGGGTACATGAGAAGAGACCATCGACATGCCAAGGGCAGTTGGACCAGTCAGGCCAAGCCGACCAGGCCTGTTCCCTGTTACCTGGGATCCATGGGGCCCCGCAGAGTCACAGTGGTGGTGTCATATTGGATCCTTGGTTCCATCAGGCCTAGATGTCTCACACTGGCCTCTTGTTTTCATGGGGCTTCACAGTGTCACAATGGTCCCTTGCTTCTATGAGACCTGGCAGTGTCACAGGGGTCTCCTTGGTGCTGCAGTGTCACAATGGACGTTAGGTTCCATGGGGACTCACAGTGTCAGAAGGGTCTCCGTGGTTCCGTGAGGCCCTGCAGAGCCCCATGATCCAACAAGGCCTCTAAGTGTCATCATGGCCTCCAGGATTCCATGAGGCCCCGCAATGTCACAATGGACTTCTGGTTCCATGGGGTCCTGTACTGTTCATTGATCCCTAGTTCCATGGGGCCCTGCAGTGTCACAATGGTCTCCTTGGTTCCATGGTGCCACACCATGTGACAACTGTCCCTTGGCCTGCCAAGACCCCACAGAGTCACAATAGTTCCTTGGCTCCATGGGGCCTTGTAGTCTCACAATGGTCTCCATGATCCCATAAGGCCTTGCAGTGTCTCAACAGGCCATTGTTTCATGGAACCTCACAGCGTCACTATGGTCCCCTTGGCTCCACAATGCTCTGAAGTGCCACAATGGCCCTTTGGTTTCTCAAGGCCACCAAGTGTAAAAATGGCCTCCATGGTTCCATGAGGCCCTGCTGTGTCACAATGGCTCATGGTTCCATGAGGCCACACAGTTTAACAAGGGACCCTTGGTGTACATTAGGCCGTCCTGTGTCACAATGGACTTCTGCTTCCATGAGCTCTCATGCTGCCAGCAGCAGTCTCCTTAGTTCTGCAGTGTGTGCTGGTTTGACCAGGAAGAAGCGGGAATTCTGGGATTCTGTGGTCAAACCAATGGGTGCTCAGATTTTGATACTGGTACTTGATGTGGCCAGTGGGGTTTGGACACACCTCTGAGATCACACAGGGGTTAAAAACCAGAGCTTCGGCCCTGGGAGTTCTCTCTTGGGACTTCGAGGCAAAGAGGTCGGATCTCCCTCCTCCTTCCAGCTGCTGCTGGGTGGGGGAGGGGAAGCCATGCGGTAGGCCTGGGCCTGGACAGAGGTGGGGGGTGAGGAGGCCCTTGAGGATGGAAGGGTGGAGGAGCACCAAGAGACCTCGAGCCACCTCCTCCCCCCCCCCTCACCACCCCAGGAGAGAGAGAGGGAGAGACGACGACGGAATGTGATAGCAGCTGGCCGAGGAGGAGATGTCCTGAAGGAGAGACTGTGCCTCTTTTGGAGTGAGACAAGGCATCCTTAAAAGACAACCCTAAAAGCAGCTCTGGTCCATGCACAGAGCATGGTGAGAGCACTGGGCATGGAAGGAAAGATGTCATAATGGCAAAGGACATTCTGGGCGGTGCTGAGTGACATGGGAGCACACGAGGTTTCAGCGTGTTTCCAGGGGAAGCCTATGGTGCAAGAAGGACTCCTCTCCTCTTCATGAACTGAGGATTGAGTGTTCTAAAGGGTGGTGCTGGACATAGAGTTGGTGATTTGGGGGAATGTATTACATTGGGAAATTTTGTGGGGAGGAGGAGGAAAGTGCTTTTTGTAAGGTTTTCAACTTTTCCCTTATAGTTTTTCCCTTATTTTCTTGTAGTTTAGGTAATAAAGTTTTCTTTATTTCTAAGCTGGAGCCTGCTTTTCTTATTCCTGGTCACATCTCACAGCAGACATCAGGGAGAGGGTACTCTCATGGGGGCACTGGCTCTGTGCCAGGCCTAAACCATGACACAGTGTCACCATGGTCCCTTTGTTCCATGAGGTTCTGCAGTAGAACACGGTCACCTTGGTTCCGTGAGGTTCTGTAGTGTCACAATGGACCCATGGTTCCACCAGGCCTTGCTGTGTCACAGTGGCCCCTTGGTTCCAAGAGGTTTCTCAGGGTCACAATGGTCTCCTTGGATCCACAGTATAGCAATGGAGCATTATTTCAATGGGGCCCCATTATGCCAAAATGGATTTTGGTTCCATGTAGTTCTGCTGCGTCACCATGGACCCTTTGTTCCATGAGTTTGCACAGTGTCACAGCTGAGTCCTTGGTTCTCTGAGGAACCACTGTCACCAAATTTCTGAAATATCAGAATAAGGCTCCTAAGCACTCATTTGCTATTTCAGAGGGTATAATTTATTCAGGCCAGAGGTCGAACATGGGGTAACACCGAATCTCACATCAACGTGTAATTCTTCCAGTGTGTTGCACATATGCAGTTGCAAAATGTGAATTACAATTCACCCATTTCCATAAAACCCACCCCAAGTTCCCAGATTCCCTTCTTGTTTTCTCTATCCCTGCATCCTTGAGCCAGATTTCTTCTTCTGCTCTTCCACCCATCCTTGCTGGGAAAGCAGCCCCTGCATGTCTTGTTCCTGTACTGAACGTTCACAGACAGGGTAAACATGGAATAAACCCTTTTGGTATCAGCCCAAGGCTCTGTGTGGGCAGGCAGAGGCAGGCAGGAGGCAGAGCTGCCAGCAAAGGAAGGGCCCAGCCAGGTGGGGCAGCTGGGGGATGCCGACAGCCTGCAGGGACAGAGGCACAGGGCAGGGACACCGTGGGACAGCCTGGGCTGCACAGGGCACAGGGATGGGCAGCAGCTGCAAGACAGACCTGCCAGAGCCAACATGGGCAGCACTTTGGCCATGGCTGCTGGACTGGGGCTCAGGCCTTGGCCCTTTGCATTCCTCAAACACATCCAGGTTTGCTCAGCACCAGAGACACCGTTGCCTTGTTTGTCCCCAGCTGCCATCACTGCCTCCAGTGTTCTGCTCTGACTGGAACCTGGGGACACTTTTTGATCCATGTCCCTCAGTGGGACCCATAACAACTTCAAGAAACTTCAGACTTTCAATTTAATTTTGAGTACATGAGAAGTTCTTTGAAGAGACTCTCAGGGACTGAGTCTGATGTAAACAACATCAAAGCCCTGTGAGAATCATTAAGCTTTTCCTAGTCCAGTTATGGAGAAAGATCTCAAAGAACTTGTAAGAAATACACATTCCTATTTTAAATGAAGTATTTTATTTTTTTTCTCTATAGAGCAGAGGTGATTGCAGCATTGTGTGATTGATGTTGAGCCAGGGTCTCTCCTCAGCAGCTCTGGCCTGCTCACAGAAGCTGTGCCTGGAGCTCTGACCCAGTATGAACAACCTTGCTCCATATTGTCCAGCCCCATCCTGTCTGTCTTTACTCCCCTGAGCCCTGCTGTGCTTGCAAAAATGGCTGCACTCAGCCTACGAGGGGTTTTCCCTTTTTGGGATTTTTCGCAGCCATCTCAAACTGCTGAGTTTCCCCACTTCAACAGACATGCTGCTCAGGTGTGTGCCAGCCCCAGGTGCCACCAAAGGCACTGCAGAGCTGCCCTGGGCCAGCTGTGAGGGTGGATCATCAGCCCAAGCTGCACTGGGCCCCTGCAAGGGGCTGTGGCCATGGGCACTGCACTGACCCCACTGCTGGGTTTGGCTGCCACGGCCACCGAGAGAAATGAAACTGTCCTTGGAAACACTGGGGAGGACTGGGACATACTGGGGAACACTGGGAATGCTGTGGGAGACACTGGGACATACTGGGAGTGACACTGGGGAGGACTGGGACATACTGCGGACACTGGGGCCATTGCGGAGAAGACTGGGGACACTGGGGCATCCTGTGGATGACAGTGGGGGGAACTGGGAGGGACTGGGAATAAACTCAGGTGTATTGGGAGGGACTGGGCTGTACTGGGAGGGATTGGAGGGCACTGGGGTTGTACTGGGTTCTACTTGGGATGAACTGAGCTTTACTGGGGATGAACTGGGCTGTACTGGGAGGGACTGGAGAAGTTGAATGGGCTGTTCCCGCCTCCACCACATCCCATTTGCCGAGATTCCTGCCAATCAGTGCCAGAGATCGGAGACTCGGTGATGGTGCCTATAGTAGCCACAACTCCCGTCATGCCCCGTGGCCCGACTGAGCCCCACTGGAGCCAGGACTACAATGCCCGTCATGCCCCATGCTCCACAGAACCCCAGGATCTGCCCCCCCCTTGTCCCTTAAGTGTCCCCCAGACCCTCCAGGATCACTCAGTGCCCCCTCAGCACCCTTTCGGGACCCCCGAAAAGTGTCCCCAGATCCCCTGAGTGCTCCCATCCCCACAGATGCCCGGTACAGCCACTTGTGGGAATTCATCTCCTCTCATTCCCCGTGGCCCCAGAGCCCTCAGAACACAGTCCTGCGCCTAAAACTCCTGCTGTGCCCCATGCCCTGAAGAGTCCGGTTAGAGCTCCCTGAGATCCCTGCAAGTTCTCACGAACCATTTACGTTCCCCCGAGGATTTCAAATCGCATCTCGGATGCAGAAGTGCCCAGAAGAGACTTCCCGGACCTGTAAACAAAGTGTTGGAGTCACTTCCGGGACTACGGCTCCCATCATACTCCGCGGCGCATGTCCAGCGCTGTTCCAGCCGGGACTTCATCTCCTGTCATGCCCCGCGCCCCACCGAGAGCCATTGCAGCTGTGCCTTGAACTCCCGTGATTCTCCGTGGCCCCCTTGAACAGTATTACACCCACGCCTTCAACTACCATCACCCCACGCGCCCCAGAGAATCCCGTCAGAGCCGCCCAAGGGCCCACCCAGACCCCAAAGGGCCCCAAATTCCCCTCCCTGACCTCCAAGGGCCCCCCTGGCACCCCAAGTTCTGCCCTGGACCCTGAACTGTCCCGCAGAATCCCTGAGGGCCCCTCCAAGTGCCCACCTGGCTCCCTCAAGTGTCCTCCAGACCCTCAAGTTCTCTCTGAATTCCCTCGCCAGACTCAAAACTGCCCCAAATGTGCCTCAGAAATGTCTCCAGGGACCCCAAAGTGCCTCCCTTTACCCTTTCTGAGAAAAAGATTATAAAAAAGATGACAAAAAACCTCAAATATTACTAGTTACCATAAAGAGGAATAAATAAATAGCCAATGGAGATCAACTAATGAATGAAGGGAATTGTATTACTTAGAACCAATGACCAATAATTTTTTTGCTTCCTAAAAATGTATTGTTATGAACAAAAATTCTGCTATTTTTTTTGTGAGAAAAGGTTACAAAAAAATCAGCCAGAGCACTGTTGCTGCTAGTTCTGCCTGTCTTGTTATTGTAATCGTGGGTCGTTGTGGCTAATTGCTCCTTTTGTATTAGCAGAGCCTTGCCTGAGGCTAAATTGTACCTTTCCCCAAAATAGTGAAGAGACCTGGGTGGGGGGGCTATGCAAAGTGACTCCAGGACCAGCATGCTATGGGGGATTACGGCTCCAAACGTACTGAGAAAACCCCAAAACAGTGAGCCAGCTAAGAGTTGAGAGGTTGGAGTGATATCTGGACGTGAGGAGCCGAGTGCTGAGCCTGCAGAGATGCTGAACACCTTCGGAGTCCCTCTCACCCTGACCATGGGAGTCGTCCCCGGCACTGAGACCGGGCGGACGGGAATGGGAAAATGAACAATGAAGGGATCATCACGCCCTAAAAGGCTCCCACGAGGACCTGATCACCAGCTCTGCCCCTTTAGGACAAAGCTGTGCATATCCTCCTCCTCCTCTGAATCGCCCTGGTAGAGACGACGGGAGACTGCAGCCCCACCGAGCTGCCCAATCCTGAGCTGATCACTTTTAATAAAGGCATTAAAAAGGAGAAGAAGTCTCCTGGCCCTGTTTATTTCATATATTGGTTTTTTAATATAAACAAAATAAATCAGGCAGGAGCTCTTTCTCCTTTTTAATGTCTTTATTAAAAATCAGCTCAGGTGGGGTAATCCAATGGGTCTCACATCGCTTCTGCCCCCAGAAGTGGCACAGAGGAGGAGAAAGAGTGCAGCTTTGTCCACTGGTCTGCAGGCAGAGCTGGGGGTTCCTTCCTCACCAGAGCACCAGATGATTCACAGTATTTTGGTTTGACATTCGAGGTCCTCTTTCCAGCCAACATTTTTTTAGTTTAGGACGAGGGGTAAAAAGGGTCTTAGCAGACACTGGGTTCTGTTCTTCACGTCTAGACATCACTTTGATCCCTCAATTCCATGTTGGTTTGTTGTTTTTAGGGGGTTTTGGCTAGGTTTGGTGCGGAGCTTGCTCATTTGCATGCCAACCCCGATATCATTTGCATGCCAACTTGGTTGTCCCCTCTCTTTCCCATCCCGGGTGCCATCCTCCAGGAAGCAGCAGGGTGCCACTTGACAAAAAGGGGAATTCTCAACCATCAACAACGGGTAGTTAACGAAAAACTATTAACAACAGGTGATTACAACAACAAACAGTTAGAACTCAACCCTGGCAGCAACTGGCCCAACCTGTGAACTCTGCAACCTTTTAATAAAATGGGCAACTTCTCTACTCATAACAGCATGACATCACAGAGAGGGTTTTGTGACATCAGTGAGGGAGTTGTGACATCTTACAGCTTCTGTGACATCATAGAGTAGGGTGTATGGCCATAGAGGAGATCATGCCATCATAGAGGGTGGCCCTGTGAAATGAGAGAATGGGTTGTGACCTCACTGGCTCGCTGTGTAACATCATAGAGCAGGTTGTGACATCACAGAAGAGATTCTGACATTGTGACATTCTGACACCACAGAGTCTTTTGTGAAATCACAGTGCAACTGCCTGACATTCCAGGCTAACATCCCAGAGTTGGCTCTGTGACATCACAAGGGTGCTGTGTGACATGCTAGAGTGGGCTGGGACATCACAGGTGGCTGTGTGACATCGCAAAAAACCTGTGTGATGTCACAGGTGAATGTGTGACATCACAGGGATGGTGTGACATCACAGGGGCTGTGTGAGGTCACTGGGGAGGTCACTCTGCCCCAGCCCCCCTCAGAGCTCACCCCCAGAGCGGTCCAACCCTGCTTGTGCACACCGGGGTCCCCTGTCCCCCTGGGTCCCCCCTGCCCCCGGCCCCGCAGCCTCCCCCAGAGGATGTTCCATGAGATCGACCCCAGAGCCTGACATGGGGACGGGGAGCCGGGGCCCTGGGGGTGAGACAGGGGGACAGGGACCCCCCGGCAGCATCCCCGTGTCCCCCAGGGCCAGAGCCTGGGCCAGGGCTCCTTCACCCTGTTACAAATGAGGGGCTGAGAGTGCTGAAAAATCCCTGGCAAGGGATCAGCAAAAACCAGATTTAATATTAAGGGACAGCAGCACAAAGTTCCTTGGCAAGAGTCACTCTGCTCCTGACTGGACAGTTCAGGCACACCAAGGAAACAAAGGAACAACAAAACCAAACAGAATCCAGGCAATCAAACCAGAAATGAACCAAGAACTCTCCCTCTGTGTGTGTGTGTGCGTGCATGTGTGTGACAAAAGAGCAATGAGGTCAAGGATAAAAAGAATACAGCCTAAAAGCTAGCCAGATTTCAAACTTTACAGGCCTTGACTGATACCTTAGACTTCAGAATTTAGCAAAAGAACAGCACTTGACAGTATTTAACCTTATAACCTATGACTGAATGATTTAACAATACAATAATACTTAACCATATTCAACTTAGCTTATAAACTTATATTAAACTTAACAACTTAGCAAAACAACTCTTAGCAGCATTTAACTTATGGCTTGTGATTCAACCTTCCTTACAGGCGTGACTGACTCAGCCATCCACACCACTCAAGCCCCTCACAGAGCAGCATTTCCCCAGCACAGGCACTCCTGTGTGCACACAGACACTAAGAATCAGTGCAAGGCACCTGGGAGAAATTCCCCTGAGGGCAGGAAATGCTCCCTGTGGATCCTTTATCATCTCCCCAGCAGACAAAAGGTTGAGCCTGGAGGAGTGGGGGGATCGGCCCAGGCTCCGTCATTGTTCGGGATCCGCGAGTGCAGCAAACGGGAGAGTTCCCGGCTGGGAGAGGCCCCACTCAGAGGGAGTGGCCCAGGAGAGCTCCAAGGGCTCCTTTTGGAGCGCTGTTTGCAGGGCCCCAAGAGAGGGGCTTCAGTCCCAGCAATGGTTCATCCTGGCCGCACTTGGCACCAACAGCTTTCTTTGGCAGTGTGAGAACAGGGATGTTGTGCCACTGAGGGAACAAAAACAGTTCCCAGGGCTGCTCCTACAGAAACCAGGAGCTGGTTGGGCAGCAGCAGTGCCTGGAGAAGACAGTGTTTGTGATGAGCTGCAGAGGAGCTGAGCCCAGGGGCTGTTGGCCAAGGCCAAGGCCCAAGGAGCATTTCTCAGCTGGCAGGGCAGCCTGAGAAGGGCAGGGGGGAATGTAGCAGCACAGGGCCCATGGAACCAAGGGACCATTGTGACACTGTGAGGCCCTGTGACACCAAGGGACCATGGTGACACTATGGGGCTCTGTGAGACCAAGGGACCATTGTGACACTGTGGAACTCTGTGAGACCAAAGGACCATTGTGACGCTGTGGGACTCTGTGAAAACAAGGGACCATTGTTACAATGTGAGGCCCCATGGAATAAGCAAAGCATTGTGACACTGTGAGGTTCCATGGAACCAGTGAGGCCAAAATGACCCTGGAGGTCCCCACAGAACCAAGAGGACCACCGTGATACTGTGGGACCTCATGAAACCAAGAGGCCTTTGTGACACTGCAGGGCTGCATGGAACCAAAGGTCCATTGTGACATCAGTGGATCATTGTGACTTTGGGAGCCAAAGGAGACCATTGTGACACTGCAAACCCCCAGAGTCTAAAGGTCCATTGTGACATAGCAGGCCTCGTGGAACAGAGGAGTCACGCGACACTCTGGGTCCTGTGGAATCACAGAGACCATTGTGACACAGCAAGGCCTCATGGAACCAAGGGAACATGGAACAGGTCTGGCTAGTTTGGCCTCCCAGGGGCTGCCTGAAATCTGACCTTGGCATGCTGAGGGTCTATTCTCATCTGCTATTCAAACGATGAAGCTCTGGGCTTTCCTTCCTATGAAAAAGATCTCTCCTCCTCCACCAGGCATCCATGGACAGAATTGTGATTTCACCTCCAAATTTCCTTATATCCAGAGATTGTTCACATAGGAATATTGCCAGGACAAGTCTGGCTGGCAGTGGTTGCATGAGGGTCACTTTCCATCTGTCCCCAAAACACTGGGGAAGGCTCTGTGCTCTTCTTCCTATGGGATAAAACTCTCCTGATTCTCTAGGTGCCCATGGCTGAGATTGGGGTTCCACCTCCAAAATTCCCTATATCCAAAGACTGCTCCCAGACAAAATCTGCTATTACTGACAAGTCTGACTGGCCTTGGTCTAGTGAGGCTCTCACCTGTCTTCCAAACACTGTGGTCTGTGCTTTTCTTCCTATGGAAAAGAACTGTCCTTCTCATCCATGGTGCCCATGGCCCGAAGTGGGATTTCACCTCCAATATTGCCTTACTGTGACAGACTGGAGGAGATTGTTGGCTCAAAACATTTTGTGTGGGGGAGGAAGGGGCAGGTCCAGCCTTGCCCTGCCCTGGAACCCCAATCCCCCAGAGCCTCTATCCCAGCCCAGCAGTGTCTGCCAGTCCCTGGCACAGCACAGGCAATGCTCCACAGCCACCTCTGCAGCCCCCAGTCCAGCTCCTGAGGGACCAAATGAGCCCAAGTCCCACCTGGGGGAAGGGCCCAGGAAGACCAAGCGGTATTGAAAGCTGACCACAAGGCAAGCACACATCTTGACCCTGCATCCTCTTGGAATTTCCATCTGAACAACACTAGAATCCAGCAGTTGGCAACTGTGTTTGTGCTTCTCTGGATCTTTTTTTTCTTTCTCTCTTTCTGTGTCTTCTTCATTTCTGTGCTCTGACAAATTTTGATTAACATTATATTGAACAGGCTTAGAGTTTGTGAAGCTGAAGGGGCCAAGTCAATATTTTGAGAAGTGTTTTTTGTGGATTGTAGGTATGTTGTAGTTTTACATGAGAAGAATTTTAAAAAGTAATACAAAACTTTTTGTGTGACTGACAATCTGTTAAACCACTAAGATATTGAACACACCTCTGTGAAACACATATGTTAAAGACGAAAAAACCCAGGAACTTCCTCTTTCTTTTCCAGTCAACAAAGAAGCAGCAGGCCCTGGCCCTGGCCCCCATCTCAACCAAACCAAACCAAACCAAACCAAACCAAACCAAACCAAGCAACCCTGCAGTGGGCTTAGCCCTTTCCCCCCTCCTCAGGCCACCCCCCTCACAATCAGCCCCATTCAAACCAAACCAAACCCCAACAACTACCAAACAGGAAAACAAAAGAGGCTACAAAACCCCAACCAGAACTAAGCCAGCCACAGCTATTAAAATCTTACCATCAAGTCCCTTCCACCCAATATAACTAAAACCAAAAACCCCTACAACCCATAAAAATAACCCTACAACTAAAAAATTAAACACAAAAAACCCCAAAAACCAACCATAAAACCAATCTTAAGACAACCCAACTACAACTTCCACCACAAGTTACTGGAAGGTCAGGTGTTAATCCTTTCAATACTTCAATCCTCCCTCAAGTAAAAGAAAGAAAACCAAAATACAAGCATATAAAAAGCAATAAAAAACCCTCAAAGTCACTAGGGAAGAAAGAAGAAAATAAATCCCAAATAAAAAAAGAAGAAAAAATACCTTAATCTTAAAACTAAAATCTTTTTATAAACTATAAAGAAAAAGCTCTTTTTCTTTATAGCACAAAAAACTACTAAAATAATTTAAAATTAATATCAAACAAAAACCTGCAATTTAAAATTAAACAAATGTTAAAATAACAAGAATTTTAAAAAAAGTTTAGTCAGGGAAAAAAAAAAACAGTATCCCCAAAAGAAGAGCTCTTCCCAGAGATAAAAAATTTATAAAATTAAAAAATAAAACCTTTTACCCTTAAAGAACTCATCTTTAACACAATACCCCATAAGTTGACATGGCCCATAAACAAGCTGTAAAAAAGTTTGTAGTAACAAAACCAACTTCACAATAACAGAGTTCCCGAGACAACTGTTATCCATGACAGAATTAAGAATCACAAAAAACCTATATTTTCCTCTTGTAAAAAATCTTAATAAGCTTAAAAACAAAAACTTCTCTCCCTAAATTAAATTAAAAAAGACTATTCTAGAAATAGTAAACAAACTAGAAATTTTAAGTTTACTTTCTTTACATTGTCAGTAAAAAGAAAAAGTTATAAAGAAAACAAAGTGTTCAAAAATGGTTTATTTTAATTTCTACTACTTTTTTGTTTTTAAATTTACTTTTAATAAACATTTCTTTATACCCTTTTAAAATGTTAGGCCAACTTTACCATTTCCGTAATCCTATCTCACAATGAAATAAATACATAAATAATTAACTAACACGAAAACACACCACACTCATCAATACATTAATTAAGAAATCTCAAGATTAGAAAAATCTTAAATTAACAAACAAACCTCACTACAATGTCATAATAAACATTTTGCCAGAGTTTCTCTGATCTTCTAAAGCAGCCAGTAAAGGCTGTTTTGTTCTTGTGAGCTCCTCAGAATCTTGTGTATGTATTTCCCCAGGGAGTTCAACTCAGGGTACAGAAACAACTGCAATTCCTTTTAAATGTCTTCTTGTTTGAGAGAATTGTTTGGGGAATGGGAGTCAGGGCTTGTGTGTCCTGCTTGGCACAGCCCAGGCAGGGCTTTCCCAGCCACATTCCCCACTCCATTTCCCAGCTGGAGCCACTGCTGCCTCTGAGTTGTGCTGCCCCAGCCCCAGGGACGCTCTCCTTGTCTGCCCATTCCCCCACGGTCTCTGGGCAGGGATGGCCTCAGTGGGGGCTGCTGACATCCTCAGCAACTTGGAGGCTGCTGCTGAATTTTCCTGCTCCAGAGGCTTGTTCAGCCTTCAGCTCTTCAGTGCAGGAATTCAGTGTCCCAGGGCTCATTAACATTAGGAACACCTGAACAAGCCAGGCCTCAGGGAAGAGTTTGGTTTTAATTTTCAAATCTTTTGTGGTTAATTAGCAGAATTCCAGTAGTGTATTCAAGTTGAATAGATTCTATTTAAAAAGACAGTGAGAAAAGTTCCTTAGGTCCTGCTTAGGTTTTTTCCCCCTGTTAATAAATTGATAGATGCAATCTTGTATTGACATTGAATCCAAGTACCTCCTCATGCAGTTTGAATGGATATGAAATTCAAGACGCTTCATGGCTGACAATCAATCAGACTCTGCCCCTATCCCCATCCCACCATTTCTCCCATCCAAGCCCTGGCACTCAGAGCAGCCTTGTGCAAATCTGAGCTCCCTCCAGCCCAGGTTGCACCTGCAGCTTTCAGCTCCTTGGCTCCAACTCCCACCTGGTTTCCTTGCACAAGGAGCTGTCCGGGACAAAGAGGGATGTTCATTTATTGTCAGCCAACAAAGCCAGGGGATGGCACAGCTCTATCAAATGCAAAAGTCATTCCTCTGCTGGATACGAAATCCACTTTCTACAGCAGACAGTCTCAGAGCAATGGAAAACACCTTTTATGCCCAGCACAGATTCCAAGGTCCCTCCAAACCCTCCCTGCCCCAATTCTGCCCAGATTTGCTCTTTGCACACGAGTCCCAGGCTGAAATCAGGAGCTCCCTCCATGGCCAAAGGGAGGAAAAGAGAGAAAGAGGATGAAGAGCTCTCCTGTGCAGAGCCAAGGTCCAAGTGCAGCCACTGCAGTGGGAACCAGAACTGATCAGGTTTGTGTCCTTTCGGGTCACGGACTGGTGACACTCAGAGGCACAGAAAGGTTTCTTGCCAACAAACAAAAGTTGGACATTTCAACAGTTGAATAACCATCACAGCTCTTTCCTCAGCTCTCTGCAATGTCCCAGCAGCATCTGACATGTCCACCATCCCTAAAGGATTCCTATGCAGGAACAGTTTTAGACATAGATATAAGAAAAGGTAATTCTGTGATAGATATAAAGACAATTAAGACGTCGCCTTATGTGATATTTATTTAAACTTAAGAAAGATTGGGCAGCTCCCTGAAGCTCAAAGCATGAAATCAGTCAGTTGAGACACACTTGAATGACCAGAGGGCATCTGGTGGAAAAAATCTGGGACCAATGGAAAGAACAAATATCCAGCTGGTCTAGTGAAGAGATGTCCTTAGACATGGCCTTTTAACCAGGAGAGATGGAAGCACTTGATGGAAAAGAGAGAGATTAAATATTAGACTGATTATTGGTGACACAAGTAGATGGGAAGATCAGTATTTCTTCTCCTGCCATCAGTACGCTTCCAGGAAATCCCCGTTTCTGTTGGGAAAACATTGCCATTCCTTAAGAGTACTCAAATGACACCGATAATAAAGATTTGCTTGTATATTATGAAACTAACAGATATTAACACCTGTGCCCCTTTCCAGGCAGACATCAGTTGTGTGCCCATGAACAGGCAGTGCCACTTGTGCCTTGAGGGGCTCAGCTGGGATTGGATGTCTCCGAAAACACGTGAGGGAGAGCAGAGCACCTTGCAAGCTGCAGGTCCCTGACAGGGCCACAGGGCTCCTGTCCCATCAACATCTGCTCTGCTCCACTCTGAAACAGGGCCCAGCATGGTGCTGGGATCATCAGAGAGCTGAGGTGTGTGCTGGAATCAATGCCCTCCCCATCCTGCAGCAACCCTGCATTTCCCTCCTGCAGCCTTGGTCTCGAGCACAGCCATGCAGGCTCTTTGGGCTCTGGAGTGTTGCTGCAGCCCCCAAGGACAGCTGAGCTCTGCCTTTGGCACAGTCAGGCCTGGCCAGCGCAGGCCATGCTCAGCAATGTCTTGTGTGTGCCTGGCCTTGCTGTCAGTCCCGGCAGTGGCTGCGTGGCCCCTTTGTGGCCCTGTGCTGGCCCAGCCATGGTGGCCCAGCCCCTGTTCAGGCCCAGCCCAGGCCAGGAGCATTGCGGCTGGGAACAGCCCCTGTGCCATGGTGCCCACAGCAGCCTTGGGGCTCTGTGCCCCATGGCCTCCCTGCGGGGCAGCCTCTGCCAGCTCCTGCAGAGCCCCTGGCACCTGTGGGGCTGCACAGACAGCCCTGACCCTGGCTCTGCAGCCTCTGGGCCAGCAGAGAGGCTGACCAGGGCTGGCCATGGCTGGGAACAGGTCCTGAGCCCTGCAGGAGGATGGAGCTGGGCCACAGCCAAACTCAGCCCAGGCCAAAGCTGGGCTCAGCAGCCAGGGCTGCCAAGGGCTGGGCACAGAGGCTGGCGCTGACAAATGTCCTGGGCCGCCTCCCTGCTCTGTCCATGCCACCAAGGACACAGAGCAGCCTCCTCTCTGGGCCACTTGCCTGTTTGCAATGCCTTGCACAGGCGCTGGCCCTGCCGCACAAGGCCTGGCCTGAGTCCTGCCCCTGCACGCTCAGCCAGGCTGAGATGGACACTGATGGTTTCTGGGCCAGGCTCTCTGAGCCCAGCCCAGCTCCCTGCAAGCTCTACCAGCTGCCCTTAGCTCTGGGCAGCACCAAGGGCCTCTCCCCAGCCCAGCCCAGCTAGCTCTTGCCCCACAGCTCTGCTCTGGCCAGGCTGCTCTGGCCACTGCCCCATGGCCTCAGCCCCTGGCAAGGGCACAGCAGCAGCTGCAGCTGCCACAGGACTCAGCCCCAGCCATGAGGGAAGGTGCTGGGCCAAGGCCAAAGGAGGCTCCCTGGCTGCCCTGCTGCCCTCGGGCTGAGGTACTGAGAGCTCTGCAGCCCCTGCTGCCATCCCATCTGCCCAGGACAGCACAAGAGCTCTGGCCTTGGGGCCATCAAGAGCTGCTCCTGCTCCAGGCCCAGGGCCCATCCCAGAGCTGGGGCAGCCACAAAGCTCTGCCCATTTCTGTTCATTGCTGCTCTGATGGGGATGGGTCCTCAGCCACTTGGAGTTTGCTGATGAATTTTATTACTCCAGAGGCCTCTCCTTTCTTGAGCTCATCAGTTCAGGAATTCAGTGACAAACGCTCATAAACTTTTTGTTCAAAACACTTTTTTAGGAACAAGAAAAGTCCATGGGAATAATTTAAGTTTTCAGTTCTTATGTGATTTATTTGGACAGATTTCAGAAGTATCTTCAAAGTGAATCTGCTATATTAAAAAAAAAAAAAAAAAAAAAAGCAGTGAGAACTATTTTGTCCAGTATTCTTTTCCTGTTTATAGTTTGGTATCACAAATGTCTAATTGATATTGACCCCCAGCACATTCTAATGCAGTTTGAATAGATATGAAGATCAAGAACATTCATGGCTGAAAATCAATACCACTTTGTCCTCACCCCTACCTCACTATTCGCCTCACCCAACCCCTGGAAATCCTGTGGATCCGGAATGGGGTGGCCAGCAGGAGCAAGGCAGTGATTCTTCCTCTATGCTCAGCACTGGTTTGGCAGCACCTCAAGGGCTGTGTCCAGTTCTGGGCCTCCTGGAGTGGGCAAGAGGAAGAAATTTGTATCAGGGCAGGCTAAAGAGCAAAGGTTAAGGAAAGGAAATGCTTAGGGCTATTTTGGGGTGGCAGCCAGGCAGCCCCGGCTCTGAGCAACAGAGTCTGCAGTGGCACAGGAAACTCCCAGCTGATGGGAACAAACTTTCTGGCTGACTGCAGAGTCCAGGACCAAGCTGAGTGGTTTCCCTGGTGTCCTCCAGCCCTTGCTGGCCGCAGGGGCTGATGGCATTTGTGCTCCCTCAGGTTCATGTCCCCACACCAAGAGCATGGGGGTGCTCCTGCCTGCTGTGTGCAATGCAAACAGGGGCTGCTGAGCCAGTGCTGCCGTGTCTGTGCCTGCAAGGATGGGGCACCTGTGTGAGCTGGGGGAGAGGCCAGGGCTGCAGAGGAGGAATGTTTTTGGCAGCTCCATGAGGACAATCTGGGACGCTGCCCTGGGCTGTCCAGCGCACTGGGGATGGATCAGCCCCTGCTCTGCTGCTCCTTCCCCTCTGCCCCAGAGCCCTTGCAGAGCACCAGCCATGCTGTTTGCCCCCAGCCTGGGGCTGTTCACGGGGCTTTTCTGTGCTGAGCATTGGCCTGGGCATGTTCTTGAGAGAGCCTGGGCAAGGAGCCTGGAGCCCCCAGGGCTTGGCCTCAGGCATCAGTGCTGCCCCAGCAGTGCCCATGGCCTGTCCCTGCTGCAGCCCCGGCACTGCCACCCCCAGGGCTGTGCCCAGCCCCGAGAGCACTCAGGCCCTACAGCAACACCAGGGCCAGCAGGGCAGCAGGGCAGGGCCACGGCAGCAGCACTGGCAACACCAAGTGCTGCTGCTGCTGGGCACAGCTGCTGTGCCAGCACTGATCTGCCCCCAGCTCTGCACACAGATATTGCAGCTCTGCACACAGATATTGCTGCTGCAGCTCCAGAGAAGGCAACAAAAGGGCATCTCTGCAGAAAACTCTGCTGGGAGATCCTTTAGCTCCTTTAAAGCCACCATGAGCGCACCTCCTCATTGACAAAGTCTGTGGCCGTAGGGAAGGTGGAGAGAAACAAACTAAGGAATGGCACAAACAATTATATTTATTAGTGGACAAGATTAAAAAAGTAAAATAAAAACAGAAAAAACCTCCAAAATAAAACCAAGAAGAAGTATCAACGATGACTTTAATTTCAAGTGATTTGCAGATAATGGCCAGCAGTTTAATGTTTCTGAAAGCATCCAGTCATCAGTCTCCACACTGCAGCCTTGAGCTCCTGGTTTCTCAGGCTGTAGATGAGGGGGTTCAGGGCTGGAGGCACCACTGAGTAGAGAACTGACAGGGCCAAATCCAGGGATGGGGAGGAGATCGAGGTGGGTTTAAGGTGAGAAAACATGACAGTGGTGATGAACAGAGAGACGACGGCCAAGTGAGGGAGGCAGGTGGAAAAGGCTTTGTGCCGTCCCTGCTCAGAGGGGATCCTCAGCACAGCCCTGAAGATCTGCACATAGGAGAAAATCATGAACACAAAACATCCAGAAAATAAACAGGACTAACAGCTTTTACCGCGCCTGAGTGGGCGCTGGTGGTGATAGAGAGATGGTGAATCTTGTTTCTTGAATCAGAAGGCTTGATTTATTTATATGTCATATATAATACATTATTACTATACTAATAGAATATAGAGAGAGGTTTGCAGAGCAGCTAGGCTAGGCTAAGAATAGATAGATAGAATCTATAACAAAGTTGTGGCCAAGGACTCAGTCCCCTAGCTTGCACTGGTGATTGGCCCTTAATTATAAACATAGGAAATGAGCCAATCAAGGTGTCCCTGTTGCATTCCACAGCAGCTGATAATAATTGTTTACCTTGTCTTCTGAAGCCTCTGGCCTCCAGAAGACGCAGAAATCCGAAAGAAAGGATTTCTGTGGAGAAATGTCTGCGACAAACAGCAAGAAGCTGAAGTTCTCTAAGATATGATTTGGCACAGGAGAGCTTGAAGGTCTGTGGGACCTCACAGAAGAACTGTCCCAGGGCATTGCCATGGCACAGAGACAGGGAAAATGTATTGGCGGTATGCAGCAGTGAATAGAGAAAGGCACTGCCCCAGGCAGCTGCTGCCATGTGGGCACAAGCTCTGCTGCCCAGGAGGGTCCCGTAGTGCAGGGGTTTGCAGATGGACACGTAGCGGTCATAGAACATGATGGTCAGGAGGAAATACTCTGCAGAGATGAAGAAGAAAATCAGAAACAACTGTGCAGCACATCCTGCATAGGAGATGATCCTGGAGTCCCAGAGGGAATTGTGCATGGCTTTGGAGACAGTGGTGCAGAGGGAGCCCAGGTCGGTGAGGGCCAGGTTGAGCAGGAAGAAGAACATGGGTGTGTGCAGGTGGTGGCTGGAGGCTACGGCACTGATGATGAGGCCGTTGCCCAGGAGGGCAGCCAGGGAGATGCCCAGCAAGAGGCAGAAGTGCAGGAGCTGCAGCTGCCGCGTGTCTGCCAATGCCAGCAGGAGGAAGTGCCTGATGGAGCTGTTGTTGGACATTTGAAGTTCCTTGGCATGGGGATCTGTAAAAAAAGTAATCATGGAATAGTTGGGCTTGGAAAAAACTTTAAATATCGCAGCACAGCTTGGGGGCACTTTCTCCCGACTGCCTGGAGCTGTCCCTGCAAGCAGCTGCTTCCCTGTGCCCAGGGCTGGGCCCTGCCAGTGCTGCCAGGGCCCAGCCCAGCCCTGGGGGCTCAGCTCTGCCCTGCAGACCCCTCCCAGCTCAGACACTGCCCAGGGGCAGCTCTGGCTCTGCAGGCTCTGATGGCAATGTCAGAGCAACTCTGAGGCGGTTTGAAATGTTACACTGATGCTGCGTCTAAGGGCCCCTGTGCTGATTTCTGTCACTGCCTGATTTAGTATGATCTGAGAAAAAACATTTTTCTTTTTCTGAACCTGAACTGAGTGATTAATATATGTGTGCAATTTCCCATCCAGGCAATCCAGAACAGTCGACTAAAAAAGCAGGAATTTCCCTTCTACGCAGCCCCTGCCTTGCTGTGCTCCCATTATAATGTACTTGGAAATGTTCTGCAGGTAAATGCCATGCTGGGAGCAATCCTGAACAATGCAGCATCCTTCCCACACAAGGAGAACACTTCCAAGCCTTACCAGCTGTCTCCTCTCACCCAGATCCTGTCCCCCAGTGGTGGGAGCAGCTGCCAGGGCTGGCTGAGTGCTGTCCCTGGCAGGCAGCAGAGTCCCTGCCCCAGCACAGCGCCCTGGGATGCAGGACCTTGCTCTGCACGACAGCCCTGGGCACCCCTGGCTGCTCTGCACAAGAGACAATCAGAGAATGTACTCACAGGGTCTGTAGGCATTGGAATGTTCCAGCTTTAGGAGATAGCTTGAGGAGCTGCAGCTGCATTGTCCTGCAGCCAGAGGTTCCTGTGCCAAGGGCTGGCAGTGATTCTGCCCCAGGCACTTCTCAGCACCTTCCCAGCCCTGATCGATTGAAGCTCTCTGTGCCTCTGTGCTGTGCCCAGGGTGGCTGCAGGCAGTGCCCCAGCCCTGCTGGGCTGGCAGAAGAGCTGCTCATCAAGAGAAATGTGCTTTTGAAGCTCTTCTTGGTTGCAGGAGCAGCCTCTGTGCCAGGAGCCCAGCCCAGCTCATCAGCACAGACACAGCACAAAGACTTTAATGAGCCTCTGGGGCTTTGTGCTCAGGCCCTGAACATCAGTCCCTGAGAGGCAGCTGAAGAAACCTCTCCAGAACTCCAAGTCAGAATCCAACTCCAAAGTTTCTTGGACTTCTAATGGGTCTCACTGGAAGACACGACTGAGAAAGTGTCCCCAGGCCCCAGGCAGAGCAGAGAACTGCAGGCAGTGATGACAGGTGGGGACAAAGAGAAGCCAAGTCTTGGTGCCCTGGTGCACCGCTGCAGGGTCTGTGCCACCAAGGGCTGTGAGGAGACACCTTGCCCTGAGGCCCTGGGGCCTCCTGGCACCGCCCCAGCCAGGCTGGGCACTGTCAGCCCCTTGTCCTGCCCTCAGCATCCCCCCCCAGCCCACATCCCAGTGGCCTCAAGGATCTGCTGGAAGGAGTCCCTGGGGAGCCTTGCTCAGGAATGGCCCTCGGGGCTCCTTCATGCTTCCTGCAGGGACTGCAGGTTTTTCAAAGGACTTTGGGCTTGACTTTTGCCTTGGAGTCTCTGAGAGGTTTGTGCAATCATGGCCTCCAATTAACTGCTTTAATTAGTCCCTGGAGAGGCTTTGTCAGTAACAACACTCAGAGGGGCCCATTAATGCTTCAAGGTACTTTAGTTATTTTAAGGTACTTGGTGTTTCCCTTTTGCTACAGACTGTGAGAGGTTTGTGCAATCATGGCCCCAATTATCTGCTTTAACAAGTCCCTTGAGAACTCTGTACTGACACTCAGTGGGGCTCATTAATGCTTTGAGATATTCAAAATTTTTAAGGTACTTTGGATTTTCCTTTCAACACTGAATTTCTGAGAGATTTTTTGTGGAATTCTGGCCTCCAGTGCTCTCCTCCAAGGGATCCATGAGGAGCTTGTGATGGGGATGGACCTCAGTTTGACCTAATCATGCTTTGAGACACTTTGGGTGTTTCCTCTGACTTTGACTCCTGGAAAGGTTTGTGCAATTTCCTCTCAGGCCCTGAGGTTCCAGGGCTCAGCTCCAAATGCACCACATGGCTCATTAAGATCAAGCAAGACAAACCATGGCTGTGCCTTGATTTCCCTCGCTCCAGTGCAGTTCAGCAGGAAGTTTTCCTTTTACAGTTATGGAGAAATATTTCAATGACTTTCCAAGAAATATATAATCCTTTTTTAAAGACTATATTTTATTACTCTTCTCTTTAGAGTAGAGATGCTAGCAGCAATCTGTGCTTGATATTGATGAAGGGCTGCTCCTAAGGAGGTCTGACCAAGTCAGAGAAGTTGTAACTTTGAGTTGTGGACAACCTTGCCCAACATTCCCCAACCCCATGTGAGAAACTGTTTTGGCTTTCAAAAATTTAAGTGGTTGATTAAGTCCTTATCAAAATACTACAGAATGGTCTTGATTTTCATATCTTCGATGTGAAATGAGTTCCCTGGTCTGAATCAATCCTGTTTGCCATCCCATATCAGGGAATATTCTAATTCTAGAAGTGTTTTACTCACAACATTGGCGTTGGCTTTCACTGTACCACCTCCACCCAATGAGTCACATGATCTACTATCACTAGGAAAAACTTCCACCGTTTTATTTGGGGAAGCTCAGTAAAGTCTACCTGGATGTTTTGGAAGGGCCATAAGGCTAGTTCTCACCCTCCTCTGGGTGTTTTCCTCATTGTTTTCTTATTTACTTGTTGACATATAACACATCATTCAGTTACTTGGTTAGCTATTCTGAAAATTCCTATGCAGCCCCAATCCCTTAGAAATTAATCACTTAGCACTTGTGTACCCCAATTTGTTGTTCCATGTATGCCTTCTAGCATTTTCTTGGCAAGGGGTTTATTCAACATTTGCCTCCCATCTGCTAATTTCCACTTCCCTTCACTATCATTCTTGGCTCCTATTTTAAGGAGATCTTCCTCTTCTGTCCCACTGAATTCGGGGACTTTTGGCATTTGTCTCATGGGGGTTAATACTATTAGTTTTTCTGACTCTGATTCAGTTGTATTTTTAGCTTCTAAATCAGCTAAATTGTTCCCTCGGTCCTCCTGAGTCACCCCTTTTTGATGTCCTTCAACAAATACCACTACCACTTCCTCTGGTAATTGTAAGGTTTCTAACTCTTCTAAAAGAAATTTTTTGTGAATCAGTCCCTTTCCCTTTGAATTTAATTGCCCACTCTCTTCCCAATTTTTCCAAGGGTGTGCACCACTCCAAAAGTGCATTTTCAGTCTGTATATATTTTTTCTCCTTTTCTTTGCTAATATTTTCAGAGCTCCTTTTAGGGCATACAACTCACACCTTGGACTGACCAGCTGAAAGGTACCTTCCCCTTTTTTATGGCCACTAACCCTTCATGCACTATAGCGTACCCCAATACCCTGTGCCTCTATTACCCGTGAAGATCGATCGATGTACAATCGTTTTCCACCATGGAGTGGTTGATCTGTTAGGTCCTCTCTTACTTTAGTTTGATAGTTTATAACCTCTAGGGAATTATGTGTTAGTTCCTCACTTGGTTCTCCATACAAAAACTGGGAAGGGTTGAGTTGGTTACTCACGATCAGCTCTAAATCATTATCTATTAAGATGGTTTCATATTTTGGCACTCAGGAATCAGTGAGTAATTTCTCAGCCTTTTGGCTCAGGCTACTCGTTACTGAGTTTGGGATATATATCTTCAATTTTCCCCCAAATGTTTTGCTTTCTGCTGTGAGTAGAGCAGTCACTGCCACAGCCTGAATGCAGGATGGCCACCCCCGGCTGACAGGCTCTAGTAATTTTGATAAATAGACCACTGGTTTCCTGGATCCTCCCCAGTCCTGGGCTAACACTCCATGTGCTACCCCTTGTTTTATATCCACAAACAGATAGAAGGGTTTGTCTAAGGCAGGAAGCCTCAGTGCTGGTGCACTGACTAATTTTTGCTTTAAAGCTTCAAACTTTTGTTCATCATCTTTTCCCACCTAATCACTTCTTCAACTAACTTTTCATACAAGAACTGGATAGCCTGTGTGTATCCTTCAATCCATAGCCTACAATATCCCAACAGGCCTAAAAACCTTCTAACTTCCCTCTTAGTTTTTGGCCATGGGAGTGAGACTCTCTCGGTAATTCTCTCAGGGTTCAACCACCAGCTCCCTTGACAAATCACATGTCCTAGGAATTTTACTTCCCACTCTACAAATCAGATACCAGATACTGAAGTTCTTGGTCTCTCAGAAGATTTAACAACACTATGATGGATTCCCAAACTTCTTTTTCTTCCTGTCCTGAGAAAAGCAAATAATTTACATATTGGATGAGCTTTATCTCAGGTTTGATGGAGAAGAATTGTGTTACTTCTCCTAGGGCTTGACCGAAGAGGTTTGGCGATTTGGAAAACTCTTGGGGTAACCTAGTCCACCAAAACTGTTTCTTACTCCCAGAATCAGGGTCCTCCCATTCAAAAGCAAGTATATCCCTGCTTTTCTCTGCCAGTAGACCTGCCCAAAAAGCATCTTTTAGGTCTATAACACTAAACCACTGGTATGCTGGGGGGATATTAGTCAGTAGTGTAGAGGGGTTAGGCACTCCTGGGTACCAATTCACTGTTGTTTTGTTCACTTCTCTCAAATCTTGGACAAGCCTGTAAGTCCCATCTGACTTCTTTAGTGGTAATATGGGTCTTTTATGGGTGAACATACATGATTCTAAGGTCTTGTCCTCAAGTAGGTCCTGGATCAGTGGCTGCAGTCCTCGTTTCCCTTCCAGGGAGAATGGATATTGTCATACACAAATTGGATAGCTCTCATTAACTATTTTTATTACCTATAGGTTTCATGTTCAATTTACCTTGGTTTTTTTGGTTTTGCCCACACCACCTCATGAATTTTGTCCTCATCTTCTTCTCTTAATTGGAGAAGCTTTCCCTTTCTCTAGGAGTACTCCAATGTCAAACTGCACCTGTAAATCCCATAATAATAAATTTCACCCGGCATCTGGAACTAATAGAACATCCCCGATTCCTATTTTATTTGTTCCTTCAAACTTTATTTGCTTTATAACTGAGGCTTTGAACCCTCTTCCCCTTTAGTACCTACTACTTGCACAGTATCTTGATCCTTTTTGCACCCCTTTGGGATTCTACAAACATAAGCTTTTTCAGCCCCTGTGTCTAAGAATTCAATTTCTTCCTCCTGGGAATCTATTTTTAAAGTTATCAAGGGCGCCTGATGGTATTCTATCCCCAGGAGGTAGAGCCCTTGACAGCCCTAATCTTCTTCTTTTTGCTCAGTCTCATAGACCCTCAGGTCCTTTTCCTTCTGGAGGCAATTCCTTCTAATATTCTCACTCTCTTTACAGTAAAAGCAAACTGGTCCTAAGTTCCCGTTTCCCAAACTCTCCTTTTTGTGCCCAGTCCCAAGGAGCTGCATCTCCCCTCCACCTATATTCCCGTACCCAGAATCTCCCTCCCTTATCCAGGTTGTTCTTCAAGTGCTGGTTCTTCCCGTACCCAGAATATCCCTCCCTTATCCGGGTTGTTCTTCAAGTGCTGGTTTCCTTTCCTAATGGAGTTGCCATTACATTGGCTTTTGCCTTGGCCTTCTCTTCATCCCTTTTAATACACCATCTGTGCTTCCTTTAAAAAATTTTCTTAACCTCTTTAATTGCCAACCATCTAACTTTTCTAACTTTGTCCGTATATCTGGCCAGGTGTGAGTGACAAAATTTATCTTTAGTAAGATCTGTCCAGCCACGGTGTCAGGGTCAACTCCTGAATACTGCCTTATATTTTTCCTCAACATTTGTAACCACTCTCTTGGGGTTTCTTCCCTCTTTTGCTGCTCATGAAAAACCTTACTGGCATTTTGAGTATGTGGAGCTGCCTCTTTGATACCTTTTACAATAAACGTTCTGTATTCCTCCATGTCTTGCCTCCCCCCAGTGCTGTTGTGGTCCCTGGTGGGATGCACTATGGGCATTTTCAGATCCCCAGGAGGTCCTTGCACACGCTCCCTTTCCCATATCCATATCTCAGCTACTCAGATCATCTGTCTTTCTTCTGGTGTGAATAGCACGGTCATTATTGATTGTATCTCTTCCCATGTATAAATACTGGGCCCCAGAAACTGGTCTAACTGTTCCACTAATCCAGTGAGGTCCTCTAGTAATCCTTTCAATTATTTCTTGAACATTCTCATGTCAGAGGAACTGAGAGGCACGGTTATAAATCTAATTCCTTCCAGCACCCCACACAGGGGTGCTTCCCACGGGGGATATAATCCCGCTGCTTGGTTTCCATCCCCTGATCTGCTTTCGTCTCATTGTGCCACCCTGTTTCTGGTGTTTTGACAAGGCCCATCGGGGGTAGGGGAAGTGCATCTGGGGCTATTGGAGGTGGAGGGGGTAAGTGTTCTAGTGGGTCCCATTCTTTATTTTCTGATACCTTAAACATGCTCACCTTTGAGGGTGAACTCTCCCTCCCACAGCATAGTCACTCTCTTCCTCATTGAATGGTTTCTTAGCTCTTACATGGATGTTTTATTCCTGACACATCCATTCTTCATCTGACCCATATCTCAGCCAGTATACATGATTGCACCTAATTTCCCTTCTGGTCCATTCTACCATGCAATTCTGAATCACTTTGAGCTCATCCTTATCTGTGATATTTGTGTCATATTTCCACTGGGCTAGTTTCCTTCCCAGTGGGCCATCTGGATGTATACCTATTGGTACCTCTTCAATTTCTATTCCTCCCTATTTGCCCATAGTCCCATCCTGACCGGTCCATCAAAGGCCCTCCTCTGACAGAGCCCACCTTTCTAACCACAGGCCCTCCAGACAGAGCCTGCCTGTCTCAAAAGGGAAAAGGAAAGGGGGAGTGGGAAAAAAAGAAACAAGGAATTGTAGAAAGAGAAGGAAAGGGAAGAGAGAGAAAAAACAAAAAAACTGTACTTCTCTTTTGACAAGTAAAAATAAAAAAAATCTTACGATCCAGGGGCTTCCATATCACCTGATTGGTCCCTCCCCTTCCTCTCCTCCTCGGTTCAATGATCTGGTCCCACGGTTGCACTCTGCTCCGTGTCCTGCCTGGCTCAGTTCGGCTCTGGCCTGCCCCTAGCCCAATTCACCTCAGCAGCTGCAGTCCCACCCCTGGCCCAACCTGGCTCAGCTTTGGTGGCTTCGCCCACCCTGATTCCAGTCAGAGGCTTCCATCCCACATCTGACCCAACTTGGTTTGGCTTCAGTGGCTCCCCCACCCCAATTAAACTCAGAGGCTCTGCCTGCCCCAGTTCAGGAGTTCCTGCCCCTGGCCTTACTCGGCTCAGCCTCAGCAGCTCCACCTGCCCCAATTTGGTTCGGCTCAGTAGCTGGCCCAGGCTGATCCCCTCAGTTTGGCAGCTCCACCCTCACGTGACTTGGCTTGACGGCCCTACTGCTCCGACCCCCTTGGCTCGGCAGCACACGAAATGCTGCACCGGCTCCTGGGTGACCCGCTGCAGCAAACCCCTTGGCGGTCACCCCGCTTCCAGCCCGGCTCCGGCTGGCCCTGGAAATTACAGCTCTGGCTGCACCCCAGAGGCTGCCCCCGCTCTAGCACTGCACGAGCCACCATGCCATGTGGAGCTCACCAGCTCCCTTGGTGTGTGCTGGATGGGAATCCCACCCTGGGTCCCCATCCCGGCACAAACACAGTTTCCCTGATGGGTGAACCATGCTCCCAAGTCCCCACAAACCCTTCAATCCTACATGTCCCACCAGCCATGGGGTCCTTGTGTATGGGATCCTCGCTTTCCTCCCCCTCCACATGTTCCGCTGTTCTTTTTTCCTTTCTACCATCCAATATCCTGATGCTTCAAGGGAGCAGGATGGATCTAGCATATAACTAAGGTGAAGCTTACTTTCATATACTGGAATTACAGTCACAATCTGGCCAGAAATAGTTATGTGGATGTGCTCACCCCCTATTGGAAAAAGGCTCCAACCCCCTTCCACTCTTTTCATTATCCAGTCTCCTGCTGTCTTTGGGCTTCCAGCCTGCAGCCATTGGTGGAACTGGGAGAGTCCAATAGACTCCGCCCAATCTGTGGCAAGGGGTGCCCCTTTTGAAAATTCCTAAGGACACCAGGTGTATTTCCAAGAAAAGTCCCCATTTGTGAGAAATGATGCTCACTTTCAAAAATTTAAAAGCATTATTAAAATCTTGTCAAAAAATACAACAGAGGACTGAATAGATAAAATATTATGGCACGTGGAGCAAAGGATTTTTTCCCACTATGTGCTTGCCCACACAATGGATATTTTCCCTTTTAACCCTTTAGCCCCTCTCAAAATCTTGGTTATCAACTCTTTCTTTGCTGTCCAGTGGTGGAGGTCACTTCCTTACATCTTGATTGGAGGTCAGGTGTTGCCATAGTAACAAGCCAACCCTCCCAAATACCCCAACTACCAGGTAACCCTGTGATAACAAGAGGGATGAAATATAAATAAAAATCTATAAAACTTGTCTTAACATATCCATAACATCTGCCTTTTAATTGTGAGACTCAACCATGCCATTACTCATTTATCACACCATTATTTCAAAACTGTTTCACCCAGACTGTCACTGCAGAGGAACAGGACATCTTTCAGGCACTTCCACAAGCTCCAGCTTCTCATTTCATGGTGAGTCTGGGATGAAAATGGCCTTATTAAGAAGGAGAAAAGCAGAGGAAATGAATTGGAAATTCTTAGGAAAAAATACCCTTCTCAGAGGCGAGGTTCACCAAGTCATTCCTTGCATTTCTCGTTTTCAGATTCTTTCAGTCTTCTACTCTGCGAGGTGCAGCGTCTTATCTGAAGCGTCTTCTGCTCTGCGTCTGCTGCTTATCATGAACTGATTGTGCTCTTAATTTAGACCAGCACAAGAGATGTACAATCATTTAAAATGAAAACAGAAACAAACTGCCTCTGACAACCAATTTTCATGTTCCAGATTACTTTCCAGGTGTCTATGGAGATGTGTGAATGATTATCACACAACTCTCCATTTCTGGCTGCAACTTCTAGAGATTCTTTCCCTGAATTCAGTCAGGGTTGCATTCCCCAACAAGTCCTGGTACCACCTCCTGTTTTCCAAGGTTGGAACAGCCACAATGAAAACCTCACCAATGACACAATTCCCCAGTCCACCAGGAAAATGAAAGGACAAGTTGTCAAGTTCTCCAAACATTTGTCCTGCTTTGCTGCAGGAGTCCTGTTGCACTCAGGGTGTGGAAAGCCAAGAAAAGCTGCAGGTGGTGGCACATCTTGTGACAGGAGCTTGACCTTGTTCTCCAGGAAAGGTTCTTGAGAAGAGAAGAGAGGACTGTGGAGAAGATTCCTGGAAAACTGAAACAGCTTTCCAGAAGTGAAAGGAAAATGGAAAGAAACCATCTGAAATGTTTTCCTCTCTTTATTTCTATGCTCCCCTTTTCCATCTTGCACTACTTCTCTATGCCATTAATTCCAAATGAATCTCACCTTTAAGATCAATGACTTAGTGAGTTTTAGACACTCTAAAATACCATGAGCTGCACACAGTTTGCATTCCCCTGTTTTTGTTGGAAAGCAGTGCTGGATCCATCAGTGCAGTGTGTGGTTCAGGCCTGAATCCTGCAGACAGGGAATGTGCCCTGGCAGTGTGTGACCCTCAGCAGGGACAATGCTCAGCAATCCTGCAGACAGGGAATGTGCCCCGGCAGTGTGTGACCCTCAGCAGGGACAATGCTCAGGAATCCTGCAGGCAGGGAATGTGCCTCGGCAGTGTGTGACCCTCAGCAGGGACAATGCTCAGGAATCCTGCAGGCAGGGAATGTGCCCCGGCAGTGTGTGACCCTCAGCAGGGACAATGCTCAGCAATCCTGCAGGCAGGGAATGTGCCCCGGCAGTTTCTGACCCTCAGCAGGGACAATGCTCAGGAATCCTGCAGGCAGGGAATGTGCCCCGGCAGTGTGTGACCCTCAGCAGGGACAATGCTCAGCAATCCTGCAGGCAGAGATTGTGCCCCGGCAGTGTGTGACCCTCAGCAGGGACAATGCTCAGCAGCGTTGCTGTGCTCGGTCTCCATGGAACCATGCCAGGAGCAGCTGCTGAGCTCAGAAGCCATCGCAGCCCCCGCCCTGCTCCAGAGCCCCTTGGCAGGGTGGGCTCCTGCCCTGGCTCTGTGTGCCAGGAGCCGGCAGCGCTGGGTGCAGGGAGCCCAGGGAGGGCACAGAAACCCTGGGTGGGAAATGCTGGGGCACAGCGAGATGGGTGAGTGCAGCCGGCCAGGGCAGAGGAGCAGCACGCACAGGGGGCACAGCCTGCAGGACAGATGGCCAGGGGGAGAAAACAACAAACTGCTCAGGAGGGTGGAGAACAAACTTTTAGTGCAAACTTCAGAGAATTAGGTACTTGGGAAATCTTAAAGAGCATTGAATTACAGTAAATCACTTCATAAAGCATTGACTTTGCAAACTCTAACCTGTCCAATTTCAAGTTATCCAGATTTCGAGAAGAGGAAGTCAGGAGAAGAGAGAGGGAGAGAGATCCACAGTCAGTCTTGGGTCTCAGTTGCTGTGAGCTCCGAGGCCGTCGGATGTGACAGTGTCACACCCGTGTCACAGCCTGACCTGCTCTGGTTCCTCTCACAGGTGAGGTTTTTGGGGTACCAGGGGCTTGGCAGTACGTTTGGGCCTGGGCCAGAGGCTGCAGTGGCTGTGATGGGGCAGTGACCACCCCACTTATGCAGACCTCTCCCTGCCCCCAAACACACACTGGAGATGTCTGGGGCCGTTCATAATTTCTCTGCTCTCCAGCACTGAGGCAACAGACTCTGGCTACAGGTCTGTGCTCATGCCCAAGGCAACCACCTCTGGCAATGGGGCTCCATGGAGCTGCTCTCAGGAAACCCCCAAGAGCCGGAGAGTGCCCAAAAACTTCCTCAGAAACATGAAATACCCCAAAATCTCTTCAGGAATGTGGATTCTTGAAAAATTCACTCAGTAATGGGCTCCCCCTCCCTTCATCCTCCCCAAACTTTGACTGTCTCATTCCAGATCCCAACCCACGTCCCCAGTCCAAACCCCAACCCATCCCACCCTTTGTGGACATCATGACCCCCTACCCAAGCTGTATTTCCCCCATTTCCCACTTCCCAAACCCCATCCCACCCATCATGCCCCACCCAATGCCCATCTCACCCCTCCTGATTTGCATCCCACTTCACCCAATCCATTTCCAACCCCATTCCACACCAAGAGGCGGGAATTTTGGGGTGGGATTGAGTCGTTTCAGTGCTATTGAGCTGACAGATCGAACCCTCTTGTCTCTTTGAGTGCCAAGAGAGGGAGAAAGCGAAACTAAATACCCCCAAAACCCCCAAATTCTGGCAATTATTTCCCTGAATCCCAAATTGCCCGGAACACAAGTAAAAAGTGAGGATTCAGGTGCCTTTTATGAATTTATTGATTTTTGCCCCAATTTTCTCTGTTTTAAAGGGATGAAGATGAATCCAAAGAAAATTAGGGTCAAAACAAAAGAATACCCAGCCGTCTGCCCAATGCATATCACTGGGAATGTGGGTCCTCCCATGGGGGATGAAGCTGGAGCAGTGCATGAAGCTCCTCCTGCAGTTGGGGCATTCACAGGGCTGCCCTTACTGGTGCCTCCGTTGGTGTCGGGTAAAGAACGAGCGGTCTGAGAAGCTCTTCTGACCCTAGGGACACTCGTAGGGCCTCTCCCCAGCATGGATGCGCCGGTGGGTGACAAGGGTGGAGTTATGCCTGAAGCCCATCCCGCAGTGGGGCAGCGGAAGGGCCTCTCATCTGTGTGAATCCGCTCATGTACAAGGAGGTGGGTGCTGGTGTGAAATCTCTTCTGACACTTGGGACACTCATAGGGCCTCTCCCCAGTGTGGAACCTCTGGTGGACAACCAGGTCAGACCTGTGGCTGAAGTTCATCCCGCATTCCAAGCACTCATAGTGTTGCCCGATTGATAGATGACACAAAACTCGGATAAGTTTTGTGGGTGCTTTATTAAGGGCCCGGGGAACTGGGGGACTCACGTCCCTAAAGTCCGAGCCCCCAAATTCACGTATGGGTGCTTCCTTCTTATACATGCAATTCACAACAAAGTCTCCAAGGAACAGTTTCCCCGTTCCCCTTGCCTAGCCTCCAAGGAACAGTTCCCCGTTCCCCTTGCCTGGTCACAGACCCCTTGTGATACATTCCTTGGTTCACAAACAAGATCATTAATCCTCTGCTTATCTTATTCTAAGAGCATTGTATGCTGCCTCTAGACAGGTTAGCATTCTTACTTTCTTGCACTAGTTTAATTATTTATCAAATCCCTAAGACTACCTGCTAGGTTACACACAAAACTCAACACACTTTTCAACGGCTACAAAACTGCTTTTTAACAAACCAGTTCACACACAACTCACTATAATTAAATATTTTGCTAAATTTCATTTCTTTTCCAACATTTCCCCCCTTTTGAGCATCCTTCAGTCCTGCTGCATGGATGCTCAATCAACAGTATTGACAGTAACATCTTCATAACGAGGTGGGGAATGTTCTTCATTCTGCCGCCCACGGGTCATTGCCTTCAGCAACCGGAGAGATCGCCTCTTTTCCTTTTCGATCACACCTAAGAGGCATCTATATACAATCCATATAGTCACTAGAAATACTAAAAACATTAGTACATACTGTATAGCAGACGTAATCCAGCCAGACAGGTGAAGCCCCAAAGAATCAAATACTGCTCCTATCCAATTATGCTGTGCTTCCCTTTCAATTTCCTTGGTTTTTGTTTCCACTTCTGCCAGTTGAGAAATATCTTTCTCAACTTCAAGTGTAACATTTGGAATGTGTACACAGCAATGATCTATTCTTCTACTCAGGTAACCACAAACTCCATGTTCCTTTAACAGTAGCAAATCCAATGCCATTCTGTTTTGTAGGGTCATTCTTGATGTAGCTTGCAATTGCAAATTTAGATCTTTAAATCCCTTCTTAGTAGCTGCTGCCAACCTTTCTGTCTGTCCTAACAAATTGCTGAGCATTTCCCTGTTTCGATATGTCGCTACCGGAGGGAATAATGACTCCAATATCCATCCAAATTGCACTCCTGAGCCAGGTTCATGCCACTGCTCCTCTAGGGATTCTTCCCTCTTTCTGAGTCCTTTCCTTTGGATCAATCTATTCTGTTTCCAGTATGGACACAATGTGGGAACCCCTAGGGTGATTTGTGTTACTGATCCATCTAGAGGTAAATGTGTGGTCCACTGTCCGTGTCCCAACACCCAGACTAGATTTCCAGGGCTATGCAGAGTAGTATATCTGCAATCTATAGGTCCATCCATGGACTCTCTGCTAACTGTGTGATCATACCCCCTACACTCGCATCCCCACTTTAATGCCATTTTCACCAGTACCAATCCGATTCGGTCTTCCAGTGTATCACATGTAAAAACCTCAATACAATTCCAATCCTCTTTCTGCCGTCTGAACTCTCGGGAAGATGTAGACGTGATAAGGGCCCTATAATGTGACTGATTCTTTACTCCTGACCATTGGATGCACCATTGTACTTCCCCAAGGTAATTATAGTGTTCCAAAACACTAGGTCCCCATAATGTCTTCCAACTATTCCAGGTGTCAAAATTCTGTGTGACATTCTGACAATTCATCTCATTTTGTTGGGATTTCGTTCTTATTCGTACTGTATTGCATGGCTCATCTATTGGGGTTGCAATTAAACACCTCCTGGTATTTTGAATCCAACCATAATGATTGGATTTCTTTTCACATTCCTCTCTAGTCATAGCCCGAGTGGTCATACACAAATCCCTCCATACATCTACTGGTTTGGGAACTGACTGGCAGGACCATGAAACATTCTTGAATGTTTCAGGCATTTTGGTTACTGGTATTATTCCCCAGGGAATTGGTTCACCTGCAGCCTGTGGCAATGGCAGGCAAGCTGTTATTTTAGTCACATTCTGCATGATCCCAAAATCTCTGATTAATCCTACCACTAAATTTTCCTGCTCAGTATTTCGTTCTATTGTATCATTAACCTCCCGTCTACTCCTACCGTGTCTCTGTAAGGATAACATCATTCTGTCATGCCTCCACCATGCATTTCCTATTCTAGGATTAGTGACACTCGACCACCCACAACCTTTGCCTTCCTTTCCCCACCAATTGGTCCCGTCCTCTATTCTGTCCCAGGTCAGTTCCCTATTTTGCTTCCACCATTTGACCCAAAGGCTCCTTTGATATCTTGACCTTACTAGGAAGGAACAATTTATTCTGAGAGGTGGCCCATCCCACATGTCCACTGCCATTGATACTGGATTAACCTTTATGTTTTCAGCACAATCCCCTGTCCATGGCAAAACCCTCATACTCACTCTTTTGTAATCAAAACTATCCCGTATTTTGACCAAACATGTATATTCTCCCGTATCGTTTGTGGTTACCTTGGTAAGATTCAGTACCGTGTTTCCTTGTTGTTTATCCTGATCCCAACCGACTCCTATCTTGCCTCGGCTTCTTTCAGCCCCCCGTTGCCATATTGCAATAACTTCACCGGCCTCAACTTTCTGGCTGTCAAAGATAACACAAGTTAATTGAACATCCATCCCTTCCATGACTGTAACCTTTGTTTCTTCAACCTGTACTAGAGTAGACCCTTGAACGGGTAATAGTCTCATGATCACTAGCAGTAGTATAATTAAGAAGGCAGCTTTGCGCGGAAGATCATCCGGGTTGGAGACACTATCTGGGTTTCCCACTGGAACGGTGCCTTCTTTACCCTGGTGTAATGGATCCAAGCATCCATCCCCTGGACCTTCACCGCCGTGTAGGTCGTCATCATCACCTGGTGGGGTCCGCTCCATGATTCCCGTAGCGGATCCGTGATCCACTTCTTGACGTACACCTGGTCCCCAGGCTGGATGTCGTGGACAGAATTCTCCAGCGTGAGCGGTCTATTCCACTGTAACGTATTTCTTAAAGAATTCAAGATCTTATTAAGTGACATAACATACTCTGCAATCGCCTGGTCCCCACTCACATGTACCTCCCCTTTTAATACAGTTGCATGATGTGGTTTGCCATATAATATCTCATGTGGACTTATGCCTACCTTTTCCCTTGGTTTAATTCGAATCCTGAGTAGGGCCAAAGGCAAAGCTTGAGGCCAGTGCAGTTCAGCTTCCTGGCAAATCTTTTTGATTTGTCCTTTCAGGGTTTGATTCATCCTTTCCACCTGCCCACTAGACTGAGGTCTCCAGGGGGTATGCAAATTCCAGGTTATATCTAACATTCGTGCTAATTCCTGCACTACCCCGGCTATAAAATGTGGACCCCTATCTGATGACAATCTTAAAGGTACTCCAAATCTTGGTATTATTTCTTTTAACAAGGTTTTTACCACCTCCTTAGCCTGATTAGTTCTACATGGAAAAGCTTCCGGCCACCCTGAGAACGTACATACGTACACTAACAAGTATCTGTATCCCTGTGCCCTAGGCAATTCGGAAAAATCAACTTGCCAGTAATCTCCTGGTCGTGGCCCGACTTGCAACTTTCCCATTTGTATTTGTCTCCTAACTACTGGATTATTTTTCAAACATACTGGGCACATTGCATTAACTCTCTTTGCCATTGTTAACATCTGATTAGAGATTATCTCATTCTTCAAAAATTTTACCAATACTTCTGCCCCCCAATGACATTTATTATGTCCTGATTCCAAAATAAATTTCATTATGCGGGTAGGTACCACTATTTGTCCCATTGGTGTAACGTACCACCCAAGTTGATTCTTCTGTGCCCCTAGCAAGTTTATTAGTTTTCCATCTTCTATTGAATATTTGGGCTCCTGATTCAGGTATGGGGTAGCCGGATTTGTTCTTACCGGTACCAATGCCATTTGAGTCCATACTTCCCGTGCCACTTGCCGAGCTGTAACATCAGCAAATCGATTTCCTCTGTAAACGTCTCCTTCCGCAGTCTGATGTCCTCTAACATGCATTACTGCAACTGCTTTGGGACTGTGTACCGCATCCAGTAGCTGTAGCACTTCTTCCCGGTGCTTGATGTTGGTTCCCTGTGAATTCAAAAGCCCCCTTTCCTTCCATAACGCCCCATGTACATGAACCACACCAAAGGCATATTTAGAATCTGTCCAGATATTAACCCTTTTGTCCTTGCTCAAATACAGGGCTCTGGTGAGTCCAATCACCTCTGCCTTCTGGGCCGAAGTTCCAGGTAACAAAGCCTTTGCCTCTATTACCCGATCCAATGTTACCACTGCATACCCGGCATAGCGAGTCCCATTCTCGACAAAACTGGATCCATCAGTGTATAGTTCCCATTCAGGTTCTTCCAATGGTTCATCCTTTAGGTCGGGTCTGCTGGCATATACTTGTTCAATTACCTCTACGCAATCATGCACCAGTCCCCCAGCTTCCTGGTCACTGCGTAAAAACTCTGCTGGATTAACATGATTAGTAGTCCTTATTTCAATATCATCCTGTTCTCTCAGGATGGCCTGGTATTGCAACATTCGACTGGATGATAGCCAGTGACCCCCCTTTTGTTCCAAAACGGCCATGACCATATGGGGAACAAACACTTTCATTTTTGCCCCCAAAGTCAATTTCCGGGCCTCTTGAATAAGAATTATTGTTGCCGCCACGGCTCGTAAACACGAGGGCCACCCGGAACTTACCGAATCCAGTTGTTTAGAGAAGTATCCCACTGGCCTCTTCCAGGATCCCACCTTCTGGGTGAGGACCCCCAATGCCAGTTTTTGCCTCTCATTCACGTACAACTGGAATTCCTTGGTCACGTCAGGGAGTCCTAGGGCTGGGGCCTCCTTTAGTGCCTGCTTCAATTCCTGGAAGGCCTTCTTTTGCTGTGTCGTCCACTCCAACCGATGCTGCTTCAAGGCCTCATATAGTGGCTTGGCTAGGAGACCGAAATTCATGATCCACAGTCGACACCATCCCACCATTCCTAGAAAAGATCTCAATTCCTGATGGTTACGAGGCAAAGGAATAGCACATATTGCCTCTATTCGGTTTACTCCCAAACATCTCTGCCCTTGTGTGATCTCACAACCGAGGTAAATAACGCTATTTTTGACCAATTGAGCTTTTTCCTTAGAAACCCAATACCCTGCTTGGCCAAGCATGTTGAGTAATTTAATTGTTAATTCCACGCACATTTCCCTTTCCTTAGTAGCCAGAAAAATGTCGTCCACGTACTGCAGGACTACATACAAGGATGGGGATATTGTTACCTGGGTTATCTTCCATTCCTCCAGCTCCTTGGCCAGTTGGCTTCCAAAAATAGTAGGGGAGCATTTAAATCCCTGTGGGAGTCTCGTCCACATAAGCTGCTTCTTTCTCCCAAAATCAGGACTCTCCCACTCGAAGGCAAAATATTTCCTACTCTCTACTGCCAGTGGGATGCAGAAGAAGGCATCTTTAAGGTCAATCACTGAGAACCATTTAAACTCCTCTGATACAGATGTTAACAAAGTATAAGGATTAGCAAAAACTGGATGTATGTCTTTCACTATTTCATTAATAGCCCTTAAGTCCTGTACCAAACGGTACTTACCATTAGGTTTCTTTACTGGAAAAATTGGAGTATTATACTCCGATTCACATTCCTGTAATATTCCTTGAGCCAAAAATTGTTTAATTAACGGGGCTACTCCCCTCCTTGCCTCAAGCTTCAAGGGGTATTGCTTTATCCTCACTGGTCGGGCCCCTTCCTTTAGTTCCACCTTTACTGGCTGCACAGCTTTAGATTTTCCGGGGACCCCTGACTCCCATACCCAGGGTACTACAGCCTGCTCAATTTCTTCTGGAATAGGAGAGGCATCCACTTCCTTGATTACAAAAATGCCTGCTATTTGTTCCTCAGGTATTTCCAATTTCACCCTTCCCCCTTCAAATATTATTTTCACATTAAGTCGGGACAACAGATGTCTGCCAAGAAGGGATGTGGGGCAGTTTGGCATATACAAAAATTGGTGATCTAATTCCTTCCCCCCAAACCTAAGATTTAAAGGTTGTAAAAATGGTTGTTCCTCTAGTTTCCCTGTTGCCCCCACCACCTGTACCGTTGTGTCACTCAAAGGTCCCAATCGTCTATTGAGTACAGAATAAGTAGCTCCAGTGTCTACCATAAATTCTTGATCCTTTCCATCTATTTCTAAAACTACCCTTAAATCCTTTTCTAGTCAGCTTTGATTCTGATAGTTTCCCAAAACTAGTGCTTGAGCGACTTCTGCTGGTCCTCCCGTGAATCCTCCCACAGGGGCATTTCCCATTGGGGCTGTCCTTAATCCCATGTTTCCCATGCCCATACCTCCTCTAACCGGGCATTCATTTTTCCAGTGTCCCAATTGTCGGCAAAACGCACACTGGTTTGGATCCAACCTCCCCATGTTAGGTGCAAACCCAAATCCTCCCCGACCTCTTGGCAACCCCCCTCTGTCCGTGATTAGCTCCTCCCCGACCTCGACCCCTAATGGGTCTTCCTCCTGCCCCTGCCTGTTGCATTACAGCCAGAATACTAGCTTGTTGTCTTTTTGCAGTTTCTTTTTCCCTGTTGTTGTATACCTTCTTTTCACCATCACCACCATCACTATCACTCTCACTAGATCCCGTTTTTATAGCTATATCCGCAGGGGGAGCAGGGGGCACATTAGGAGCAACCGGAACCCTCGGAGGTGCTATACAATAAGACAAATCTTCCTCGACTGAAGGATACAAATGACGCTCCTTTCTTTCTTTACATCCCACCCACTCCCTTTCATCATTCACTTCTAAAACCAAAATACCACATTCCTTTTGCCATTCCTCTTTCCGATATAAAACGAAAAACAAATCCAAATATGGTATTTCATCCCATTTCTCATTCCTCCTTAAAAATTGCATCAAAGATTCCATTATCCCCAATTCCAGTGTACCATTCACCGGCCATCCCGCTTCCCCAATCTCATATTCAGGCCACCAATGATTACAATAATCTATCATTTTACTTTTATCCAATTCTTGATAATACCCTTCACTTTTCCACCGTTTCAATATACAACCTAATGGTGTATTTCCAGGTATTTTACCATTAGCTTGCACTAAGGTTTTAAAAGTTTTAAAAGACATCATATTACAACCTTTAATTCCACTATTAATCCCAAGAAACCAATATACCTTAAACCAATATACCTTCTCGCCGTCCTTCTTTAAAACAAAACAGGAGGCGAGTTCCAGTCCTGCGTCCTTAGACGTCTTATGGCCGGAGCCTAGGCTTTTTACCAAGCACCAAATCCAAATCCAATTATCACCTTTTTTTCCAATATAAAGCACCTTCGGGCTTACCTTAATGCAGTTTGTCCGACAGGCGTGGGGGGTCGGGCACGACCGATGACTCCCCGAGAAGTGCTCAGTGCCGGCTTGGAGTGGATCGGGACGCGAACCGCCCCAGCAGCCCTCGGAGTCCTGCCGCGGTCGCCAGAAAACTGTTGCCCGATTGATAGATGACACAAAACTCGGATAAGTTTTGTGGGTGCTTTATTAAGGGCCCGGGGAAATGGGGGACTCACGTCCCAAAATCCCAGCCCCCGAATTCACGTATGGGTGCTTCCCTCTTATACATGCGATTCACAACAAAGTCTCCAAGGAACAGTTTCCCCGTTCCCCTTGCCTAGCCTCCAAGAAACAGTTCCCCGTTCCCCTTGCCTGGTCACAGACCCCTTGTGATACATTCCTTGGTTCACAAACAAGATCATTAATCCTCTGCTTATCTTATTCTAAGAGCATTGTATGCTGCCTCTAGACAGGTTAGCATTCTTACTTTCTTGCACTAGTTTAATTATTTATCAAATCCCTAAGACTACCTGCTAGGTTACACACAAAACTCAACACACTTTTCAACGGCTACAAAACTGCTTTTTAACAAACCAGTTCACACACAACTCACTATAATTAAATATTTTGCTAAATTTCATTTCTTTTCCAACAGTAGGGCTGATCCCCATTGTGGATCCTCTGGTGGCTGATCAGGGTATCGCCCTGCCTGAAGATCTTCCCACACTCCAAGCAGTTGTGGGGCTTCTCCCCATAATGAAGCTGCTCATGGACCACCAGTTCTGAGCTCTGGCAGAAGCTCTGTCCACCTTCCTGGCACAGGGTGGTTCTTTCCTCCTCAGAGTATCCTGGGCTGGGTTTGCAGACCCTCCTCCTGTGGAATCTCTGGGGCTTTTCCTCCCTGTTGGATTCCTGTGCTGTAGAGCTGCTCAAAATGGCCTCCTCTACGAGGTTCTGCCCTGGGGATTTTTCCTTCCTGCTCTCCATTCTCAGCTCCTTGTCTGGGGAGGAAGGACAAGGAGAGGATGGGATTTGCCTCCGTGCCAGAGGGAAGGGGAAGGAGATCCCCCCAGTGCATCCCCAGCAGAACGGCGTTGACCCTGGGTTTGTCCGGCAGCCAGGGGCCATGCTGGGCTGGGAGATGGAGCAGGAGGGAGGGAGAAAAAGGGACTGACTTCCTCCTCACCTGCCTGGGTGTCCTGGGGCATGTTCCTTTTCCTTGCAGCCTCCTCATCCATCTGGCAAAGTTTTGGGAATGAGAAATCCTGTTATTGGTGGAAAGCAATAGATGAGCACATTGTTTTTTGTACTGGTTTGAAGGCAAACCTGGGGAACGGTCTAAGCCAGAATTACAATTTAAGATGAAAAGTTAGATGAAGGCAATGATACAGAAAAACTACCATAAACTGACAGAGTCAGCATATAATCTGACTCCCTGTTGTTCAGGGTGGTGGCAGCAGTCCCATTAAATTGTGGCGGCAGCAGTCCCATTAAATGGTGGCTGCAGTCCTGTTGGAGAGATGAACGTGATTCTGTCAAAGCAGTGATGCTGTAGAAGGGTCTGGTCTTCCTCTGGATGTCCAGTGGTGGTTAGGGAGCTCTTGTCCTCTGGGAATCCAGTAGGCAAGCTGCTCCTGGTGTTGAAAACCTCAGCTTATATCCAGGTAGGAATGCTTGGATCCTCCCTGGGAGGAGCATCCCACAATGGGATGATGGAATTTTACCAGTCCTGCAGTGACACTCAATAGCCCATTCACAGAATATATCTCCCCTGGAGGGCGATATCAGAGCTAAGTCATGGAAGAGATAAAGAACACTGCCCTACCTGTTTGTAACAGTTTATGAGGATGGGGATTGGAAACATGTATTTGGTTGCATCTTGCATTGCAACCTGAAACAGTGGGGTAATCCCTGCTCAGGGGGTGAACACTCCCCCCTTACCCAAACTGACTCAGGTGTAAAACCCCCACCCCGTGAAGGCCACACACACAGAGGGGACAATGTCACACTTGCCCTGCTCCAGGGGAGGTCTCTGTCCCTGTCACTCCCTCGCTCTCCCCCCTTTTCTCTTTCTTTACATCTCTCTCTCTACCTCATATTTACTGTTCAATAAAATCCACAATGTATTTGGTCTTGTTAGCACATTAATTGGCACAGAGGCATCTCTTTAACATTTTTCTTAACCAGACTGCAAAATTATTTTGGCAGAGTGAGTTCAGGGCACTGTTCTCTGACCCCAAGTTCCTTTGACAACAGCATGGTTCCCTCCTCTGAGGAGGTTGTGGTTCTCTCTGGAAGAACTCTTGGAAACGCAGCTTCCTCTGAGTGACTTATGTAAGAACTGATGAGGAAAATGTCTGTTGTGGGTGGCCAGTGTAAAGAAAATAGTTTGTTGTCCTTCTTTGAAAAGTTTGTTAAAATCACTGGAGGAAAGGGGGAAATGTTACCAGCGAGACTGACAAGGTTCATTTACTCCAAGGTGAGGAACACAAGGCTGCTGGAAGTCCTACAAGAAGCCCAGCCCAAGTAGCTAAATACCCAAATAACTACTGAATTCTCAGGCTTGGGTTCTTTGCTAAATGTGAGAATCATTATTCTCTTCATCACTGTCACCTTTGTGACAGCTACTAAGAACTTCCCCTTCCTTTTAATAATATCTGTATTGGGCCGAATTTTCTTTTATTGGAACATGCCAGCACCTGAGCTGGAGGTGTGCAGGAAGCAATGAAACTTGGAATTGCCACAGAATTGCTTCTATTGTCAGCTGGTGCTGTGACGGCCATGGGGCAGGGGGGTGGGAAAGGAGGGTCTGGGGTGGGAGCAGAGGAAATGTCGGGGCCGGGTGCTGAGCACAGGGCTGAGCACGCAGAGATGGTTTTGTTCTTGCTGAGCTGCAGCACAGCCAAGGCCTGTCCTGCCCCTCGTCCAGCCACGCTGGGGAGGGGCTGAGGCTGCGGGGGAGCTGGGCAGGGGACACAGCCAGGACAGGGGACCCCAACTGACCCCGGGCATAGCCCAGACCAGAGCACATCATGCTCAGGGTATGAAGGGGGGGAACAGGGAGGAAGGGGGGACATTTGGAGTGAGTGGTTTTATCTCCCCAGGTAACACTTAGGCAGGATGGGGCCCTGTTTCACTGGTGGGCAGGGCCAGCACCAAAGACACAGACACCAACTTAACTTAAGGAACAGGGTAATTTAGATAACGCAAATTTGCAAAAAATTACAAAAATATTAGATATGCAAAGCAAATAATCATTAGTAAATAAATCCAAAAGAGAAGATGTTGAAATTACTATCACACAACTTTGCATTTCTGGCTGCAGGCTCTGGAGGTTCTATCTCTGCCTTCAGTCAGGGTTGCCTTCCCTAACAAGTCCTGGTACCAAATCCTGCTTTCCAGGGCTGGAACAGTTTCTCAGGTTTAGCTGGATGTGTATTCAATTACCATCTGTTAAAGGGGGGGCAATTATCATCTGTTAATTGAGCAGTTTACTTTATCTCTTCCACAAGGAATCTTCCCACCAGGGAGATATCTTCTGTTAATGGGCCATTAAGTGTCACTGATAAAAATTACACCATCCTATTGTGAGAAGTTCCCCCCTGAGGGAGGAGCCAAGCATTCCTACCTGGATATAATCTGAGAATGTGAACAACAGAGTCAGCCTTCTCCCACAGGATTTCCAGAAGAGCAGCTTTCAGCTCCACCGCATCCCAGAGGAATACCAGGCCTATCTACACCACCACTGGACCTTCAGAGGAAAACTCCACCCTTCTACAGGATCCTTGCTCCAACAAAACCACATCTGTCACCGCAGGAGCACTGCAGCCACCATTTAACAGGAGTGCTACCAACACTCTGACCCACAGGGTGTCACGTTGTATACTGACTCTGTAAGTAGATTTTTTTAGTACTATTGCATTTATATTTTTAATTTTCCCACTGAGGAACTGCTATTCCTAGTCCCATGTATTTTGCTTGACAGCCCCTTATTTTGAAAATTATAATTCCAAGGGAAGGGATTACCATTTTCCATTTCAAGGGAGTCTCCAGCCTTCCTTAGAAGACACCTGTCTTTTCAAACTGACACAATGCCCCGGAACAGCCAGGCATGTGAGAAGGAAGTCAGTGCCCCTTTCCCCCTCTCTTCTGCTTCATCTCCCAGCCCAACATGGCCCCTGGCTGCAGGACAACCCTGCTGCCAACCCCATCCTACTGGGGATGCACTGGGGGGATCTCCTTCCCCTTCCCTCTGGCACGGAGGCAAATCCCATCCTCTCCTTGTCCTTCCTGCCACAGCGAAGAAGCTGAGGATGGAGACCAGGGAGAACAAATCCCCAGGGCAGAACCTCGTAGAAGAGGCTGTTTTGAGTGACTCCTGGGCATGGGAATCAAACGGGGAAAAAAAGCTGCAGAGATCCTGCAGGAGGAGGGGCTCCAAACCCAGCCCAGGGTGCTCTGAAGAGGAAAGAACCACCCTGTGCCAGGAAGGTGGAGAGAGCTTCAGGCAGAGCTCAGAGCTGGTGGTCCATGAGCAGCTTCATTATGGGGAGAAGCCCCACAAGTGCTTGGAGTGTGGGAAGAGCTTAAGGTAGAGCAGCACCCTGATCAGCCACAAGATGATCCACACTGGGGAATGGCCCTACGAGTGTGGGAAGGGCTTCAGCTACAGATCCACCCTCGTGACCCACCAACACATCCAAATCGGGAACAGGCCCTAAGAGTGTGCCCAGGGTCAGAAGAGGTTTCAGACCAGCTCCAATCTGCTCCTGCACCAGCGGATTTACACCCATGAGAGGCCCTTCCGCTGCCCCAACTGTGGGACGGGCTTCAAGAAGAAATCCCACCTTGTCACCCACCACCGCATCCACACTGGAGAGAGGCCCTATGAGTTTAGGAAATGTGGGATGAGCTTTAGCCAGAGCTCCCACCTGATCTCCCACCAGAGGAGCCACACCATAGAATGGCCCTATGAGTGTGGGGAATGTGGGAAGAGGTTCAAGGAGAAGTCCCACTTGATCCACCAACAGAGGATCCACACTGGCGAAAAGCCATAAAGATGTGGGGAATGTGGAATGACCTTCTGTTGGAGATCCCAACTTAACATCCACCAAATGATCCACACTAGGGAGAGGCCCTACGAGTGCCCCAAGTGTCAGAAGAGGTTTCAGCTCCCATCTGCTCCGCCACCAGCGGATTCACACCAGTGAGAGGCCCTTCCGCTGCCCTGACTGTGGGAAGGGCTTCAAACACAACTCTCACCTCATCATCGCCGGCATATCCACACTGGGGAGAGGCCCTACAAGTGTCCCCAGTGTGGACAGAGTTTCTCCAGGAGTTCTCAGTTGACCAGACACCAACGGAGGCACCGGTAAGGGAAGCCCTGCAAAGGCCCAATTGCAGGAAGAGCTTTGTGCACCACTCCAGCTTTATCCCCCATGGGAGGATCGATGTTGGACAGAGCCCTGGTGACCCACATTTGCTGTGATCCATGTTGGGAGGACACCTGGCTGGTTGTCCTTTTAGTTTGGCCCCAATTTCCTCTTGATTTGTCATTATCACTTAAAAACACCTGAAATAGAAGTAAAATGAAAGAAATTGATCAAAGATGTCTAAAGTTTCATCACTTAACAGGTACTTGAGTAGGAATTTATGGTTTTGCACATATTCTGGAAGATATTTGGGTTCTTTAGGGATTTCATGAAGCGTTCTCCATATCTTTGCACTCTGAAAGTAAAGACAGATTGATCTGTCACCTCAACACGACTCAGTCCCACTGAAAACACCACAATCTTACCCCAAAGGGCTCAATCCAACCTCAAATTGCCTTGTTCACACCTCAAAAAACTCAGTCCCGTGCCAAAATTACTCAATTCCACAGCCTCCAGGGTGAGATGGAATTGGAAGGGGATTGGGAAAAGTGAGATCTAAATTTAAGGGAGTGGCTTGGGGATTGTGTTGGGCTGAGTGTGTGGGATGTATTTTGACAGTAAATAAAACTTTCATAATTATTGATTTCTGTCCCATTCATTTTCCGTCAGTTCTGGTTCTGTTTTTCAGAGTGCCACCTTCTCAGCTGATTGTGTTGGTGTTCTTTCTCTCCTGCCTCTCTTTCCCTGCTCTGTTTCTCTCTCAGTGTCTCACTTGACCAAGGGCAGATCCCATCAGAGACCCTGCCCAGAGTTAATTCCCAATCCATGAGCTACAACAACCATGGGGGAAGTTATTAAAGTGGTTAGTGAAATGTCACTGTAAGAACTTGCTGCACTTAGATTTTGGCTCCTTCTTAAGAGCTTTGTCTTCCAGGGCAGAAACATCTTTTTTCCTGGCTGGGAACTGGAATTCCAGCCCCTGGCAGTGTGTGCCATGGATCCCAGAGGGGCATTCCTGAGGCTGCCAGGGTGCTGCTCCTGCCGTGCCTCCCAAGGAGCTGTGCAGGGCCAGGGGACAAGGTCCAGCAGCTCTGTGGGCTGCCAGAGCACACAGCAAAGGTGGCTTTGCCGGACATTTTCCAGCACATTTCTATCTGGAATCGGAGGGAGGAAATGGAAGCGGGTCACTGACAGAATCCTAAATGATTGGGGTGGGAAGGTACCCTGCCCACGGGTTACGATTTTGCGAGGGAGAGACGCCTCTGCCCCAGGGAAGGTGCGAATGAGAGCATGGGAGCACAACCTGCGGATTTGATTGAACATGGATTGAACTGAACAAGAAATGAGAAGGAGAGAGGGAGAGAAAGAAATAGAAAAATGGTCTCAGAGAGAGAAAGAAATAGGAAAGAGGTCTCAGAGGGGGCGATAGAAGTAGGAAAATGGTCTCAGAGAACAGAAAGAATAAGGAAAAGGCTCCGTCCCGGCCTCCGCAGCTCCCGGGGACACCCGCAGGGTGTAGCGCCTTTTACAATTCCAGCCAATCAGAGGACGCGGTAAACAATTTCCAGCCAACCAGAGCTTTTTTTTCCGATGACTCACCGGTTGCCAGGCGGGCCCGCAGAGCCCGGCGGCCCCGGAGCGGAATTTGGGGCTCGGGCCGGGGGACGGATCCGCCCCGGGGGGGTCCCCGAGCCCCTGCCCAGCCCTGGGGCCGATCGGGGGCTCCCCCACCCAGCAGCCGGTGCTGCGGGGCCGCGGGGCAGAGCGGTGGGAAAGGGGGGTCCGGGCTGGCAGCGGAGGAAATGCGGGAGGAAGAGGAGGGAGAGGAGGAGCGGGAGCGGGAGAATCGCGGCGCTCGCAGCGCCCGCACGCCGAGCCTGCAGCACCTCCTGCCCCGGGAGCATCGCCCCCAGCCCCGAGCCGCAGGTGAGGGCGGAGGCCGAGCTCGCCCCGGCTCCAGCCAGGGGTCTCCGGGAGGATTTTTTGGAGAGTGTTCGGAGCCGGCAGATCCCGGACTCGAGCCCCGGATATCTCCGGGCTCCCCAAGAGGAGCTTTTTCGGGGGGAGAGCAGCCGCGATCGCCCCTCGGGAGGGGCCCGGGGGGTCCTCGTGGGGATGGCCCGGTACCGACGGGGAAGGAAATTGGTTTGGGGATCCCCGTGAGAGCCGGGGCTGTGGAACGGGGAACCCCCGGGGCGGGGAGAGGGGAAGGGGCGATACCGGAGCTGGGGGACCCCCGGCAGCCCGGAGATGAGGCGGGGACGGGACCCCCTGACCCTGACAGGGGTGTCCTGGGGTGACTTCATGATGCTCGTACCCCATCGGTCTGTTTAGCCCAGAAATGAGTTCTGCACCTTTAAGGCTGGTTCTGAGAGCGAAGGAGAGGAGGAAGAAGCTGCAGTTTGTTTTCAGAAACTGCACTCACTCCTCCACATTCCGGCTCCTGGACTGTTGTGATGCCTTAAGGAACTGGAACAGAGACCAGACAGAGCTATGAGGAACGAAGTGGATTTTTACTGAAATGCCTTTAAAGGCCATACTCTGGCAGTACTGGAGCCACAGCTGTGGCTCTGCCTGGATGGCTCCAAGATGGGAGTGAAAGAGGGATTGGTCACAAGATCTCACATTTTTATAAGTTTTAGTCCATTTGCACATAACTGCCCAATTAATAGCTTCAAATTATGAAGTTTCATCTTCCTTGCTTCCTTGCCCGCCCTCCTCTTATGTTGTTTGTGCTTTGGGCCTGAAGTTTGAAGAGATTGTCCTTGAGTCTCCAGCTAGAAGAGGATTGTTTTGTCTTCACCACCCTGAGAAAAGATCCCAGTAACACTTAATATAAAGCTAAAAACTGAACACGAAAACAGAGAACAGAAAAACTTAAAACCTAAGGTATCAGTTGTCTGCAGACAGACAGCAGGACAGAGCTCTCCTTTGTTTTTAGTTAGATTTTAGCTCGCTGAGGCAGAGAAGTTCCCTGGACTGTGGTTTTTCTTTTTCTTTGGAGCTGTTTAAACCTGCTCTGGACTGAACACCCAGGACACCACCCTCCAGTGCTGGAGGGACTGATAAGAGACTGATAAGAGACTCAGTGAGCTGAGCTACAGAGGGAGTTTCTGAGTTTGTAATCTCTTTTGGAGCAGCAGGAGGTTTTATTGTTTAATATTGTTCATTTTTTGTGCTGGTGAATGCTTTGCCAGGTTTTTTTCCCCTTTTCTCCGAGGAAATATTTTCATGATCTGGTTGGGGGAGTGGCTGCTTGAATTTGCTTTTTAGAGAAAACCCCTTTGGAGGTTTTCTCCCAAATTTGCCCTAATCCAGGACAGGGTTGCGGGAAGAGAGAGGACCCCCAAGTGGCTGGAGTGGGGGGAGGCTGGAGTGGGGGACCCTGAAATCCCCCAGCATCCCTAAGCAGGACCCTGGAGTGGGGGGATCCCCAGTGCCCATGGGATCTCCAGCAGCCCTGAGATGGGGGACCACCAGAACCCGAGAGGGATGAGACTGGAAATGGGATGCTCCTGGTGGCTTTTTTTATTCACTCTTGATTTTTGGAAGTTTTTATGGACACCAGATGACTTCTGGAGATTTATTTAGTTGGGAGGAATTCCCAGTCCAAGGGATTCACACCTTGCTTTTCCCAAACCAGGATTTCCCATTCCCAAACCTTGGCTGAATGGAGGAGGAGAAGGTTACAAGGAAGAGGAAGAAGCCCTGGGATACCCAGGCAGGTGAGGAGGAAGTCAGTGCCCCTTTCCCCCTCTCTCCTGCTCCATCTCCCAGCCCAGCACAGCCCCCGGCTGCAGGACAACCCCGTCCTGCTGGGAATGCACTGGGGAGATCTCCTTGCCCTTCCCTCTGGCACAGAGCCAAATCCCATCTTGTCCTTGTCCTTCCTCCCCCAGACAAGAAACTGAGAATTGGGACCAGACAGGACAAATCCCCACAGCAGAACCTCATGAAAGAGGCTGTTATGAGTGACTCCAGGGCACAGGAATAGAACGGGGAAGAAACTCCCCAGAGATTCCAAAGGAAGAGGGGCTCAAAACCCAGCCCAGGGTGCTCTGAGGAGGAAAGACCAGGCCTGAGCCAGGAAGCTGGGCAGAGCTCAAGCCAGGGCTCAGAGCTGGTGGTCCATCAGCAGCTTCATGGTGGGGAGAAGCGCTACAAGTACTGGGAGTGTGGGAAGAGCTTCAGGCAGAGCAGCACCCTGATCAGCCACCAGATGATCCACACTGGGGAATGGGCCTACGAGTGTGGGGAATGTGGGAAGGGCTTCAGCTACAGGTCAGAACTCATCAGGCACCAGCGCATCCACACTGGGGAGAGGCCCCACCAGTGTCCCCAGTGTCAGAAGAGGTTTCAGAGCAGCACCAATCTCCTCCTGCACCAGCGCATTCACACAGAGGAGAGGCCCTTCCTCTGCCCTGAGTGTGGGAAGGGCTTCAAGCACAACTTGACCCTCATCAGGCACCGGCGCGTCCACACCGGGGAGAGGTCCTACAGTGCACCCAATGTTGGAAGAGCTTCTCACAGCGCTCATTCTTTACCCGACACCAACGGAGTCATCGGTAAGGGCAGCCCTGTGAGCGCCCAAGCTGCAGGAAGAGCTTCAAGCATTGCTCCAGCTTCATCCCCCATGGGAGCACCCACGTTGGTCAGAGCCCTGGCCATCCACTTTCCCTGTGATCCATGTTGGGAAGACACTGGGCTGGCTATTCTTTTGTTTTGGCCCTAATTTTCTTTGGATTCATCTTCATCCCTTTAAAACAGAGAAAATTGGGGTAAAAATCAATAAATTCATCAAAGGCATCTAAAGCCTCACTTTTTACTTTTGTTTTGGGGGAATCTGGGATTCAGGGAGATAATTGGGAGAATTTGGGGGTTTTAGGGGTATTTGGTGTACTTGTTTCCCTTTCTTGGCACTGAAAGAGACAAGAGGGTTCAATCTGTCACCTTAATGCCACTGAAAACTACTCAATCCCACCCCAAAATTCCTCGATTCCAAAACTCTTTGGTGTGGAATGGGGTTAGAAGGGGATTGAGCAAAGCAGGCTTCAAATCAGGAAGGTTGAGATGGGCATTAGGTGGGGCAGGATGGGTGGAATGGGGTTTGGGAGGTGGGAAATGGGGGAAATATGGCTTGGGAAGTGGGTGTTGATGTTCAGGAGGGGTGGGATGTGTTGAGGTTGGGACTGGGGAGGTGGGTTGGGGTCTGGAATGAGACAGCCAAAGTTTGGGGATGATGAAGGGAGGGGGACCCCGTTACTGAGTGAATTTTTCAAGAATCCACATTCCTGAAGAGAATTTGAGGCATCTCATGTTTCTGAGGCAGTTTTGGGACACTCCCCAGCTCTTGGGGATTTCCTGAGAGCAGCTCCATGGAACCCCATTTCCAGGGGTGGTTGCCTTGGGCTCGAGCTCAGAGCTGTAGCCAGAGTCCATTGCCTCAGCGCTGGAGAGTAGAGAAATGATGAACGGCCCCAGACATCTTCAGTGTGTGTTTGGGGCAGGGAGAGTTCTGCATAGGTGGGGTGGCCACTGTCCCACCCCAGCCACAGCAGCCTCTGGCCCAGCCGCAAAGTGGCTGCCAAGCCCCTGGTACCCCAAAAACCCCAATTGTTAGAGGGACCAGAGTAGGTCAGGCTGTGACACAGGTGTGACACTGACACATCCCATGGCCGCGGAGCTCACAGCAGCTGAGATCCAAGACTGACTGTGGATCTCTGTCTCCCTCTCTCTCTTCTCCTGACTTCCTCTTCTCGAAATCTGGATAACTTGAAGTTGGACAGGTTAGAGTTTGCAAAGTCAATGCTTTATGAAGTGATTTACTGTAATTCAATGCTCTTTAAGATTTCCCAAGTACCTAATTCTCTGAAGTTTGCACTAAAAGTTTGTTCTCCACCCTCCTGAGCAGTTTGTTGTTTTCTCCCCCTGGCCATCCGTCCTGCAGGCTGTGCCCCCTGTGCGTGCTGCTCCTCTGCCCTGGCCGGCTGCACTCGCCCATCTCGCTGTGCCCCAGCATTTCTCACCCAGCGTTTCTGTGCCCTCCCTGGGCTCCCTGCACCCAGCGCTGCCGGCTCCTGGCACACAGAGCCAGGGCAGGAGCCCACCCTGCCAAGGGGCTCTGGAGCAGGGTGGGGGCTGCGATGGCTTCTGAGCTCAGCAGCTGCTCCTGGCATGGTTCCATGGAGACCGAGCACAGCAACGCTGCTGAGCATTGTCCCTGTTGAGGGTCACACACTGCCGGGGCACAATCTCTGCCTGCAGGATTGCTGAGCATTGTCCCTGCTGAGGGTCACACACTGCCGGGGCACAATCTCTGCCTGCAGGATTGCTGAGCATTGTCCCTGCTGAGGGTCACACACTGCCGGGGCACATTCCCTGCCTGCAGGATTGCTGAGCATTGTCCCTGCTGAGGGTCACACGCTGCTGGGGCACATTCCCTGCCTGCAGGATTTGTGCCCGACCCAAGCGCTGCACTTGTGTCTCCAGCATTGCTTTCCAGCGAAAACAGGGGAATGCAAACTGTGTGCAGCTCATGGTATTTTAGAGTGTCTAAAACTCACTGAGTCATTGATCTTAAAGGTGAGATTCATTTGGAATTAATGGCATGGAGAAGAAGTGCAAGATGGAAAAGGGGAGCATAGAAATAAAGAGAGGAAAACATTTCAGATGATTTGTTTCTATTTTCCTTTCACTTCTGGAAAGCTGTTTCAATTTTCCAGGAATCTTCTCCACAGTCCTGTCTACTCTTCTCAAAAACCTTTCCTGGAGAACAAGGTCAAGCTCCTGTCACAAGATGTGCCACCACCTGCAGCTTTTCTTGGCTTTCCACACCCTGAGTGCAACAGGACTCCTGCAGCAAAGCAGGACAAATGTCTGGAGAACTTGACAACTTGTCCTTTCATTTTCCTGGTGGACTGGGGAATTGTGTCATTGGTGAGGTTTTCATTGTGGCTGTTCCAACCTTGGAAAACAGGAGGTGGTACCAGGACTTGTTGGGGAATGCAACCCTGACTGAATTCAGGGAAAGAATCTCTAGAAGTTGCAGCCAGAAATGGAGAGTTGTGTGATAATCATTCACACATCTCAATAGACACCTGGAAAGTAATCTGGAACATGAAAATTGGTTGTCAGAGGCAGTTTGTTTCTGTTTTCAGTTTAGATAATTGTACATCTCTTGTGCTGGTATAAATCAAGAGCACAATCAGTTCATGATAAGCAGCAGAACAAGCTGCCTCTCCCAGAGTAGTAGACTGAAAGGATCTGGGAAGAAGAAATGCAGGGAATGACTAAGTGAACTTTGTCTGTAAGAAGGGTAATTTCTTCTAAGACTTTCTAATCTATTTCCTCTGCTTTTCTCCTTCTTAATATGGCCATTTCCATCCCAGATTCCTGATTAAATGAGAAGCTTGATATTGGAATACGAATCCCAATATTACCAGGTAGATTGTGCCTGGGCCAGTCTGACCCTTGCTGCTAGGCCAAAGACAGCAACTGTGGTGTATCACCCCACAGAGAGAGATACCTTTAGCTTGCTCGAGATTGCAGCTGGGCACTGAAACCAGTCCAGGCTTGGCAGGAACTCCATTTACCTTAGGAGGCAAGGCTTCAGGCGATGGTAAGGAGGAAAAGGAGACGCATTCTGCCGGAGGGTTATATCCAGAGCTTTATTCCATGGTCACAGAGGTCTGAATGTAGGCAACAGCTCCAACAGAATCTCGAGCACATGGTCTCATTACCTTTTTAAGCTCTCGGAGGAGGGGGAGGGAAGGGGCAGGGTCTCAGGGGAGGATGACACCCAGACAGGCCAATGACCTCTGGGCATAGGGGCATCTTTTGAACTTGACCAACCACACGACGACCTTCCTGGAATGTTAAGCCTGATTGACAGGACTCACTCAGCAAGGGGGCGAGGGGGAAGGGAGAGAGTATAGGCACAACTGGGAAGGGACCTGGAAGTCTAAAACAGGACATTACAACACACCGCAACAGCCTGACCTTGTGGAAGAGCATGAAAAATGCCCTGTTCCTCTGCAGGGACAGTCAGGGTGGAACAGGAAGTAGTTTTGAAATAATTGTGGGATAGATGAGTAATGCGATGGTTGAGTCCCACAATTAAAAGGCAGATATTATGGATATCCTAAGACAAGTTTCATAGTTTTATAGTTATGTTTTACTCCCCCCTTGTTTTGTTGTTTCCTGGTAGTTGGGGTATTTGGGAGGGTTGGCTTGTTACTATGGCAACACCTGACCTCCAATCAAGATGTAAGGAAGTGACCTCCACCCCTGGACAGCAAAGAAGGAGTTGATTAACAAGATTTTTAGAAGGGCTAAAGGGTTAAAAGGCAAAACATCCATTGTGTGGATGAGCACATGGGGGGAAAATATCCTTTGCTCCCTGTGCCATAATATTTTCTGTGTTCAGACTTCTGTTGTTCTTTTGATAAAGTTTTAATAATTCTTTTAATTTTTTGGAAGTGAGCATAATTTCTTACAAATGGGGACTCGTCTGTGAAATAAACCTGGTGCCCTTAGGAGTTTTCAAAAGTGGCACCTCTGCCACAGATTGGACAGAGTCTATCGGACACTCTGCCAGTTCCACCAATGGTTACAGGTTGGAAGCCCAAAGACACCAGGAGACGCGATAAAGAAAAGAGTGGAAGAGGGGTGAGCACATCCACATAACTATTTTTGGCCAGATTGTGACTCCATAATTCCAGTATATGAAAGTGAGCTTCACATTAGTAATATACTGGATCCATCCTGCTTCCTTGAAGTGTCAGGATATTGGACGTTAGAAAGGAAAAAAGAACAGTGGGATGCATGGAGGGGAGGAAAGCGGGGATCCCATAGACAAGGACCCCATGGCTGGTGGGACATGTAGGATTGAAGGGTTTGTGGGGACTTGGGAGCAGGGTTCACCCATCGGGGAGACCGTGTTTGTGCCGGGACGGGGACCCACAGCAGGATTCCCATCCACCAAACACCAAGGGAGCCGGTGAGCTCCACACGGCGCGGCAGCTCGAGCAGTGCTCAGAGTAGGGGCAGCCTCTGGGGCGCAGCCAGTGCTGTAATTTCCAGGGCCAGCCGAAGCCGGGCTGGAAATGGGGTGACGGCCGAGGGGTTTGCTGCAGGGAGTCACCCAGGAGCTGGTGCAGCATTTCGTGTGCTGCCGAGCCAAGGGGGTCGGGGCAGTCCGGCCACCAAGCTAAGTCACGTCAGGGCAGAGCTGCCAAACCGAGGGGGTTGGGCTGGGCTGGCTGCTGAGCTGAGTGAAATCGGGGCAGGCAGAGCTACTGAGGCTGACCCGAGTCAGGCCAGGGGCAGGACCGCAGCCGCCGAGCCAAACTGGGACAGGCGGAGCCTGCAAGTTGAATTGGAGTGAGCGGAGCTACCGAAGGCAAACCAAGTTAGGTTTGAAGCAGGATGGAAGCCACTGCATCGAATCAGTAATCGATAATTATACATGATGGAGTTGCCAAAGCCGAGCTATGTTGGGCCAGGGGTGGGACTACAGATCCCAATGCCAAGCAGCTCTATCAGGCACTTCCTCCTGCTGGCATTGGCAGACATGCGGCAGCTGCAGTTCCTTCACTTCTGCCTCTTGCTGGGCATCTCCCTGGCTGCCCTCCTGACCAATAGCCTCATCATCAGCGCTGTAGCCTGGGGCCACCACCTGCACATGCCCATGTTCTTCTTCCTGCTCAACCTGGCCCTCAGCGACCTGGGCTCCATCTGCACAACTGTCCCCAAAGCCATGCACAATTCCCTCTGGGACACCAGGGACATCTCCTACGCTGGATGTGCTGCACAGCTCTTTTTCTTTCTCTTCTTCATATCAGCAGAGTATTTCCTCCTGACCATCATGGTCTATGACCGCTGTGTGTCCATCTGCAAACCCCTGCACTATGGGACCCTCCTGGGCAGCAGAGCTTGTGCCCACATGGCAGCAGCTGCCTGGGTCAGTGCCTTTCTCAGTGCTCTCATGCAAATGGCCAATACATTTTCCTTGCCCCTGTGCCATGGCAATGCCCTGGGCCAGTTCTTCTGTGAGATACCCGAGATCCTCAAGCTCTCCTGCTCCAAATCCTACCTCAGGGAACTTGGGCTTCTTGGTGTGGGTGGATGTTTAGGACTGGGATGTTTTGTGTTCATTGTTTTCTCCTATGTGCAGATCTTCAGGGCTGTGCTGAGGATCCCGTCTGAGCAGGGATGGCACAAAGCCTTTTCCCCCTGCCTGCTTCATCTGGCCGTGCTCTCCATGTTTATCAGCACTGTCATGTTTGCCCATCTGAAGCCCCCCTCCATGTTCTCCCCATCCATGGATTTGGCCCTGTCAGTTCTGTACCCGGTGGTGCCTCCAGCCCTGAACCCCCTCATCTACAGCCTGAGGAACCAGGAGCTCAAGGTTGCAGTGTGGAAACTGATGACTTGATGCTTTCAGGAACACTAAATTGCTTGCTAATTTCTGCAAATCACTTGCAATAAAAGTTATCCTTTATACTTCTTGTGTTTTCATTTGGGGGTTTCTTTTTCTTAGTTTTACTTTTTCCATATTATCCACAAAGAAATGTCATTGTTTGCGTCATTCCTTATTTTGTTACTCTCCAAGTCCCCTATGGCCACAGGTTCAGTCAATGAGGGGCTGTGCTCTCAGTTTCTTTAAACAAACTAAAGGATCTCTCAGAAGAGTTTTCTGCAGAGATGCCCTTTTGCTCCTCCTCTGGAGCTGCAGCAGCAATGTCTGTGTGCAGAGCTGGGGGCAGATCAGTGCTGGCCCAGCAGCTGTGCCCAGCAGCAGCAGCACTTGGTGTTGCCAGTGCTGCTGCTGTGGCCCTGCCCCACTGCCCTGGTGGCCCTGGTGTTGCTGCAGGGCCTGAGTGCTCTCGGGGCCGGGCACAGTCCTGGGGGTGGCAGTGCCGGGGCTGCAGCAGGGACAGGCCATGGGCACTGCTGGGGCAGCGCTGACACCTCAGCCCAGGGCCTGGGGGCTCCAGGCTGCTTGCCCACGCTCTCTCAAGAACATGCCCAGGCCAATGCTCAGCACAGAAAACCTCCGTGAGCAGCCCTAGGCTGGCCGTGGGCAGGCTGGGGGCAAACAGTATGGCTGGTGCTGTGCAAGGGCCCTGGGGCAGAAGGGAAGGAGCAGCAGAGCAGGGCCTGATCCATTCCCAGTGTGCTGCACAGCCCCAGGGCCTCTGCAGTCAGCCAGAAACTTTATTCCCATGAGCTGGGAGTTTCCTTTCCCACTGTAGACACTGTTGCTCAGAGGCAGGGCTGTCTGGCAGCCACCTCCAAACTTCCCTGAGCATTTCCTTGGCTGCACCTTTGCTTTATTTACTTTGCCCTGCTAGAAATTTCTTCCTATTGCCCACCCCTGTTCCCTGCCCTGCAAATAGCTCATCCCTGTTTGCCCTTTCCTCTCTGGCCCCACTCCCCATTGCAGTTCCTGACTTGGCACCATGGGAACATCCCTTGGGCAGCAGCATCATCCTGCAAGTGCTGCAGGAATTGTCTGCAGGCTCCTGCAGTGCCTGGTGCTGCTCCCTTGCCAGAGACACCCCAGGCCAGGGGGGCACAGCTGGGCTGCTGTGTCTGGCTCTGGGGCTCCCTATTCTGGACAATGAGTAGGAGCTGCAGAGGCTCTGCAGGACTGACAGGATGGGCTTTGGGGCTGGCAGGAGAAGCTGAGGCACCTGGGCTGCTGGAGCTTTTGAAGAGGAGGCCCAGGGCTCATCCTGCAACTGCTCCTAGTGTGGTTTCAGAGAATCCCAGAATGAGCAAGGTTGGAAAAGACCTTGGAGATCAGCAAGTCCAACCTTTCCCCTGTCACTGCCTTGTCTTCCTTGAGCCTCCTCTTCTCCAAGATAAACAACCCCAGCTCCTTCAGCCACTCCTCAAAGCTCTTGTGTTCCAGACCCCTCCCCAGCCTTGTTGCCTTCTCTGGACACGCTCCAGCCCCTCTATGTCCTTCCCAGACTGGGGGGGCCAGAACTGGACACAGTACTTGAGATGCTGCCCAACCAGAGCCGAACACAGGGGAAGAATCACTGCCCTGCTCCTGCTGGCCACACCGTTCCTGATACATAGAAGTCCCAGAGGGTGGGCAAGGGAAGTGGTGGAGAGGGACTGGGGACCAAGTGTGATCGATGGTCAGCCATGAAGGGTTTTTTATTTTCATATCTATTCAGACTGCATATAGCAGGTGCTGGTGGTCAAAATTAATTGGACATTGCTGATATCTGTCTATAAACTGGAAAAGAAAACAGGACAAAACAATTCTCTCTGTGTTGTTTTCATAGAGTATTTTGCAGTGTCAAAATGGTCTCCTTGGTTCCAAAATGTCCTGCAGAGCCCCTTCATTCAATGACACTTCAAAGTGTCATAATGGTCTCCAGGATTCCATGAGGCCCTGCAATGTCACTATGAACCTTTAGTTCCATGAGTCCCACATTGTTCCATGAGTCCTTAGTTCCATGGAGCTCTGTAGTGTCACAATTTTCTCCTTGGTTCCATGGCGCCACACAGTGCCACAATTGCCCTTTGACCCAACAGAGCCTCACAGTGTCACAATAGCCCCTTGGTTCCATGGTGACAGAAAGTTGGTCTCTTGGCTTCACAAGTCCCTAAAATGTAAAAATGGCCTCCATGGTTTCCCAAGGCTGTGCTGTTTCACAATGGATCCTTAACTCCATGATGCCCCAGAATGTCACAACAGCTTCCTTGGTTGTGCACTTTAAGAATGCGCCCTTGTTCCCTTGGAGCCCCACAGTGTCACTATTGTGGCCTTGGTTCCATGAGGCCCTGCAGTGCTGCAATGGTTCCACGAGGCCCCATGTGTCACAGTGGCCTCCTTGGTTCCATGATGCCCTCTAGCACAGCAATGGCCTCCTTGGTTCCATAGTGTCAGAATGGCCCCTTTGTCCCATGGAGCCCCACAGTGTCACTGTGGTCCCCTTGGTTCCATGAGGCCCTGCCATGCTACAATGGCCCCTTGGTTACAATGGGTTCCAAAGGCTCATAATGGTCTCTGTGGTTCCGTGAGGTCCTGCCATATCCCAATGGACCCTTGGTTCCAAGGGGGCCCGCAGTGTCAAAAGGCTGCCTTAGTTCAATGAGGCCCTGCAGTGCTGTAGTGGGCCCTTGGTTCCATGAGGGAAAGCAGAATTAAAATGGCCCATTGGTTCCATGGAGCACCACAGTGTTACCGTGGTTCCATGAGTTCCATAGAGCACCACAGTGTCACCATGGTCCCATTGGTTCCATAGGGCCCCATAGTGTAACAATGGACCTTTGGTTCCATGAGGTTCCTCAGTGTCTCAATGGCCCGTTGGCTCCATTTGGCCCTGCTATGTCACAGTGGCAGGTGGCTCCAAGAGGCCCCACAGTCTCAAAATGGTCTCCTTAGTTCTATGAAACCCTACAGAGCCACAATAGACCCTTGGTTCCATGAGCTTTTTGCACTGTCAACAATGGTCTGAGTTCCCCAGTGTCACCTTGGATCCTTTGTTCCATCAGGTTCCACAGCATAACATGACCACCTTGATTCCAGAAGGTTTTGCAGTGTCACAATGGACCATTGGTTCCATGCAGCCCCAAACTCTCACAATGATCCCATGGCTCCATGAACTTCCATACTGTCAGCAACGGTCTCCTGGGTTCCACAAGGAGATACAATGGACTTTTGGTCCCATGGGGTTCCACTACATCACAATGGACCCTTTGTTCCATGAGGTTCCAAGTGTCACAGCTGGATCCTTGGTTCTGTGAGCCTCTGCTGTCACAAAATGTCCAAAATATCAGAATAAGACTCCTCAATATTAATTTGGTGTTTAAGAGATCAGCATTTATTCAGACCTGAGGTCCAGCAGGTGATAACGTCTTACATGATTCTACAAGTGTATCACTTATATACAGTCACTCTGTGTATATTAAAATTTACCCATTTCCGTAAAACCCACCCCAAGTTTCCAGATTCAGTCCTTGCTTTTTCTATCCCTGCATTCTCGAGCCAGATGTCTTCATCTTCTCTTCCAATCATCCCTGCTGAGAAAGCAGCCCCTGCATGCCTTGTTTCTCGGCTGAAAGTTCACAGGCACGGTAAAAATTGAATTAACCCTTTTGATATCAAGCCCAAGGCTCTGTATGGGCAGGCAGGGGCAGGCAGGAGGCAGAGCTGTCAGCAAAGGAAGGGCCCAGCCAGGTGGGGCAGCCGGGGGATGCCGACAGCCTGCAGGGACAGAGGCGCAGGGCAGGGACACCGTGAGACAGCCTGGGCTGCACAGGGCACAGGGATGGGCAGCAGCTGCAAGACACCCCTGCCAGAGCCAACCTGGGCAGCACTTTGGCCATGGCTGCTGGGCCTGGGCCTGAGGCAGGAGCAGGAGACAAGTGACCCTTGCAGGCCTGGGGCCTCATTGCCTCCTTGTCCCTGCTCAGCAGCCTGGCAGGGGCCACCCCATGCTCCTGCCCTTGCCATTGCCCATCCCCACATGTCAGTGCCCATCCCAAAAAGAGCCCTGAGCAAGGAGGGAGGGACAGGATCTGCCTGGCCAGGGGCTGAGGCTCAGGCCTTGGCCCTTTGCATTCCTCAAACACATCCAGGTTTGCTCAGCACAGAGATATCTTTGCCTTGTTTGTCCCCAGCTGTCATCACTGCCTCCAGTGTTCTGCTCTAACTGGAACCTGGGGACACTTTCTCAGTTGTGTCTCTGACAGGGATCTTTACAAATTCCAAGAGACTTCAATGTTCCAATGTAACTGAATTCTTGGGGGTTCTGTGACATAACTGAGGGACTTGTGACATCACAGAGCAGATTCTGCCATCACAGAGTGTAGCTTTGTGGCATCAGAGAGTGGGTTGTGACATCACCAGGTGGCTGTGTAACATCATAGTGTAGGCTGTGACATCACAGAAAAGACTGTGACCTCACAGGATCACTTTGCGACATCACAGTCTTTTATGACATCACATCACTGCTGTATGACATTACAGGGTAACAGAGTTAGCTCTCTGATATCACAGGAGCTGTGTGACATCACAGGTTGTGTATGACATCACAGTGACAGTGTGACATCACAGAGAAGGCTATGTGACATCACAAGGGGGCTGTCTGAGGTCACTGAGGAGGTCAATCCACCCTGGCCCCCCCTCACAGTTTACCCCAGCTAAATCCAACCCTGCTTATGCACAGTGGGGTCCCCTGTGCCCCCAGGTCTCACCACCAGTGTCACAATGTGTTGCAGAATGAGGCCTTTGTCGGGGATGAGCCATTTGCCGGGTGCAGGGAAAACTCAGGGTTCAATATGAGTCAACAGCAAGTTCCGTTTATTAAAGAGAGCATCAGACACTTATACAGCAAGTAATAAGCTTATGAATATTCTGTAAGCCAAGTGATCTATTGGTTAAACTATACCATCAACTCTTTCTCATTCCTTTGGGCCTACATTCTCTATTTCCCACGTCTCTCTGTCCACTTGTTATCATACCCAGCTAGGCCCAAGGACACGCTATCTTGCAGGTGCAAAAACTCAAACTAGCTGTGTTCGGTACTTTCCCAGCTCCTGGTCAGCTAACTAGCGAATGTCTACGTGACCTCTGTCATGTAGCCATTTCTCCACAACAATGATCCCTATATTCCATGGAACCACACACCTCTATTCCATGTGTGGAATGCCAGTTCTGTAGCTCCATGGAGTGTAGGGATCATTGTGACACTGAGAGGCCCCATCAAACCAAGGTCCATTGTGACACCGCCGGGCCTCCTGGAATTGTGGAGACCATTGTGACACCTTGGGGTATGATGGAACCAAGGGACCATTGTGACACCCTGAGACCCCATGGAGCCAAAGGTCCATTGTGACATTGCAGGGCTCATGGAATAGAGGAGTCAAGTGACATTGTGGGGCCTGGGGAACCACAGAGACCACTGTGACACTGCAAGGCCTTATGGAATCATTGGGACAATTGTGACACTGCTGAACCCTATGGAATCGGGTGCCCCTTGGTGCCAAGACCCTCAAGAACTCAGTTGTCTGTGCTAATGAAACACTGGGGCTCCATGCTTTCCTTCCTATAGAAAAAGAACTCTCCTCCACCAGGCATCCATGGACAGAATTGTGATTTCACCTCCAAATTTCCTTATATCCAGAGATTGTTCACATAGGAATATTGCCAGGACAAATCTGGCTGGCAGTGGTTGCATGAGGGTCACTTTCCATCTGTCCCCAAAACACTGGGGAAGGCTCTGTGCTCTTCTACCTATGGGATAAAACTCTCCTGATTCTCTAGGTGCCCATGGCTGAGATTGGGGTTCCACCTCCAAAATTCCCTATATCCAAAGACTGCTCCCATATAAAATCTGCCATTACTGACAAGCCTGGCTGGCCTCGGACTAGTGAGGCTCTCACCAGACTTCTAAACACTGGAGCTTTGTGCTTTGCCTCCTATGGAAAAGAACTGTCTTTCTCGTCCAGGTGCCCATGGCCACAGTTGGGATTTCACCTCCAACATTTCTTATTGTGACAGACTGGAGGAGATTGTTGACTGGAAACATTTTGTGTGCAGGGGGTGAAGGGACAGGTCCAGCCTTGCCTTGCCCTGTAAGCCCTGCCCTGCCCTGCCCTGGAATCCCAATCCCCCCAGAGCCTCTATCCCAGCCCAGCAGTGTCTGCCAGTCCCTGGCACAGCACAGGCAATGCTCCACAGCCACCTCTGCAGCCGCTAGCCCAGCTCCTGAGGGACCAAATGGCCCCAAGTCCCAGCGGGGTAAAGAGCCCAGGAAGACCAAGGGGTATTGAAGGCTGACCACAAGGCAAGCACACATCTTAACCCTACCTCCTCTTGGAATTTCCTTCTGAACAGTGCTGGAATCCAGGAGTTTGTAGCTGTGTGTGTGTTTCTCTGTATCTTTTTTTTTTCCCTCTCTTTTGTTTTGTGTCTCAGTGTCTTCTTCTAATTCCCTCTTCTTGCAAATTTTGATTAATTTAGAATGAGCTAAGTATTTTTGAAATGGAATGGGCCAAGTTAATGCTTTGAGAAGTTTTTTTGATTGATTGAATGTTGTATTAAACCTTTTGCCATGTTCCTCTGATTTCCTAAAATTGCCAGGAGAGACTGTTTTGTTGTTTTTACCCCCTGAGGATCTCGTGTTGGTATTTCCCCAGTGCATCAACTCAGAGTACACAAACAATTGTAATTCCTTTTAAATTTCTCCTTGAGAGAGTTGTTTGGGGGATGGGAGTCAGGGCTTGTCTCTCCGGCTTGGCATAGACCAGGCAGGGCTTTCCCAGCCACATTCCACACTCCATTTCCCAGCTGGAGCCACTGGTGCCTCTGAGTTGTGCTGCCCCAGCACCAGGGATGCTCTCCTTGTCTGCCCATTCCCCCACGGTCTCTGGGCAGGGATGGCCTCAGTTGGGGCTGTTGACATCCTCAGCAACTTGGAGGCTGCTGCTGAATTTTCCTGCTCCAGAGGCTTGTTCAGCCTTCAGCTCTTCAGTGCAGGAATTGTGTCCCAGGGCCCATTAACATTCAGAACACCTTACAAGCCAAGCCCCTGGGAATAATTTGATTTCAGTTTTTAAATCATATGTGGCTAATTCGACAGATTTCAGAAGCCTATTTACGTGAATACACTATTAAAAAAAAAAAAACCAACGGGGTGAGAAAATATTTTTTTAGGTCCTGTAACTTATTTTTTTTTAAATTGGTAATTCATTGACATGTGCAATCTTCAATTGACACTGAATCCAAGTACCTCCTCATGCAGTTTGAATAGACATGAAATTCAAGACCCTTCATGGCTGACCATCAATCTGACTCTGTCCCTACCCCTACCCCACCATTTCCCCCATCCAAGCCCTGGCACTCAGAGCAGCCTTGTGCAAATCTGAGCTCCCTCCAGCCCAGGCTGCACCTGCAGTTTTCAGCTCCTTGGCTCCAACTCCCACCTGCTTTCCTTGGAGAAGGAGCTGCCTGAGACACAGAGGGATGTTCATTTATTGTCAGCCAACAAAGCCAAGGGAAGGCACAGCTCCATCAAATGCAAAAGTCATTCCTCTGCTGGATATGAAATCCACTTTCCACAGCAGGCAGCCTCAGAGCAATGGAAAACACCTTCTGTGTCCAGCACAGATCCCAAGGTCCCTCCAAACCCTCCCTGCCCCAATTCTGCCCAGATTTGCTCTTTGCACACGAGTCCCAGGCTGAAATCAGGAGCTCCCTCCATGGCCAGAGGGAGGAAAAGAGAGAAAGAGGATGAAGAGCTCTCCTGTGCAAAGCCAAGGTCCAAGTGCAGCCACTGCAGTGGGAACCACAACTCATCAGGTTTGTGTCCTCTGAGGCCAGGGCCTGGTGACAATCAGAGGCACAGAAAGATTTCTTGCCAACAAACACAAGTTGAACATTTGAACAGTTTAATAACCATCACAGCTCTTTCCTCAGCTCTCTGCAATGTCCCAGCAGCATCTGACATGTCGACTATCCTCAAAGGATTCCTGTAGAGGAACAGTTTTAGACACAGATATAAGAAAAGGTAATTCTGTGATAGATATAAAGACAATTAAGATGTCACCTTATGTGATATTTATTTAAACTTCAGAAAGTTTGGGCAATTCCCGGAAGCTCAAAGCATGAAACAAGTTAGCTGAGAGGCACTTGAATGACCAGGGAGCATCTGGTGGAGGAAATCTGGGACCAATAGGAAAAAAAAATATCCAGCTGGTCAAGTAAACAGGTGCCCTTAGACATGGCAATTTAACCAGGAGAGATGGAAGCACTTGATGGAAAAGAGAGAGATTAAATATTAGACTGATTATTGGTGACACAAGTAGATGGGAAGATCAGTATTTCTTCTCCTGCCATCAGTACACTTTCAGGAAATCCCTGTTTCTGGTGGGAAAACGTTGCCATTCCTTAAGAGTACTCAAATGACCCAGATAATAAAGATTTGCTTGTATATTTTGAAATAATTGGTATTAAAACCTGTGCCCCTTTCCAGGCAGACATCAGCTGTTTGCCCATGAACAGGCAGTGCCACTTGTGCCTTGAGGGGCTCAGGTGGGATTGGATGTCTCCGAAAACACCTGAGGGAGAGCAGAGCACCTTGCAAGCTGCAGGTCCCTGACAGGCCCACAGGGCTCCTGTCCCATCAACATCTGCTCTGCTCCAGTCTGAAACAGGGCCCAGCATGGTGCCGGGATCATCAGAGAGCTGAGGTGTGTGCTGGAATTCAATGCCCTCCCCATCGTGCAGCAGCCCTGCATTTCCCTCCTGCAGCCTTGGTCTCCAGCACAGCCATCGAGGCTCTTTGGGCTCTGGACTGTTGCTGCAGCCCCAAGGGCAGCTGAGCTCTGCCTTTGGCACAGTCAGGCCTGCCCAGCGCAGGCCATGCTCAGCAATTGCCTGTGTGTGCCTGGCCTTGCTGTCAGCCCCGGCAGTGGCTGCGTGGTCCCTTTGTGGCCCTGTGCTGGCCCAGCCATGGTGGCCCAGCCCCTGTGCAGGCCAAGCCCAGGCCAGGAGCATTGCGGCTGGGAACGGCCCCTTTGCCGTGGTGCCCACAGCAGCCTTGGGGCTCTGTGCCCCATGGCCTCCCTGCTGGGCAGTCTCCGTCATCTCCTGCAGAGCCCGTGGCACCTGTGGGGCTGCACAGACAGCCCTGCTCAGGGCCCTGCCAGCCTCTGGGCCGGCAGAGAGGCAGCCAGGGCTGGCCATGGCCGGGAACAGGTCCTGAGCCCTGCAGCAGGATGGAGCTGGGCCACAGCCAAACTCAGCCCAGGCCAAAGCTGGGCTCAGCAGCCAGGGCTGCCAAGGGCTGGGCACAGAGGCTGATGCTGACAAGTGTCCTGGGCCCCCTCCCTGCTCTGTCCATGCCACCAAGGACACAGAGCAGCCTCCTCTCTGGGCCACTTGCCTGTTTGCAATGCCTTGCACAGGCGCTGGCCCTGCCGCACAAGGCCTGGCCTGAGTCCTGCCCCTGCACGCTCAGCCAGGCTGAGATGGACACTGATGGTTTCTGGGCCAGGCTCTCTGAGCCCAGCCCAGCTCCCTGCAAGCTCTGCCAGCTGCCCTTAGCTCTGGGCAGCACCAAGGGCCTCTCCCCAGCCCAGCCCAGCTAGCTCTTGCCCCACAGCTCTGCTCTGGCCAGGCTGCTCTGGGCACTGGCCCCACGGCCTCAGCCCCTGGCAAGGGCACAGCAGCAGCTGCAGCTGCCACAGGACTCAGCCCCAGCCATGGGGGAAGGTGCTGGGCCAAGGCCAAAGGAGGCTCCCTGGCTGGCCTGCTGCCCTCGGGCTGAGGTGCTGAGAGCTCTGCAGTCCCTGCTGCCATCCCATCTGCCCAGGGCAGCACAAGAGCCCCGGCCTTGGGGCCCTCAAGAGCTGCTCCTGCTCCAGGCTCAGGGCCCATCCCAAAGCTGGGGCAGCCACAAGTCTGTGCCCATTTCTGTTGATTGCTGCTATGATGGGGATGGATCCTCAGCCACTTGGAGGTTGATGATGCGTTTTACTCTTCCAGAAGCCTCTTCTTGCTCGAGCTGTTCACTTCAGGACTTCAGTGAGAATAGGTCATAAACCTTTATTCAAAACGTCCGAACCAGAAAAGCCCCTGGGAATAATTTAGGTTTTCAATTCTACTGTGATTAATTGCACACATTTCATAAATGTATTCAAAGTGAATATATTCAAAGTTAATCTATATTCAAAGTGAATATTGGAAAAAATGCAGAGAGAACATTTTGTCTTCTGTTCTTTTCCTGTTTATAATTTGTTATCTAAAATCTCCAGTTGATATTGACCCCCAGCACCTTCTAATGCAGTCTGAATAGATATCAATATCAAGATGCTTAACATCTGATAATCAATCACACTTTGTCCCCACTCCCTCCCCACCACTTCTTCCATCCAACCCCTGGCATTCCTATGGATCAGGAATGGTGTGGCCAGCAGAAGCAGGGCAGTGATTCTTCCCCTGTGCTCGTCACTGCTTGGGGAGCTCATCAAGAACTGTGTCTGGTTCTGGGACCCCCAATGTAGGATGGACATGGAGGGGCTGGAGCGTGTCCAGAGAAGGGCAACAAGGCTAGTGAGGACTCTGGAGCAAAAGTCCTGTGAGGAGCAGGTGAGGGCCGTCATAGTGGTTCAAGTTCTTCCAGCCCTTGCTGGCCCCAGGGGCTGATGGCATTTCTGCTCCCTCAGGTTCATGTCCCCACACAAACAGCATGGGGGTGCTCCCCCTGCTGTGTGCAATGCAAACAGGGGCTGCTGAGCCAGTGCTGCTGTGTCTGTGCCTGCAAGGATGGGGCACCTGTGTGAGCTGGGGGAGAGGCCAGGGCTGCAGAGGGGGGATGTTGTTGGCAGCTCCATGAGGATGCTCTGGGACGCTGCCCTGGGCTGTGCAGCGCACACTGGGGATGGATCAGCCCCTGCTCTGCTGCTCCTTCCCATCTCCCCCAGGGCCCTTGCAGAGCCCCAGCCATGCTGTCTGCCTCCAGCCTGCCCACGGCCAGCCTGGGGCTGCTCACAGAGGTTTTCTGTGCTGAGCATTGGCCTGGGTGTGTTCTTGAGAGAGCTTGGGCAAGGAGCCTGGAGCCCCCAGGCTCTCTCAAGCAGTGCCCATGGCCTGTCCCTGCTGCAGCCCTGGCACTGCAACCCCCAGGACTTTGCCCGGCCCCGAGAGCACTCAGGCCCTACAGGAACACCAGGGCCACCAGGGTAGCGGGGCAGGGCCACGGCAGCAGCACTGGCAACACCAAGGGCTGCTGCTGCTGCTCACAGCTTCTGGGCCAGCCCTGCTCTGCTCTCAGCTCTGCACACAGACATTGCTGCTGTGGCTCCAGAGAAGGCAACAAAAGGGCGTCTCTGCAGAAAACTTTGCTGGGAGATCCTTGAGTTCCTTTAAAGCCACAAAGAACACAGCCCCTCATTGACAGTCTGTGGCCAAAGGGAAGGTGAAGAGTAACAAAATGAGGAATGGCACAAACAATGATATTTCTTTGAGGACAATATGATAAAACTAATAAAAAGGTAAAAAAATCCACTATCAAACCATCAATAAGATGACTTTTATTATGAGTGATTTGTAGAAATTGGCCAGCAGTTTAATGTTCCTGAAAGCATCCAGCCATAAATCTCCACACTGCAGCCTTGAGCTCCTGGTTCCTCAGGCTGTAGATGAGGGGGTTCAGGGCCGGAGGTACCACCGAGTACAGAACTGACAGGGCCAGATCCAGGGATGGGGAGGAGATGGAGGAGGGCTTCAGGTGAGCAAACACTGAAGTGCTGAGGAACAGAGAGACCACAGCCAGGTGAGGGAGGCAGGTGGAAAAGGCTTTGTGCCGTCCCTGCTCAGACGGGATCCTCAGCACAACCCTAAATATCTGCACATAGGAGAAAACAATAAACACAAAGCAGCCAAATACCAAACAGGCACTTACAGCAATGAGCCCAAGTTCCCTGAGATAGGATTTGGAGCAGGATAGCTTGAGGATCTGAGGGATTTCACAGAAGAAATGGCCCAGGGCATTGCCATGGCACAGGGGCAGGGAAAATGTATTGGCCGTGTGCAGTAGTGAATAGAAAATGCCACTGGCCCAGGCAGCTGCTGCCATGTGGGCACAAGCCGTGCTGCCCAGGAGGGTCCTGTAGTGCAGGGGTTTGCAGATGGACACGTAGCGGTTGTAGCACATGATGGTCAACAGGTAAAGCTCTGTTACACCACAGAAAACAAAAGAGAAGACCTGTGTAGCACATCCTGTGTAGGAGATGTCCCTGGTGTCCCAGAGGGAATTGTGCATGGCTTTGGGGACAGTTGTGCAGATGAAGCCCAGGTCGCTGAGGGCCAGGTTGAGCAGGAAGAAGAACATGGGCGTGTGCAGGTGGTGGCCCCAGGCTACAGCGCTGATGATGAGGCCGTTGCCCAGGAGGGCAGCCAGGAAGATGCCCAGCAAGAGGCAGAAGTGCAGGATCTGCAGCTGCCGTGTGTCTGCCAATGCCAGGAGGAGGAAGTGCCTGATGGAGCTGCTGTTGGACATTTGCTGAGGCTGTACTTGGGAACCTGTTCGTGAGAAAAGTCCGTCACAGGTTAGGAGGAACTTCTTCCAGCAAAATCAAAGCCTTTTCCTACAGACCCTTCTCCTGTAACCCTCTGACACCCTTTTGAGTTTCTAGCAGATTTTCCTTCACCTCCAAGTTGGGAGCCTTGTCTGTTGGTGTCTGAGTGGGACTTCAAGTTCAGGGCAACTACATACAGTGTTTTTATAATTCAACATTGCTATGCAGATGTGGGAGGAGGACAGGGACCTGTCCTCATGTTCCACTTTGAAACCCTGTTAACACAGAAGGCCCTGTTAACATCTGCACCCCCAGCAATGGGAAAGTCTGTTTAAATATTCTAGAGTTTTTACACTCTTCTTCCCTTTCTCCTGATGATTATTTTTGGATGTCAGAAACTCTCAGCATTTCTGCTGCCATCAGGGAGAACAGAGTGAGTTGTCTGAAGCAAGGTGGTGAGTAGAGAGTGAGGGGATGTGGTCTGTCTCCCAGTCATGTCCCAGTTTTCTGTGGACTTTCAGCATTCTCAGACACAGGATGATAACGCTCTCATGTTTCCTTTAAAAACCATCCTGACTCTTCTGAGAGCAGATGGATCCCCCACAGTCCACCAAATGTCCATCCCCTTCTCATAGTCTCAGCCCCACATTTGCACCCAAAGGCACACAGGGCTCATTTCACCAACCCAATGGCATTTTCTCAACCTAGAACTTCTGTACCTAGAACTTCTGTGCCTCACCCTGGGGCTTTCAGAAAACGGAGAGAGGCTCTAAGACAGGTGTGCACCCTGGATTGAAGCTCCCAGCTTGGACTGAAACCTCAGGGAGACTTCCAAGTGTCCTCATGATGGCATTGGATGAAGGGAGATGCCGCTCCTTCCCTGGCTGCACTGACAGTATTGCCCAGAGCCTGGCACTGGGGACAGCGTCACCCTGAGCCAGCTGTGCCCCCTGCCAAAGCCTCCACTGCCAGGCAGCTTCTCCAAGCCCGCTGCAGAGGGAACTGGGCCTGGGGCTGCAGAGGTGCCCCATGGCTCTGCTGCAGCTCTGCCTGCACAGGAGGGGCTGCACGCCTCAGAGCCCCAGCCCTGAGGGCAGAGGCTTGGCTGGGGCACAGGAGGGAGGCGGCTTGTTCAGAGGGAGGGGCTGCACTGGAGGGGATCCTGTGGGCATCTCTCAACCCTCCCTGCCACAACATTGCTGGGTTTTGTTTTCTCTCATTGCCCAATCTTCTCTCTGCTTCCTGGAGATTTTCCTAATGCAGGTGTTTCCCTGTGCCTGATCTCTCCCTGCCAGCACTCACAGATCCCAAATCTCTGTGCACTCTCCTTGGCCTGACAGAACCCTGCCTGTTTGCAGGGCACTGGCTGGGGGCAGGTTCTGTTTGCAGCTTGGAGAAAGGACAGCTCAGCCTGAGCCTGATGGGTCCAGCAAAGGTGATGCTGGTGCTGTCCATGGGCAGAGTGGCTGAAAGCACATTAGGGATCTCCTCTGAACATACTGATCACTAAAATAACAGTTTGGATCTCTCAGGCTCTTGTCAAAATTAATAATTAAATTTCAGGAAAAGCATTTAATATTTATCCCTCCTCCCTGCCGTTCCCAAAAATAGGAAACTAAATACCTCAACTTAGGAAATTTCCTCAATTTTTACAAATTCCTTGTCTTGGAAATATTCAATGACTGATCAGAACCCCTCAGTATGTAAGAGCTTCAAGATCATTTCACCTCCCCTGCACCAGAAATACTCAGAGTTGTACTCACAGAGTCTATAGACATTGAGATGTTCCAGGTGTAGGAGATCACTCCAGGAGCTGCAGCTGCATTGTCCTGCAGCCAGAGGTTCCTGTGCCAAGGGCTGGCAGTGATTCTGCCCCAGGCACTTCTCAGCACCTTCCCAGCCCTGACCGATTGAAGCTCTCTGTGCCTCTGTGCTGTGCCTGGGGTGGCTGCACGCTGTGCCCCAGCCCTGCTGGGCTGGCAGAAGAGCTGCTCATCAAGAGAAATGTGCTTTTGAACCTCTTCTTGGTTACCAGGAGCTGCCTGTGTGCCAGGAGCCCAGCCCAGCTCAGCAGCACAGACACAGCACAAGGACTTTAATGAGCCTCTGGGGCTTTGTGCTCAGGCCCTGAACATCAGTCCCTGAGAGGCAGCTGAAGAAACCTCTCCGGGACTCCAAGTCAGAATCCAACTCCAAAGTTTCTTGGACTTTTAATGGGTCCATCTAAGGGATGCGACTGAGGAAGTGTCCCCAGGCCCCAGGCAGAGCAGAGAACTGCAGGCAGTGATGACAGGTGGGGACAAAGAGAAGCCAAGCCTTGGTGCCCTGGGGCACAGCAGGGTCTGTGCCACCAAGGGCTGTTAGGAGACACCTTGTCCTGAGGCACTGGTGCCTCCTGGCACAGCCCCAGCCAGGCTGGGCACTGTCAGCCCCTTGACCTGCCCTCAGCTTCCCCCCCCCCTAGCCCACATCCCAGTGGCCTCAAGGATCTTCTGGAAGGAGTCCCTGGGGAGCCTTGCTCAGGAATGGCCCGGGGGCTCCTTAATGCTCCCTGCAGGGACTGCAGATTTTAAAAAGGACTTTGGCTTTTGCTTTTGCTTTAGAATCTCTGAGAGGTTTCTGCAATCATGGCCTCCAATTATCTACTGTATTCAGTCCCTGGAGAGCCTTTATCAGTAACAACATTCATTGGAACTAAGTAATGCTTCCAGGTACTTCAGTTATTTTAAGCTACTTGGTGTTTCCCTTTTGATACGCACTCTGTGAGAGGTTTGTGTAATCATGGCCCCAGTTATCTGCTTTAATGAGTCCCTTGAGAGCTTTGTACAGACTCTCAGGTAGGCTCATTAATGCCTTGAGATACTCAACGTTTTTAAGGTACTTTATTGATTTAAGAGTACTTTTACATACTTTTGAGGATTTTCCTTCCCACACTGAGTCTCTGAGAGGTTTTTTTGCCATCCTGGCCTCCAATTCTCTCGTCCAAGGAGTCCATGAGGAGCCTGTGTTGGGTATATTTCCCCTTTCTGTTTTACAAAAAATATGGAAGTGAAAGAATTTTGTAAGACTTTCTAAAAGCATCCAAACAAACATGGGACAATTAACAATACAACAACAACAACAAAGATAATTAATAGTCCTGTTTTAGCTTGACATCATCCAACCCTTTAGTCCCTTGGATTGGAAGAGTTTGTTGAACCAGTCTTTGTTTTCCACTTGAAGCTTCTTGAACCCTTTCTTCAGTACCTGAATGCTCTTTTGGATTGACTCACTGTGGCTGCAGAGGTTCATGCAACGCATGCCCTCAGAGTCTACACTGCCATGCCCATGTGCCCAGAATAAAAACGCTATCGCTGTTCTGCAAGGTGGCATGTCTGATGGTCTCTATGTCTGAGAGCAGGCCACTCAATGTGAGGGAGGTAGCATTGGTTTGCTTACTTAACAGGCACCCAAGATGGTCAAATTGTCCTAAAGGTTTAGCTGCAGCCACCCAAGGTAGTCCAAATTGGGGGTGCTACCATCCAATACCTGGATTAAAGCTTTCAAAGCCATCTCTTTGATATAATCCAATATTTCTCTGGGGATACCTGCTGCTTGATCATCTGGTAGTCTGTGTTGTCCTTCTCCAACCAGATGGTTGATTGTCAATTCCGCCCTTGCCTCATTATTAGCATAGTCTGATATTAATTGATTTAGTAAACAGTTCCATGCCCCTTCTCACAAGGTGTATTCTGTAGGTGACAACATAATAGTCATAATATATTTTAAATCATAGGGGGTGTCCTGGTTTAGGGCAAATTTGGTAGAGAATCTCCAAAGGAGGGCCCCTCCAGAAAGGAAACCCACACGGCCCCTCCCCCCAACTGGTTCAGGAAGAATTCCTCAGAAAGAAGTGGAAAGAACCTGTTTATTTAACAGGCACAGCACCCCCCCAGCACACAAAATGAACAATACCGGATGACACCACTCTGAAAAAGGTGACAAAATCAGAAAGTCTCTTTCGGGGGTGGTTGCTCTGTTAGTCCCTCCGGCGCTGGGGCAGCTGCTGCAGGACAAAGGGTGCAAACCCTCAGTGTTCCCAGGTCCCAGTCTGGAGACAGTTCGAGATGGTCGAAGAAAAAGGAGAGGAGAAACAGTCCAGGACAGAATTTGGACTGTTTAGCTAGAACTAGCTAATAAGCAGAAGCAAAAGCAAGCAGAAGCGAGAGCAGAGAGAGAGCGAGCAAAGCAGAAAGCCAAAAGCAAAAAACAGCCCTATGTACTTCCCTTCTCTGTATCCCTGATAAGAGAAACCCAAACAAAACTTTCACTCTTCAGAGCTGGTCTTAAAGGCACAGAACACATAAATGGGGATACAAGCATCATAACGTCACCCCAGGACATTCCACCCCTTATCCCCATATCATCAACATACTACCACACATCATGCATTATTCATACAAAATTTCCATCTGTTCCCCCAAAATTTACAAGCAATACCCATCATGCCCTCATCACATCCCCACACTGGACCACTGAATCCAGGCCCTATACTACAGAGCTGCAGGATTCCCCCCTTTCACTTTACTCACTTAAAGCTCCATCTATTACTTGCTCAGACCTTCAACACTTACACATTTCCTTCTATCTCATGTCTGTATGGTTTAATGTACAGACAATGGCAGCAACATCCAATGAACAGTGATATTGCATATCATTCTTACCCCACAATCAGATCTCCCTGAGGTACATATCGTGTCGTTCCATCTCTTTGCATTATCCACCATGTGCAACCTTGTCCCTGAGCAAAGACAACCCCACAAATGGGTTTGTCTGTACTCAAGGCAGAATTGATCCACACAGTCTTCCCTAACAAACCTCTGATATGTACCACTGGGACTTTGTCTCCTTCTACTACATTCAGGGACTCAGACTGGGCAGGACCTGCTCGGTTGGTGGAACCTCGGATGTCAACTAACCAGGTGGCCTTTGCTAAATGCTGCTCCCAATTTTTGAAAGATCCCCCACCCAAAGCTTTCAACTGGGTTTTTAGTAGTCCATTGTACCTCTCTACATTTCCTGCAGCTGGTAGATGGTAGGGGATATGGTACACCCACTCAATGCCATGTTCCCTAGCCCAGGTGTTGATTAGGCTGTTCTTGAAATGAGTCCCGCTGTCTGACTCAATCCTCTCAGGGGTACCATGTCTCCACATGACTTGCTTTTCCAGGCCCAGGATGGTGTTCCAGGCAGTAGCATGAGAGACAGGGTAGGTTTCCAACCATCCAGTGGTGGCTTCCACCATGGTCAGCATGTAGCGCTTGCCCTGGCGTGTCTGGGGCAGTGTGATGTAGTCAATCTGCCAGGCCTCCCCATACTTGTACTTGGACCACCGCCCACTGTACCAGAGGGGCTTCACTCCCTTGGCCTGCTTGATGGCAGCACACGTCTCACAGTCATGGATAACCTGAGAAATACTGTCCATGGTTAAATCCACCCCTCAGTCTTGTGCCCCCTTATAGGTGGCATCTCTGCCCTGATGGCCTGAGGAATCGTGGACCCATTGAGCTAGGAATAACTCTCCCTTATGTTCCCAATCTAGGTCTATTTTGGACACCCCTATGTTTGTGGTGGTTTGACCAGGAAGAAGTGGGAATTCTGGGATGCTGTGGTCAAACCAATGGGTGCTCGGATTTTTATATTGGCACCTGGTGTAGCCAGTGGGGTTTGGACACACCTCTGAGAACACACAGGGGTTAAAAACCAGAGTTTCAGCCCTGGGAGACTCTCTTGGGACTTCGAGGGAAAGAGGTCAGACCTCCCTCCCCCGTTCAGCTGCTGCTGCTGGGCGGGGGAGGGGCAGCCATGTGGTAGGCCTGGGCCTGGACAGAGATGGGGGGTGAGGAGGCCCTTGAGGATGGAAGGGTGGAAGAGTCGCAAGAGACATCGGGCAGCCATTCCCCCCCCCACCCCCCAGGAGAGCGAGAGGGAGAGCCGGCAACGACGGAATGTGATAGCAGCCAGCCAAGGAGGAGAAGGGGGTGAGCGTAGTGTGAGGGTGCCCGGCCAGAGCAGCAGTGAGTGTGGGAGTGCCGAAGCTCTGTGACAGACAGAGACTGAAATTTTTAACCCTTTTGCTTACATGACTGGGACCTTGCAAAAATGCTGATCCTCCTCAGAGCTGAATAAGAAGAAAGATAGGAAATGAGATAACCAAGAAGTAGGCCCGAGAGACGTGGAGAAAACTGGCTGAGTGGGGAGAGATGATTGGAGTGGCCTTTTGGCTGGACTTTTCTTGTTGGCCATAGACTGACCCAGTTTTATTCCTGTGACACAAAGACTGCATTTAGGGGGAGGCAGTGCCTCAGAACCAGGAGGGTTCATTGTGGGGACGCCTTGGCCCCAGGGGGTGGAAAAAATGGGGGGGGACAGATGTCCCAAAGCCAAGACTGTGCCTTTTTTGGAGTGAGACAAGGCATCCTTAAAAAACAACCCTAAAAGCAGCTCTGGTCCATGCACAGTGGTGAGAGCACTGGGCATGGAAGGAACATGTCACAAATGGCAAAAGGACTTTCCGGGTGGTGCTGAGTGACATGGAAGCACACGAGGTTTCAGTGTGTTTCCAGGGGAAGCCTAGGGTGCAAGAAGGACTCCTCTCCTCTTCATGGACTGAAGTTTGAGTATTCTAAAGGGTGGTGCCAGATTGGGCAGTTGGTGATTTGGGGGAATGTATCGGATTGGGAAATTTTGGTGGTGGGGAGGAGGAAAGTGTTTTTTGTAAGGTTTTCAATTTTTTCCCTTATAGTTTTTTTCCTTCTTTTCTTGTAGTTTAGGTAATAAAGTTTTCTTTATTTCTAAGCTGGAGCCTGCTTTGCTTATTCCTGGTCACATCTCACAGCAGACACAAGGGAGAGGGTATACTCATGGGGGCACTGGCTCTGTGCCAGGCCCAAACCATGACAAGCTTGGTCTACCTGCTCATTGTTTTGGTGCTCCTCATTGGCTCTACTCTTGGGTACATGGGCATCGACATGGCAGACTTTCACAGGTAGCCTCCGTACCCTGGTAGCGATGTCTTTCCACTCATCAGCAGCCCAGATTGATTTTCCTCTACATTGCCAGTTAGCCTGTTTCCAGCTCTCCAGCTATCCCCACAGAGCATTGGCTACCATCCATGAATCAGTGTAGAGGTAGAGCTTTGGCCACTTCTCCCTTTCTGCAATGTCTAGGGCCAGTTGAACAGCTTTGAGTTCAGCAAGTTGGCTTGACCCACCTTCTCCTTTGGTAGCTTGTGCAACCTGTCGTGTGGGGCTCCATATGGCTGCTTTCCACTTCCAGTTCATCCGTACGATGTGACAGGAACCATCAGTGAAAAGAGCGTAGCGTGTTTCCTCTGGTGGCAGTTGGTTATAGCGAGGACCTTCTTCAGCCCGTGTCACTGGTTCTTGTTCCTCTTCATCTGTGACACAAAAAATTCTCACCTTCAGGCCAATTTGTAATTACCTCCAAAATCCCAGGGCGATTCAGTTTACCTATATGGGCATGCTGAGTGATAAGAGCAATCCACTTGCTCCATGTAGCACTGGTGGCATGGTGAGTGGAAGGAACCTTGCCTTTGGTCATCCACCCCAGCACCAGTAGTCGGGGTGCCAGGAGGAGTTGTGCTTCAGTGCCTATTACCTCTGAGGCAGCCTGGACTCCTTCATAGGCAGCCAAGATTTCCTTCTCTGTTGGAATGTCGTTGGCTTCAGAGCCTCTGCAGCCTCGACTCCAAAATCCCAGTGGTCGACCCTGAGTCTCCCCAGGCACCTTCTGCCAAAGGCTCCAGGACAAGCGATGGTTCCCGGCTGCAGAGTAGAGCATGTTCTTTACTTCTGGTCCTGTCCTGACTGGGCCAAGGGCTACTACTACATGAGCAATCTTCTGCTTAATCTGGACAAAGGCTTGTTGATGCTCAGGGCCCCACTGGAAATTGTTCTTCTTGCGGGTGACCAGGTAAAGAGGGCTCCCGATCTGACTGTACTCAGGAATAGGCATCCTCCAAAAACCTATGGCACCCAGGAAAGCTTGTGTGTCTTTCTTATTGGTGGGTGGAGACATTGCTGTGATCTTGTTGATGACATCTGTAGGAATCTGACACCGTCCATCTTGCCACTTCACTCCCAGGAATTGAATCTCATGAGCTGGTCCCTTTACTTTGCTCTTTTTAATGGTGAAACCGGCTCCCAGGAGGATCTGGATGATTTCCTTCCCTGTCCCAAACACTTCCGCAGCTGTGTTCCCCCACACAATGATGTCATCACTATACTGCAGATGTTCTGGAGCCTCTCCCCTTTCTAGTGCAGTCTGGATCAGTCCATGGCAGATGGTGGGGCTGTGCTTCCACCCCTGGGACAGTCGGTTCCAGGTGTACTGCACTCCCCTCCATGTGAAAGCAAACTGAGGCCTGCCTTCTGCTGCCAGAGGAATGGAGAAAAATGCATTGGCAATGTCTATAGTGGCATACCACTTTGTTGCCTTGGACTCAAGCTCATACTGGAGCTCTAATATGTCTGGCACGACAGCACTCAGTGGTGGAGTCACTTCATTCAATGCACGGTAGTCCACAGTCAATCTCCATTCTCCTTCAGATTTTCGCACAGGCCAAATGGGGCTGTTGAAGCGTGAGTGGGTCTTGCTGACCACCCCTTGGCTCTCCAGCTCTTGGATCATCTTATGGATGGGGATCACAGCATCTCGAGTGGTTCTATACTGTCAGTGATGCACTATGGAAGTGGCAATTGGCACCTGTTGCTCTTCTCCCATCAGGCGTCCTACTGCAGATGGATTCTCAGACAACCCAGGCAAGATGTTCAATTGCTGGATGCCCTCTGTCTCTACAGCTGCTATTCCAAATGCCCATGGGAGTCCTTTTGGGTCTTTGAAGTACCCACTTCGAAGGTAGTCTATGCCCAAAATACATGGGGCCTCTGTAATAGGATGCTTCTTCCACTCATTTCCCGTTAGGCTCACATCAGCTTCCACCAAAGTGAAATCCTGGATCCCCCTGTCACACCAGCAATAGAAACAGACTCTGTCCCCACATGTCTTGATGGGATTAATGTGCATTGCGCACCAGTATCGACCAAAGCTTTGTACTCTTGTGGTTCCCATGTGCCAGGCCAACGAATCCACAAAGACCAGAAAACACGATTTTCCCTGGCCTCTACCTGGCTAGAGGCAGGGTCCCTCTAAGTCTGGTTATCCTTCTTTCCCTGGGCATATGTTTTGGATGTTCCTTCGAGGGGATCAGACATGTCATCATCATCATACCTGGCTGTTCGGCTACGGGCAACTGGAGCTGCTTTTCTTCTGGTGGCTTCCTTCAGTTCATGCACCCATCGTGCCAGAACAGCAGTAGGTTTCCTATCCCACCTTCTCATGTTTTCCCCACAATCACGCAGGTAGAACCACAGCTCAGCTCCTGGGGTGTACCGTCTCTCACCATCTGGGAGATGTCTGCCTTGGATACCAGAACCTCTGATCTGTACTGCTGAAATTTGGAGAAGGTCTTCTTTAATCTCCTCTCTAAGCTTCTTATGATTCTCCTCTATCTTATCTAAGTTCTGCCAACGTGTTTCTACCGCTGCAGTTCTGGCATGTGTCGGGCCATGTACAGCATCTGCATAGGCTTGGAGCTTCCTTGCCATGTCAAGCACAGTCTCATCCCTCTCATTCCTCTTCATGATGGCTAAGGCGGAAGCATATTCATGTGGCCCAAGTCGTACAAGTTTTCGCCACATCACAGACGTGCATGGTACTAAGTCTGGGTTCCTAGTTGTTACATCATCTGAGAGCACAATCTCTGCGACTGCCATTTCTCTCAGGCATTGGATCCCTTGCTCTATTGTTTTCCACTGGGTTTGCTGCATATAGAGATCGTCTGCGCACAGGTATCTTTCTGCTACACTTCTTAGGACCCGTTCCCAGAGGCTGTGAGAGTTAGCCCCCCTCATCATTTCTTGGTCTATGACAGGATCCTGTGACAGGGATCCCAAATGCCTGGCTTCAGTGCCATCCAGAATTGTAACCTCACCTGCAGCATCCCAGAGACGGACCAGCCAACTAATTATGGATTCATCAGGTTGTCGAGTGTAATTCTTCCAAAAGCCACAAAGGTCCTTCAGGGAAAAGGACTCAATATTTGCATCTGATCTTGCACCTGCTGCTTTGACTCCTGATTTTATGTCAGGAGGCATTGAGGTTCCTTCTCCTTCATCATCATCATCATCATCATCATCCACTGGTTGATTGGTCTTGTCCATGCATTTCGCAGTTCTAGTGCTGGTAGCAACAGCCACTGGTTTAGCTGCTGGCTTAGGCTCACTATCTGGTTTGGCTGCTGGCTTCGAGCCTGGGCTGTTGGCTGCAGCCTGAGTCACTGGGATAGCTGCTGATTTATCTCCCTGCCCCCCTGCCTCTGTCTGCTGCCCAACAGTATCTAGCAGCATGCGATAAGCATATGCCAGGGCCCAGCTCACTGCAATGACATTCCTCTCCTTAGGCTCATCCTGGTACTTCTCTTTCAGATATTTGCCCACCTCAGCTGGGTTCTGAATTTGTTCATGGGGAAAATCCCAGACTATAGGGTTAGAGAATTCCTTCAGGATTTGGCCCATATCCTCCCATTTCCCACACCACTTAGGATTTTCCACACCGGGGTCTAATCCTGAGTCAGGGGTCTCATCAGCCCATCTAGAAATCTCAGCCCTCATTCTAGAGAAGCAGCAGGCTGTATAGAGGAAGGTTACCAGATCAAATACCAGAAAGATGGTTTCTTTACCATTGAGGGGAAACTGTACATCCTTCACTAGTGATGCAACCAATTCATAGGAGAAGAAAGAAAACAGAGGCTGAAAAACCTCATCCCCTGCTCCTCCTCTAAAAAACTAGATGCATACCCATAGCCATGAACCATTCATACCTGGAGCAGACCCTAGCATGTTTATGAACTTCTTGCAAATCATTGCCACCAAGCCAAGCAGGATAGCTATTCTGGTCACTGCCCCTCTGATGTAAAAACTACGTATTAGGGGCAATACTAAAGCTATTTCTGGATAAGAAAATAAACCTAAGGACTATAGAGGTATTAAAATCTCAAAAAACCCTAGGGACCATAAATGCATGCAAACCTTCACCCCAATAGACATTATGAATTCAAAAAGCATGGCTATTAGCTGCTTTAAACGAACACAGAGTAATAGCAACCAAAATGCAGTCAAAACAGGGTTTTTTCCATTCTTTCAAGCCCCATGTTGGGTGCCAAGATTTTGTCCTGGTTTAGGGCAAATTTGGTAGAGAATCTCCAAAGAAGAGCCCCTCCAGAAAGCAAACCCACACGGCCCCTCCCCCCAACCGGTTCGGGAAGAATTCCTCAGAAAGAAGTGGAAAGAACCTGTTTATTTAACAGGCACAGCAACCCCCAGCACACAAAATGAACAATATTGGATGATACCACTCTGAAAAAGGTGAAAAAATCAGAAAGTCTCTTTCGGGGGTGGTTGCTCTGTTAGTCCCTCCGGCGCTGGGGCAGCTGCTGCAGCTAAACAGTGCAAACCCTCAGTGTTCCCAGGTCCCAGTCTGGAGACAGTTCGAGATGGTCGAAGAAAAAGGAGAGGAGAAACAGTCCAGGACAGAATTTGGACTGTTTAGCTAGAACTAGCTAATAGGCAGAAGCAAAAGCAAGCAGAAGCGTGAGCAGAGAGAGAGCGAGCAAAGCAGAAAGCAAAAAGCGAAACCAGCCCTATGTACTTCCCTTCTCTGTATCCCTGATAAGAGAAACCCAAACAAAACTTTCACTCTTCAGAGCTGGTCTTAAAGGCACAGAACACATAAATGGGGATACAAGCATCATAATGTCACCCCAGTACAACATCAGAGGAAAAACAGTTCACATCAGAGGAAAGACATCACAAAACTTGATCCAAGTGGCTGAGGTATGGATATGGGAAAGGGAGCCTGTGAAAGGACCTCCTGTGGTCCTGAAAATGCCCATAGTGCACCCCACCTGGGACTACAACAGCACTGGGGGAAAGAAAGACATGGAGGAATACAGAACACTGATTACAAGTGGTATCAAAGAGGCAACTCCATGTAATCAAAATGCCCGTAAGGCTTTTGATGAGCAGAAACAGAGGGAAGAAACCCCAACAGAGTGGTTAGGAAGGTTGAGGAAAAATATGAGGCAATATTCAGGAGTTGACCCTGACACGGTGGCCAGACAGATTTTACTAAAGGTAAATTTTGTCACTCATGCCTGGCCAGATATACGGAGAAAGTTAGAAAGCTGGATGGTTGGCGAGAAAGGAGATTAGAGGATCTTTTAAGAGAAGCACAGAAGGAGTATGTAAAGAGGGATGAAGAGAAAGCCAAAGCAAAAGCCAAGGTAATGGGAACTGCCATTAGGGAAGGAAACCAGCACATAAAGTACTACCCAGGTAAGGGAGGGGGATTCCAAGTGCAGGAAGATAGATGGAGGGGGGATGCAGCTCCTTGGGACTGGGCACAAAAAGGAGAGTTTGGTAAATGGGGGAACCTAGGACGAGTTTGATTTTACTGTACAGTGGGCATATCAGAAAGAATTGCCCCCAGATGGAAAAGGAGCTGAGGGTCTATGAGACTGAGCAAAAAGGAGAAGTTGGAGTCCAGGGGTGTCAGGGGCTCTACCTCCTGGGGACAGAATACCATCAGGAGCCCTTGATAACTTTAAAAATAGATCCCCATGAGGAAGTATTTGGATTGTTAGTAGGCACAGGGGCTGAAAGAACTTGTGTTTGTAGAATCCCAAAGGGGTGCAAAAAGGATCAAGATACTGTGCAAGTAGTAGGTGCTAAAGGAAGGTTCAAAGCCTCAGTTATAATGCAAATAAAGTTTGAAGGAACAAATAAAATAGGAATTGGGCATGTTCTATTAGTTCAAGAAGCAGGATGCAATATATTAGGGTGAGATTTACAAGGGCAGTTAAGTATTTTAATACACCCAGAGGAAGGAAAAATGGTGGTTAAACTTCTCGAATAAGGGAAGAGGACGAGGGCAAAATTCATGAGATGGTGTGGGCAAAACCAAAAAATTGAGGCAAAATGAACATGAAACCTACAGTAATAAAATTAATTGATGACAGCTATCCAGTCTGTGTATGACAATACCCACTCTCGCTGGAAGGGAGATGAAGACTGCAGCCACTGATCCAGGACCTACTTGAGGATGAGACCTTAGAACCAGGATGATACCTTAGAACCATGTATGTCCCCCCATAATACACCCATATTACCAGTAAAGACGTCAGATGGGACTTACAGGCTTGTCCAATATTTGAGAGAAATGAACAAAAAAACCAGTGAATTGGTACCCAGTAGTGCCTAACCCCTATACACTACTGACTAATATCCCCCCAGCACACCAGTGGTTTAGTGTCATAGACCTAAAAGATGCTTTTTGGGCAGATCTGCTGGCAGAGAAAAGCAGGGATAGGTTTGCTTTTGAATCGGAGGACCCCGATTCTGGGAGGAAGCAATCGCTTTGGTGGACTAGGTTACCCCAAGGGTTTTCCAAATCTCCAAACCTCTTCGGTCAAACCCTAGGAGAAGTAACACAATTCTTCTCCATCAAACCTGAGATAAAGCTCATCCAATATGCAAATTATTTCCTTTTCACAGGACAGGACGAAAAAGAAGTTTGGGAATCCATCATAGTGTTGTTAAATTTTCTGAGGGACCAAGGATTTTGGGTATCAACAGGGAAACTCAAATTTGTAGAGAGGGAAGTAAAATAAATATCGCAAAATCAGTAAGGAGTATCCGGAGCCAAAAGGCTGAGAAATGGCTCACTGATTCCCGAAGGCTACAGTATGAAGCCATCTTAATAGATAAGGGTTTAGAGCTAATCATGAGTAACCGACTCAACCCTGCCCAGTTTTTGGATGGAGAAACAGATGAGAAACTAATACATAATTGCCTAGAGGTTATAACCTATCAACGTAGAGTAATAGAGGATGTAACAGATCAACCACTCCAAGGTGGAAAACAATTGTACATTGATGGATCATCACGGGTAATAAAGGGGCACAGAGTATTGGGATACGCTATAGTGCACGAAGGGTTGGTAGCCATAGAAAAGAGAAAGTTATACCTTCCAACTGGTCAGCCCAAGGTGTGAGCTGTGTGCCCTAAAACGAGCTCTGGAAACATTAGCATGGAAAAGGGGAACAATAGATACAGGACTCAAAATACACTTTTGGAATAGTGCATACCTTTGGAAAAATTTGGGAAGAGAGGGGGCTATTAAATCCAAAAGGAAAGGGACTGATTCACGAAACTTTTGTCTTAGAGGAGTTAGAAACCTTACAATTGCCAGAAGAAGTAGCAGTGGTGTATGTTAAAGGGCATCAAAAAGAGGAAACTCAGGAGGCATGAGGGAACAATTTAGCTGATTTTGAAGCTAAAAATGCAACTGAATCAGAGACAGATAAACTAATAATGGTGTTAACACCCATGAGACAAATGCAAAAAGTCCCCATATTCAGTGGGACAGGAAAGGAAGAACTCCTTAAAATAGGAGTCAAGAAAGATAACAAAGGGAAGTAGAGATGAGCAGATGGAAGGCAAATATTGAATAAAGCCCTTGCCAGGAAAATGTTAGAAGGCATACGTGGAACAACACATTGGGGTACACAAGTGCTAAGAGATCAGTTTCTAAGGGATTTGGGCTGCATAGGAATTTTCAGAATAGCTAAGCAAGTAAGTGAATGGTGTATGATATGTCAAAAAGTGAGTAAGAAAATCGTGAGGAAAAGACCCAGAGGAGGGTGAGAACTATCCTTAAGGCCCTTTCAAAACATCCAAGTAGACTTTACCGAGCTTCCCGAGGTACAGTGGTGGAAATTTTTGCCAGTGATAGTAGATCACGTGACTCTTTGGGTAGAGGTGGTACCCACTGTGAAAGCCAGTGACAGTGTTGTGAGTAAAACACTTCTAGAATCAATCATTCCCCAATTTGGGATGGTAAATAGGATTGATTCAGACCAGGATACTCATTTCACATCGAAGATATTGCAGAAAGTTGTTCAGGCCCTGGGAATAAAATGGGAATTACACACTCCATGGCATCCACAGAGTTCTGGTTGGTAGAGAGAATGAATCAAATTCTTAAAAGAGCTCCAGTTAAGCTAACGATTGAAACCCAAATGTCATGGATAAAATGTTTCACTTTGGCCTTATTAAGAATTAGAACCCAATCCCAGTCAGATCTGGGGGTGTCACCTTATGAAATGATGTTTGGGTTACCCTTCCTGACCTCACCCCAGAAGGTTGCCACCTATGAGGAAGGGGAAGCCAATGCCAAGAAATGTCTATAGCACAAACCTTAGAAGGGCTAAGGCATAAAGGGGCAATTCCTCAAACTACCACCCTGGATTTCAGAATCCATAATATTAATCCTGGGGATTGGGTGATGATCAAGTAATGGAGAGATCAGCCTCTAACTCCTCAGTGGGAAGGTCCCTTTCAGGTACTGCTCACCACCGAATTGGCCGTGTGAACTGCAGAGCGGGGATGGACTCATGCCAACAGAATCAAAGGCCCAGTAGGAGAACCCAAAGAGTGGACTGTAATGTCCAGGCTGGGTGAAACAAGATTGACTTTCAAGCAGAGACTGATAGACAACCAGAAAAAAACACCAAGATGCCCAAAAAGTAGAGTCAAGCTTCCACCAACCAGCTCAAGAACTGTCTTCCTGTTTTAGTGGGTAAGAATTACCAGCATCTGTTGAGGAGAAGTACACAAGGGACTGTAAAAGGTAATGGGGTAGGATCCTTAAGAAGTAAGACAAGGAATAGAAGGCAAGATCGGGTTGGCTCCTTTGTTCACTACCAAGAAGGCTCCATAGCCCTGCTGTGGGTAGCAACCCCGTAGGCATGGTAAGGTAGGGACAAAAGCCATACCAGACCTCTATCATTGCTCAGTTGCCTTTTAATTCAACAGGGACTGGAGGGCAGGACCGAGTTGGCCTCTGTACTCACCCCTAAGGTACACTGACTATGGGTAGCAGCCACATAGGCACGGCAGATGGGAGTCAAAGCCATACTGGACCTCTGGGATGCCCTTTTGTCCATTCCAAATAAGTGTGCCTAAGAAAAAACTGAGATTTTTTCTCCTGTCCCACTGTCTTTGCCCACATCAACAGATGCTGGTATGACTCATTCAAGAGAGATAAATTTTTTACCTAATTGTTCAAGCAAAATGACTTACACAAAAAGAAAAGGGGAGCTTGTTATAGATTAGTAATGTTATGGTTGACTATCACAATTAAGGGGTGAATATTAAATACATGTTAAGAAAAATTTTGTAGATGTATAGTTATCCTTCCCCTTCCCTTGCATTGTTATCACAGGATGGCCTCAGTAGTCGGGGCATTTAGGAGGGTTGGCTTGTTACTATGGCAGTGCCTGACCTCCAATCAAGGTGTAAGACAGTGATCTCCACCAGTGGACAGTGAAGGAGTCGATTGACAAGACCTTGGGAGGGGCTAGAGGTACAAAAGACAGAGCATCCATTTTGTAGATGAGCACATAGCGACTGAATCCTTTGTCCTGGTGCTGTATTCTTTTCTTTATTCAGTCTTCTGTTGTATTTTGATATGGCCTTAATAAACCATTTAAGATATTTGAAAGTAATAATTGTTTCTCACATGGGGTTGAGGAATGTAGGGCAAGGTTGTCCACACTGGGTCAGCTCCAAGGTACAACTTCACTGACCTGGCCAGACCAACTTAGGAGAGACCCTGGATCAATATCAATCACAGAATGCTGCAATCACATCTTGTAAAATAAGAACAGCAATAAAAGATACCCTTTAAGATAGGAATACATATTTCTTAGAAGCTGTTTAAAATAATTTTCCATAACTATCAAAGGAATACTTCCTAAAGAACTGCTCCAGACCAGAGAGAAATCAAGGCAGAGCCATGGTTTGTCAGGACAGGCTTGATCCTAATGAGCCCCGTGGTGCATTTGGAGCTGAGCCCTTGAACATCAGGGCCTGAGATTGCACAAACCTTTCCAGGAGTCAAAGTCAGAGAAAAACCCCAAAGTGTCTCAAAGCATGAATGGGTCTCATTGAGGTCCATCCCCAACACAGGCCCCTCATGGACTCCTTGGAGGAGAGAATTGGAGCCCAGGATGGCAAAAAAATCTCTGAGAAATTCAGTGTAGAAAGGCAAAATCGATATACTACCTTAAAAACCTTGAGTATCTCAAAGCATTAATGAGCCCCACTGAGTGTCAGTACAAAGCCCTCAAGGGACTGGTTAAACAGATAATTGGGGCCATGATTGCACAAATCTCTCACAGAGTCTGTATCAAAAGGGAAACACCACGTACCATAAAAAACCTGAAGTACATTGAAGTAATAATGAGCCCCTCTGAGTGCTGTTACTGACAAAGGCTCTCCAGGGACTAATTACAGCTGATAATTAGAGGCCATGATTGCACAAACCTCTCAGAGACTCCAAGGCAAAAGCAAAACCCAAAGTCCTTTGTAAAATCTGCAGTCCCTGCACGGAGCATTAAGGAGCCCCCAGAGCCATTCCTGAGCAAGGCTCCCCAGGGACTCCTTCCAGCAGATCCTTGAGGCCACTGGGAGGTGGGCTAGGGGGGGGAAGCTGAGGGCAGTGTGGGAAGGAAAATCCTCAAAAGTATGTAAAAGTACTCTTAAATCAATAAAGTACCTTAAAAACGTTGAGTATCTCAAGGCATTAATGAGCCTACCTGAGAGTCTGTACAAAGCTCTCAAGGGACTCATTAAAGCAGATAACTGGGGCCATGATTACACAAACCTCTCACAGAGTGCGTATCAAAAGGGAAACACCAAGTAGCTTAAAATAACTGAAGTACCTGGAAGCATTACTTAGTTCCAATGAATGTTGTTACTGATAAAGGCTCTCCAGGGACTGAATACAGTAGATAATTGGAGGCCATGATTGCAGAAACCTCTCAGAGATTCTAAAGCAAAAGCAAAAGCCAAAGTCCTTTTTAAAATCTGCAGTCCCTGCAGGGAGCATTAAGGAGCCCCCGGGCCATTCCTGAGCAAGGCTCCCCAGGGACTCCTTCCAGAAGATCCTTGAGGCCACTGGGATGTGGGCTAGGGGGGGGGGAAGCTGAGGGCAGGTCAAGGGGCTGACAGTGCCCAGCCTGGCTGGGGCTGTGCCAGGAGGCACCAGTGCCTCAGGACAAGGTGTCTCCTAACAGCCCTTGGTGGCACAGACCCTGCTGTGCCCCAGGGCACCAAGGCTTGGCTTCTCTTTGTCCCCACCTGTCATCACTGCCTGCAGTTCTCTGCTCTGCCTGGGGCCTGGGGACACTTCCTCAGTCGCATCCCTTAGATGGACCCATTAAAAGTCCAAGAAACTTTGGAGTTGGATTCTGACTTGGAGTTCCGGAGAGGTTTCTTCAGCTGCCTCTCAGGGACTGATGTTCAGGGCCTGAGCACAAATCCCCACAGGCTCATTAAAGTCCCTGTGCTGTGTCTGTGCTGCTGAGTCAGGCTGGGCTCCTGGCCCAGAGGCAGCTCCTGGTAACCAAGAAGAGCTTCAAAAGCACATTTCTCTTGATGAGCAGCTCTTCTGCCAGCCCAGCAGGGCTGGGGCACAGCGTGCAGCCACCCTGGGCACAGCACAGAGGCACAGAGAGCTTCAATCAGTCAGGGCTGGGAAGGTGCTGAGAAGTGCCTGGGGCAGAATCACTGCCAGCCCTTGGCACAGGAACCTCTGGCTGAAGGACAATGCAGCTGCAGCTCCTGGAGCCATCTCCTAGAGCTGGAACATCCCAACGCCTACAGACGCTGTGAGTACAACTCTGAGTATTTCTGGTGCAGGGGAGGTGAAATGCTCATGAAACTCTGGCATGCTGAGGGGTTTACATAAGTCATAGAATATTTCCGAAATACTGAATTTTACAAAAATCAGGACATTTACAATAACTAAGTGGTTATCCTATTTCCTGCTATTGGAGAATGGCAGCCAACAGGAGATAAATATTAAAGGTTACTTATGAATTCTTCTTATTATTTTTGACAAGTGCCAGAAACATCTGAAGTGCTACTTTTACTGATCAATAGGTTCCCAGGAGATCCCTTATGAACTTTCAGCCATTCTGAAAGTGGCTATGGACAGCACCAGCATCACCTTTGCTGGAGCCATCAGGCTCAGTCTGAGCTGTCCTTTCTCCAAGCTGCAAACAGAACCTGCCCCCAGCCACTGCTCTGCAAACAGAGAGAATGCTGTAGGGCCAAGGAGAGTGCACAGAGATTTGGGGTCTGTGAGTGGTGGCACAGAGAGATCAGGCACAGGGAAACACTTGCATAAGAAAAATCTCCAGGAAGCAGAGAAAAGATCAGGCAATCAGGCAAAACAAACCTCAGCAATGCTGTGGCAGGGAGAGTTTAGAGATGCCCACAGAATCCCCTCCAGTGCAGCCCCTCCCTCTGAACAAACCCCCCTCCCTCCCGTGCCCCCAGCCAAGCCTCTGCCCTCAGGGCCAGGGCTCCAAGGCGTGCAGCCCCTCCTGTGCAGGCAGAGCTGCAGCAGAGCCGTGGGGCAGCTCTGCAGCCCCAGGACCAGTTCCCTCTGCAGAGCACAGGGCTGGGAGCAGCTGCCCAGCCCTGGGGGCTCTGGCTGGGGGCACAGCTGGCTCAGGGTGATGCGGCCCCCAGTGCTCGGTTCTTGACAATGCTGTCAGGGCAGCCAGGGAAGGAGCTGCATCTCCCTTCATCCAATGCCATCATGAGGACACTTGGAAGTCTCCCTGAGGTTTCAGTCCAAGTTGGGAGCTTCAATCCAGGGTGAAAAGCTGTCCAAGAACATCTCTGAGTTCTAAGATTGATGGGGAAAGGCATAGGTGTTCTGACACTGAAAATGCTGCTGGGTTGGTGAAATGAGCAATGTGAGTCCTTGGCTACCAATGTGAGGCTGACCTGTGGTGGATCCATTTGCTCTCAGCAGTACCTGGGTTTTTTTAGGAGAAGCATGTGAAGCTGATCATCCCCTCCAAGAGGGTGGAGGCCAGTGAAATTTAAGGCCCAGTGAAATTCAGAACAGGTTAGAATGACAGACCATCACCCCTCACTCTCCACTCATCATTTGCCTCACAGAACTTCCTCTCTTCTCCCTGGGGGCAGCAGAAATGCTGAGGGTGAACAGCAGAAAAGATACAGGGGACCTTACAAAAAAACCCAACAGAACTCTTAAACACAAAGGAGTGTCTATGTGTTACAGGGGGGGTATATGAGAACGGGCTTTAATTTTCATTGCAGGTATCTCCTCTAACTCTTCACTATCATGTCTCCATGAACAGGTGCACATGTGCAGCCCCAGCAAATGTCCAACAGCAGCTCCATCAGGCACTTCCTCTTGTTGGCATTGGCAGACACGCGGCAGCTGCAGCTCTTGCACTTCTGCCTCTTGCTGGGCATCTCCCTGGCTGCCCTCCTGGGCAACGGCCTCATCATCAGCGCCGTAGCCTGCGGCCACCACCTGCACACACCCATGTTCTTCTTCCTGCTCAACCTGGCCCTCAGCGACCTGGGCTCCATCTGCACCACTGTCCCCAAAGCCATGCACAATTCCCTCTGGGACACCAGGGACATCTCCTACACTGGATGTGCTGCTCAGCTCTTTTTCTTTCTCTTCTTTATTGCAGCAGAGTTTTCCCTCCTGACCATGATGTGCTACGACCGCTACGTGTCCATCTGCAAACCCCTGCACTACGGGACCCTCCTGGGCAGCAGAGCTTGTGCCCACATGGCAGCAGCTGCCTGGGCCAGTGCCTTTCTCTATTCACTGCTGCACACAGCCAACACATTTTCCCTTTCCCTGTGCCTTGGCAATGCCCTGGGCCAGTTCTTCTGTGAAATCCCCCAGATCCTCAAGCTCTCCTGCTCACACTCCAACTTCCTCATAGAGATTGGGCTCACTGTTGTCAGTCCCTGTTTAGGTTTTGGTTGTTTTGTATTCATTGTTTTCTCCTATGTGCAGATCTTCAGGGCTGTGCTGAGGATCCCCTCTGAGCAGGGATGTCACAAAGCCTTTTCCACCTGCCTCCCTCACCTGGCTGTGGTCTCTCTGTCTGTCAGTATTGGCATATTTACCTACCTGAAACCCCCTTTCATCTCCTCCCCATCACTGGATCTGGCACTGTCAATTCTGTACTCGGTGGTGCCTCCAGCCCTGAACCCCCTCATCTACAGCCTGAGAAACCAGGAGCTCAAGGCTGCAGTGTGGAGACTGATGACTGGATGCTTTCAGAAACATTAAACTGCTGGCCACATTCTGCAAATGATTTTTAATAAAACTCATCCTTGATACTTCTTGTTGGTTTGGTTGTGGTGTATTTTATCCCTTGAATTTTTTTTTCATATTATCTACAAAGAGATGTCATTGTTTTTGCAATTTCTCATTTTGTTTCTCTCCACCTCCCCTGTGGCCACAGACTGTGTCAACGAGAGGCTGTGCTCTCAGTGACTTTAAGAAACTGAAGGATGTACCAGCAGAGTTTTCTGCAGAGATGCCCTTTTATTTACTTTTCTGCAGCTGCAGCAGCAATGTCTGTGTGCAGAGCTGGGGGCAGATCAGGGCTGGCCCAGCAGCTGTGCCCAGCAGCAGCAGCAGCACTTGGTGTTGCCAGTGCTGCTGCCATGGCCCTGCCCCGCTGCCCTGGTGGCCCTGGTGTTGCTGTAGGGCCTGAGTGCTCTCGGGGCCAGGCAAAGTCCTGGGGGTGGCAGTGCTGGGGCTGCAGCAGGGACAGCCCATGGGCACTGCTGGGGCAGCGCTGACGCCTCAGCCCAGGCCCTGGGGGCTCCAGGCTCCTTGCCCAGGCTCTCTCAAGAATACAGCCAGGCCAATGCTCAGCACAGAAAAGCCCCGTGAGCAGCCCCAGGCTGGCCATGGGCAGGCTGGGGGCAAACAGCGTCACTGGGACTCTGCAAGGGCCCTGGGGGAGATGGGAAGGAGCAGCAGAGCAGGGGCTGATCCATCCCCAGTGTGCTGAACAGCCCAGGGCAGCGTCCCAGAGCGTCCTCATGGAGCTGCCAACAACATCCCCCCTCTGCAGCCCTGGCCTCTCCCCCAGCTCACAAAGGTGCCCCATCCTTGCAGGCACAGACACGGCAGCACTGGCTCAGCAGCCCCTGTTTGCATTGCACAGAGCAGGGGGAGCACCCCCATGCTGTTGCTGTGGGGGCATGAACCTGAGGGAACACAAATGCCATCATCCCCTGAGGCCAGCAAGGGCTGGGGGACACCAGGGAGACCACTCAGCTTGGTCCTGACCTCTGCAGTCAGCCAGAAAGTTTGTTCCCATCAGCTGGGAGTTTCCTGTGCCACTGCAGACACTCTTTCTCAGAGCCAGGGCTGCCTGGCAGCCACTCCAAAACTGCCCTGAGCATTTCGTTGGCTTCACCTTTGCTTTCTTTACACCTCCTGCTAGAAATTTCTTCTAATTTCTCTCTCCAGGGGGCCTAGAACCTGACACAGCCCATGAGATGCTACCCAACCAGTGCCCCCAAGTGCAGTGGAAGAATCCCTGCCCTGGTCCTGCTGGCCACACCATTCCTGATCCAGGCCAGGAGCCATTGGCCTTTTTGCCCACCTGGGCACTCTGCTGGCTCATGTCCAGCCTGCTGTCCATCAGTCCCTGCAGATCCCTTTCTGCCTGGCTGCTCTCCAGCCACGCTGTCCCCAGCCTGTAGTGCTGCAGGGGTTGTTGTGGCCAAAGTGCAGGGCCCAGCACTTGGACTTGTTAAACCTCACCTTGTTGGATTTGGGCCCTGGATCCAGCCTGTCCAGGGCCCTTTGCGAGCTCTTCTACCCTCCAGCAGATCCACACTCACACCCAGCTTGGTGTCATCTGCAAATTTGCTGATGGTGGACTCAGTCCCCACGTGCAGATCATCAGTGCAAATACTGAAATCCATGCTGGCTGGCTCTGATCCCACAGCCATCCTGTGGGTGCCATGCGATGGCACTCAAGGTGATCTGTTCCAAAACCTTGCCAAGCACCCAGGTCAGGCTGACAGGCCTGGAGTTCCCTAGATCTTCCTTCCAGCCCTTTCCTGGGAATGGGCTCACACTGGCACCTCCAGTCCTCTGGGACCTCCCTGCTGAGCCAGGACTGATGGTAAATGATGGAGAGCAGCTTGTGGAGCTCATCCACCAGCTCCCTCATCCCACTAGGATGGATCCCATCTAGTGTGAGAGACATTTGTGAGCATCTGAGTGGCTCAGCTGGTCACCAACTGCTTCCTCCTGAATTACAGGAGGCTGTTCTGCTCCCTGTACCCATCTACCAGCTCAGGAGAACACTTGTCCTGAGGACAACCAGTCCTAATATTGAAAGTTGAGAAAAACAAGGTATTAAGTAGCTCAGCATTTTCCTTGTCTTTAGTTTCTATATTCTCCACTGCATCCAATAAAGAGTAGACGTTCTCCTCCCTCTTTGCTATACACTTTAAAAAAAAAAACTATTTTTTTTTTTTACAGAATGGGCCAGGTTAAGTTCTGATTGAGCTTTCACCTCTCTAATTTTCTTTCGCATAATCTAAGGACATCCTTAAACACTTCCTGAGCTGCCAGTCCTTTTTGCCCTGAGTTCCCACAAAATCTCCATGGGCAGCCAGGCCAGTCATTTTCCTCTCTAGCTCATCTTGATAGTGAAGCCCTGGAAAAAGTTAAAGATAGAATCTAAAATGTTAAGCTTTGTGTTTTCCCAGATCAACTGCACCTGCGTAAGCAGTATGATAAATTATATAATTGTTAGATGTGATGATTGTTGAGTAATTAAATATAATTATTATATAACCATAAGTAGAATAATGAGAAACTATGTTGGAAATTCAGAGGGGGGCTAAATTTATGTATACAATAGAACAATATATGTTTAGTAATTAACATGAAAGTTATATAACGATAGAGTATAAAAACATGATCATTTCGGATTTATGGTCGGAGTCAGATTTGGGTTGAATATACCCCTGGCACCCAGAGCTCTTAAATAAAAAGCACCGCATACAATCCCTCCGTGATTATGTGTTTTTGAATGCTAACAATCTTTTGCCACACTGGGTCAGGCTGCTCCTTCCCCCTTAAGATTACTTCTTAAAGCGTGTCCATCCTGCCTGGACCCCTTTGTTTTTAAAAATATCACTTTTAAAACATCAGTACCTGATGTTTCCTTAAAAACATCAGTACCTGATTTGATACTCCCCAAATCAGCATCCTGAACAGGCCAAAGTCTGCCCTTCCTAATTCCTGGGAAGAGGTTTTGTTGCTGCCCCTCCTTCTTTCACAGAACATTGAAAACTTGGTTATTTCATGGTCACTGTGCCCCAGGCAGCCTCCAAGCCCCATATCTGCCACCAGCCCTTCTCTGTTTGTGAACAGCAGCAGACAGAGCTTTCCTTGGCAGTGGGAGCGCTACCAAAAATTTGGTGAAATATAAAGCTCCTTAACCCCAATATAGCATTAAGAAGCTGCATTCTTTATTCAGCTGGATGCACGAGGGAGAGCTCCTCCCAAAGCCATGCATGCTGAGTACAGGAAAGTTTCTGTTTATTTTCTGTATTTTGCTCACATATTCATTGATTGTCCTGGACTAAAAATACATGTGATAATCATTTCCCCAAAATCATTAACACATTTCCTGTCCCTATTACCCATGTGTTGTTCTGTCCTGGGGTCTCTCTGGTGGTCCCTGGTGGTCATGGACCCCAATGTTCCCATGGGCCTGGCTGAGCTGGCAGGACACTGAGGCTGCTGAACTTCCAGTTCCCCTTCTCACACAATGGGCATTGTGTGGTTTCCACAGACCTGGGGTTGTGGAGAACAAACCCCAGGTGTGAGCTCAGCTGGTGGAGACAATTCATCATCTGGTAGTATGAGGTCACAGAGTGGGCTATGACATCACAGAGTGGGTTAGGTGAGGTCATTTAAAAGGGATGACATCACAGACAGCCTATGTGAACATCAGAGAGCCAGCTGTGACATCACAGGGCAGAGCTCTGACATCACAGAGCGGACTATAACATCACAGAGCAGACTATGACATCAGAGACCAGCTGTGTGACATTAGAGAATGGGCTGTGACCTCACAGAGCAGGCTGTGACATCACAGAGGGGCTGTGTGACATCCCAGCAGGCTGTGTCAGGTCACTGGGTTGGTCACTCTGCCCCAGCTCCCCCTCACAGTTTCTCCCAACAAGTCCAATGCTGTTCATGCCCACTGGGGTCCCTGTCCCCCGGGATCCTCCCAGCCCACCTGAAGCCACAGCCTCCACCAAAGGATGTTCCACAGGATCCACCCCAGAGCCTGACAGGGGACAAGGGGCCAGGGCTGTGTGACCAGGACATCAAGGACAGGGATTATCCAGGTCACTGTGGCCTGGGTTGGGTTGCCCAGGGCAGGAAAGATGTCTGGCAGCTGGAGCAGGGTCTGGGAAGGGCCTCCAAGGTGGGGCTGGAGCCCTTGGGCTGTGAGCAGAGACTGAGGGAGCTGGGCTTGTCCATCCTGGAGCAGGGAAGGCTGAGGGGCTCCTCATCCTAGCCTGGCAGTGCCAGCGAGGAGGGGATGGAGAACACAGAGCCAGGCTCTTCACTGGGGGGGCTGGTGGGAGAGAAAAGCCAATGGGTGGAAGGGGAAAGAGGGGAGATCAGCCAGGACCTGAGAAGATGAAATGAGTCTGGCTGCTTTCAGAATTTCCTCAACACCAAGAGTAGCCTGACCCCATTCTCCATCCACCACTGAAAGCTTTGCAAATCAGGAATTGTTCAGGCTGTTTTGCCCCCAGTCCAGGAAAAGCATCCTGATACAAGAATTTAATTGTATTTATATCTATCACAGAACCATGTTTGTCTGAAATTAATTTTAGTATGGAAATCACTTGTGGATGGTGGACTCATCAGATGCTGCTGGGATGTTGCATACAGCTCAGAGAAGAGTGTGATTGTTATTAAATTGTGTCCTGTTCAACTACGGTCTGTTGGCAGTGAAGAGAAACTTTCTGTGCCTCTGAGTCTCACCAGTTCCTGAAACTCAAAGGACACAAACCTGATGAGCTGTGGTTCCTACTCCAGTGGTGGCACTTGGACCTCCCTCCATAGCCAGAGCAGAGCTCCCTTGGCCCAGAAAGTCCCTGGCAAAGGAGGGATGAAGGAAACAGGACAGGCTGTGGGGATCAGGTGCGGGGTAGAGCCAGGGAGAAAAATGACTTTTGCATTTGATGGAGCTGTGCCTTCCCTTGGCTTTGTTGGCTGACAAGAAATGAACATCCCTCTGTGTCTCGGGCAGCTCCTTCTCCAAGGAAAGCGGGTGGGAGTTGGAGCCAAGGAGCTGAAAACTGCAGGTGCAGCCTGGGCTGGAGGGAGCTCAGATTTGCACAAGGCTGCTCTGAGTGCCAGGGCTGGGATGGGGGAAATGGTGGGGTGGGTGTAGGGACAGAGTCTGATTGATTGTCAGCCATGAAGGGTCTTGAATTTCATATCCATTTAAACTGCATGAGGAGGTACTTGGGTTCAGTGTCAATTGGAGACTGCACCTATCAATTTATTATGGGTAAAAAAAGCAACAAACTAAACAGGACCTAAACTTTTTTTTCTCTCTGTCTTTTTAAACATAATACATTCTGTTGGAATAGGCTTCTGAAATCTGCCTAATTAACTACAAAATATTTGGAAACTGAAATCAAATTATTCCCAGAGGCTTGTTAAGGTGTTCTGAATATTAATGAGCCCTGGGACACTGAATTCCTGCACTGAAGAGCTGAAGGCTGAACAAGCCTCTGGAGCAGGAAAATTCAGCAGCAGCCTCCAAGTTGCTGAGGATGTCAACAGCCCCCACTGAGGCCATCCCTGCCCAGAGACCGTGGGGGAATGGGCAGACAAGGAGAGCGTCCCTGGGGCTGGGGCAGCAAAACTCAGAGGCAGCAGCGGCTCCAGCTGGGAAATGGAGTGTGGAATGTGGCTGGGAAAGCCCTGCCTGGTCTATGCCTAGCAGGACACACAAGCCCTGACTCCCATCCCCCAAACAACTCTCTCAAGGAGAAATTTAAAAGGAATTACAATTGTTTGTGTACTCTGAGTTGATGCACTGGGGAAATACCAACAAGAGATCCTCAGGGGATCAAAACAACAAAACAGCCTTTACTGGGAACTTTAGAAAATCAAAGAAATTTTTGCAAAAGATTTGATAGGCAATTCAATCAACAAAAAACCACTTCTCAAAGCATTAATTTGGCCCATTCAACTTCACAAACTCAAAGCCTGTTCAATTTTGAGTTAATCAAAATTTGGAAGAGGAAAAAATAGAATAAATATTTTTCTTTTTCCCTCTCAGAAAGAGAGGAAGAAAAATAGGATTCAGAGAGGCATTAACAGCTACCAGCTCCTGGATTCCAGCACTGTTCACATGGAAATTCCAAGAGGAGGTAGGGTCAAGATGTGTGCTTGCCTTGTGGTCAGCCTTCAATACCCCTTGGTCTTCCTGGGCCCTTCCCCCAGGTGGGACTTGGGGCCATTTGGTCACTCAGAAGCTGGGCTGGGGCTGCAGAGGTGGCTGTGGAGCATTGCCTGTGCTGTGCCAGGGACTGGCAGACACTGCTGGGCTGGGATAGAGGCTCTGGGGGGATTGGGGTTCCAGGGCAGGGCAAGGCTGGACCTGCCCCTTCCTCCCACACACACTAAATGTTTCCACCAACAATCTCCTCCAGTCTGTCACAATAAGGAATTTTGGAGGTGAAATCCCAATTCTGGCCATGGGTATCTGGCCAAGAAAAACAGTTCTTTTCCATAGGAAGGAAAGCACGGAGCCCCAGTGTTTCTGCCACAGATGAGAAGTCACCCTCAACATGCAAGGTCAGCTGGACCAGTCAGGTGGTCCCTGGGAGGCCAAGCCAGCCAGACCTGTTCCGTGTTCTTTTGGTTTTATGGTGCCTCATAGTGTCACAATGGCACCTTGGATCCATGGGGCCCCGCAGTGCCATAATGGTGCCTTGATTCCATGGGGTCAGCAGTGTCACAATAGACCCTTCTTTCGATTGAGTTCCCCAGTGTCACAATGGACCACTGATGACATGAGGCCCTGCAATATCACAATGGACCTTTGGCTCCATGGGGTCTCAGGGTGTCACAATGGTCCCTTGGTTCCATGACACGCCAAAGTGTCACAATGGTCTCCACTGCTCCATAAGGCCTGGCGGGGTCACAATGGACCCTTCGTTTGATGAGGCCTCTCAGTGTCACAATGATCCCTACACTCCATGGAGTCACACAGCTGGCATTCCACACATGGAATAGAGGTGTGTGGTTCCATGGAATGTAGGGATCATTGTGACACTGGCGGAGGGACCCTGGGGCACAGGGGACCCCACTGTGCACGAGCAGTGTTGGATTTCTCTGGGGCAAACTCTAAGGAGGAATTGGGGAGGATTGACCTCCTCAGTGACCTGACACAGCTCCTTTGATGTCACACAGCCCCCTTGTGATGTCACACAGCCTTCTCTTTGATGTCAAACTGCCCCTCTGATGTCATACACAGCCTGCCATATCACACAGCTCCTGTGATGTCACACAGCTAACTCTATTATATTACCCTGTAATGTCATACAGCAGTGCTGTGATGTCATAAAAGACAGTGATGTCACAAAGTGACCCTGTGATGTCACAGTCTGTTCTGTGATGTCACAGCCTGCTCTATGATGTTACACAACCAGGTGCTGATGTCACAACCCTCTCTCTGGTGCCACAGAGCCACACTCTATGATGGCAGAGACTGCTCTATGGCCTCACATCCTACTATATGATGTCACAGCCAGCTCTGTGATGTCACAACTCCCTCAGTGATGTCACAAATCCCTCAAGAACTCAGTTACATTGAAACATTTAAGTCTCTTGTACTTTGAAGAGATCCCTGTCAGGGACACAATTGAGAAAGTGTCCCCAGGTTCCAGTTAGAGCAGAACACTGGAGGCAGTGATCACAGCAGGGGACAAGCAAGGCAAAGGTGTCTCTGGTGCTGAGCACACCTGGATGTGTGTCAGGAATGCAAAGGGCCAAGGCCTGAGCCCCAGCCCCTGGCCAGGCAGATCCTGTCCCTCCCTCCTTGCTCAGGGCTCTTCCCAGGATGGGCACTGGCATGTGGGGATGTGCAATGCCAAGGGCAGGAGCATGGGGCGGCCCCTGCCAGGCTGCTGAGCAGGGACAAGAAGGCAGTGAGGTCCCAGGCCTGCAAGGGTCACTTGTCTCCTGCTCCTGCCTCAGGCCCAGGCCCAGCGGCCATGGCCAAAGTGCTGCCCAAGTTGGCTCTGGCAGGGCTGTCTTGCAGCTGCTGCCCATCCCTGTGCCCTGTGCAGCCCAGGCTGTCCCACGGTGTCCCTGCCCTGCGCCTCTGTCCCTGCAGGCTGTCGGCATCCCCTGGCTGCTCCACCTGGCTGGGCCCTTCCTTTGCTGACAGCTCTGCCTCCTGCCTGCCCCTGCCTGCCCACACAAAGCCTTGGGCTTGATATCTAAAGGGTTAATTGAAATTTTATTGTGCCTGTGAACTTTCAGCCGACAAACCAGGCATGCAGGGGCTGCTTTCCCAGCAGGAATGGTTGGAAGAGAAGATGAAGACATCTGGTTTGAGAATGCAGGGATAGAAAAAGCAAGGGCTGAATCTGGGAACTTGAGGTGGGTTTTATGGAAATGGTTAAATTTTAATATACACATAGTGACTGTATATAAGCGATACACTGGTAGAATCACATGTCCACATAAGGAATTATCACCCACTGCACCTCAGGCCTGAATAAATGCTGCTCTCTAAAACACCAAATTAGTATTAAGGAGTCTTATTCTGATATTTTGGACATTTGGTGACAACAGAAGCTCACAGACCCAAGGAGCCAGCTGTGACACTGGGTCCATTGTGATGCTGTGGAACCCCATGGAACCAAAAGTCCATTGTATCAGAGCAAGGCCTCATGGGACTAAGGAGACCATTTCTGACAGTGTGGAATCCCACAGAGCCATGGGGTCATTGTGACACTGTGGGGCTGCATGGAACCAATGGTCCATTGTGACACTGCAGAACCTTCTGGAATCAAGGGGGGTCATGTTATGCTATGGAATCTCATGGAACAAAGGATCCATAGTGACACTGCAGTGCTCAGACCATTGTTGACAGTGTGAAAGCTCCTGGAACCAAAAGTCCATTGTGATACAGCAAGGCCTCCTGGAACCAAGGGTCCCTTGCGGCTCTGTGGGGCTTCCCATAACCAAGGAGAACATTTGGACAGTGTGAGGCCTCATGGAACCACCTGCCACTGTGACACAGCAGGGCCACATGGAGCAAAGGGGCCCACTGAGACACTGAGGAACCTCATGGAACCAAAGGTCCATTGTTCCACTGTGGGGCCCTGTGGAACCAATGGGACCATGGCTACACCGTGGTGCTCCATGGAACCAAGGGGCCATTCTGATTCTGCTTTGCCTCATGTAGCCACGGGGCCACCACGACACTGCAGGGCCTCGTGAAACTACGGCAGCCTTGTTACACTGGGAATCCATTGGGAGATTGCAGGGCCTCATGGAACCATGGAGACCATTATGGCCCTTCAGAACCCATTGGAACCAAGGGGTCATTTGCAGATTGCAGGGCCTCATGGAAGCAAGGGGGGACAGCTGTGATTGGACGGGGCCCAATGGAAGCAAGGGGCCAGTGTTGCACAGCTGTGCCTCATGCAGGCAAGGAGCCACTGGGATCCTGAGGAGCCCGAAAGGACCACAGGGCCAGGGTGACACTGCAACCTCATGGAAGCAAGGAGGCCACTGTGCCACAGCAAGGTCTCATGGGAAGCAAGGGACCATTGTGACACTAGGGAGCCCCTTGGAAATAAGGGGCCTGCATGACACCAGCATTGTGACACTGAGGGGCCCCATGGATCCAAGGGAACAGGTATCAGGTCTGGTTGGCTTGGCCTGACCAGCTCAACTGATCTTGGTATGTTGAGAGTCTGTTCTGATGTGCCCCTGAAACCCTGGGGCTCTGTGCTTTTCCTTCCTGTGGAAAAGAACCATCCCTCCTGCCCAGGCACACCTTGTGGGACAACAGGACTCCTGTACGACTAACCAATATGATTAAGCAGAAGCCATTTATTGTTTATATTATGCACTTATTTATACATTCTAACCCTACTGCACACGCTCATCACGCTCTTCTTCATTGCTGCCTCTGTGTTGTCCTTGGGTTCTGCACTCAATCTGCAGGGTATGTGATTGGTTACAGTGCAGGTGGTTCACAGCCCTCTGTTATCAAGTTCTTGTGGTCTTGGTATTCTGTTTCTCAGTCTTTTCTTTCTTCATTTAGAACAGTTTATGTCTTAGTAACCTTGATGAATTCCCGAGGGCTCTGATAAGAATAACTACAAGTGGTATGGCTGGTGCACAATGTGGCCTAAGTTGTTCAGGTACATTGCTACAATTCCCCCTGTTTCTTCTTGCACCAGCCAAACCCTTTTCACTGTATTTTCTACCAAGCGGGTCACCAATTTCATTAGGCATGGAATAATACAAAGCAATGTAATAATGACTACTAATAATTACAAAGCTCCCTTTATATTGTCTTTCAACCACCCAGGTATTCCCCATCCCTCAAACCATTCATCCAATCCCAAATCATTCACTGTCAATTTCTTCACGTTGTCTTGTAGTTGAGTTTCCTGTGAATGGTTGCAGACTGGCCAGAGAGATTCATACAACACATTCCTTCAAAATCCTCACACCTGTGCACATGTGCTAACAGTAAAAAAATCTATAGCAACTCTGTTTTGCAGTGTGCCATGTCTAATACTATCTGCATGAGTGAGCATTTGTTTTAAAATAGCTGAAGTTGTGTTCAGTTGTTTGACTGTCCAGCATCCCAAGACGTAATGCGTAGCCAAAGCTGGAACAGCGGCAACACCTGGAGTAAGGAATGATGCTGTTATTTGTGCTGGAGCACCCCAAAACTCTACATGATTGTCGCAATTAGGTCTTAAGCTTGTGATTGCTCTTTTAGACTTCTTGCTATGTCCTGCTTTCCAAACAGTCTGATTCAGCATTTTGCACATGCTAGAGGCAAACATGGTTGGCTTTCCTAAATAACAAGGACCACCAAACGGATTGCTCAGAATTGCAGGCCATGCCCTATCCCCACAGATTAAAAAGACACCTGGTGGAAGCTTTTGTACAGTCACATTTGCACCAGCACTTCCAGGATAAGTCCAGTTGTGGCAATATTTGGTCACATTCTTATACCATGGAGAATTGGGATTAAGGATGACACTTTTATTTTTGGGACATGGGACTAGGACATTGCTCATATCAGTTGATTTCAGGTTTAAAAAGTAGTTAAAAAACAATCAATAATTCCCAGGTACCAATCCTAGCAAGTCTAGTTCTTGGGGCAGTAGTCTGCTTTCATTCAGTGATTGTGTTATCATACCTGCTTGGAAGCCCTCACTGTTTGGCCTAATTCCCAACCTTTTGCATATGTCCAATTTTGTACAACCTCTGATTGTGTTACACCAGTGATTCTCCACACTTGATCTATTTCCTCCCTCGTATCCCTTTCCTCTAGCTTCTACCCATCTTGTAAAACCAGTAAAATTACTTTTTAGAATACCAAATAAACTTGTACAGAAGGGATCTCATGGCATGGCTAAGGACAAATGAAAGGAGTCTACCCCAGCAGCATTGGCCCAAGGAAGCCACATATTCTGTCGATGCCATCCCGGCGGGTTAATTTCTTCTGCACTATGGATGTTGCCACATATCACAAGTAACAGAGGGAGACTCCCAAAAACCTGCAAATCTAATTTAAGACTATTCTTCATCTTTATCATTGGCAAAAACCACTTCCTCTATGAGATGGATAAAATTCAAACTGACTGTGCCTCTTGTTCTTTGCACTCTTCTCCTATTCTGTCTCCTCTGGTTCTTCTCTTCCCACTTTGTTTTGTTTGTTCTCACTGCTCAGATCTAAGTCCCCAAGTCCCAGGGATAAGTATTCCTTTTTCACATTCAATAGCCTTGATTTTATTCTCTCTCTTTTTGCTCGAGCTTCCAGAGTTCATTATGATACCACTGAAAAGCCTGCTCCTGAGATTCAAACAAATTCAGCCCTTCTTGACAGATTTCAGGTGATTTAACCGTTGTTCCTGTCTCTTGGGATAAAACCACCCAGGTATTGAATTCTTAGGTGTGCTGATGTCTGCACTCTATACACCTTGAGAAGCTCCTTCCTCTAAACTCATACCACCCATCTGATCCACACTCCACAATTCCAATCTCATCCAAGGATAGCAAAAGCGTTCACAGTTGTTTTCAGGTAATGCTGGTTGTTTCATTGGTGATATCAGGGGTCAGAGTTCCTTCTCAAGCCAGGGATGAACTCATTTCACTGGTATCCATCAGGGTCCTTTGTAATGATACAAGCATAATCTCTTCCTGCTGCAAACCTGAGTAATGTGTTAATGCTGGTGGGTCACTACCAGTACCTACCAGCCATAGAGGATTCATAACATAAACTGCTTTCAGCACTCTGTCCTGTGGGCTCAGCCCATCCTCCCCAAGTTTTTGTTTATCAAGCAGTCCTTTCAGTACCTGATGTGTTCTTTCAATAGTACCTTGTCCTGTGGAGTTACCTGGAATACCTGTGCTCTGCTTCCCTCCCCAACGAGGCAAGAAATCTTGGGTCTGTTGGGCTGTATATCCTTACCCATTGTCTGTCTTGATTTCCTGAGGCAAGCCCATGATGGCAAAGCAGCCTTGCAACTGTCGAATGACAAAACGAGATCCTTTGCTTGTCATAGGAGTGGCTCAAACCATGCAGAAAAGGTGTCTATAATTACATGAATGCATTTAAAGCGACCAAAAGAGGTGCAGATGGTCACATCAGATTGCTGTAACTGCAGGGGCCCCAGGCTGTGAGGGCTGACCCAGGACCCATTCCACCAATCATACCCTGGCATTGCAGACACGTTGTGACAATTCCTTGAGCATCCTGCAGTGATATTAAAAATTGTTTGGGTAAAACTTTTGCACTTTGGTGAAAAAACTTGTGAGCACTTCGGGCCTGGCCCAACTTATCAATAATAGGAGAAACAGAGGCCCAAAGTGGTGCCACCAGTTTGTCAGCCCTCTCATTTCCTAAGGGCAGGCCTCCTGTCAATCCAGAGTGACTCCAGATATGGAATGACAGATTTAGCTGGGAGTGTATATTCTATCTGTTAGAGGTGGGGCAGTTATCTTCTGTTAATTGGGCAGTTCTCTTTATCTCTTCCACAAACCAATCCTCCCTCTGGGAAATATCGTCTGTTAATGGGCCATTAAGTGTCACTGCATGGCTGATAAAATTACAGCATCCCGTTGTGAGATGCTCCACCCAGGGGGAGGAGCCAAGCATTCCTACCTGGATATAATTTGAGATTTTAGGACACCAGAGCAGCCTTTTCCCACTGAATTTGCAGAGCAGCAGCTTTCTTCTCCACTGGATTCCCAGAGGAAGACCAGGCCTACCTACACCACCACTGGACTCTCAGAGGAAAACCCCACCCTTCTACAGGATCACTGCTCCAACAGAACCACACCTGTCACTGCAGGAGGGCTGCAGCCACCATTTAATGGGACTGCTGCCAATACCCTGACCAACAGGGTGTCAGGTCGTATTCTGACTCTCTCAGTGGTGTGTTTTCTGGGTTTTTTTTGTACTACTGTATTTGTATTTTTTTTAAAACTTTCCTAGTAAAGAACTGTTATTCCTATTCCCATAGCTTTGCCTGAGAGCCTTTTAATTTAAAAATTATAATAATTCAGAGGCAGGGGGTTTACACTTTCCATTTCAAAAGAAGGCCCCTGCCTTCATTAAGCAGAGCTGTCTTTCCAAACCAAGACAGATTTTTGCACCCAGTGTTAGGCCCAGGGGCATTGATAGAAAAAGGGTTAAAAAGGAATAATAGTTCTTGAGTAATCTAATTTTTGTGTGCTGATACTGAAACCTCATTAAGTGTCACCATGTGGTGTAACCATGGTTTGAGTGGCACGAGGTTGTGGCTATATTTCTAACCATTTGTAGGCCCGTATCTAAACATGGGTCCTATAACTAAGGCCAATGTGACTGTTACCCAGTTTGCTTTATGGCTTAATAAGGTGAGGAATTCATGGATTTTTAACTTCCTCTGGAAGGCAGGTGTATGGACTCAGAGCTATCACACACTAACTGAGTGTTTTTGGGGTTACTTTAATAATGGTACTTACTGTGAGGAATTGACACTAGTGGAAATTTTCTCCCAACCCTTCACCCAGCTCTTTGGGCCTGCCCCACCAGTTCTCAAAGGGTTCAGATCCACTCTAAATGCTAATGATATCATACAGTGGTTGGTGTTGCTGATAGGCCTGTTCTATTTAGCATTGAGAGATAAGGGAAGATTGACCTGGATAACCACACTGACACCTGCCCCAATGACAAGGGATGCTGCTGCCCCAGAGCCTGACCCTGCCCCACAGCCCACCTCAGAAATGAACCACCCAGATTGGGTGGGGGTTCTGGTGAAGGAGATGGGCCAGATGATGAAGGAGTACTTTTCCCCAGCTGGTGAGAAACCCTCCCTCTGCCTCAAAGAGGGAGAGTCTGAGGGTGCAGCAGTGGAACCCACAGATGTTACAACTGTCCAGGTTCCAGCTGAACTGCAAAGGCAGCCACAGCCAGCAGCAGTCGCTCCTGTGGAAACAAGGAGATCTAAAATGAAATCAGAGCACCCAGGCAAGGATAAGAAAGGAGGGCCTTCACAACCCACAGGGGAGCCAATGGTTGAGATCATCACTGAGTCCCTGATGTACAAAAGTCTCCATAATCTGCACAAAGACATTGTACAATGGGGACGTGAGGCTTGTACAACCTGGTTACTCTGGGTCTGGGACCTCATGGGTACAGGCATGCAGCTGAATGGTGGTGAGGCAAGGAATTTGGGACCCTTGACCCAGGACTCAGGTATGAATCAGATTTTTGTAAAGGGAACCTGGGTCCCTTTCTCCCTGGGAGCAGCTATTAATGAGTGTCAGAGAGAGGTTTGTCCCCAGTGAGAGAATGCAGAAGCACCACTATAGAATGTGCTAGAAGACCCTCGAGGAAGGAATCAAACAGCTGAGAGAAGTGGCAGTATTGGACTTTTTGGGAGGGATGGACAGCATGATAATGATCCCAACAAGGTCAGGTGCACAGGGCAAATGCTGTGGAGTCTGGCAAATCTGGGGCCAGATCAATACACTACCTTTATTGCAACAATTAATGCCCATAATAACCAAAAGACAGTGGGTTCTAACACCAACAAGCTTAGAAACTCTGAGAGTGTGATCAATGACCCCAAGCAGGATCATATCTCTGCCGTTATTAAGGACCACAGAGAGAAGATGAGGGAGATGAGGGAGGAGGTGAGGAGGAACAGTTCCCATATGGCACCAGTGCAAATCACAGGCCCCAGTCACAGCCAAACATCCCCCAGCCAGAGAGAGAGCACACCCCACGGGCTGACCTGTGGTTCTTCCTTCGTGACCATGGGGAAGACATGGGAATGTGGAATGGGAAACCCACTTCTGTCCTGGCAGCACAGGTGCATCAACTCAAGGAGGGAAACACCAACCAAGAGAGTTCCACTAAAGTGAAGGTAGCTCAGCCTCCTGTGACCGAGCTGCCAGGTATAATCTGTCAGATCCCCTTGAAGGAACCTCTAGTATGTATGCCCAGGAAAGAAATGATAACCAGGGCTAGGGGGGCACTGACTCTAGCCAGGAAGAGGCACAGCAAAAACAGATCCTCTGGATTGTGTGGACCCGATGGCCTGGCACATCAGAGCCACAAAAATATGACACCTTATTTGATACTTGTGGCATTCACATTTTCTGAAAAATTCTTTCGCCCAGGATTTTTCTCCTGGGAAGCAGAGAAGCCTCAGAGAAAAAGGAAAACAATAATTATCTCATTTTCTTCTCCTGTATTTTGCTCCTTTGGAATGTATTTGGAGATTTTTTACCAACAGGTGATTGCTTCATTGGTTTCTGGTGTGTTTTCACTCATTGGCCAATTAGGGCCAAGGTGTGTCAGGACTCTGAAGAGAGTCACGAGTTTTCATAATTAGCTTTTTAGCATTGTGTAAGTATCCTTCCTGTATTCTTTAGTATAGTTTAGTTTAGTATTCTTTAATATTATATAGCATCTTAAAATAATAAATTAGCCTTCTGAGAAAATGAGGTCAGATTCATCATTCCCTCCTTCATTGGGGAACCCCACTAATACAATAGATACTGGTGTGCAGTGTACCCTGATGCCACCAGGACATGTGGGGGAAGAACCTGTTTCCATTGCCGGGGTGACAGGGGGATCACAGCAATTGACCCTGTTGGGAGCCCAGGTGAGCCTGACTGGGAAAGAGTGGCAGAAACATCCCATTGTGACTGGCCCAGAGGCCCTGTGTATTCTGGGCACAGACTTTCTCCAGAACAGTTATTACAAAGACCCAAAGGGACTCAGATGGGCTTTTGGCATAGCTGCTGTAGAGGCAGAGAACATCAAGCAGATCAACACTTTACCTGGACTATCCAAAAGACCATCCGCAGTAGGTCTCCTGAAGGTGGAAGAGCAACAAGTGCCAATTGCCACCCCAAAGGTGCACTGCCGGCAGTATCAGATGAATCGAGATGCCGTGATCCCCATCCACAAAATGATCCGTGAGTTGCAGAGCCAAGGGGTGGTCAGAAAAACCCACTCACCCTTCAACAGCCTCATCTGCCCTGTGCACAAGTCTGAAGGAGAATGGAGATTGACTGTGGACTATTGTGCATTGAATGAAGTGACTCAAGCGCTGAGTGCTGCTGTGCCAGACATGCTGGAACTCCAGTACGAGCTGGAGTCCAAGGCAGCAAAGTGCCTTGCCACTATAGACATTGCCAATGAATTTTCTCCATTCCTCTGGCAGCAGAATGCAGGCCTCAGTTTGCTTTCACCTGGAGGGGCGTGCAGTACACCTGGAACCGACTGCCCCGCGGGTGGTGAGACAGAGTAATATTTTCCAGAGTAGAAATCCATTTTGATTCAGGTGAAATGTACATCTTTGAATTAAGCCTGTAGCTTGCAAACATAGCTATTGAGTCTGACTGCCTGTTCTTGCAAAAAGCCTATGCTCAGAGAAACTGCTTCAGCCAAAGGACAGATATAGAGGGGTGGGGGGGCGAGGCCTTGAACTCTGAAACAGACAGAAAGGCTGTTATGGAGAGCAGGGCAAAATGACCCATTATGTTTTTTCTGATAAAGAAAAATTAGTGGCAAATGTCACACAAAATCACTAGAATGAATATGTATGAATCTATTGTGAAATTGCATGCATATATATTTGAGAGGGAGATAAAAAAGGATCTGGAGTTCCCAGAGGTATGCATGTCATTTAAGGGGAACAATTCCCACATGTGTCCAGCTGTGTAATAAACATACCGGCTTTACAACTTTCACAAAGTTGTGGAGTTTTTTGCTTCTGAAAATCAGGTGGAAGCACAGTCCCACCATCTGCCATGGACTGATCCAGGCTGCACTGGAAAAGGGTGAAGCTCCAGAACATCTGCAATATATCAATTTTTTGGGGGAACACAGCAACAGAAGTGTTTGAGAAAGGAGAGAGGATCATCCAGATTCTGCTGGAAGCTGTCTTTGCCATCAAGAAGAGCAAAGTCAAAGGATCTGCCTGAGAGATACAGTTCCTGGGAGTGAAGTGGCAAGATGGACGGTGTCAGATTCCCACTGAGGTCATTAATAAGATCACCGTGATGTCTCCACCAACCAGCAAGAAGGAAACACAAGCTTTTCAAGGTGCCATAAGCTTTTGGAGAATGCACATTCCCAAGTACAGTCAGATTGTGATCCCTCTTTACCTGGTCACCCGCAAGAAGAACGAGTACCAGTGGGGCCCTGAGCAGCAACAAGCCTTTGCACAGATCAAGGAGGAGACTGCCCATGCAGTAGCCCTTGGACCAGTCAGGACAGGTCAGAGATGAAGAACGTGCTCAATTCTACAGCTGGGAATCATGGTCTGTCCTGGAGGCTTTGGCAGAAGCTGCCTGGAGAGACTCAGGATCCACCACTGCGATTCTGGAGCCGAAATCACAGAGGGTCCAAAGTCAACTACTCTCTCACAGAGAAGGAAATCTTGGAAGTGTTTGAAGGAGTACAAGCGGCCTCAGAGGTGATTGGCACAGAAGCACAACTCCTCCTGGCACCCCAACTGCCAGTGCTGGGGTGGATGTTTAAAGGAAAGGTTGCCACTACCCACCACAACACTGATACTACATGGAGCAAATGGATTGCTCTGATCACACAGCATGCCTGTATTAGGAATCTGAATCGCCTTGGGATTTTGAAGATAATTACAAACTGGCTGGAAGGTGAAAACTTTGGTGTCACTGACAAAGAGGAGCAGGAACAAGTGACACAGGCTGAAGAAGCTCCACCGTACAACCAACTACCACCAGACGACACATGCTATGCTCTTTTCACTGACCTGATTGGTTCCTGTTACATTGTAGGGATGAACTGGAATTACTAAGCAGCTGTATGGAGCCCCACATGACAGGGTGCACAAGCTACCAAAGGGGAAGGTGGATCAAGTCAACTTACTGAACTCAAGGCTGTTCAGCTGGCCCTGGACATTGCTGAAAGACAGAAATGACCAAAGCTCTACCTTTATACCAAATTGTGGATGGTAGCCAATGCTCTATGGGGTTGGCAGGAAAGGTAGAAAAAGACCAACTAGCACAGGGGAAAACCAATCTGGGCTGCTGATGAGTGGAAAGACATTGCCACTCAGGTAGAAGAGCTAGCTGTGAAAGTCTGCCATGTAGATGCCCATGTCCCCAAGAATCAGGCCAGTGAGGAGCACCAAAACAATGAGCAGGTAGATCAGGTTGCAAAGATAGGGGTCAAAGACAGATTGGCAACATGAGGGGGAGTTGTTCCTAGCTCGAAGGGCCCATGATGCCTCAGGCCATCAGGGCAGAGATGCCACCTCTAAGTGGGTACAAGACCAAGGGCTGGATTTAACCATGGACAGTGTTTCTCAGGTTATCCATGACTGTGAGACGTGTGCTGCCATCAAGCAGGCCAAGGGAGTGAAGCCCCTCTGGTACAGTGGGCGGTGGTCCAAGTACAAGTATGGGGAGGCCTGGCAGATTGACTCAATCACACTGCCCCAGACACACCAGGGCAAACGCTACGTGCTGACCATGGTGGAAGCCACCACTGGATGGTTGGAAACCTACCCTGAGGTAGGTCTCACCAGCCTCAAGCCACTGCCTGTAACATCATCCTGGGCCTAGCAAAGCAAATACCATGGAGACATAGCACCCCTGAGAGAATTAAGTCGGATAATGGGAACCATTTCAAGAACAGCCTCATCAACACCTGGGCCAGGGGACATGGCATTGAGTGGGTGTACTATATCCCCTACCTTGCACCAGTGGCTGGGAAAGCTGAACGGTGCAATGGCCTGCTTAAAACCACCTTAAAGGCACTGGGTGGGGGGGCTTCCAAGAACTGGGAGATTAATTTAGCAAAGGCCACTTGGCTAGTGAACACTCGAGGTTCCACTAACTGAGCAGGCCCTGCCCAATCTGAGCCCTTGCAAACAACAAATGGAGATAAGGTTCCAGGGGTACATGGGAGAGCTATGCTGGGAAAAACTGTTTGGTTTAATTCAGCCACCAGCAAAACCAGTCCCATCTGTGGAGTTGTCTTCACCCAGGGACTAGGTTGCACCTGGTGGTTGATGCAAAAGGATGGAGAAACCCAATGCATACTTCAAGGGGACCTTATTTTAGGGTGAACTACCCATGACGCTGTGCTTGTATCTGTATCTGCATGTACATATGTATATAATTTTAAAAAGTTTAAATTTTATGTAACATGTCGGAATGGGAAAAATTTGAGGTGGATAATATTGAGGGCTGGGTTTTGGTTGTTTTTTTTCTTTCTTGTTCTCTCCTTATTTCTGTAGAATTTCTTCCCAACTGAGTTACTAATGGGAATTGATGGCTTGAGCCAGGCAGTGAGGGGGAACTCTTGGTTTTTTTGGGAGTTTCTGTGGTGGCTGGGCGGGTGGGGCAGAGATACTGGGAGATTTGGGCTGGGGGCAGTTCCTAGCACACTCCTGCTCCTTTGGCACTGGAGGGGACACAGGCTGGAGAGGGAATTCACCACCACTGTGAGACCCCGTCCCTGCTGCCTTCTCCTACCACGATCGTGACCCAGCAAGGAGCCTTTCTTCTGCTGCTGGGTCTCATGTACCCCTGCCCTGCCAAGACATCCCGCAGGTTCCAGCTATTTGCCCTGGAGTTTTGGAGCATTCTCGTTCACTGTCCCAGGATTTTCTGCTCATCCCTGCCCTTCCAGCCTGCTCATTCCGAGAGTCCTGTTGGGGCACGGAGCTCAGCTGCCCCAGGGTTTGTGGAGCAAAGATTCTCCTCCATCCCTCCCCGTCTGGGCCCAGTCGTCATAGCCGCATGCTCCCCGTGCTGCGCCACAGCACCCCCTGCAGCCCTGGGGGGATCACTGCACCGGCCCTGCCCACCGGGAACCCCCAGCGCCCCTGCTGGCTGTGCCCGGAACTGCACCAGAGGGGAAAGCACCGCAGCCCCAAGGCTGAGACTGTGCTCCTGCTCTGGGATTGGTGATGCTGCAGGGGTTGGAGTTCTGCGTACCGTGTTATACATACTAGGAAAGAACTGTGGGACTGGGCTCCTGCTCTGGGATTGGTGATGCTGCAGGGGCTGGTGCTCTGTAGGCCTTGTTATACACACCAGTAAAGAACGGTTACTGCTATTCCCATTCCCATAACTTTGCCTGAGAGCTCCTAATTTCAAAATTATAATAATTCTAAGGGGCGAGTTTACATTCTCCATTCCAAGGGACACTGTTCTGCCTTCCCTAGCAGACACCTGTCTTGTAAACCAAGACAAGGTGTTTCAGTGCCATGGATCACAGAGTGTGCTATGGATCATTTCCATGTTCCCCATGGAAGGACTGTTACTCCCCATCCCCTCTAAGGAGCCGAGGAGGAGCTCACAGGGTGGTTGCCCTGTAGAGCAGCTTCTGCCTTTAGACAGATGAAAGTCTGCCTGGTAATGGCCCTGCTCACCTGGGTTCTTCTTCAGTTACGCGGTGCAAGGCAGAAGGACATGCTTTGTGGTCTCCAGATGGTGCCATAAATCTTTGTCCAAATTTTCAATTCCTTGGGAGAGCTGCCAAAGGTTCATATTCAACTTGGATTCCAGGGCCTTTGCAATATCCTCCTCTTCATTTTCTGGGATGAAAGAACAAGGTCACAGGGTCACTGGTGTTTCCTCCTTGAGCAGGAGACCAGCTATCTGACACAAGCAGGCCCAAAGGTTCTGATTTATCATCCCTTACTGAGGGTCTCTCCTCAGGGCTCACCTGTAGGTATTTTTTCCTTCCTCTTTCCCCCTTAGAAATCCTCACCTCACAGGAATTCCAGTTGGCCATGAAGGCACAATCTGGAGATGATTTTCCCTTTACCCTCACACTTTTAGCAGGGTGGGGACAAGAAACACAGAACAAGCTTTCATCCCTTTTCAAAATCTCATTTGTGCTTTTGCCAGCCCAATAAATAGAGCTCCAGCTTTGAAGCGGGCCACACACTTCATTCCAAGCTCACAATTACTTGAGCCAGCAGGAATTGCAGAGGTTTCCCTGGACTCTTGGGCTGCTCCTTGCCCTGGCTTTGCTGGCTGCAGCTGGAGCACAAACAGGACCCATGGTCAGGGAAGGCTGATTGTTCCTCAGCTGTCCCTGCCCTGGGGCCAGAGGCTGCTCCCAACACTCTCTGTGTCCTGCCCAGGCCCAGGGGCACAGCCTGGGGCCAGCAAGGCCCACGCTGGGGGCTGTGCCCCAGCTGAGCCTTCCCCTTGCCAGCACCAGCTCCTGAAGGCACAGCTGCTCTCCACAGGCCCTGCGCTCACAGACACGTCCAGCCTCTGCTCAGGGCAGCTCCTTTCCCTGCTGAGCATCCACAGGGAAACAAGGCTGAGCTCACGTGTGCCCCAGTGTGGGACCAGGAGTGGGGCAGCAGCAGGAGGGCAGGGGGAGAAGGGAGAGAGATGGGGACAGGACTTCAAGGGGGGACCCTTAGCCAGCATCAGGCAGTGAGAGAACTCCCAGCACACACCCCATGCAAACCTGAGGGACAGAAGAGGGACTCAGACCACCTGCACCTGCAGAGAACACTTCAGCATGGAGGTGTGTCAGTGCCATGGGTCACAGAAGCTGCTCCCCATGGAAGGGCTGTCCCTCCCCATCCCCTCTGAGGAGCTGAGCAGAAGGAGCTCACAGGATTGATGGCCTGTAGAGCAGCATTTGTCCTCAGATGGATGAAGGTCTGCTTGGCAATGGCCGTGCTCACCTTTGTTCATCTCCAGGTATGCTCTGAGAAGCCTAAGCTCATGCTTTATGGCTGCTGGCCATTCCTCTACATCTTCTGCCAGAGTTTGAATTCCTTGGGAGAGCTGCTGAAGGTTCATATTCAACATGGACTTCAGGACCCTTGCAATTCCCTGCTCTTTGTTTCCTGAGATGAAAGAACAAGGTCACAGGGTCACTGGTGTTTCCTCCTTGAGCAGGAGACCAGCTATCTGACACAAGCAGGCCCAAAGGCTCTGATTTACCCTCTCTGCTGCTCCCCATTGAAGGACTGTCCCTCCCCATCCCCTCTAAGGAGCTGAGCAGGAGGAGCTCACATGGTGGTTAGCCTGTAGAGCAGCTTTTGCCTTCAGATGGATGAAAGTCTGTTTGGCAATGGCCCTGCTCACGTGGGATCTTCTACAGCTCTGCTCTGATCTCCTGTAATTCTTTGAAATCTTCATGCAGAGCTTCCATTTTATTGTTGAGGTCCTGGAATGCCTTGTCCACTTCGGATTCCAGGGCTTGTTGATCTTCTCCCTCTCCCTCTTTCCTGTATGAAATGACTGGTGTTAGTGGGAAACTGACATTTCTCCCTTGAGTGGGAGTCCACCCATTCTCTCTGAGGATGCTCATATCCTCTTTTCTAAAGTCTCTTCTTGAGAGTCTTTTCTTAGATCTTTCTGTAGGTTGGTTTTTTCTTCCACTCTCTGGAGAAATAATCACTTCAGAGGAATTAGCCATTGTGCTCAAGGTGCAATTCAGAAACAGATTCTTTTTTTTGCCGAATTTCTTTATTCAGAGGACAAACAAAAAGCTCAGACTTAGTTCCCTCATGTCCTGCCTGTTTATCAATTTGTTTTCTCCAGACCTCTTTTTCTTAGATCATCCTTTCTAACTCAGCAGCCTTGGAAATGAATTCACTCATCCCTGAAAAACAGAGATGTGGAATTCATAGGCTGATGCACCTGTGGGCACCACATACCACGATCCTGACTTTCAAATCCTATTCCAACACGAGTTTGGTGTGGGAAGAAACCTTGGCCTCCCTACTGTAGCCCCAGTTTTCTTCCTGACATGGAGACTTTCTCTCTAACTTTCTCTGTTGAAAGGAGTCTTGGCACCACTTAGAGCCCTTCTAAACATGGGTTTGGAGCTCCAGTGCTGCTGGTGAGGAATACTGGGAGGAACCCCAAGGCCTCCTCACTGCCCAAAGGCCTGGACATGGGGGAGAGCCCAGGCCATGCTAAATTCCAAGTGTACCTTGAGGGAATGATATTCCTCTGACAGCATCCCAGCTAGAAAGGGCAGGGGCAGGAGAACAACTGGCCTTAGAATCCAGGGGGTGGGATCCAGCAGGGGTCAGGCTGTGCTGGTCTCTGCTGGGAAAAGCCCACTGCAGAGACATCTGCATCCTGAGATCCCAGGGTCCTGGGCAGCTGCATGGGGATGGGTATGTAACAAAGGACTGGCTGGGGGCCTTTAGAAATGGGAATTTATGGACAGGTGGGACTGCTTGATCTGACTGCACCAGGCCCTCACCTCTGGATCTCCTTCCTGTTTGGCAGGGTTCAGTTTACAGGTAGAGTGGGCAAGGACCGGCACTCACCTGCAGAGAAAGGCTTCTCCCTTTGGTCCCTGTTGCTAAACCCAGGGTTAGATTTCTCCTTTCCTGTTCAAAGAAAGGAAAGGAAATCCCAGAAGGGATGTGCTATGTCTTGAAATTGTTACCAATTGCCAGGAACACCCCTTGCTAGAGTAGGATGTGTCCCTGGTCAAAGAAGGTCATCCTTCTGACCAAACTGATCCCAGCCCAAAGGCCAGGCCTTCTGCTGGGCTCTGGAAAGGGTTCTGCAGGCAACATGCTCAGGGGAGAGACCTCCACTGGCCTCACTTCTCTCAGGGATAACACATCCCATCCCATCCCCTCCCATCTCCCAAGGGTTCACAAGGATGGCCACAGACAAGAGGAATAGGATCCAGCACACTTACTTGATCCCTTGAATATAATTTCTATCTATTCCTTAGCTGTATCCCATGCTGTTTCTGGACATCAGATATATATGAAAATAAAAATCAAAAAGAAAACCAGGACATTTAACAAGGGCCTTTCCCCAAGGAACTCCAGGGCTGCACTGAGCAGGTTCTGGGAAAGAACACAGTATCCCACAGCTGGCCCAGGAGCCCCACAACAGTGCTGGGGGGCTCCTGACCCTGAGGCCCACTGAGGCTCTCCTGGGCCAGGGAGCTGCCTCAGCTGCCACAGCACTCAGGCACCACACAGGTGACCCAGTCCCACCAGAGCACAGCCACCCACGAGAGGGTGGGTGAGACTCTTCTGCCTCACACCAGGAGTGGAGAGGAATCTCCCAGGTCCCTTCACTGTCCCTTGGCACATTCATTTCAGCCTGACCCTCAAAGCCCTGCTCAGCAACACCCCCTGTGTGGAATCCTCTGAATCCCCACCCCTCACTAGGAAGGAAGCTAATAAAAAAACATCTAGTTTAAAGACCAAAGACTCCAAACACTGATTGCTCCCCAGCTGGTGTTCCTGTGTGCATGCTAGCACATCTATTTCCTCTTCAGAGGACAGTGATACCTCAGATTCAGACAGTGAATTTAAGGATCAAGGGCAAAAGTCCAAAGAGAAGTAGCTTTGGACAGTAATTGAGATTTTGCTCAAAAACTAAGTCCTAGCAGCCCCAGCTATATACAAAAGAGGGAGATTGCCCAAATGGGAATCTATTCCATAAAAGAAATTTAAAGAACTATGCAAAGCATCTAAAGATCAGGGACATAAATCTCCATATTTTAAATATGTATTACAAGTAACTTTCTCAGCTCATGTGCTTGTCGCCCATGATCTTCGTTATGTTATGCCCCTCCTCCTATCACCTACAGAGCTTCTTCTGTGGGAATCAATTTGGAAAAAATAAGTAAAAGCATTAATAAAAATTTACAAAACTGAGGATGGGTGAGCTCATTTTACAGTAGAGCACTTGAATGGGGAAGGACCATATGAAAATCCACAAGACCGAGGCCTAAATCTACCCCCAGCTGTTCTAGAGGACGTTAAAAATGCTGCCCAGAATGCTTTATTCTAAACATGGGATGGTACCATCCCACAACAAAGTTTCACTGACATTTGTCACAGCATTGGTGAGACATTTATTGAATTCACAGACAGACTAAAAGATATTATTGATAAACAAGTCAACTGCCCAAGGGCTAGAGAAGAGCTGCTCAGTAAACTAGCAGTGTCCAATGTGAACGAGGAATGCAAAAAAAATTATAAGAGCACTCTCTCCAGACCCCGAATCCACCATTCAGCAAATGGTGGAAGCCTGTACCCGTCCCACAACTACAGAACATATGGCAGCCCTGGCAGCCAGCAAACGAGCAGCTGAAGTCTTTCTGGCACAAAATAGACAAAATATGAGATGTTATAAGTGTAGGGAACAAGGCCACCTCAAGGTGGAATGTGACAAAGATTTTGGCAGAGACATCCCTCCACTGGTGGTTCCCTCGGCTGCACGCTTAGACTTTAAAGAACATTCTAAACACCGTCCCTAGTTTCAGTACCACAAGCAGATCAGCATCAGCTGTCTCAAGAGCAACACCAGGAAAACTTCCAGCAAAGTGCAGGGTGACCCTGTGCAATGACACCAAATGCCAAGGTGTTCTGTCCCTCTTCCCCACCACCCCAGAAAGTCAAGGCACCAAGGGACTGTGACAACAAGAAAGAGAACCAACTCTCCGAGACCTACTAATACATTCAGGCAAGAACACACCGCACGCTCGCTGGTAAGGGCCCTTTCCATCCAGTTTGAGGATGAGGCAAGCTACCGAATTCCAACTGGTAAATTTGGACCTTCTGATGGAGCAAGGGACATTTTAATCACAGGGGATTCCATTAACAGACCAGTTTACAAGTACTTCCAGAAGTCCAAACTGTGGGACCAAGGGATGAAATTACTGTGACCGTCTCATTTGTAGACCCACCTTGGTATTTATCTAAGGGCACACCAATAGTCCAAGGTTTCCTCATACTCAAATGAACTGACATTATGCCAAAAAAACCCAAAGTTTTTTGGGCAGAGATTGTGGGCCAAGATAGACATCTGATAGAGTGTGGCTTGTTTAACAAAGGGGACAAAGTTTATCTTACAGGTGCAGCAGATACCAGAAAGGACGTGACCAACATTGCCCACTCCGATGGCCACAGGACTGGGAACTGGTGCCAGCCAATCGAGACATCTCTGGGACTGGAGGAGCTGCCACCTCTATGCGGAGCAAACAGACAATTCTTATTGAAGGACCTGAGGGTCAGGTGGCCACAGTAAGACCTTTTGTGGTAAGGGTACCTTTTACCTTATGGAGCAGAGACCTATTGTCTCAGTGGGGAGCAAGGCTAGAAATCCCCTCACCACCACAGGTGATGTGGTTTGACAGGAAGTAGGTTTTCTGGGGTGTTGTAGTCACACCAATGGGTGCTCAGATTTGAATATTGGCAACTGGTTTGGCCACTGGCGCATTGGATATGCCTCTGAGAACACAGGGGTTAAAAGCAGAGCTCTCCCCTGGGAAGCTCTCTTGGGTTTCCTGCCGGAAACCCCGTCCCAGCGGCCGGCTCGGGGCGGGGGGGAGGGGAAGCCATGCGGCCGTGAGGTAGGCCGGGCCTTCGGGAGATGGAGGGAGAGACAGACAGACAGAGACAGACAGAGAGAGAGAGACAGACAGAGACGATGTCTGGGACTGGACTGTTACCTTGAAATTTGATATCATGTGCTGCCAGCACAGCCCGGCCTGTGGAGAAGGTGGGGTGGGGGGGGTGCACCGGGTGTACCGAGAAGGAGTCTGGCCACTTGTAGGAGCTTTTAAACCCTTCCTAGAAGAGAGACAAGAGTGGAAGGCGAAGAAGGAAATGGGCAAGTGCTGAAGGTCTGAGCAAGGGAGAGATGTGAAAAGAATAGAGAAGAACTGTGGGTGGGAAAAGATGATGGAGGATGATGGAGTGGCTTTTATGCTGGATTCTTTTTGTCTAGCCATGGACAGAACCATGTTTCTTTGTGATACAGAGACTGCATCCAGCGGGGGCAATGCCCTGGAACCAAGAGGGTTCAGTGTTGATGTCCCTCAGTCCCCGAGGGAATAATTTGGGGGGGGGACAGGTGTCCCAAAGGAGACACTGTGCCCTTTTTGGAATGGGACAAAGCATCCTTAAAAGATGACCCTAGAAGCAGCTCTGGTCCGTGTTCAGTGGTGAGAGCACTGGACATGAAAGGAAGATGTCACCATGGCACAAGAAGGACTTCTTTCTTCTTGATGAACTGAGGATTGATTGTCTAAAGGGTGGTGCTGGAACAAGAGCTGGTGATTTTTGGGGATGGATGGACGTATTGGAAGTCTAGTGGGGAGGAGGAGGAAATGTATTTGCAAGGTTTTCATTTTCCTGTGTGTGTTCCTTTTTATATATAGTTGTAGTGTAGTTAATAAAGTTTTGTTTTCTTTATTTCTAAGCAAGAGCCTGCTTTGCTTATTCCTGGTCACATCTCACAGCAGACATCAGGGAGAGTGTGTTTTCATGGGGGCACTGGCATTGCACTAGTGTCAAACCATGACAACAGGATTTCGAGCTGGGGCCACTGTGGAGCGCCCTGCCACACTGCTCACATGGAAAACTGATGAACCAGTGTGGGTTGATCAGTGGCCCCTTTCAGAAGTAAAGTGAAAGGCGCTTGAATTCCTCGTGCAGGAGCAGTTTTCCAAAGGCCACATAGTACCATCCATTAACCTTTGGAACACCCCTGTCTTTGTCATTTGTAAACCAGTCAAAGACAAGTGGAGGCTCCTGCAAGACCTCAGGAAAGTCAATGAGGTAATTGAAGACATAGGCCCTCTGCAACCCGGCCTACCCTCTCCCTCAATGCTCCTGAGAGATTGAGAATTGGCAGTCATTGATATAAGAGATTGCTTTTTTAACATCCCCCTCCATCCCAGAGATGCCCCAAAGATTTGCATTTTCCATGCCATCAATTAATAGACAAGCCCCTCTCAACAGCTATCAATGGGAAGCTCTTCCCTAAACACTGTAAAGTTCACCAGCTATCTGTCAAATGCTTGTTGGTTGCATTCTCTCGCCCATTCAAGAAAATCTTCCTGATGCCATAATTTTTCACTCTATGGATGATATTTTAATATGCACAGAGACTGACTACTATTTAGAGACTGTTCTCAAAAAGACTATTCAAGCCATTGAAAGAGCAGGATTTGAAATTGCTACAGAAATGATTCCGCACACCTGCCCATGGACCTACCTAGGACTGTGGATCAGCAAAAGCACCATCGTACCCCTGCAGCTCACCATCATGGACAACCTGAGAACCCTGAGGCACTTTCATCAGCTATGTGGGAGCATCAAATGGGTTTGTCCACTGCTGAGGACCTTGCACCCCTTTTCAAACTCCTGAGAGGCTGTAATGACCTCGACTCACCACAAACAATCACACTGGAAGCCCTGGTAGTGATCCAAAAGGTATCAGAGGCATAGTCCACGAGACAAGCCCACCGTGCTGACCCTACCCTGCCTCATCAATTTGTCATCTTGGGTAAGTCACCCAAGTTTCATGGGCTCATTTTCCAGTGGGACCCCACTCTGAAGGATCAGCTTTTAATCACAAAGTGCATGTTCCGATCACACCAATCACATAAGATTAAAACAATCACTACACCCCAGGAGCTCATGGCTCAGCTCATTGTAAAAGCCAGATCATGCCTCAAAACCCTAGCAGGGTGTGAGTTCAATACATTTACCATCCAGTGACATCAGGTGAACTGGAAGCTTTGCTCCAGACAAATGAACACCTCCAGTTTGCTCTTGACAGCTACCCAGGTCAAATCTGTATCTGCCTACAGAAATATAAACTATATAATGATTGTTTTAATTTGGTCCCAAAATCATTAAAGAGTTGTACTCCTTTTACTGATGGCTCCAGAAAATCCCATAAATCATTACTCGGAAAAATTCTGACACTCACGAGTGGGAGTCTGATGTTCAGATTGTTCAGGGATCCCCACTAATTGCAGAATTAGCAGTCGTTCTCAGAATCTTTGAGAAGATCAAACAACCCTTGAATCTGGTTACTGATTCGGCTTATGTTGCTGGAATAGCTGAAAGAGCAGAACATTCCTTGTTGAAGGAAGTGCCAAATCCAGATTTATACAGCTTGCTTTCAAAGTTAACATACCTCCTCTCCCACTGAGAGCAACCATATCACATTAGGCATATGAGGTCACACACTAATTCCCCAGGACTGATTACAGAAGGCAATTGGAGAGCAGATATCTTAGCCATGGCAGAGCAGACCACCCTACCACACATTTTTAATCAGGCTAAACTGAGCCACTCATTTTTTCACCAAAATGCACCAGCCCTGCTCCCTATGTTTAAAACCACAAGGGAACAGGTGAGAGCAATTGTGGGCTCCTGCCCCAGCTGCCAGGAATTTGTTTTGCCTTCCATGGGGGCTGGGATCAACCCCCGAGGCCTCAAAAGTTTACAATTGTTGCAAACAGATATTACACACCATGCACCCTCTGGGAGACAGGAATATATTCATGTGTCCATAGATACATTCTCCAGGGCTATATTCGCATCTGCCCACACAGGAGAAAAGGCCATAGATGTTATCAAACATTTTCTTCTAGTGTCCTCCATCCTAGGCATTCTGCAAGCCATCAAAACATATAATGGTCCTGCTTACCCCTCCAAAAATTTCCAAAAATTCTTAGATCAATGGTGGGTGAAACACACTACTGGCATATCCCATTCCCCAACGGGGCAATCTGTTGTAGACAGGGCTCACTGTACACTCGAGAGAGTCCTTCATCAGCAGCATAGGGGAGTTGAAACACTACCAAATGTAGAAAGATTATGTAAGGCTCTTTATGTCATCAGTTTTCCTAATAATTCATTCATGGAGCCAAACCCCTCCATTGTCCAGCGCGTCTCAAAGGGCCTTGAGCTCAGCTCACAGAGAAACCCCCTGTGCTGACCAAAGACCCCAAATCTAAGTGAATAATGGGCCCATTCCCATTAGTAACTTGGGGCAGAAGCTATGCTTGTGTGTCCACAGAATCTGGCCCAAGGTGGACTCCCAGCAAGAATGTCATGCTGTTCATCGAATCGCCAAGTGCAGCTCCCAGAGACACTTCCCTGGAACTCCAGAAACAGCATAGAGATCAAGCTCGGTAGGTGTGGAGGAGAAGAAGGAAAAAGACTGTAAACGCAGATGTTTGTCACAGAGGAAGATGACTCTCCACTGCTCCAGACAATCATAAGACTCTCTGTTGCATTTTATTTGCTCTTTTTTTTTTTTTTTGCACTGTTACCCCTCTTTAGCTGGTTTTACTCTCTTGAGTTTGTTGCACTGTTACCCCCTCTTGTTTTCCCACCCCTTTTCTACTCAGTGAAAACTGAGGGGATAAGAAGAGAAGATTTGAGGGACTGTTAAAATTATATAAGTCTGAAAATCCATTTTTTCAAACTCACAGATCAACTCATCACCCCCAAGCATCCTTCCATGTTTCTGGCAGCAGGGAATCCCTAACTATTCCAGACAGGATTTTGGATGCTGCTTGCCTTTCCATCAGCTGGTGCGTGGATTGTCCTTTAGCCCAGTCAGAACATCTGGGTCACACTAGCCAAGACTTTACAGCAAGACAATCTATGCCTGTCCATGGGTAGCGTGGACAAACCCCTGTCGATGTGCCTGGTAGGGGCTCCTTTAGCAACAAATGAAAACCCATATACAGATAAGAACCCAATGGGTGGACCCAGACCCTACCTCGAGCACCAGAGGAACCCCAAGAATTAGAGCGGTCGGGGTCCTCTAAAGCTCATTACTGTGTCCAATTTCAGTATCAACCTCCCGACCAACACTTGACCTACCTTGAACTTATTAAGTCTACCCACAGGGAAGATGCAACCCCATTTAGTAAAAATTATACCCCTCCAAATTGGTGCAATTAGACCAGTCCCACACTTTCTTCATCCTCACTCCATCCCAAAGTGCTGCTCCGGGGAGTGTTCCTTATCTCTGGAGACCAAGTATGGGCCAGGATCCCCTCACACCTTCAAGGGAGTCCCTGCAGCCTTGGCCTGCTCACTACCTTCCCCCCAAACATAACTTTACTCCAAAATTGGAAACAAAAAAAGAAATTGGCACGCCAAAAGAGATCATATACTGAATTTGATGAAAATTGCCACAGCCAAGTTTACAATTGGAACAAAGTAAAGAGAGCCGTGGTCTCACCTTTTTTACCTTGGGGGGACACAGCTGAGGCTCTTGGTGAGCTTTCTCACCTAGAGTGTTGGCAGAGTAAGCAGGCAAACGCTACCTCCACTGCAGTCAGTGACGTGACTGCACGCAACATTGCAAAATCAAGCAGCAATAGACTTTTTACTGCTTGCCCATGGACATGGCCGCCAAGACTTTGAAAGGATGTGCTGCCTCAACCTTTCTTCATACTCAAAATCTACCCATGCAAGTATCCAGAAGCTGAGGGAACAAATAAAAGACTTAAAGGTGAAAAAGAACTCAGATTGGATCAATGAACTTTTCTGATAATGAGGGCTGACGAGATGGGTTTCATCTTTTGTTAAAGGAATTTGTTAGATTGTAATAATTGTTTTTATCGTTTTACACATTTCCCTGTTTATTTAAGTGTCTGTAGAAGTCCATTGGGGAAGTCTTCATTGTAAGAAAAAACAGGGGAGTTGTGGAATCCTCTGAATCCTTCCCCCTCAGGGAAATCCCCAGAGCATTGCCTTGGAGAGACTTACCATAGAGTTTTCCCCACCTAGGAAAGGAAGGACAGAAAGGACTTCCCCATGGACTCTTGCTTAACACTGATGCTTCCCACTTCCCCATATGTCCCAACTTCCCCTGGTTTCTCCTTTCCCTGTTTCCTCATTGGTTGTGGTACCCCTGGTGCCTGGCCCTGTCTTCCCTTAAGGCCAATGCCCTTCGCCCTGCCCTTTGTACCACCCCCATGCCCTCCCATACTTAAGAGTGTGCACAGCACAGGGCCAGGTCTTTTTGCCCCTGGTTTCCCTTCAGTGTGCCACAATAAATCTCGCTGGAACTGACCATACAAAAAGGCCCTTCTGCCTCTCTTTGCTGAGCTAGTGGTGGTGAGTGTGGTGTGTGGACTTGACTGCTTTGCCTGAATGCTAACCCAAGTGGCCTTTCCACAGGAGATGCTTATTGGGAACAGATATAGGTAGCAGCAACCACCATCTAAACATATGCCGCTACACACCTGCTAGAGTAGGATGTGTCTCTGGTCAAAGAAGGTCACCCCTCTGACCAAACTGACCCCACCCCAAAGGCCAGGCCTTCTGCTGGGCTCTGGAAGGGGTTCTGCAAGCAACGTGCTCAGGGGAGAGACCTCCACTGGCCTCACTTCTCTCAGGGATAACAGATCCCATCCCACCCCAACCCATCCCATCCCATCCCATCCCACCCCATCCCATCCTTTCCCAAGGGTTCACAAGGATGGCCACAGACAAGAGGAATGGGATCCAGCACACTTACTGATTGTGTTGATTATGCATTCTATCCATTCCTTAGCTGTATCCCATGCCGTTTCTGGACATCAGGTACATATGAAAATAAAATCAAAGAGAAGACAAGGACATTTAACAAGGACCTTTCCCCAGAGAACTCCAGGACTGCACTGAGCAGGTTCTGGGAAAGAACACAGTATCCCACAGCTGGCCCAGGAGCCCCACAACAGTGCTACTGGGTTCCTGACCCTCGGGCCCGCTGAGGCTCTCCTGGGCCAGGGAGATGCCTCAGCTGCCACAGCACTCAGGCACCACACAGGTGCCTCAGTCCCACCACAGCTCAGCCACCCACGAGAGGGTGGGTGAGACTCTTCTGCCTCACACCAGGAGTGGAGAGGAACCTCCCAGGCCCCTTCACTGTCCCTTGGCACATTCATTTCAAACTGACCATCAAAGCCCTGCTCAGCAACACCCCCTGCTAGTGTAGGACACGTCCCTTGTCAAAGGAGGTCACCCCTCTGACCAAACTGATCCCAGCCCAAAGGCCAGGCCTTCTGCTGGGCTCTGGAAGGGGTTCTGCAAGCAACGTGCTCAGTGGAGAGACCTCCACTGGCCTCACTTCTCTCAGGGATAACATATCCCACCCCATTCCATCCCATCCCAAAGGTTCCCAGGATGGCCACAGACAAGAGCAATGGGATCCATGAGTCCACTCCTACTTATGGACCTACCTGAGTCTCCTTGGGAATGCTTTGAGTAGCTCATCTCTTCTAGCCAGTGCTTCGCCTGAAAAGAAAAAGAAAAAGAAAAATGAAAATAAAGGAAGCTTCACTACAATATTTCCCTACGGATTTAAAAAGTGCATTTCAGAGCTTTTTGGGGACACATATGTCCCTTATACTACTCAAACCTCTGATCTACTCAGGAATTTTTATTTTACTGATTTTTCCTTCCATCACTGTCTAAACAAGTAATACAATTCTTAGCAAAAAAATTAGCTGTGTCCTCATTTCTTGTTACCTGTGTCCTTTTTTCAATATTCACTCTGCAATGCAAGGGAAAAGAGGGTCAAAATCTCTGTGGTGAGCACACAGCACTGGAGAAGATAATGCAGTTAATAAGAAGTTCTGTTGTACAAAACTTCTCTCACTCCCCCTCCTCAACTGGACAGGAGGAAAAAATACAACTGAAGAGCTCACATAAAGCCTGGGACATCCCTCTCCAGCTCTACCATGGGCAAACCAGACACGACTTGTGGATGATTGCTTTGCTTCTCAGCAATTCCCAATAGAGCAGCAAGCCAGGTAACAAAGACAAAACTGAAACCACCCCACTCCCACTCTCCCCTCTCCTGGCTGTGAACACACCTGGTGCAGGTGGCTGGGGCAGCTGCAGTGCCTGATGCAAGCTGAGCTCCAGCTGGGAGCCCAAGACAAGAGCTCGTGAACGGCCAACAGAGCCCAACAAAGGGCACCAAGAGTGGTGGCACCGCTGGGGAAGGGACACCGAGAGACCCAGCAGGAGCTGAGGGCCCGGGAGGAAGAGCCAGACTCGAGCCTTGGGCATCCAGACTGTGAGGGGATAAAACTGAGGGGCTCCCTTGCTGGGGGAACAGCTCAGGCTGTTCCTGTGGCACTGCACTGGGAATAAATGGCTTTATGGAATCAGACAGCTGAGACTGCTCCGGGAAACTTGGGCTGGAACCAGGGAGGACACAGGGGCTGGGTGTGGGGAGTCCAGCAGGGCCCATTGGGGCACTGCAGCCACTGCTGTGGAGGGGCTCCTCCCAACACTGAACACCTCTGGTGGCTGGAGTGTGATGGCCAGAGAGCCTTGGGAAGGGTCAGACTGGGAAGTTTCCCAAATATCCTCTTCTGCACAGCTGGCTGCAGAAAGCAGGGCCCTGCTGACCCTTCCAACAAAGCCACCTGTCTCTCCTGAGCACATCCATCAGAGCAGCAGGGATGAGGTGAAGGCAGAAACAGGGACTGCTCAGGAGGAGAAAGGTCTGCTCAGGGCACAGCTTGCTGCTGTGCTCTGCTCTCCCTCTTTCTTGCACTCCACTTCCCTATGCTGTCTGCTCCTTGGGACTTTCTGTTTACTTTGGCCATGTTCCAGAGAAGGAGAAGGACCTGGACTGAATTAAGGGACCCCTTGCCAAAAGCTGCTGCATGTCAAGAAAGCTTTCCTGGTGTTCAAGGGGAGGATAGACCTGGGTGAGGAAAAGAGGGGAGGATTAGCAATAGAGAAATGCCGGCAGGGACCCAAGAGAAGTCACAGCCCCAGGGCCCATGGCTGTCCCACAGGTCTAACTGAAGGCATCAGACAGGAAATGCCAGGGGTGATTTCCCAGGAATGAACACTGCTCCATCTCCTCCCACTACATTTTGCTCTTTTACTCTGGTCTGAAAGGAGGGAAAGCGTATAAATGGTATAAAACACTCAGAGTTTGAGGGGTTTTCTCCTGAAAGCAGAGCAATAGCGTGATGGCTTCTCAAACAGTAACAATGAGTAGATGATGTGCACGTGGAGCTGTCCTGGATGTGCCTCTGCCATTGGTCACTGATGAGCACAGACATTAGCTCAGATCACCGCTCATGGAAAGATGGTTGTGCTTCCAGGGATGGGTCACACCACTTCTCACAGTCAAAGACACATTGTCCTCTCTGTCTCTCATATTTGGAAGGAGCCCTGACAACTACTTTAGACAGGAGAATTATTTTATGCAGGGCCAGATCTGCACTCTTGAGCCAAAGCTGAAGCTTTGAGGGGGAAAAAGAAAAGGAAAGGGGAAAGACAGGAGAAGGGAGGAGAATAAAAAAGAAAAGAAAAGGGGGGGGGCAGGGGTAAGAGGAGACAGAAAAAATATGGAAAAAAAAAAAGAAATAAAAGAAACAAAAAAGGAAGAAACTCTCTCTGTCACATTGTCAGTGATGGCTTTGTTGCCCAGAGACCAAGAGAGTCTAGTCTGCCAACAGATGCCCAATAAATTAGACATTTTGAATTATGCATTGAGTGCAATAAAACATTATTACCAGCATGTGAGTTAAATCCAGGAGGATCGTCTGAGTGGTGGTGAAATCTCATTAAGCTTTTTCTGGGGTGCTAAGGTGAGCTAATAATATTAAATATAAAAATTAAAATACGTTCTAGTCACTCCATGAAATAAGTATTCATTTTATATTCAGACTAAAAATTTTTCCGATCAGCCAAGATCAAAGAAACAAACAATTATCCATAATGTATTCATGGCAACCAGGCTGTGCCTAATCAATATGCTACTTACTTTTTACTTTTCTCCCATTTAATGTGTAGCAAGTGTCATGGTAACAATTTTTGCTATCAGACAAAAAACCCATAAAATAAATAAGTAAGGCCTGAATTGACCATTTTTTCTCTATGTAGGAGTGAATTAGGAACTGAGTTAGTGTCCGTAGACTGTGGGCAGGAAGGGACAATCGACTTTAAATAGGAATTCTATGAAATATTAACTTTGTGGTCTCCCTCCAACCCTTCCTTACTGGTCCCCCACCCTCTGCAGCACAACTGGGCCTTGATGAGGCAAAGACACTGAAAGCCCTGGGGCCCTGGAGGGCAGCAGGGCTCCCTCAGGCCTCAGCAAAGCCCAGTGAAGGCCCCAGGTTGGTCCAGGGAGCTTTTCCCACTCAATCCCCTGTGGCAGAACTGGACTCAGCACGTGAGGGCCCTCAGCAAGGCCCAGCCCAGGGACGGTCACTGCCCAGGAAGCCTTGAGAGGAGTGGGTGTCACTGCTGTGCATGGCCAACAGTGATTGCACTGGCCTTGCCCAGAGGGGCGGCTGCAGATTGCTGATTGCTCTGCTGCAGACAGCTCTGTTTGGGCAGGGTCACGCTTCTGCTGTTGCAGACACTGATATTCTTTAGGAAATTCCACCGGGACTGAAGGACAGCTGGAGGAGGATTGCCACCCCAGTGACCCCAGGGCAGTGGTTCCTGAGTGCCACAGCCCCCTGTGGCTGGGCAGGTGTGGTGTCAATGTGTTGGGCAGGGATCAGCTCTTCCCCTGGCTGGGCTCCTGCTCACACAGCCGCGGGTGCTGCTGCCTTGCTTTGCTGCTGGCCCGTGTGCTCCACCTCCCAGTCGCTGCCTTTTCACCTGGAGCTCGCTCAGTTCAGCTGAGAGCCTCAGGAGAGCAGTGCTTTACTCCTGCCTCCTGGAGAGGCCATTCCTGCCCTCGGAAGAGGCTGCCCTGGAAAGCTCGGCAGATTTCCTGATAGGCATTTACGGGAAATCAGTGTCAAACGGAGGAAGGAGGTGCTGGGGGGGAGGGAGGAGCCCGTGGGGGTGGGAACCCTCCGCAGCTGCTGGTTCAGCCCATCAAAGCCTTCTCCTCTGCACCCCGAGCTGTGTGCTCTGCTGCCGGCCTCAGTCCCTGGCCGTCGGTGCCTGGACCCCGCTATTTCCCGGCTGTGACAGCCCAGGCTGACACTGAGGAGCTCATCCCTGTGGGGCAGGAGCAGCTCCCCGTGAGCACCCCCCATTCACCCGCCAGGCAGCTCTGCTGAGCCATCGCTCCCGGATCCCCCATGCTGCTGGAGTCCTTTGCTTTGCCTGGCCATGGATGCCAGGGCAGCTGCCATTCCCATGGGAACCTGCTCACTGGCCTGAGACCCCTCCAGGCTGCCCCCAGAGCTCTTCTGCCCACTCTCCCTGATAATCAGGGAGTTTCTGAGCTGCCAAGGCAGCGTCCCCCCTTTCTGACCCTCCACTGCTCACTCACACAATTCACCCTTTGCCCATCCTGTTGAGGATCTCCAGGTATCCCAGCTGCTCTTCACACCTCCCATCCTCATCCTCTGGCAGAGCCTTTCCCCTTCCACTGCATTCCACCAGCACTCAGGCACAGCCTCCCAAACCATCTAGGGATGAGTGTGGCTCCAAAAGAATGATGCAGGCAGCTTCTGAGATAAAAACAAGCAATTTTGGGTTCTCAGGGGTTCAGAAACTCCCATTCAGGAGCATTTGGGCTAAGAAACTGCCAGTTTGGGAGCTTTGAGACTCAGGGATTTAGAGAGCTTTGGGGTCCCAAACACTGATTTAGAGAGATTTTGGCTCTGAACAAACCCAAACTTCAGGCAGCACGGCGGTTGAGAAGCACCAATTTAGGGAGCATTTTGCTCAAAACCACTGATTTGGGGAACTTCTGGGCTCAGAAAGTCCCCTCTAGGCAGGTTTTCAGCTCAAAATTCCAATTTAGGGAGCTCTTGGGCTTAGAAGCACATGTTTAAGGAACTGCAGTACTCAAAAAGTGGTCACAGAAAGCTTTGGGGGTCAGGAAAAGCAACTGGGGGAGTTCAGAAACACCCATTTAATGAGCTTTGGGGCTCAGAAAAATCAATGTCCAGAGACTTGGGGTCCCAATGCAGCAATTCAGAATACTTTGGGACCCAGAAATGCCATTTAAAGATGCTTTTGGCCTCAGAAAATAGGCATTTGGGGAATTTCACAGCTGAGAATACGGACGTTTCAGGAGCATTGGGGCTCAGAAACATCCACCTGGGGAGTTTTCGGGACCTGAAACAGCATTCGGTTCAGAAATACTGATTTAGGGAGCACTGGGGCTCCTAAAGACCAATTTCGGGACGTGCAGGCCAAGTAAACCCATATTTGGGGAGTTCGGGGCTGAGAAAAAAATCATATCAGGAGCTTTGGGACTCAGGAAGAGTGATTTGGGGATATTTTCAGATCAGCAAGAATGATTTAGAGAGCTTTTGGGCTCCAAAAACCAATTTAAACCGACTGTGGGCTCTGTAGTCCCCATTTAGGGAGCTTTGGAGCTCCAAACCAGCGATTTCAGGAGCTTTTGGACTGAGAAACATCAATTTCAGGAGCAGAAGGAGCAAGCCCTGGGGAAACAAGGGAGCAAGGGGCTGGCACTTACCTGGGACAAGGCTGGGAAGAAGCAGCTCCGTGCTGGGGTATGAGCAGCGGGGACTCCTCATCCCGAGTTTATCTCCCCCCTGCCCGCTCCTGTTCCCGCCCCCACGGGCTCCTCCCTCTACCCCTGCAGCTCCTTTCCCGGTTTTACGCTAATTTCTCGTAAATCAGTTGTCAGCCTGGAAAGGGAAAGTGAAAATGCCCCGATCGGGGGCGGCTCCTTGGCTGGGGTGGGAAATGTGCGCAGCCAGCGGCCCCTCCGTGCTCCTGGAGCCTCCCAGGGCACCGGGAATGCCCCGGGAGCGCTGGGAGTGAACCCCAGGGGCTGCTGGCAGACAGGGCACAGGGCTTGAGTTAGGGGTGTCAGAGCTCTGGAACACTGATTTTGGGAACTTCATGCTTAGAAATCTAATCTATTTCAGCAGCTTCGGGGCCATAACGGCGATTTCAGGAGCTTTGGAACCGAGAAAGTACAATTTTGGGGGCCTTGGGGCTCCAAAATACTGATTTTGGGAGGTTTTTGGCTCGGAGGAAAAAAAAAGGACCTTCGAGTCTCAAAGAAAGCAATTTAGGGATATTTTGAGCTCAGAAACAGCAATTTAGAGATATTTCGTGCTTAGAAACACCCATTTAAGGATATTTTGGTGTCTGAAACACTAATTTAGGGAGCTGAGAAACATTCATTTAGGGAGGATTTGAGCTAAGAAATATCAAATTAAAGAGGTTTTTGCTTCCCAGTTCAAAAACCTATCTATGGAGGGGTTTGCTCACGAGGGCTGGAATACAAGTATGGGGAGGCCTGGCAGACTGACTATACCCCAAACCCACCACGGCAAGTGCTGTGTGCCTGTGGTGGCGAGAACAACTGCTGGGTGACTGCAGACAGACCCTGTGTCCCATGTCACTGCCTGGGACAATGTCCTTGGCTTCGAAATGAGTGCTATGGGCACAGGTGCCCCATGAAAGAATTTAATGAGACAATGGTACCCATTGTCAAAGCAACCTTACAGACACCTGGCCATGAAGCAGGCACTGAGTGGATGTATGACATCCCCTGGGATGGAGCAGCCTCTGGAATGATGGGATGGGCTGGTGAAGATGACAGTGAGCAACGGGTGGTGGGACAAGAACCTTCTGCTACAGCTGATGTTATTCTTGCATCAAGAACAAAATGACATTAAGTGATGTATACAGAAATGTTTCTCAGTTTGTTTAGGCTTTAGAGAAGGAAAATAAAGAGAAAATTATTAAATGCTGTTGTTATATCTGTAGCATGGGACATATCTGCTGTAAGCATTTAGATTATCAACAAAAAGAAGGTTTAAATGCAGTTGCAAAGCCCAGTGCATAGAGGACTAAGAAGGCTGGCTGCAGGCACAGACAAGAAAGCAATAAAGGCAAAATAAAGTTCAGGAGGAAGGTGAAAGTCATCTCGATGATCATTTAGAGGAAGGTAAAAGGCATCTTTTTTACATAGCATAGTCCTTAATAATATTTGAATACAATTACAGGAAATCCAGGAAACACGTGCATTTGATGTGGGTAAACTACTTGACATTGCATGGGCAGTACATACAAATCAAAAGAAAACCAGCTGGAAGTGAGTTAATAGAAAATAATACCAGCTGAAGAAAAAGGAATCAGCAAAGGACTGCTGCCCGAGGGAGGAAGGGGGTCTCATGGCAGGGAAAAGAGTTCAGTTCCTGGACCTTCATTAGGAAGACTGGAGACAAACCAATGCTCATATTGTAAAAAGGAGGGACATTCAAAGCAGAAGTGTCCTAACCTAAAACCCAGGACTTCTCCAAACTCCCTCATGGCAATAGCTGGGTACTTGTGAAGGGGACGAGAGGTTTCATTCCCAGCAGAGCCTGTGGTAACAGCTACACTGGGAAAGGAAACACAGGAAGTTTTGGTAACAGGAGCTGGTTATTTTATATAAAATACCCTGCAAAGTAAGTTAAGTGATGATTCCATCACAACTGTCAGTGCCACTGGCACTTGTGAAAGACGCCCCTTTTTCAAGCCAGCTGTGTAATGCAAACTTCACAATGCCAAAGGTTTATGTCCAAAAAGGAGACTAAAGGATCCTGTAACTTTATTCTAATAAAGGGAGAGGCCATGTTTACCCTGGGGTCTCTCCAATCTTTTGAGGCCATAGCCTCCTTTTCAATGCTCTTTTCCCATCCACACTACCCTCTGTGTTTCCCCATTGGCTGAGATACTTGACAGGTACAGACTTCCCTGTGGGAAATGGATTTGTAGAGAGTTCCCAGGGTCTGACAGACACAGAATCACACGAGGTTGGAAGAGACCTTCAAGATAATTGAATCCAATCTGGACCCTAACACCTCAACTAAACCCCGCCATCAAGTGCCATATCCAGTCTTTTCTTAAACACATCCGGGGATGGTGATTCCACCAACGCCTCGGGCCATTCCACCAACTCCTTGGGCCATTCCACACCATTCCAGTACTTTCTCATTCTTTCCGTGAAAATTTTTTTCCTAATATCCAACCTATAATTCCCTTGCCACAACTTGAAGCGATAACCTCTTGATATGTCAGTTGCTCCCTGGAGAAAGAGACCAACCTCCACCTGACCACAACCACCTTTCAGGAAGTTGTAGAGAGTGATAAGGTCACCTCTGAGTCTTCTTTTTTCCAGGATAAACAACCCCAACTCCCTCAGCCATTCCTCAAGGACTTGTGTTCCAAGCCCCTCACCAGCCTGGCTGCTCTTCTCTGGACGCACTCAAGTGTCTCAACGTGCTTCCCAAACTGAGGGCCCAGTATGTCCCAGTCCTCCCCAGTGTTTCCAAGGACAGTTTAATTTTTCTCGGTGGCCGTGGCAGCCAAACCCAGCAGTGGGGTCAGTGCAGTGCCCATGGCCACAGCCCCTTGCAGGGGCCCAGTGCAGCTTGGGCTGATGATCCACCCTCACAGCTGGCCCAGGGCAGCTCTGCAGTGCCTTTGGTGGCACCTGGGGCTGGCACACACCTGAGCAGTGTGTCTGTTTGCAGTGGGAAAACTCAGCAGTTTGAGATTGCTGCAAAAAGTACAAAAAGGGAAAACCCCTCTTAGGCTGGGTGCAGCCAGCTCTGCAAGCACAGCAGGGCCCAGGGCAGTGAGGACAGACAGGATGGGGCTGGGCAATGTGGAGCAAGGTTGTCCACACTGGGTCAGAGCTCAAGGCACAGCTTCTGTGAGCAGGCCAGAGCTGCTGAGGAGAGACCCTGGGTCAATATCAATCACAACTGTTGGTATTGTCAATAGTCTAGAAGTGGAGGTAAAAGGATTTTTGATGATAGATAATGTAAGTTTGGGGAATTAATCAAGGTCAGCACATGGATGTATTCTGGAGTTAGTGGAATCTACACAAAGGATACTTGTACCATGTTTGCTATTTCTTCTGCAAGGGCCTGTAGGGGGATGGTAGACATGGCATTTATTTAAAAGAAAAAAAAGGGGAATTGTAGGCACACAGTTTGTGTTAATTGGGAGTGGGACTATGGCTGAGCCTCATCCCTAAGGGTGACAACCACGCAGGACAGGTGAACTGCATTAAAGGTAATGAGACATAGAGTGCTGAGGTGTACTGACCAACTACAAAAGGGTACAGAGGGCACACAGGTGCAATGCATGTAAGATGAAGGGTATAAAAAGTTGTACTGAAGAACAATAAAGGGCTGTGGAAGAATGGCTGGATGAACAGGGTCATGGGTCCCTGGAGAAGTTGTACAAGCAAACCCCTTGTTAGTGTAGCATGAGTAAAAGCATAAGTAGGCTGCACTGCTTGTTAGCTTGATATGAGTAGGCTTCATTTGACATAACTAGGCCTTACGCCATGATAAGGAGTTTGCAAAGTATGCTGCATCATGCTGACAAGGTTGAAAGGGCAAGGACAGCAGCAAAAATAAGGAAGAAAAGAGGTTTTGCAATATAAAAAAAGAGAAGTAAAAGCAACGAGAATGAGCAAGAACCCCGTGTTAGAAACCACAAAGTAGGAGGAGTGTGTAAAAACAACCTTTTGCTTTAAACCAATGAACTAATGACGAGTATGGATAATTATTGACAAGTATGAAAAATTACTGAAAACATATAAAAGTGTCGTTGTACTCAAAATAAACTGAAGCTTGCTTTACCAATCACATTGATTGATTGCATGTCTTCCCTCGCCGTCGTCAAAGGGCTGGTACTTGAAGCCTTCTTTGGTGTCAGTTGTACCCCCAGCTGTGACATCTGGCGACCCCAATGTGATCCTGAGGTGATTTGATCAGACAACTGGGGACCTAAGACCAGTAAGATGGTGGAGCCAGGTGGACTATGAGCTTGGGAACTCAGCCAGGTGGACCAAGAGCCTGAGAGCCTAAAAATCTGGACTAATTATAGCCAGGCAGAGGGGAGAGCCAGAAAAAAAAGTAGGTGGACCTGAGAGCCTAGAAGCCTGGACAATGTATGAGACACCCACACCAAGAGGAAGGATGCTGGATATGAGGAGCAGAGGCTACACACTTTGCTTATTTGGTATGAAAGAAATAGAGTGAGGCTATACATTTTGCTTGTTTGGAAGGGGATGGCTTGGGAGCTAACACAAACTGCCTTTTTTAAAATGTGGGAGAGTACCAGCCATGTTTTTGCTTATGCCCCTCCCTGCAGGCAGAGTGGAGTGAGCCCCGCACTCCCTGGTGATGTTTTAGCCTGCTCTGTGATGTCACAGCTCATACTATAATGTCACATAGCTGGTCTCTGATGTCACAGCCAACTCTGTGACGTCATAATCTCCTCTGTGATGTCAGACCTCTGCCCTGTGATTTCACAGCCGTCTCTGTGATGTCACAGAGACAGCCTATGATGCAGTAGCTGCTTTATTACTTCACAGAACCTCTGTGATGTCATGGCTAACTCTGTGTTCTCATGTTATCAGATGATAAATTGTCTACACCAGGTGAGCACACACAATGCTGGTTCTCCAAAACCCCAGGCCTATGGAAACCACACAATGCCCATTGTGTGAGAAGGGGAACTGAAATTCACCAGCCTCAGTGTCCTGCCAGCTCAGCCAGGCCCAGTGGAAAATTGGGGTCCATGAGCACCAGGGACCACCAGAGAGACCCCCAGGACAGGAGAATGCATGGGTAAAGGGGAGGGGAAATATGTTAATGAGTTAGGGGAATGATTATCATATGTAATTTTAGCCCAAGACCATCAATGAATATGTATGCAAAATACAGAATGTAAACAGAAACTTTCCTGCGCTCAGCATGCATGGCTTTGGGAGGAGTTCCCGCTCTGTGCATCCAGCCGAATAAACAATGCTGCTTCTTAATGCTACATTGGGATTATGGATTTTTCTATTTTGCTTTTTTTTTTTGTAACAATCCCACTCCCAAGGAAAGCTGTGTCTCCTGCTGTTCACAAACAGAGAAAGGTTTGTAGGAGATGTGGTGGTTGGAGGCTGCCTGGGCTACAGTGACCATAAAATAATTGAGTTTTCAACATCCTGTGAAAGAAGGAGTGGCATCAACAAAATGTCCACTGGAATTACAGAGAGCAGACCTTGGTATATTTGGGATGCAGATTTGGAGAGTAGTCAATCAGGTACTCATTTTTTAAGGGGAAACAGCCCTTAAAAACAAAGGTGTCCAGGAATGATGGACACACCTCAAAAAACTAATTGTAAGGGGGAAGGAGCAGCCTGTCCCTCTGTGTCAAAAGATAAGCACGCTAGGAAAATTACTGTCCTGGCTGGGCATGGAGCTATTGTGGGAACTCAAGGAAAAAAAAGAGGGTGCATAACCTTTGGAGAGAAGGTCAGGCGACTCAAGAACTGGTTAAGGATGTAGTTAGGCCTTGCAAGAAAGAAAAGTAGAGATGTGAAAGCTCAATTAGAGGTTAACCTGGCGGCTTTGGGTAAAAATTATAAAAAATATTTTTATCAATAAATTAATACCAAAAGGAAGTGTAAGGAGAACATCTATTCATTGTTGGATGCAGTGGGGAATAGAGTAACGAAAGATGAGAGAAAAGCTGAGGTACTTACGCTTTCTTTGCCTCAATTTTCAACAGTAAGACAGGTTGTCCTCAGAACAAGTGTCCTCCTGAGCCAGTGGATGGGCACAGGGAGCAGAACAGCCCCCCTGTAATCCAGGAGGAAGCAGCTGGGGACGTGCTGAGCCACTCAGATGCTCACAGGTGTCTCTGGGAGCAGATGGGATCCATCCCAGGGGGATGAGGGAGCTGTGGATGAGCTCCCCAAGCTGCTCTCCATCATTTACCATCAGTGCTGGCTCAGCAGGGAGGTCCCAGAGGACTGGAGGTGCCAATGTGAGCCCATCCCCAAGAAGGGCTGGAAGGAGGAGCTGGGGACCTCCAGGCCTGTCAGCCTGACCTGGGTGCCCGGCAAGGTTATGGAACAGATCACCTTGAGTGCCATCAAAGGGCACCCACAGGATGGCCGAGGGATCAGAGCCAGCCAGCATGGATTCCAATGTCTGCAGTGATGATGTGCATTAGGGGACTGAGTCCAGCATCAGCAAATTTGTAGATGACACCAAGCTGGGTGTGAGTGTGGATCTGCTGGAGGGTAGGAGGGCTCTGCAGAGGGACCTGGACAGGCTGGATCCAGGGCCCAAATCCAACAATGTGAGGTTGAACAAGACCAAGTGCTGGGTCCTGCACTTTGGCCAGAAAAACCGCTGCAGTGCTACAAGCTGGGGACAGAGTGGCTGGACAGCAGCCAGGCAGAAAGGGACCTGCAGGGACTGATGGACAGCAGGCTGGACATGAGCCAGCAGTGTGCCCAGGTGGCCAAGGAGGCCAATGGCTCCTGGCCTGGATCAGGAATGGTGTGGCCAGCAGGAGCAGGGCAGTGATTCTTCCCCTGTGCTGAGCACTGGTGAGGCCACACCTCGAGTGCTGTGTCCAATTCTGGGCCCCCAATTTAGGAAGGCCATGGAGGGGGTGGAGTGTGTCCAGAGAAGGGCAACAAGGCTGGGGAGGGGTCTGGAGCACAAGTCCTGTGAGAAGCCACTGAGGGAGCTGGGGTTGTTTATCCTGGAGAAGAGGAGGCTCAAGGAGACAAGGCAGTGTCAGGACATAGGTTGGACTTGATGATCTCCAAGGTCTTTTCCACCCTTGCTGATTCTGGGATTCTCTAGAACCACCCTTGGAGCAGTTGCAGGAGGAGCCCTGGGCCTCCTGTTCAGAAGTTCCAGCAGCCCAGGTCCCTCAGCTTCTCCTGCCAGCCCCAAAGCCCATCCTGTCAGTCCTGCAGAGCCTCTGCAGCCCCTCCTCACTGCCCAGAACAGGGAGCCCCAGAGCCAGACACAGCAGCCCAGATGTGCCCCCCTGGCCTTGGGTGCCTCTGGCAAGGGAGCAGCACCAGGCACTGCAGGAGCCTGCAGACAATTTCTGCAGCACTTGTAAGATGATCCTGCTGCCCAAGGGACGTTCCCATGGTGCCAAGTCAGGAACTGCAATGGGGAGTGGGGCAAGAGAGGAAAGGGCAAACAGGGATGGGCTGTATGCTGGGGAGGGGACAGGGATGGGCAATAGGAAGAAATCTGGATCAGGAAAGAGGAAAAAAAAGCATAGGTGAAGGAAAGGAAATGCTTAGGGCAGTTTGGGGGTGGCTGCCAGGCAGCCCTGGCTCTGAGCAACAGCGTCTGCAGTGGGACAGGAAACTCCCAGCTGATGGGAGTAAACTTTCTGGCTGACTGCAGAGGCCAGGACAAAGCTGAGTGGTTTCCCTGGTGTCCTCCAGCCCTTGCTGGCCTCAGGGGCTGATGGCATTTTTGCTCCCTCAGGTTCATGTCCCGACACCAACAGCATTGGGGTGCTCCTGCCTGCTCTGTACAATGCAAACAGGGGCTGCTGAGCCAGTGCTGCCGTGTCTGTGCCTGTAAGGATGGGGCACCTGTGTGAGCTGGGGAAGAGGCCACGGAGGCAGAGGGGGGATGTTGTTGGCAGCTCTCTGAGGACGCTCTGGGACGCTGCCCTGGGCTGTGCAGTGAACTGGGGATGGATCAGCCTCTGCTCTGCTGCTCTTTCCCGTCTCCCCCAGGGCCCTTGCAGAGCCCCAGCCATGCTGTTTGCCTCCAGCCTGCCCAGCAGCCTGGGGCTGCTCACAGGGCTTTTCTGTGCTGAACATTGGTCTGGGTGAGTTCTTGAGAGAGCCTGGGCAAGGAGCCTGGAGGCCCCAGGCCCTGGGCTGAGGCGTCAGCGCTGCCCCAGCAGTGCCCAAGGCCTGTCCCTGCTGCAGCCCTGGCACTGCCACCCCCAGGGCTGTGCCCGGCCCCATGAACACTCAGGCTCTGCAGCAACACCAGGGCCACCAGGGCAGTGGGGCAGGGTCATGGCAGGAGCACTGGCAACACCAAGTGCTGCTGCTGCTGGGCACAGCTGCTGGGGCAGTGCTGATCTGCCCCAGCTCTCCACACAGACATTGCTGCTGCAGCTCCAGAGAAGGGGACAGAAGAGGGATCTCCAGTAAAAACTCTGCTGGGAGATCCTTTAGTTCATTTAAAGCCACCAAGAGAACCACTCCTCATTGACGCTTTTCCACTGTGAAGGTGGAGATAGACAAAATGATAAAGAGCACAAGCAATGATCTTGCTTTGTGAACATTACTGATATCTAAAACAAGGAAAAAATAACTCAGCAACAAAACCAACAAGAACTATTATAGCTTGTTATTGGGATTTTAAGAAATTGCTAGCCAGATTAATTTTTCTAATATCCTCCAGTCACCAATCTCCACACTGCAGCCTTGAGCTCCTGGTTCCTCAGGCTGTAGATGAGGGGGTTTAGGGCTGGAGGCACAACCGAGTACAGAATTGACACTGCGAGATCCAGGGATGGGGAGGAGATGGAAGGGGGCTTCAGATAGGCAAATGTGCCAGTGCTGAGGAACAGGGAGACCACAGCCAGGTGAGGGAGGCAGGTGGAAAAGGCTTTGTGCCGTCCCTGCTCTGAGGGGATCCTCAGCACAGCCCTGAAGATCTGCACATAGGAGAAAACCATGAACACAAAACAACCAAAAGCAATAGAGACAGTGAAAATAGAAACCTTAAGTTCCCTGAGATAGGATTTAGAGCAGGAGAGCTTAAGGATCTGAGGGATTTCACAGAAGAACTGGCCCAGGGCATTGCCATGGCACAGGGGCAGGGAAAATGTATTGGCCGTGTGTAGCAGAGAATAGAGAAATCCAATGGCCCAGGCAGCTGCTGCCATGTGGGCACAAGCTCTGCTGCCAGGAGGGTCCCGTAGTGCAGGGGTTTGCAGATGGACACATAGCGGTCATAGCACATGACGGTCAGGAGGAAAAATTCTGCTGACACAAAGAAAAGAAAAAAGAAAACCTGTGCAGCACATGCTGAGTAGGAGATGTCCCTGGTGTCCCAGAGGGAATTGTGCATGGCTTTGGGGACAGTGGTGCAGAGTGAGCCCAGGTCACTGAGGGCCAGATTGAGCAGGAAGAAGAACATGGGCATGTGCAGGTGTTGGCCGCAGGCTATGGCGCTGATGATGAGGCCGTTGCCCAGGAGGGCAGCCAGGGAGATGCCCAGCAAAAGGCAGAAGTGCAGGAGCTGCAGCTGCCGCGTGTCTGCCAATGCCAGCAGGAGGAAGTGTCTGATGGAGCTGCTGTTGGACATTTGCTGCCTCCAGACATTGGAACCTTTTGAAGGAGAAAAGACAGGGACGACTAGGGGGAGATTTCTCACAGAAAAATCAAAGCTGTTTCTCACAGTTTCCTGCCACTGAACACCTCCCCCTTGTCTATTTCTAGGAGACCTTACTTCACCTTTGTTGCTGGAGCCCTGATTACTACTGGCCAATGTTGTCTGAGGAGCTGGACCTTGACCCGCATGACACCTGGGAGTCAGCCCTGACCTCCAGTTCAGTTCAGGGCAACAGTGAGGGCAGGGGCCAGTCCTGATGTTTGGATTTGTATAAATAATCTTCTCCTAAAGCAGACGTGCTGCCTGGGTGAAGGAATGGTGATAGCAGGATGCAGAACGAGGGATTCTGCTGCACGTGCAGAGAACAGAGAGTCCAGAGAGGCAGTAGGATTGTCTGAGGCTTAGTGCAGACTTAGGGGAGCTGCTCTGTCCCTCTCTCCTGCTCCAGCTGCCCTGCACTTACACCTTTCTGAGATCCACTCCTGGGTTACCCTGGACAGCCAGGAGACACTGCTGAGAGCAGAGGGATCCCTGGCACACAAAGTGGCTCCTGCCTTTCCCAGAGTCAGGAGAGTGGGCTCATTGCCAGCCTCCCAGGCTGCCCTGCCCAGAGCTGCCTGGGCACAGGGAGCTGGGACACCCCATGGCTGTGCTCAGCCTGCACAGGAGGAGCCCAAGGGCTGGGCCTGGCCCTGAAGCTGTAACTGCCATTGCAGAGAGCCCCTCAGCAATGCCAGCAGCACCTGGGCAAGGCAAGGAGAGAGAGAGAGCCAGGCCTGAGGAAAAGCCTTTCCCTGGCAAACCCTGTCCAGCGCCTGCCAGGCAGCAGCAGGGCAGGACAGTGGCCCTAAGGCCCTGGTCAGCAGGGAATGGGCACATGGCCGCAGTGATGCCCTTCATCTCTGGGGCTGTTCTGCCAGCCCAGGAGGCACTGAGGGCCCCGAGCCCTGGGCTGAGGGCTGTGATGGCTGTGAGGGGACACAAGAGCTGTGCTGCTCAGGGCAGTGTCTGCCCTGCAGGGCAGGCCTGGCAGGTGCCACATCTGCCTTGCAGCAGGGCTTCCCTCAGCACTGCCTCCCACCCTGCCCACGGTTCTGCTGCTGGAGCTGCTCCTGTGGCCCCGGGCTCCTTCCCTGCCAGAGCTCCCAGAGCCAAGCCCAGCCCCTGGGCCAGCCCTGCCCTGCAGCTGCTGGGCCCTGCAGGGATTAAAGAACAGCTCCCCCAGCCTGGGCACCATGGAAAGTTGATGCTGCATGAATCTGGAGGCTGAGCAGGTGCAGGCACTTGCTGAGGTGCCCAGGAATCCTCAGGGTGATGGCTTAAGAGTCTCAGCCCCTGCTCTGCCCTGCACAGCTGAGTTTCCCTTGCCACCAAGCTGAGCCAGGGAAAAGTGGGAGCACAGATTTGCGAAAGCAGGGACCCAAGCAGGAAACATCTGCCCTAAATAAGTTCATGACAAGTCCCCTCAGAAGGGGTGCCCTGCACTGCAGCACATCCTCCTCCTTCTCCTGCTCCTCCTGAGCCACAGGGAAACTGGGAGAGTCCTCCTGACACATCCTCCAGGCTGTGGAGAGTGCTGGCTTCAGGAGATCCCTCCAGGAACACAAGAGACATTGCCCTGCACCCACACACTCACCATGCCCAAGGCTGTGAAGTTCTTTCCCCAAGTGAAGTCTCAGCTCAATGTCTTCCCAATCCTGATTGCCTTCAGCCTGTCTCTGCCTGGCTCCTGTCCCCTCAGTGCCTGAAGGCAGAGCCCTCAGCCCTGCTGGGCTGGGAGAGGAGCTGGCCCTGGGAAGAGCTGTTCCTTTAAAGCTCAGCAGCACAGACACAGCACAGGGACTTTAATGAGCCTCTTGGGGATTTGGTGTTGTTTACACCAGACTCAGTGCCTCAAAGGGTGATCCAAAAACTTCTCAAGAACGCAAAATTAAATTGAAACTCTGAAGTTTCTTGAAGTTTTAATGAGTTCCACTGAGGGACACGAATGAGAAAGTGTCCCCAGATTCCAGGCGGAGCAGAACACTGGACGCAGTGATGACAGCTGGGAACAAACAAGGCAAAGCTGTCTCTGATACTGAGCAAAGCTGGGTGTGTTTGAGGAATGCCAAGGGCCAAGGCCTGAGTCCCAGCCCATGGCCAGGCAGATCCTGTCCCTCCCTCCTTGCTCAGGGCCATTTCCGGGATGGGCACTGGCATGTGGGGATGCGCAATGGCAAGGGCAGGAGCATGGGGCGGCCCCTGCCAGGCTACTGAGCAGGGACAAGGAGGCAATGAGGCCCCAGCCCTGCAAGGGTCACTTGTCTCCTGCTCCTGCCCCAGGCCCAGGCCCAGCAGCCATGGCCAAAGTGCTGCCCAAGTTGGCTCTGGCAGGGCTGTCTTGCAGCTGCTGCTCATCCCTGTGCCCTGTGCAGCCCAGGCTGTCCTATGGTGTCCCTGCCCTGCGCCTCTGTCCCTGCAGGCTGTTGGCATCCCCTGGCTGCGCCACCTGGCTGGGCCCTTCCTTTGCTGACAGCTCTGCCTCCTGCCTACCTCTGCCTACCCACACAAAGCCTGGGGCTGACCCAGGTCCCTTTGGGGAATGTGTTGCACCACAGCCGTGCCCTGGGAGGGAAATTCCCGTCTCCTCATGTCCCGTCTTGGTCTCCCCTTCTGCATTTGTGGTATAATTTCTCTATCTGGCTTTTTCCCGCTATGGAAGAAATGCTCCACCATTTCTGAATCACCTTTTCCAGCACTGCCAGGCCACTCCTGTTCTGTCCTCAGTCTCTTCACAAATGAGCCCTGCGCCCTCAGCCTCCATATATAGGTTAGGTTCTTCACGCCTGCAAACCCCAGCTTGGGAGATTTTTGGGCCCTCTCAAAGGTGTTTACAAATGAAAACATTTTACTAATAGTCTAAGAAAATCATCAGAGGCCAAGGACAGCCAGGCAGATCTGTCTGTCCTTGCAGCTTTTTTCTGGGAGCAATCCTGTGATAGGTGGAATTTTGGCTGCCAAATTCCAATTTCTGCCATGGCCCCTGGACAAGAAGGCCAGTTCTTTTCCATAGGAAGGAAGGCACAGAGTCCTGGTACTTCTGAGGCAGATGAGATGTGACCACGAGAGGCCAAGGCCAGCCGGAGCTGGCAGGATTTTGTCTGGGACATACCCTTGCATACAGGAAATTTTTAGGTGAGTTCCAATTTTGTCCATGGGCATCTGAAAAGAGAGACAGTTCTTTCCATAGGAAGGAAAGCAGAGAGCCCCAGTGTTTCAGGGGCGGATAAGAGGCAGCCATTGTCTTTCCAAGATCAGCCAGACCTGTCAGGTCACCCTTAGGAGGCCAAATCAGCCTGATCTGTTTGTTCCATGTTCCCCTGGTTCTATGAGGCCCCACAATGTCCCGGTGGTTCCCTTGATTCCATGAGTCCCTGAGGTGTCACAGTGGCCCCTAGGTTACATGAGGCCCTGAAGGGTCCTAGTGGTCTCCATTGTCCCACAAGGCCCCACAGAGAAATGGTGGTCTCTTTGTTCCATGAAGCCCCATGTTGTCACCATGGTATCCCAAAGTGTCACAATGGTCTCCATGGTTCCACCAGGCCCTCACAGTGTCACCGTAGTCTCCATAGGAAGGAAACAACCAAGCCCTAGTGTTGCAGGGGCAGATGAGGGGCAGCCACCAGAGGCCAAGGGGAGCCAGATTAGATGGTGCTGGCAGATTTTGTTTAGGAGCTATCTCTGGATATAGGGAATTGTAGAGGCAGAATACCAGTTTCAGACATGGACAGCTGGAGGAGAAGGATGGTTCTTTTCCATAGGAATGGATGCACGGAACACCAGTGTTTGAGGACCAGATGAAAGGTGGCCATCAGAGGCTAAGACCAGCCAGAGCTCTGTGTCCTGGCAGCTTCTGTCTGAAAGCAGTCCTTGGATATAGGGAATTTTGTAGGTGGAATCCCAATTTTGGCCATGTCTGCATTGATAAGAGGAACAGTTCCTTTCCACAGGAAGGAAAGCAAAGAGCCTAAGAGTTTCAGGGGCAGAAGTGGAGAGAGAAGGCTCCTAAGAGGCCAAACCAGCCAGACCTGTTTTTCCTGGCAGCTTTCATCACAGAGGAATCCTTGGACAAACGGAATTTGGGAGGTGGAATCTCAGTTTTGACCATGGGAACCTGACAGAGCTGGATGGTTTTTCCCATAGGAAAGAAAAGTGTGAAGTCCAAGTTTCTTGGAAGAGGACGAGAGGTGACCACTCATGGGCCAAGACAGCCCGATCTGTTTCTCCTGGCACCTTTCATCTGGGGAAATCCTTAGATGTAGGGAATTTTGGAAGTGGAATCTCAGTTTTGGCCATGGGCACCAGGACAGGAAGAAGAGTTCTTTTCATTAGGATGGAAAGCATAGAGCCCAGTGTTCCAAAGGCAGATGAGAACCAGCTCTTCAGAAACCAAGGCCAGCCAGACCTGTCTCTCCTGGAAGCTTTTATCTGGGAGAAATCCCTGGATCTAGGGAATTCTGGAGGTGGATTCCCAACTTTGGCCATGGGTGCCTGGATATTAAAGGTGCTTTTTTCCCATAAGAAAGAAAAGCACATGGTCCCAGTGTTTCAAAGGCAGATGAGAGGTGGCCTCTGGGTGGCCAAGCCAGCCAGATCTGGCCTGGCAGATTTCATCTTGGAACAATCTTTGCATAGATGAAAACCTGGAGGAGGAATCCTGATTTTGGCCATGGACACCTGGAGGAAAAGGACAGTTCTTTCCACAGGAAGGAGAGCCCAGAGCCCCAGTGCTCCAGGGGCTGATGAGCAGCAGCCCTCGACATGCCAGGGGCAGCTGGACCTGTCAGGTGGCCCCCAGATGTCCCAGACAGCCAGGCCTTGATGCCTTGAGAGGCTGCCTAGAGCAGAGGCTGGACAGTATAACAGGAATAAAGTAGGGATTTATTAAAAGGCTTTCAAAGGATACACCTGGGGCAGTACAAGAGCCTGGATGAGGGTACACCCAAGATGGACAATGGGTCACACATTTCCACACTTTTATAAAATTTGGTGCATTTTCCATATTGGAGTTAATTATCCAATTACAGCTTCAGGTTCTGAAGTCTCATCCTCCCAGTCTGCTCTCCTCAATTCACTGTTGTTTGCACTTTTTGGGCTTGAAGCTGCAACAGTGTCCTTGGCTCTCCTAGGTTTCTAGGTTTCCTACTCCAATTATGGAGAAATATTTCAAAGAGCTCCTAAAAAATATGCACTCCTATTTTAAAGGGTATGTTTTATTAGTGCTCTCTTTGGAGCGGAGACAATTGCAGCATTCTGTGATTGATATTTACCCAGGGTCTCTCCTCAGCAGCTCTGGCCTGTTCACAGAAGCTGTGCCTTGAGCTCTGACCCAGTGTCGAAAACCTTGCTCCACATTGCCCAGCCCCATCCTGTCTGTCCTCCCTCCCCCGGGACCTGCTGTGCTTGGAGAGCTGGCTGCACTCAGCCTAAGAGGGATTTTCCCTTTGTGGGGTTTTTTGAAGCAACTTAAAACTCCTGAGTTTCCCCACTGAAAACAGACACACTGCTCAGGTGTGTGCCAACACCAAGCTGCCACCAAAAACGTTCCCCTCACCCAAGGCAGAACTGTGCAGGAAATGTTTTAGACCTTTGGACTCCATGGTTCCATGAGGCCTTGCTCTGTGGCAATGGCCTTTTGGTTCCACAAGGTTCTGTACTCAACAGTATCCTTAGTTCTAGGTGTCACCATGGCCCCTTGTTTCCACGGGGCCCTGCTGTGTCACAATGGGCTCCACGATTCCATGATTAATGCAAAAAGCTTTGCATAAACAGCGAGCGACACCATGGTCTCCTTGGATCTGCGTTGTCACACTAAACAATGGGTTCCATGAGATCCCAAACTGTCACAATGGATATTTGGCTCCATGTGGCCTTTCTGTGTCACAAAGTACCCTTGGTTCTATCAGGCCTTACAATGTCACAGGGGTTTTCTTGGCTCCATCTACCCCAAAATGTCACTGGGTTTTCCCTTTTCCTGCTGCAACCAGCAGCAAACCCCAGTGCCAGGGTCAAATGTCTGGCAAGAAGGAGCAAGGAGGGACATTTGGAGTAATGGATTTTGCATTCCCAGGTCACAGTGATGTGGGATGGGGCACTGCTGCCCTGGAGATGGCTGAACACAAGCCTGCCCATGGGAGCGGGGTAAGAGACAGCCTCTGTCTATGGAACTGCAACAGCAGAGAGGTCAGGAGAAGGCTGGGTTTTAAAGACTCTCACCAGCACAGGAAAGGTCAACCAAGGACACTTTCTTGAAAGCTGACATTTTAAATAATTCTTTTATACAGACATGGACCACCAAATACCAAGTTGAAAAGCTTTGGTTTTCTCTCTGCCCTGAGACCAGATGGAATCTTTTCAGCAGTCTGTGCTGTTCCATCCCTTGCTTAGGCCGAGGATGTTGGGGCATCTCTTCACAGGCAGGCTCTAAAGGCAGAACAAAACAAAACAGCAGTGTACGGCACAGCACAAAGAAAGCACTGGGCTGATCAACACTGCCCTTGCAGTGACATTTCCCGAGTGCTCCTCAGCACTCCGGGCTGCAAACAAGCCCTCTCAGGGCGAGCACAAGAGCCGCACCCAGAGCTAAACACCAGCCCGAGCCCAGCAAGGCCTTGGAGGAGGTGGGGGCGAGCTCCGGGCTGAGCTCCAAAGGGGCCTCAGGGCTGGGGGCGATGGCACCGAGTGCCCTGCCCGTGTCTCCCTCGGCCCTGCTGCACCACGGGGCCAGAGCCCGGTGCCAGGGCTCAGTCCCTGCTGCCACAAGGGCGCTGCCCAGGGCTCCCTGCCTGACAGGGCCTGGCCCAGGGGCTGAGGGGCAGGCACCGCCAGCTGCGGCACCTTGTCCAGGCCAGAGAACGGCTTGGGGCTGGGGCAGCGGCAGCGGAGTCGCTCCTACGCCCGGGGAGTTTGCGCTTCAGCTGCAGCAGCGCCAGCTGTTATGAAAAAGTTCTTAAGTTAATGCAATAAGAGCTGTTAAGGTTAATCTGAAATTGTAGTAAATTAATTGTGTTAATTAAATTGTTGTTAAATATTAAACCTTTATGTTACCCCCACTGTTAATCCCCTTACCTTACTGGTACCCTTTTTGCATCTGTCTGCTGCCTCCGCTGCTCCCCAAAATAGTATCGGGTAACATCCCCAGGAAAATATGCAAACTAAGACAGTCAAGAAAATCCAATGAAAGACCCTAAAAACAACAAGCTGGCCGAAGATTTAAGGAACTAAGCAATGGCTCCTACTAGCAAAAAGTTCTCCTACTCCACCAGCAAGGTGTCAGGATCTGTCCTAGGGAACAGATGACCTGATGGTTCGTAGGAATGATCTCAGAGTGCAAAAATCAACACGGTACAATGGGGTCTGCAGTGATAATCAAAACAAATGCAGTTTTATTGAAATAACCACAGCAAAAATGCAATAGAGGGATTAAGGGAGAAAAAAAGATAGAGAAAGAGAGAGGAGAGAGAGAGAGGGAGGGAGAGGGGATATAGCTACCAACGCAGAGACGAAGTCCTTTGGTCCAGTCCAGTCGAGGGTCCGCCTACTACGCTGGGGAGATCTCAAAGGCTCTAGCTAACTCAGAGGATTTTATTACTAAAAATTGTGAGGCGGGGGAAACAGATACAATAGAGAACACATGTAACAGGTAGTCTATGTTCTCAGGAGTAAATGAGAGCCATCGTTTTCTCAGTTCAGTGATCACAACCTGCAGGCAAACATCTCGCTTCGATCAGCTTGCATCCCCCACACACCTTCCCTGGGCTGGGGGTTTCAGTCCCAGTACTTGAAAGGAGCAGAGGGGCCTTTTAGGAGTTTCATGTCTCAGTCATTGGTGGAGAAGCTTCTTACATCTCAGTCCGTCTGTCACGGTGGTTGTAAAACAGGTGAGGTCTTCTATGGGAGACCACCTGAAACTCAGGAGAAGTCCAGCCAGGCCGACCGGTGGGACAGCTTCCAGAGCTGCTATTGTTGCAAACGGGGCACGGTGCCCACTTCTTAGCATACAGCAAACAGACTTGTGTAAACAGAAGCTTAACACTGAGCTTTCAGGTCTCAGGGCCCGTGGCGTGTGAGTTTTTTTTTCAGAGCCAGGGATTCTAGATGGGGGGTGTCTTCTCTTCAGTGGTCTCCCAAGGACAATCGTGAGGCAGATGAGGGAAAATTCGGACAGACTCTCACACGACCCCGTGACTCACAATTGTCTTGAAGGGATCTTCATCAGCAGGGCTCTGGAGTATCACTGATGGGTCTTGCCATACGTTGGTATTGTATCTGGAAAAATAGGGACAGTATGACAGAGAGAGAGAAAAGAGAAAAGGAGGAAAAGAAAGGATAGGAAAAAGAAGGGGGGAAAGGGAGACAATAGACAAACATAATTAATATTGATTTTCATAACAATTTTCACAAATGGTTAATTAATTAAAACATTATTATTTTTATAACAATTTCAAGAAATTTAATTAATTAAAACAATATTATTTGTATAACAATTTCAAAAATGGGTAAAACAAATCACAAATCATCAAAAGCAAAAGCAATAAACAAATAATAATACAAGCATTAACTTTAAAAATTATTTTCTAAAACAAGTCACTTAAAATCAAAAGTAATTTTCACAAAATCATAAAAGGAAACTCAGGATTACTCTAAAACACATATGCTTAATTTATAGTTGCTTTGTGTCAAATGTCTTGGGGATTTCTATGGTGCAGGGGACATCAGCCAAGTTGTGTGCATTAACTGTAGATATCGATCTTGTCAGCTGTTTCACCATTTTCTAATTCATAATGAATAGGATTACTGATAAAATAAAACCAAACAGAATTAAAATCAAAAGGATCAAAAGGATAACAATGGGATGACATACAATGTTGAAGACACCTGTGGCAGGAGACCACCCAAAAGGGTGTCCCACCACTTATGCTCGGCATCTTTCTTCACTCTTTCCATGACATGATGTATCTGTCTTACATTGTGATGAACAGTCACCAGGGTCTTCTGTCCGCTTTCCTTGATCTTCTCCAGGATTTCAACCAAGTTCTGATGGAGCAGCAGTTGTCTTACCAAAGTAATATTCATCTCAATAGTAGTAGGCATCAGTATGTGAATCATTGTGTAGTTGTATTGCCATAGGTAGTGAGAAGTGACTGGAGATTAACAAGAAAAAATCACATCCTGAAATCTTAGTAAAGTTACAAGCACAGAAATTTGAATGATTATTAGTATCTACTATAACATTTTATATGAGCACAAAATCACAAATAGTTGTAAAACATGCACATCTATTGCCTATGTATATAAGAACTGTTTCAGAAGTCTCGTTAGGACAAATCTCAAAAGTGACAGATATTCTGCTCTATGTCTAAACAAATATCTTGAGCTATTATTGCATTGCTTTCACAGATGAGCCCTTGTTGTTCTCGGGTAATACAAGGTTCTAAATTAATTGTTTGTTGTATCTCACCAATTTGACGGGCCCATTCTCTATGTTCAGAAAAAAAAAATAGAGAATAACTCCCTCGTAATTCAGTTCTAAGGCTATACCAGGGAAAAGCAAATGCACTGAGGCATTGAATGTGGTTAACACAAAAACTGTGGCTGTATTTGAAAGGGGGTCATAGGTCAAATTTCACTAGGTTCCACCAAGATTGGAATTCTCTTTCAAAAGCAGTGTCACTGTCCCAAATTATTTTCTAAATTTCAGTGGGAAAAATGCCTTCTTCATCTTCTCTTATAGTTGAAGCGGAAACTGACTGCATCCACAGTTGTGCCTGGATACAGCTGAGAGCTAAAGAAACATTGTTTTGTGTAGCACCAAGTGCATCAATTACCAATTTGTGATCATTTACCTTTACCTTCTCCTAATTTGGTATTATGTTCAATAGCAGCCACTGGTGTGTTCACAAAGCCAACAAGAATGACTGCAGTGGTTGCTGTAATTTGGTCAAATCTCTAATTGTGACAGCCAATTTATTCAAGTTCAAATTATTTACATGTCATGTGTAATATCATCACCTGGTGTTACCATAAAGGAGGGGAAAACATTATTTCTGTTGTCCATCACTAGTGTTATCATGGTTTATCAGGTCTTCATGTCCCTCGGAGTTCTTCTGAAAAAGTAAACACAACAGACACTGGCACAAATAGGCAGAAAAAGTTAGAACAATGGAATTTCCAGAGAGGTTTTGAAGTGGTACTTCCCCTACAGCAGCAGGGGGTCCACCAGAACCAGGTTCTCCAGGGCAATGTGCTGGGTTCTTGAAATCATCTGGTCTCTGTAGTGAAGGAATTATGCTTGGAGCTGTGGGGCAAAAAGCAGTGATTTTGGAACACTCATTTACCCCCCATCTATAGTAAGAGGTGTGAGAAGTCCATTCAATCTTTTGACCTTTTGCCCAATCCTGCACACCTTTGACAGTAAAGTGAGAAACATTGTCAGATTGAATTTCTTGTGGTTTTAGGAAAATCCCAAACCATCCCTGCATTGCTTTAACAGTATTATCTCCTGTAGCTCTTTTAAAAGCATTAGCCTGGACCAACCCAAATATAAACATAGCACAGGACTAGGTGTAAATAAAGACAAGAAAGTAATTCTGTCCCTCACTTTGGAAAATGCTCCAAACAGTTAACAGTTCCCCAACCTGGGCATTGTCCTGTTCCTCTCTGTTAGCAGAAGCAGAGGAGAGAGGAGGGGTTGCTTTAGTCACAGAGGCAGGTTTATTTTGGCTGCTACCCAAGCTCCCAGTTTCTTGGATTGCCCAGTTCTCCTCCACCTCCCTGAGAGCCAAGCCAACCACAAACAACCCTCCTTCCCAGGCAGTGTACCTTTTATCAGCATCTTTGAAACCACAGGAATAAAAACCAACAGGCTTTTTCAGACCCTCAGGACCCCACTGCCAAACGTGTACTGAAGGCTGTGAGGAGGCAAATCCCCACTCCACCTGAAAGGGGTCTGTAGGATGGGCAGGGTCCAGTGTCTGATGAGCTGTCACTTCAAAAATCAGTAATTGCAATGTTTCCTACTGAGAAGAAGTCCAATCCCATTTTATTCTTTTTCTCAGCAAGTCATAAAGGGGAACAAAAGGGTCATTCTGGTTACTAAGAACTTTATGTGGTCTTTCTATAGGAGACATAGCTACTATGGTTTTCTGAAGGAGAATTGTTGTAGGTTTAAGTGATCCTGGAAGCCCTTGAGTTAAAGAGGTCATAATTTCAGGCTTTACAGGGGATTGGATTGGTGACTCGAAACAAGGAATTAATTTATTTTCATGAATCAATTGCAGGCAGCCAGCTTTGTGAATGTTTTCCAGGAGTTGGTCGGGGGTACCAAACAAAGGGTCTCTCCTTTCCAAGGGGTTAAGCCCCCCTGCCCAATGAGCTGTGTGCTGAGTTAGGGACCATGGGATGGGTCTGTCTGCTGTTGTTAGGAACACCCCATGTCCCCAGCACCCACTGACTCCTTGTTCTGACAAAAGAATCTGATCTCCCCCAGTGAGAGACACTTGGCAAATGTGTTCTGTTTCAGATTTTTGAAGGAGAAGCCCGTACTGCTTTGCAAGTTTTGTTAATTCAGTAGCAGTGTATGGGATTTCTTTAGTGATTATGTGTGGGTTAAGATCTTCATTATTGATATAGTAGCATTCTGTTTTAATTAGAGGTTTTATGTTATTACAGCAGTGCTTCCCGCAATTTTTCATCAGGGCTAATTCTGTTTGAGAGCAATTTTGATTAATGTGAGGAGTTTCTTTCTCTTCTGTTTCTTTTGAGGAATCAGAGTTCTGTGAATTTTTAACATGTTCCTCTCTCAGGGCAACCCGTAACAAGTTATTTACATTTCTTTCTTCATCCAAATGTTTTTGCAAAACTTCAACTAGGTTTTGGAGGGAGTCTATGATAGCATTTTCCTCACTTTTTCGCTTAAAGCAAGTTTCTATGGCTGCTGTGAGACAGGCACCCAAGACTGAGCAGAGGATGGTTTTATTTGTGCCCAGTTTGAATTTTGATTCATGTTGCAAAGAAGATATTCTATCAATAACATTTTCTAAGTTAAACCAATTGCAGCTTGCCCATTCTTCTCCCCCTGGAGAAGGTGTGGCATTGTATTTAGCAAGCAGAGCATAAAATTCAGCTTTACCTTTTGCACTGAAGTTTTTAGTCATTTTGTGAGGGGACCAAACTACACCAGGGAGTTAACTAAGTTACACAAATCACACAGCCTTTCCACTGTCCCCTTGCTTCCCTGGGTAGTTGAAGAGACAGAATCAGTCTGGGAGGCTCTGTGAGGTTGCTTCAAATTTGTCTCTTCCTTCCCAGACAGTACAGATACGCACTCACATGAACACACACACACAAATGTTTTCTTTGTGAGTGGACCAGAAACCTAGAACAGGGGGAAAGCCACTCAGCCTTCGCTGGGCCGCCCCTCACTCCCTTGTGTATGTGAAGGGACAATATCTGTCTAAAAGGCACTGTGTAATTTCTTCAGGTCTGTCCCTTCCTTTTTAGACAGTCCAGGCACACAAAAATACAACAGTAAAAACAGTAACAGTTTCAAATTCAGCTCAAATACAACAGTAACAGGTTCAGATTCAACTCAAATACAACAACAACAGTATCAATATCAGTAACAGCATCAATATCAGGATCAGGAGAAGTATCAGTGTCAGAGTCAGTAACAGTAGTGACAGCAACAGTTTCCCCTGTTTTGCACTGAGAGATCTTTTGTGCCAATTCTGGAGACAGAGCACTCAATTTAGCATGGGATTTGCCTGCAAATCCCTCTGCCTACTGCAATCCTGTCCGTGATGCCAATTTAATGTCAGGGTCAGTCCTAGTGGACAGATGACCTGATGGTTCGTAGGAGTGATATCAGAGTGCAAAACACCAACACGGTACAAGGGCGTTTGCAGTGATAATCAAAACAAATGCAGTTTTATTGAAATAACTACAGCAAAAATGCTATAGAGGGATTAAGGGAAAGAAAAAGATAGAGAAAGAGAGAGAGAGAGAGAGAGAGAGAGGGGGGGGATATAGCTACCAACGCAGAGGCGAAGTCCTTTGGTGCAGTCCAGCTGATGGTCCGCCTGCTACGCTGGGGAGATCTCGAAGGTTCTAGATAACTCAGAGATTTTTATTACTGAAAATTATGAGGGGGGGGGAAACAGATACAATAGGGAACAGATGTAACAGGTAGTCCATGTTCTCAGGAGTAAATGATCTTGATAGATGTAACAGGTAGTCTATGTTCTCAGCAGTAAATGAGAGCCATTGTTTTCTTGCTCCAGTGGTCACAATCTGCAGGCAAACATCTCACTTTGGTCAGCTTGCCTCCCCACACACCTCCCCCGGGCTAGGGGTTTCAGTCCCAGTCCTTGGAAGGAGCAGAGGGGCCTGTTAGGAGTTTCATGTCTCAGTCCTTGATGGAGAATCTTCTTACATCTCAGTCTGTCTGTCAAGGTGGTTGTAAAACAGGTGAGGGTCTTCTGTGGGAGACCACCTGAAACTCAGGAGAAGTCCAGCCAGGCCAAGAGCTGGGACAGCTTCCAAAATTTCTATTGTTGCAAACGGGGCATGGTGCCCTCTTCTTAGCATACAGCAAACACACTTGTGAAAACAATAGTTCAACACTGAGCTTTCAGGTCTCAGGGCCCGTGGCATGTGACTTTTGTTCTTCAGAGCCAGATATAGACGGGGGGTGTCTTCTCTTCAGTGGTCTCCCAAGGACGATCGTGAGGCAGATGAGGGAAAATTCTGACAGACTCTCACAACCCCCAGTACCATCTCCTTGATTCCATGAGGCCCTGCCGTGCTACAATGGTGGGTTAAACGAGGCCCTGCAGGGTCACAATGGCCCCTTGGTTCCAGTGAGTCCCGAAGTGTCATAATGGTCTCCATGGTTCCATGAGGCCCCAAAATGTCATGATGGACTTTTGGTTCCATCAGGTTCTGTACTGCAAACAGCCTCGTTGATTCCACAGTGTCTTAAGTCACCTTTTGTTCCATGAGGTGCCTGGCCTCCCACAGCCTCTCAGAGAGCCTTCTCCCACTCAAGGTCCCCAACAGCCCTTCATGGCCCTTTAGAGAACCTCATGGCCCCTGAAAACTCCTCATGGCCCCTCATGGCCCCTCGCAGCTGCAGGCCTGGGGCTCCTCCAAAAGAAGAAGGGGTCGGGCCCTGCTAGTTCTCCTGTTATTTCGGTCCCTTCACAGCCACGAGTAGAGAAAGGCTGAAATGGAGCCTTTCCCCAGCGTTTCTCTCGGGGTTAACTGCGGGCTGAAGCTCTGTGCTGGCCCCGGCCCCAGCGCCACCCTCCCTGCAGCCGCCAGGCCTTTGCTGTCCCTCCGTGTCCGTTCCCTGTCCCCGAGTCCCGCCCGGCTCTGGCAGCAGCAGCAGCCGCAGCGCAGGGGGCGCCGGCCCGGCCCAGCCGGGGCTCCCGGCCAGGAGCAGCAGCAGCACCGGTCCCTTCCTGCCTGCTCCTGCCTCGGCTCCCAAGGGCTTTTTCCAGCTCAATTCTGGACTAGAGCAGCCAGCGCCCACACACAGCCCTGACTGCTCAGGGCCCGCCTGTGCTGCTCTGAGCCAGCCCTCAGAGAAAGAAAGGATCAGGTTCCAATGCTGTTTTCAGCACTATTTTACTCACCCTGAGCTGAGAGCAGGAGGCTGCTGCTGCCTTTGCCTTGGGAATTGGAGATCATGGCTGCTCTTTCCACTCTTCTGCATGCCACTTGAAATTTATCTGTAAAACTGCAATTGCCTTTTTTGATTAGCGCTACCCAGAGTGCTTTTGTGACAGTGAATTTAGGATACCCTAAAATCAGAGGGTTTTGGGAAAGCTGCAAAAGGCAAGCCTCAGAGACATTTGAACTGTGATTAGAGCTAAGTTGTACCCATTAGATTTGTCAGCAGAAAAGTTATATTAGAAGTAGAAAGTAAGGACAAATAGAACAGAGGTCTGTGTATTAATGCTTGTCTAGAATAACTCCCTTAGCTGCAGAAAAGTGTATCTAGCGAGATATTAGGAAGTTCTAAGCTTGAGCTCTGTGCATTGTGTTTTAAGGCTTACAAGCAGGTATTTTATTTGAAATAGACAAGCATTGTTTTAACAAAAGGTACCTGTGCTTCTAGTGGTTGGATAGAACTACTGTCAATATGCTTTTGCTTTGTGATATTGGTAAAAAAAAATTAAGGTAAGTTGTAATATTGAGTTCTTTGTCTGCTGCTGAGGACATGAGCTGCTGGCACCTTCCCACTGTCATAACCATGTAATGAGACTGATGCTGCAAAATAAACGGCTCGAGACACGTTCCTCAGCAGTCCTGTCCTGCTGGTGATTTGTAAATAGCCCCCAGCCGGCAATAGGTGAACTCAGGCTTTTGGTCACAGGCATCACATCTAGCAGATCTTGAAATGCTCTCAAGTCCCTGAGCACTTAAGTCAAGGAGAATTAAAGCCACACAGGCCACATATGCAGTGCTCAAACACAGCCCTGTTGCTGCTGCTGCTGAAATAGAATCAACTGACAGAAGTTAACACAGAAATTGTCTCTGGAGCACCTAATCAAATGAAAAAATCCACCAGGAGAAAAAGAAACCAGACTTTCTTGACTCCCTCCATTGTTTCTTCTGAGCAGCAGCAGCAAATGGAGATGCGCAGAGGTATTTCCAGCTGCTGCTTGTGGGGGCCTGAGTTAACTTATGTATTGTAAATATATGTATGGCAGTTAAAGATCTCTCTATTGTATTAGTGACCCTGCCCTGATTCTGGTTATTGTAAATGGGCTGCAGCTGTGATGTCCTTGATTGGGCAGCAGCTGTAGCCCATGGAGGTAGCTGAGATAAAAGGGGGCGGGGTGGTCAGGGAGAGCCTGGGAGAGGAGCCCTGACTGAGAAGCAACAACACCACTGCTGTGAAGATCTGCCGTGAGAAGACCATCGAGAGAAGGTATGGGACTCAGGAAATATAATTGTACAGCAATGTGAATGCAACATCTGGTGACCCCGACGTGATTCGAACACGCAGCCAAGGAAAGAAGGTATGGAATCCCCCGGACAGCTGCGAGCTGTGGCAGCCTGAGAGCTGGGACTATAGAAGTAAAGACAGCTGCGAGCTGTGGCAACCTGAGAGCTGGGACTATAGAAGTAAGGACAGCTGCGAGCTGTGGCAGCCTGAGAGCTGGGACTATAGAGGTAAAGACAGCTGCGAGCTGTGGCAGCCTGAGAGCTGGGACTATAGAAGTAAGGACAGCTGCGAGCTGTGGCAGCCTGAGAGCTGGGACTATAGAGGTAAAGACAGCTGCGAGCTGTGGCAGCCTGAGAGCTGGGACAGATATGTGTATGTGGCAGCCTGAGAGCTGGGACAGATATGTGTGTGTGGCAGCCTGAGAGCTGGGACAGATATGTGTATGGCAGCCTGAGAGTTGGGACAGATATGTGTATTGTAGTTGTAGGGTTGCTAGAAGTAAAAGAGAAAAAAGAAAAAAAGAGAAAAAAAGAAAAAAAAAAAAAAAAAAAAAAAGAAAAAAAGAAAAAAAAAAAAAGGAGGATATGTATATATTCTATGTATGAGCTGTGGCAGCCAGAGAGCTGGGACTAGACAGCTGCGAGCTGTGGCAGCCTGAGAGCTGGGACTAGACAGCTGCGAGCTGTGGCAGCCTGAGAGCTGGGACAAAAATGTCTATGGTAATTGTAAAATTGGTAAAAGTAAAGGGGGAAATGTGGGGGCCTGAGTTAACTTATGTATTGTAAATATATGTATGGCAGTTAAAGATCTCTCTATTGTATTTGTGACCCTGCCCTGATTCTGGTTATTGTAAATGGGCTGCAGCTGTGATGTCCTTGATTGGGCAGCAGCTGTAGCCCATGGAGGTAGCTGAGATAAAAGGGGGCGGGGTGGTCAGGGAGAGCCTGGGAGAGGAGCCCTGACCAAGAAGCAACAACACCACTGCTGTGAAGATCTGCCATGAGAAAACCATCGAGAGAAGGTATGAGATTCAGGAAATATAATTGTACAGCAATGTGAATGCAACAGCTGCTGATCCCAGCTGGAGCCCAGTCTGCTGCCCAGGCCCAGCAGGAAGCTGAGTCCAGCCCGGGGAGCTCCTGCAGTGTTGGGAGCTCAGCGCATGCGGGGCCAGGCCCAGAGCCCCTGGCAGAGCCGCCCATTGCGGGGCAGTGGCGCAGATGGAATGTCCTATGGCCCAAACCTCCTGCTCCTGCCACACAGTGCCAGCGCTCTCCCCCTCTTCCACCTCTCCCGGCATGGCACAAATTCCAGCTCAGAGGAGGCTGCCCCAGAGAGGGCTCAGAGTCCTGCTTCAGCCTCAGTGTCCATGCAGAGGAACAGGGCATCTTTCAGGCACTTCCACATGCTCAGGTCTCTCATTTCATGGGGAATCTGGGATGAAAATGGCTTTGTTGGGAAGGACAAAAGCCGAGGGAATGGATTGGAAATTATTAGGAAAAAATGATCCTTTGTACAGGCAAAGCTCACTTAGTCAGTCCCTGAATTTCTCCTTTTCAGATTCTTTCAGTCATCTCCTGAGAGGTCCAGCTTGTTCTGGTGCCTTTCATGAACGGACTGCACTCTTGATTTATATCAATGCATGAGATGTAGAAGCATCTGAACTGAACACTGAAACAAACTCCCCTGTCAACCCATTTTCATGTTCTGCATCACATTCAAGATGTCCATGGGGGTGTTGGAATGATTATCACACAGCTCTCCATTTCTGGCTGCAGGCTCTGGAGATTCTTTCTCTGCATTCAGTCAGGCTTGCATTCCCTAACAATTCCTGGTAGCCCGTCATGTTTTCTTAGGGTAGAACAGTAATAATGAAAACCTTACCAATGGCACAAGTGCCCAGCCCACAAGGAAAAGAAAGAACAAGCTGTAAAGTTCTTCAAACATTTCTCCTGCTTTGCTGCAAGAGTCAAGCTGCGTGCACGGTGTGGAAAGCCAAGAGAAGCTGCAGCTGGTGGCATATCTTGTGACAGAAGCTGCACCTCGTTCTCCAGGAAAGGTTATTGGAAAGAGCAAACAGGATTGTGGACAAGATTCTAGAAGAACTGAAACAGTTTTTAGGAAATGAAATGAAAACAGAAAGACACAATCTGAGATGTTTTACTCTCTTTGTTTTCATGCTCCCTTTTGCAATACTTCTCCATCCCATTAATTCCAAATGGATCTCACCTCTAAGATCCATGACTTGGCATGTTTTAGACACTGTCAAATACCATGAGCTGTACACAGTTGGCCTTCCCCTGCTTTTTATTTTTTTATGGAAAGCAATGCTGTTCAGGTAAATGCAGTGCATGGGTCAGGTACAAATTCTGAATTCAGGGAACGGGCTCCAATAGTGTTTTACCCTCATCAGGGACAATGCACAGCAGCGACCGAGGAAATTCCTGTGCCACTGCGCAGAGTCCAGGCTCTGGGTCTTGGCTGAACACGGCGAAGTTCCCGTGTTTAGACAAGCTCAGGGGCTGCCCCCGGGGAGTGCGGGGCTCAGCGTGGGGGCAAGCGGGCAATGGACAAATGGACACGGGGACAAACGGCCCCAGAGATTCAATTGCAGCGGCAGCATCAGCAAAAACAGTGAAAGAAGCGACTTTGTAAATTCCCTCTTGCTTCTCCTTTCCCTCTCCCGCAGTCCTGCATCCTCTCCCGCTCTCCCTTTCCTGGTGTCCACTCCTCTCCCAGTCTCTCTCTCTCTCTCCCCATGCCCGGCCGGGCCACGCCCCTGGCCCAGTCGCAGCTCCAGGCGGGGCTGCCCCGTGCCCGGCCCCAGGCGTCTCACTGCGGTCTCGCCTCTGGCCAGCCCTGGCCGTAGTGGCAGTGGCGCTGCTGGGTGGGTATCAGTGGCTTGGGCTGGGGCGGCATCGCCTCTCTTTGGTTCCTCCTGGCCCGAGCCCGGCCCCAGCCCCAGCCCACGCCCTGGCCCCGGCTCCTCCCGGGGCCCGCGGCGGACACAGGCGGCGCAGCCACTCCACCGCCTCCGCTGTGGCTTGCCCGGCCCGAGCTCTGCCGCTCATCAGCACGGCTGCCAGCCCCGAGCTGCCGCTGTCCCATTCCTGGGAGCGAACATCTGGGCATGGCCGGCCCGGGGCCCTTGAGGGGCGCTCGGAGGCCATTGCTGGCCCCGGGCCGAGCACTGACAGCCGCGTCCCGCCGGCAGGGAAGGCGCAGCGGGGCCTGAAAGAGCAGGACAGGCTGGGCTCGCTGCTGGGGCACAGCGGCTTCAGCAGCGTCTTCGCGGCCACGTGGCTCTCGGACGGCACCCCCGTGAGCGGCGGGGCCAGCAGCGGGCAGAGGAGGAGGAGGACGAGGAGGAGGAAAAGGGTGGAGAATGGGTCTGGGCAGGGCGAAGGATGGGTCTGGGCAGGGCGGGCGGCGAGCTGAGCCCGCTACTGCCCTTGGCTTGCAGGTGGGCATCAAAAGGGTGCCACGGAACCGCGTCAGGCACTGGGGCGAGCTGGTGAGTGAGCGGGGCCAGCGGCAGAAGCCGGGCTGTGCCGGGCAGGGATGAACCGAGGCCCGGCAGGGTGGAAGCTGCCAGGACGCCCTGAGGGAGAGTGGGCATGGGGCCAGCACAGGGCACAGAGCATCCCGGGCTGGCTGAGGGCTTCCTGAGCCCTGGCACGGCATCAGCCCCACTGATGCCATCGTGCTCCTCCTGCAGCCCGACGGCACCAGCACACCCCTGGAGATCGTGCTGCTGGCCAAGGTGTCCACTGGCTTCCCTGGTGTGGTCCAGCTGCTGGAGTGGCTTGAGCTCCCCAATGACCTCCTGATAGTGCTGGAGCGCCCGGAGCGCTCTCAGGACCTGCAGCATTTCACTGGGGCACGGCGGTTCCTGCCCGAGGAGGTGGCGCGGGAGCTGTTCCGCCAGGTGCTGGAGGCCGTGCGGCACTGCACCAGCTGCGGGGTCCTGCACAGGTACATCAAACCAGAGAACATCCTGCTTGACCTGGACACTGGGCAGGACAAATTGATTGACTTTGGCTGTGGACCTGCCTGCAAGAGACAGCCTGCACTCACTTTGCAGGTGAGCCAACTGGTGACACAGAGACTGCATCCAGGGGGAGGCAATGGCTCAGAGCCAAGAGGGTTCAGTGTTGAGACCCCTCGGCCCCAGGGGGTGAAATCTGGGGGGACAGGTGTCCCGAAGGTGAGAGACTGTGCTATTTTTGGAAAGGGACAAAGCATCCTTAAAAGGAAAACCCTAGAAGCAGCTCTGGTCCATGTTCAGTGGTGAGAGCACTGGACATGGAAGGAAGAGGTCACGATGGCAGATGTTCTCTGGGCGGTGCTGAGTGACATGGAAACACATGAGGTTTTGATGGTGTTTCCTGGGGAAGCCTATGGCACAAGAAGCACTCCTCTCCTCTTGATGAACTGAGAATTGATTATATAAAGGGTGGTGATGGACCGAGAGTGTGTGATCTGAGGGATGGATGTATTGGAAGTTTGGTGGGGGGAGGAGGAAATGTTTTTGAATTTTTCTTGTGTGTTTCTTTTTAGATATAGTTGTAGTGTAGTTAATAAAGTTTTCTTTTCTTTTATTTCTAAGTGGGGGCCAGAAATAAGTTTGCTTATTTCTGGTCACATCTCCCAGCAGACACCACGGAGACTTTTTCATGGGGGCACTGGCATTGCCCCAGCGTAAAGCCCTGACACTCATGGTTAGTGGTGTCTGAGCTCTCTTGGTCTTGGTGTGTGTGATCAACACTGCTTAGGAGACCTTCTTCTGCCCATCTCCTTCTTCTTTTCCAGACTGCTGATGTCTCTCTTAGGCTTTCATTCTGTTCTTCTGATTGTGGCTCTGGTGTTTGCCTCACCATTCCCGATGAACAGTTTTATGTTTTTGCTGGGATCCATCTTGGGCCTGTTGCTATAGAGACAAGGGCATCTTCTCTTCCCCATACTTTGTTTAGATTCAGTCTTTGATCAACAAAGGTGGCTTTTCTTTTCATTGGGCTGCAGTTGAATTAGTAAAATGCCTGATGATTGGGGGATTGTTCTCCATAAATGAGTTGTTCAAAATGTTGAACATAAAAGGGCCTTGGCCAGTCTCTCAAAGGGAGATAATATCTGGACTCCCCACGCAGTTCATCAAGGATCCTTTTATGGATCAGTGGGCCCTTTCAACTCTGGACTGTCCTGTGATGGAGTGTGGTATGCCTGTCACATGTTTTATTCCCCAGTGGTCAGAAACTTGTTGGAATCAGTGGGAGGTATAAGCAGGAGCATTATCAGTTTTAATTTCCTGTCAAACTGCTAAGGTGGAAAAAAAACTAAAAAGTACTGTTTTATAGCATCTTTTGTTTTTTCACCAGCATGAGCAGAGGGGAAAATCGCACTGGAAAAGGTGTTGATTGAGATGTGGATGTATTTTAGTCTGCCAAAGAGGCTTAGTGTGTCATGTCTGATTGCCAGATGTAGAGACACTCTCGTCCTCTTGGATTGACTCCAGCTCTGACAGAAGCAAGGCCTTGTTCCTGACAATTCAAGCAGGTGGGTACAATGGATTTGTCTGGTCTCAGGTAATTTTAAAGATCCTCAGCAGCCCAGGAATATTTTGATGATTGAAGTGATGGCTGATCCTGGCCTGTTCAAAAACTATCTAAGGCATGTTGCAGTGGTTCAGATGTTTGAAGTAGCCAGTTGAGATGTTTTTGAGTGAGAAGTAAGTATATATTCACAAGGTCTGTTCCTGCAAGGGAGTACTGACGCTCTTTAGTTTTCCTGATCAGTTCTGCAGTAACTTTCTGTGGGGTTGTAATAGTTTTAGTAGATTGGTGTGCTCTGAAAACACATTCAATTTCTGTCAGGGGATCTGAGGTAGCTGAGTCCCACTGAAACATAAATGCATGGAATTTTGAACTTACACCAAGGGTAGCCAGGGAGAAAGGAAAATCAGGGTGGTATCTGTGTGCCTGTTTAGTTTGAATCACCCAGGATACCCTATGTACAGCTGCTTTGGCCTCCAGTATCAGTGATAGCGGGGAATCGAGTCCTTCACTGCCTTTAAGGAGCAGCAGGAACAGTGGCACGAGATCTTCTGTGGTGATTCCCAGCAATGAACGTGCCCAATTGATGCTCCCACAGAGCTGGTGGAGTCCTCACAGAGTCTTTGGGTTGCCCTTGATTTGCAGTGTTTGGGGTGGGATGGTTCTCTCTGTGGTTTTTAGGCTGAGGTACTTCCAGGGGGCCGTCTTTTGGACTTTATCTGCTGCAATCTCAAAATCTTTCTCCTGTACTGCAGTGATGATGTCTTCTACTGCAATGTCCAAAATGATTTGAGCTTCTGCACAAATGAGTGTATCGTCCATATAATGAAAAATGATAGCATTAGGATGTCTTTTCCAGATGGGTAAGGGAATTTGGGCTCCAAGCCATTGAGAAATAGCAGGGTTCTTCTTCATGTTTTGAGTCCATACGGTCACTGGTACCCCTGTAAAGGTGCTTGTTGATTGAGGGATGGAAAAGGCAAACCGGATTTGTCATTAAGGTGCAAGGGGGAGTCAACAAATCAGTCACTTAGTTCTATAACAACCATCTATCAATCTTGGGGTATCATGGAGGCTGAGGGCAGGCTGGGCGGGAGGGGACCCATGTCCTCGATGACCTCATTGACTTTCCTAAGGTCCTGCAGGAGCCACTTCTTGTCTTTGCCAGGCTTTTTTATGACAAGGACAGGCGCATTCAAGGGGCTAGTAGATGGTACAATGTGACCCACAGACAGCTGCTCCTGCACGAGGGACTGCAGGACCTTTAACTTTCTGCCTGGGAGGGGCCACTGATCCACCCATATGGGGTCGTTGATCTTCCAGGTTGACTGAAGGGTGGCGCGCTGCTCAATAGCCCCATCTAGAAATCCTGATGTGTTGATAGGATCTCTAGCCTTGTCCTTCACTGGGACAAGAGGTCTCTTCCCCAAAGTGTTATTGGTGCCCGGGTGATGAATGATCTTACTGTAGCAACTGTGCCCTCAGGACCTTCCATGCAGATGGTGTCTTGACTCCAGAAGCTGGTAGCAGCTCTCCCGATGGCTAAAATTACCCCAGCAACTGGAACCAGGGGCCAACCTTTAGCCAATCAGAGTGGGAAATTATCGTGACATCAGCTCCTGTGTCTAATAGTCCTGAAAGACATCTCTTTCCCCCTTTACATGACAAAGCACACTTTAGAACGGGTCCATTTGGGTCTGTAATCTGTGCCCACATCACCATTGGATCAGCTGCCGTGGTGATCATGGCCAGTAGGAGGTAGGCTCTGACTATAACTGTTCCTTTTGGAATGAAAAGGGGAGGATCTAAGCATAGAGCCTGGACAATTATCTCCTGCAAAGACGTCAAGGTGACTACCTCAGGTAGTATAGTGAATGTCTCCATTCCTTCCCTGGTGTTGGTTCAAATCCAAATGTCTCTGGGCCATTCTTCAGGCCCATATTTGCCTGTTGGAATATGGTGAACATAAATATCGTGGATTGGAATTGAAAAGGGTCTTACCAGCTGCCTTTGGGTTCCAGGGCAGAGCTGTCTTCTGTCGAGTTTTCTGTAGCGATCGAGCTGTCCCGATGGATCTGAGAAGGTCACTGTGCTGGTTCTCCACGATGTTCAGGAGAGTAGGGTTAGACGGCCTTGCATTTGGTGTCATCGTGCAAGGCCTTTCTGCGTCTGTGTGGGGTTTCCCACAGGCCGCCGGTTTTGCTGGTGTTGGAAAGTGTGTGGACAAGGGGGGCAGTGAGGACAGTGGCTGTGACACCTAGAAGGTCTCTGGTAATACCCTATATTTTTACAATTCTGTTGAAAATGCCCCATCTCTCTTAACTTAAAGCCAGGTCCTTTTCCATGTGCATGTCAGGGAATAACTTGGGAGGCCACTAGACCCTCTACTACACCCTAGCTGGTAGCCTTAGCTAGGCTGGCATCACAGTGTAAGGATGCCCTAAGGGTGCATGCCTCGACCATATGTGCAATGTTATGTTTTGGGATGAGGGATAGAGAGGGTAAAATGTCTTTACAGGCATTGTTAAAATTTGTTTCAGCAAGTTTTGGAAGTAGTACCTTCCTGACTTTTGCATGTTCATCTTGTTTCTCTATTGTTTGTGTAAAGCAGGCAATAAATTTTAGAAAGGATTCCCCAGGTCCTTGCAGAATGTCTGTGAAATCTAGAGTAGGTGTATTTCCTTTGGGTGTCTGCATGAGAGCTGTCTTTGCAGCACCTTTTATCTCTTCTAACACAGCTCAGGGAAGGTGGCTTGCTTTATTCTCTGCTTTAGTGAAATCTTCCTCCCTGGCTGGATGGTCTTGTGTCAGGTGTCCCCGCCTGTCTTCTCTAGCATAGTCTTTTAATAGCTGCTGTGCTAATTTTTTCCTCATTCATTCCCAAAGATTAAATTCAGTGGGAGAAAGTAGGATGTGCATAAAATTGAGCAGATCATGAGGCACCATAACAGGTGCAGTGAAGATGGCATTTAACAAATTATTAAAATACAGCAAGCCCCGCCCATGGTCTTTTGCTGCATTACAAAGATCTTTCATCTCCCCGTGTGTGACAGCTTCCCATCGGGTGTAAGCCCCCCTCTGGTACTGCACCAGTGCTGCTTGTATTTTAGCTACCAATTCCCAGTCCCCCTCTTGAGCTGCCAGCTTCCGCATTCTCTGCAAGGAATCCTCAGCCTCAACCTCAAGGTGGGATGAACCTTCCCTCTCCTCTCCAGAAGAGGGAACCTGGTCTCTGGCAGAGGAGCGGGGCCTTGGGGTGCCTGGCCAGGCCTGGTGTTGTGGGCCTTTGGTAGCCAAGATGGTGGCCTTCCGGTAACTGGCCCGCACACTTCCGGCTCCGACAGTGTGGGATCCGCAAGGGGCTGAATTGGAGGGGGCAGGGCCAGCGTGAGTAGGCAAGGAAGCGCTGGATCCCAATGCAGGGGTGGTACCTGATGCAGAAGTGGGACCCAACTCGGGGGGAGAACCCGATGAGACAGCCGGGGGTGGGAGGGAATTTGACATTGACGTCCTGCCCCAGATGAGGGACTCAATTTTGTGAGCTATCTGAGGGGGATCCAGGGAGGAGAGGTACTGGAGAATGGGTTAGGGTAGAATCCAGGCCTGTGTGATCAGTACAGACGTGGGCAGGGGGTAGAGAAGGAGGGGAGGTGGCAGACAGTAGGTGGCTCGTCTGTTCTTTATGGCATTTTCTGTCTCTCATCCTAGTCTTGGTATCAGTGGGTTCAGGAATGCGGGGGGCAGAGCACAAAATCTGGGTTGAATATTAGAACTTTGAACCCTTGAGAAAACTATAAATCATGTGAAAAATTTGGTAAAATTTTGTGAATCTTACCACCTCCTGAGTTTGCAAAAGACAGAGTCTTCCCCTAACTGAGTCCCAAAATGCTCCATGACAAACTGAATCATCAAAAATGTCTGGGAACTCCTTAAAGAGCCAATAAACAAAATCCTTCAAACTTCCCGTAGTAGAAGTCTTCCCCTCTGAAAGGAGGACCTCCCTAACTCAAACATATATGCCCCTCTCAGCTTTGGATAATTTGCTACCCATAGCTGTCCCTGATGTAAAGGGTCGCCCACCCACAGGACTAAAAAATCACCCAAGGATCCTGCACTCCAAGTGGCTGTCCCCCAACTCACTGGTCTGGTGGCTCTGGATGCAGGTGTTTCAAAATGTCCCATGGGCTTCACCAGCTGAGCCGGCCCTCCTGCTGCTGGAGGATGCCAACGCTGCCTTCAGCAAGCCCTGATAAAACTCAGGTCCCACTCCAGGGTGGAGGCTGACCTGAGGCGTCTTCTCTCCGGTCACGGTGGCACAGCTGGATCGTCACTGGAGTCGCTTTCAGGGAATTCTCAAAGAAGGTCCCTGTTTGGGCACCCCTTGTTGTGGCATGTCCACATCCAGCCTCTGTGAGAGACCTGCACTCCCAGAGTTGGATGCAGGTTTCCTTAAACTGCTGATGAATGAGGCAAGAGAGGGGTCTTTGTGTGGAACTCCAAACACTGTGGATTGTGCTGAAGAGGGTCCAGGGCCAGAGACAAAATGGGGCTGGGGACACAAGGTTTTATATGGGGTATAAAAGGGTCTTATATGCAGTAACCCAGGACCAACAGGGGAAAAAAACGGTGAGAACATCCTAGGTGGAGTACATATAAGGAAAAAAAGAAGTTAATGATACCAAGAAACCCTGTTGAATCCCCATAAGCCTGCAAAAGCCATTGGGCAAGATCATTGCATTTAGAGGAGTGTCTCACTTTAATTCATTATCTTTGCCCTGAGATATTGCAGTTCCAGTGGTAGTCCCCTGGGCCTCCACAAAACTACTACTTCCTGAGATTTCATTACTGGGTCAGGAGCTCAGTAGTGCTGAAAGCAGAGGCCTGTCCTTTGTGTTCCCTTTGGGATGGCAGTGGAAGTGCCCTGAGTGCTCATTCAGAGGAACCTTCATGGCTTCTCATGCCAAAACACAAAAATTAAATGTGCAAGGCGGCTTCTTTGATTGATATTTAGTCCTTTGAAATATCTGCAGCAAGTGGTCTGAAACTACTTTCTGAGCCGGCTCTTTGGGATCAGCTGTGAGGGGCTGAGGGCTGGCCTGAGCCTGGTGCTGTGTCCCACAGGCACAGCCAGAGGCCCTGGAGATCTCACCTGCTCTGCACCCACCTTTGTAAAGGGTGCTGTAAACACCAGCTGGTGCTGACTTTCTCCTTGGACCCTTGGTTTATTTCCTATGGGGAATTTAGTTCCTGAAGCCCGTGGGATTTCCCTCTGGCAGCTGTGATGGGGATGCTCGGGGAGTGTGGGGCTTTGGGGGCAGCTGCCCGGGCAGGGGCGGAGCTCAGGGCCCTGTTGGGCCCATGGCCCCCAGCAGCAGCAGCAGCAGCAGGGCCCAAAGCCCCGTGCCTCCTGCCCAGCACAGGCTGCCCTGTCCCTGCAGCTGTCACCCGAGTAGGGCCCAGGGCCCAGTGGCCGCTGGCAGCAGCAGGAATGTGGGCAGGGTGAGGATGCCCTGTCTTGGCTTTTGTCTCTGGAACAATGTGGGCTCAGGGCAGTGCAGAGCAGGCTGGGAAGCAGAGGCCAGATACTTTGGAGGCTGCAAGCCTTAAAGATCAGCCCCTGCAGCAGCCCAGATGCAGGTGCACCAGTTTCCAAGCCTGTGGTGGCCTTGAGAGCGTGCAGGTGGATTTTGCATGGCTGTGGCCTGCTGGCGGCTCTGGGCCCAGGAGTGCCTGTGGCTGCAGCAGGAAGGGTGGCTGAAGGTTTGCTGCCTGCTTTGGTGGCATGGCTGCAGGGGCCAGTGCTGTGAGAGCCCCCTGGGTGAGAGCTGGTGATAGCTGAGCTCTTGGGGACAGCGCTGCGCCCCAGGCCTGGAAAAGCAGCAGTGCCCAGTGGCAGGAGTGGTGTCAGTGGGAGCCCCTGTGCACAGGGACCCCCAGACCCAGGGTGCCTGTGCCAGCAACCCCAGGGACCTCCAGCCCTAGGAACCCGGATCAAGAGGAACCCACAAGTGTGCAAATGCTGCCTGTGCCCAAAAGAATGGCCAAGAGAAGTGAGATTTTAAAAAGAAATATTATTTATTTGCCAAAGATTGGCAAAAAGGATTTACAGAACAAGTTTCATTAAAGTCATCCTTATAAAAACAACAACAATAATGTACAGAACATATTTACATGGGATCCGATGGAATAACAATCTTCAAAATGTATTTACAAGCAACTGAACGTATTTACAAGCGACTTCTAGACTTTGAAACGTATTTACAAGGGCATCACATCTGTGCCATGATCTGTGTCAGTCCTGGAAGAAAGGAAACAGCAGAGCTGGACTCAGCTGCCAGCACTGGGCCCAGCAGGGCTGGCAGCTGGGCCCCAGGGGCTGGGCCGGGGCTGGCAGGGCTGGCGTGGCCCCAGGCAAGCGCAGGGCAGGCCGGGGCTGGTGCTTGTGGCAGCACAATCCAGGCCCCCTGCAGGCACCGTGTCCCTGAGCGGGGCCATCTAGCCCAGCCCCAGCCTGGCGTCAGGGGACCCAGTGTGTCTGTGGGCAGGGCGTGGGAAGCATCTGCCTGTCTTACCTGTGGGGCTCCATCTTCATCCAAGGACCATGGGCTCCTCCTCATCCTTCTCGTCCACTTCCATTTCCTCGATGTCATCCTCTTCATCAACCTCCATCTCTTCTATGTTGTCCCCCTCCTCTACTTCCATGTCCTCAACAGGATCTTTCTCGTCCACCTCCATCATCTCCTCCCTCTTCAGCTCCATGTCCACTTCCATCTCCTCCACAGTGTCTCTGTCAGTCTGCAAGGGGCAGCACAATCTCCCAGTGGGCTTCCTGTCCCACACCATCCATTCTCACATGGCTGCAGCCTGCCCAAGCCGGGTGCCCCCCTGCCTGGGATGGCACTGTACCTCCATTGGCACAGCAGAGCACATCCTGCTGGGATTGGCACTCCAGAGCCGGTGGCAGGAAAAGCCCAGTCAGCAGCACCAGATCAGCAGTGAGGGGCAGAGCACAGAGCAAGCAGCAACTGACCCTTGGCAGCCGGTGAAGTGTCGGCTCTGCTCGTTTCCAGGTCCTGGACGTTCCACCTGGAACCCTCTGGGAGCTGTGATGTCACTGAAATTCCATGGCCACTGCGTAGTGGGAGATGGGGATGGCAGAATGATCAAATCCTTGAATGGTTTGGCTTGGAAGGGACCCTAAAGCTCATCTGGTTGCAAGCTGAGCAGCCTCCCAGCACACCAAGTTGCTGTGGCCCCTGTCCAACCTGGCCTTGGATGTTGCTGGAAATGGGGCATCCACAGCCTCTCTGCACTAGTCCCTCTGTCAGGGACAAGCACTCTGAGAGTAAAGAACTTCTTCCCATCATAAAATTTCTTCCACCTCTTGCAGTTTGATCCCATTCCCCCTTGTCCTGTCACTACACTTCCTGACAAAGAGTCCTCTCCTTCGTTCCTGTGGGTCAGGCTGTTCCTGCAGGGTCACATGTGCGGTTGAACCTGCAGACAGGAGAGAGAGAAGCCAAGTTCCCAGACAGAAAAAATGGGGAAAGTGGCATGAGAGGTGAGATAAGAAGGAAAAAGTAGAGACATGCAAGGCATTGGTTTGGGTGGGCTGTAGGATTCATGTCTTTTATTAGAGGCCAGGTTCCCTGGTGCACTCAGTTCCTGTGCTGCAGCCTCCCTACAGCCAGCCTCTGTGAGCAAATGGCACACCCAGAGCTGGGAGCACACTTGCTTAAACTGCTGTTGAACGAGGCTATAAGAGGAATCTTTGTGTGGAACTCTATACACTGTGGATTGCCCTGAAGAGAGTCCAGGGAGGGAGACAAAATGGGGATGAGGACACAGGGTTTTATATGGGGTGGGAAAGAAGGGTAGCATTGCAGTAAGCCACGACCAATAGGGGACTAGAGAGGGGAGAACATTCTAGAGGGAGTATATATAAGGAAAAAACAGCAGTTGAACTGGGTGATGCCAACAAAAGCTGCTGCATCACCATGAGACTGCAAATGCCCATGGGTGACACCATTGCATTCAGAGGGATGCCTCTCTTCATCACTTTACCCTGAGGTATTACAGTTCCAATGGTAGGCTTCTGGGCCCTCACAACTCCACCCTTTTTGTTTTCTATAAAGAAGGCTTCTGCCATAGAGGTTTGCAGGAATTTAGCAAAAAAAGAATACAATAACCAACACAATGAATACAAAAACTAAGCCCACAAAACAGTCTTAACTAGCGATGAAAGCCAGCCTTTTATCCCCCAGTGTTTGAAAAGTCCACTGAACCAGTCGCTGTTGCCTTCTGTCTGGCTCTGGTTTCCTTGATCCTTTAGCAGCTAGATGCTCTGGTATACTGACTCTCTATGTGACAGCAGGTTGAAAAAACACATGCCTTCAAATGCCTGATAGCCATGGCCATGGACAAGAACTTGTGACTTGTCTGTGGAAGCACCAAGCTAAAGGCATGCAGCTCAGTGAGGAGCATCCAGATTCCTGCTGCAGCGGCAACAAATGGCAGCATCCTCTAACTTGAGCTAATTTAGTATCTGGAGGCTTGGGTGGCCTAAAAGTAAACAGATAAGGAGAGTAGAAGGTGAAACGTAAGTTCTGGTCACACTAAATTTTCTCTTCTGTAAGCCAAGGGTATGAACACAGCTTATTAGAAGAATCATATAATAATTCTAAAATATAGTTTTTACGAATCTCAAGTCATATATTGTTGTCGTGGTTTGAGAGGAAGTGAGGTTTTTGGGATGGTGTGGTCTAACCAATGGGTGTTCAGATTGAATATTGGCACCTGGTGGGGCCACTGGGGACATGGATACGCCTCTGTGAATACAGGGGTTACAAGCAGAGAACTCCCTTGGGTTCTGGCAGGGAAAAAAGGTCAGACCTCCGCTGCCATCTGGGTGGGGGAGGGGAAGCCATGCAGCCAGGTGAGGAAGGTCTGGCCCCGAGGATGGAAGGGTGGAAGAGTGGAAGAGCACTGGCACTGAGAGGCATCGGGCAGCCACCCACCCACAGGAGATAGAGATAGAGATAGAGATAGAGAGAGAGAGAGAGAGAGAGAGAGAGAGAGAGAGCCAGCCAGCCTGTGTCTGTGACTGTGCTACCTTGAAACTTGAGAACATGTGCCCGCAGCACGGATGAGAAGGAGAAGGGAGGGAAGGGGGGTGCCGCAAGGTGTCCAGCCACTGTGGGAGTTCTGGGCGGGCTGAGCCCGAGATTTTAACCCTTATTTTGGACAATGAAAACTTTGCGGAACAGTAACCTTCCTAGAAGAGAGATAGAGATATAGAGATGAAACAGAGGAAGAAATGGGCAAGTGTGATGAAAGTTCCTGCAAGTGAAAGATATCAGAAGAGTGGGGAAGAATCTTAGGTAAGAAGAGATGATGGAGTGGCCTTAGCTGGACTTTTCTTGTATAGCCCTGGGCAGAACCATGTTTCCTGTGACACAGAGAATGCATCCGGGGGAGGCAATGGCTTAAAGCCAAGAGGGTTAAGTTTTGAGACACCTCGGCCCCAGGGAGTGAAATCTGGGGGGGACAGGTGTCCCAAGAGTGAGAGATTGTGCTCTCGGGAGCAAAGCAAAAAGGAAAACCCTAGAAGCAGCACTGGTCTATGTGCAGTGGTGAGAGCACTGGACATGGAAGGAAGAGCTCCCGATGGCAGATGTTCTCCAGGCGGTGCCACGAGTGACATGGAAACTAGTGTGTGGGAATCCATAAAAATCAGAGAGTTTTGGGAAGGTTGTAAAAAGGACAGGCCGCAGAAACAGCAAGAACTGTGAAGTGCTAAAGCAGCAGAAAAAGATATATAAGCTGTAGTGAAGACAATAGGGCTGTGTAATGGGCCTTCTAAGTTGCAACAAGTTTATTTAGTATATATCTAGAAGGTTATGTTTATGAATATAGCTTTATTCGTTGTCTCTTACAAACGAGCCATTGTGTTGAAGAATGGGCCGCTATTGTTTTAACCAAAGTTATGTGTGTTTAAGATGATTGGATAGAACTACTGTCGGTATGCTTTTGCTCTATGTAATTGACTGAGATGCATTTATGTTATGTTGTAACATTAAGTTTCTTTGGCCTGCTGCCTGGTCAGCGAGCTGTACGCATCTTTCCATTGTCATAACCATGTGATGAGACTGATGCTGAAAACATAAAAACCTCTAGATGCTGATCAAAGCAATCCCATCCTGTTTGCGTCTGTATATAAATTGGCAGCGTACCAAACACGAAGTTTTGATGGTGTTTCCTAGGGAAACCTATGGCACAAGAAGGACTCCTCTCCTCTTGATGAACAGAGAATTGATTGTCTAAAGGGTCGTGATGGACTGAGAGTTGGTGATCTGAGGGATGGATGTATTGGAAATTTGGTGGGGGGAGGAGGAAATGTTTTTGGAAGGTTTCATTTTCCCTGTGTCTTTCTTTTTACTTGTAGTGTCGTTAATAAAGTTTTCTTTATTTCTAAGTGGGGGCCTGCTTTGCTTATTCCTGGTCACATCTCACAGCAGAAACCAGGGAGAGTGTATTTTCATGGGGGCACAGGCTTTGTGCCAACGTCAAGCCATGACATATATGTATAATAAAATAATAAATCAAGCCTTCTGAAATATGGAGTCAAATCCTCGTCTCTTCTTGCATACAAAGACCCCTTTGACCACCGTCACATGTGCCCTGGCTGGCTGCAGGCTGGGCACATGTCCTGCCCTCCTGCTCTGTGCCAAAGGCAGCAGGGATGGGCAGCTCGGGGCACCGCTCTGAGCACGGCCAGCATGGCCTGGGCACCGCGGGCGGCTGGCACAAGGGCACAGGAGCCTTCAGCTGACGGGCGGTTTCTGCTTTCTCTCCTTGCAGCCGGGCTCTGCGGGTGCTGAGGCTGCTCTGGGCTCTGCCAGGGCTCTGCTGGAGCTCAGCACCGGGCCGGAATCAGCCAAAGAAGAAATGGTGTGACCTGCAGCACTCGCTTGAGCATTTTGGCAGCACATCTCAAGTTTGCAGAGTGTACACCTCCAAGGGAAAACATGACACCCCCCAAAAAATAATAATTGTTCAAGAACTTCTGAAATGAAATCAATCTGGCATGATCCCAAATGACATTTCTCAGCTTGCTCAAGCTGTAGCTCAGTCCTTCTCCCAACAGTTCTCTCTCCCACCCTCCTTTTACTTCCACAATGCTCCCTCTTTTCCCTCAGTGAGTTCCCAGCCCATTGCAGTCTCCATCACACTGTTGCCTTCCTTGGTGCCCCTCTCCACAAGGAAGGCTGAGCCCCAGGCTTAGGGACTCATCCTGTCACTGGCTGAGGAGCAGCAATGTCTCAGAGGTCCAGTGGGATTTTAGTGTCATTCACAGCCGCTCTCCAGCCCTCAGCTCTCCTCACTGCTGAGCTCCCACTCCCTTTTCCTCATCCTTGCAGCAGGATGAGCTCTGCAAATCCCCTTGAGCCTCCCCACCCTTCCCAGCCCATGCACCCCCCTCAGTTAGGCTGAAGCTGAAGATTCTCTGTCTCCTGTGGCACACCAGTCCAGTTCCCTGTGCAGGGAGCCCCAGAGCACAGCACACAACAATGCAGTCTGGGCTGGAGCAGCTGCCCTGCAGCCCTGGCTTGGCTGTTTGTGGCAAGGCAATGCCCCTATTCCCAGCTGTCCCTGCAGGATGGCTCAAGGGATGAGCCCAGCCAGGCTCCCACTGCAGCCCCTGGAGCTTGGGGCAGACAGTGCTCCCAGAGCTGAGGTTCCTGGGGAGCACCCGGAGCTGTGCCTTGCACTCTGTTGCTGTGTGTCACAGTGCAGGCTGGCTCGTGCTGTGTGAATGTACCAGCCCTGGTTTGACTGCCAGGGGCCTCGCCCAGTCACATCTCTCCCAGGGCTGCAGCATTTCACTGGCCAGAATCTGACAAGGCATAGAGATCAATGAAATTATCATGACTGGGTTTTTCAAAGGCCCTTTAGAACGAAGGGCTTGAGAAGGAACGCTCTCTGTTTGCCACATGAACATAGGGGTGAGTGCTCTCTCTTTCTCCAACCCACTACCCCCAACCAATGTTACAGCCACCCACTCCCTCACACAGCCCCCTTGTGCCTTCCCATGTCCTGTCAGGGCTTCCCAGCCCCTCATCCCTTCATGGCCCCGTCCCCTCAGGGTCTCCCCCAGCCCGGCCAAGCTGCCCGGCAGCAGCGCCGCAGCCCCACAGCAGCTCCAGAGCAGCCCCATCCAGAGGCACCTGGGAGCCCTCAGCAAGGCAGCCAGCAGCACGCGGCCAGGAGGACACAGATGGCCCCTCCTGCCAGGCATAGGGCTTGTGGCCATCTCCAGGCACCGCTCTGGCAGGGATCCCTGCAGCTCCGGCCCCTGCCCAGCCGCTCTGTGGCCGGCACAAAGGCTTCAGCAGAACCACCAAAGGCCAAGGGGCTTCTGGCCATTTTCCCTTGACCACTGCACGCCTGGGCAGCTGGCTGAGCACAAGCACCCTTTCCCCCCTCTTCCCTTATGCCCTGCAGACCCTGGGCAGGAAAAGAAAGATCCTGGGACTCTGTGTATTGTAAGATATTCTATTCTATTCTATTCTATTCTATTCTATTCTATTCTATTCTATTCTATTCTATTCTATTCTATTCTAAGATATTCGATACTCAACAAAAACGAAAATACAAACAGAAAAATCTTGAAGAACAAAAAGAAAATCCCTGCTGGTTCAAATGGCCCCAGCAGACAGAGTCTTGCAGATCATCTCTCTGCAGAGCTCCAGCAGAACAGCAAGGCAGTGCCACACAGACGAGGCTGTTTCCTCCATGCACTGCGGAATTGATCTCGCAGCTTACGCCATGGGGAGTAGGGAGCTGTCTGTACGGCCCGTAGAACTAAACAAGATGCAACTGCACCATCTCTGATTGCAGGACTGCTGTCATATGCCATTTCTTTATGTGCTGCAAGAGAGAGGAACAGAGGCAAGGTCAGATCCCGCATATGCAGGGAGCCAAGGAGAGCCCCCTGCCAGGGCCATCCCGGTCGTCTCTTGCCATGGCCCACAGGGAGCAGGGAGCAAGGGGATCAGCCCTAAGTTGCTGGCCACCAATGGCACACGTGGCCCTGAAATCTCTGTGTGCTCTGCCCACGGGTGCAGATCCCTCCACCGCAGGGGCAGGGCTTGCAGCTGCCCCCTCCAGCCCCCACGGTCAGTCCGCTGCCCTCACTCACTCACCAGTGCAGATCAGCTGCAGTTCTTGCTGCTGCCCTCTCAGGTGCCGCCCGGCCATGCCTGTGAACACAGAGCCTGTCACGGCCGCAGCGGCACAGCTCCCTGCCAGCGGCACTGCCGGCGCTGTGGCCACCCGGGCTGCTGGCCAGGCAGAGCTCTGCCCGGGCCCTTGCCGCACGCTGCCGCCCCAGGGCACGGCTGCCAGAGGGCGGCAGCAACGCCCAGGCCAGGGGGGGCTCCACGGCGCCGGGCCCGGCTGGCGCTGCCGGGGCAGCAGGCGGGGCCGGGGCCGAGCTGCGGCGGGCCGGGGAGAGGCAGCCCGGGCTCGGGACTCACCCATGAACCTGACGGCCGCCTCTCGCAGGGACTCCTGTGGGCTCTCCAGGTAGCGCAGTGCCCGGCGCAGGTGCTCGGCCGTTCGGCTCCTGTCCTCTGCCAGCTGCAGAGAGCGGCAGGAGGGAAGGGTTGGCGCGGGCTCAGCTCCTGGGCCGGGCGCTGCCTGCGCCCATCGCCGGCCTCGCCTGCCCGCACAGCCCTGAGGCGCGGCCAGCAGTCGCTGGCCAAGGGCTCCCGAGGGGAGGGGCGGAGGGCCGGCTGCTGCCCGGGGAGCCGTGGTGCTGCCCCGCAGCCCCGCCGGGCCGGGGCTCCATGGGCACCCGACTCAGGCCCACGGGAGCCTGGAGCAGAGCCCGCGCGGCCTCTGGCTGCAGCAGCGGGCACAGCTGCTAGCCCCGCACGCTGGGCACCGCCCTCAGGGACCTTGGCCGTGCTGAGGCTGGGGGGTCTCTGCTGCTCTTACCAGGCACTCCCCAAAGCTCTGATCCACGTGTAGCATTTGTTCTATATCTCTCCTCTTCAGGAATCTGGCTGAGGAATGCAGCGTTTCCCGGGAGGCCTGGAGAGGGACAGAGATGCACAGATGGCCCCACAGTCCAGGGCACAGGAGCATCCCAGTGGCACAGGCTGGAGGAGGCTGCAGCCCACAAGGTGCCAGGGCAGGAGGCAGCCCAAGCCCCTGCCAGGGGGACCGCAGCTGGCCACAAGTGCTCACCTCAGCAACAATCTGATTCTCATCATGGCAGTGGAAGTAGAGAGGGAGCAGGCTCTGGCACACGTGGGACTTGAGGGCCTTTCTTCCCTCTTCTGTTAATAAGTCCAGCATCTCTTGAAATAGAGCCATGGAGCTCAGCTGCACCTGGATATCATCCTGGATGAAAGGAAAGGGCAAAAGACCTGAGCATCAGCTGCTTCAGGCCCCCAGGGCACAGGCCTGCATCTGCACAGGGCACCAAGTGTCCGGGCAGCAGCCAGTGGCCGTGGCTGTGGGCACAGAGCCTTACGCTGTCAAAGAGTGGCAGCAGCGTCTCAGCCAGCTGCAGAGCAATGGGGGTGACTATTGGGGCACCATTATCCAGGAGGAAATATCTCAGTAGAAGAATGCTCATCCTGATCATGTCGTTGTCATTTTCCTCCAGTAGCTCCACAAGACTTTCAGTCAGGCTCTGCATTTTTTTGGTCTGTATGGAGCACCACTTTGTGAAAGGCCGCCCTGCTGCCGCAGGGCCCAGAGGCCAAAGGCCTGTCCCGAAGCACTGGGGCAGCTGAAGCGGGAAGCAGGAGAGATGGGAACAGCTGCCCCAGCGCCCGAAGCCCAGGCAAGGCCAGGCGACTGCGTTGCCCAGCCCCACGCTGCCTGCACGGCTTCACCACTGCCCCCTTCTCACCATCAAGGGATTCTTGCCCAGCACTACGAGGCCTCGGAGTTCCAAGTAACGCCTGGCCCTGTGCTCGCTCTGCAGGTTCTGTGCCAGGGTCTCCAGAACACTGTCACTGCATTCCCTCAAGTCCAGGCACTCGAGGACCTGAAAGGCACAGGGCAGTGACAGGGGAGCCAGCCGGCAGGAGCCCGGAGCTGCACAGAGCCAGGCCCAGGCAGCAGCACAGGGCACGGGCACTGTCCTGGCAGCTGTGGCTGCGAGAGGCCAGAGAGCTGGGAGGCAGCTCAGCCAGGCAGCGCTGGCCTTGAGGCTCACCTCCACAAGGAATGCCAGGGCAGGGAAATCCCAGTATGGCATTTCTTTGCCGAGCAGGGTGAGCAGGTAGAATGCAACCGCGGAACAAAAGTGGATGGCTAAGCGGCGTATTTCTCTGAAGAGGGGAAAAAGGAAACAAGAGCCTGAGCCGGTGAGGCAAACCTCTTCTCCCAGGCGTGACTCATCCAGTTCTCATCTTTCCACAGCACCCTTCCAGCAAGGGGGCGTGGGCCGTTTGGGTGTTGGTTGCTCATGGGCACCCTCCTCTGCCAGCCTTTTCCAGTCTGCTTGGCCGTTCCTTTAGTGACAAGGTCCTCTGGCCCATGGCCACCACAAACACTTTGTGGGCTATCTGGGCACAGAGCAGCAATGTCAGAGGCAGTGGGGAGAAGGGGGTCTCACCTGGCAATCAGAGCCACAGCAAAGTGGTGAGTGTCAAGAGAGAGCAGCGTGTCCCAGGCACACCTGCGCTCCATTGCCACCACCACATCCTCGCAGCAGAGAAGGCAGAGCAGGGACTTCAGGGTGCGCACTGCAAACCTGCGTGCACAGCAAAGCCCAGGTCACACTGGCAGCACTGGCTCCTTGGCAGGCCACGTGGCAGGGACAGGAGGAGTGGCATGGAGCACCTGTTGGGGCTGGTGGCAATGCCGTGCTCTTCCTGGCATCCCTTCCAGAAGGTGTCGACCTCCTCTAGCATATCCAGAGTGCTGAAGAACACTTGGAGTAGCAGATGCACAAATAGGCGGGGGAAATACACCTTCAAGATCCGTGGGAGACAGGGCACCTGGAGGATCTTCCACATCACCACAGTTGCCTGCAAAGGACAAAGCCCCCCGAGACAGCGCTCAGTGCCGAGGTATGCGTGTGGCAGGGCCCGAGCGTGGCAGGGAGAGGCCCGGAGAGACCTTGGCAGGGGGAGCACGGGGCCTGGTGGGCCTGAAGCTGCCCCTGGGCCAGGTTTCAGGCCAGCGCCTGAGGCAGGGAGATGCAGTGGGGGAAGGAGGATGGAGGGCTGCTGGAGAGGCAGCCTTGGGGCCAGCAAAGGCCACTTGCAGAAACTCACAGCCAGGGCAAAGACACCCGTTTTGTCCCCATCGGAGGTGCAGTTGCTGTACTCTGGCCAGCTCCCCAGCACATCCAGGAGTATCAGCTGCGCCAGCTCCACAGTCCTGGCTGAGCCCATGATGGTCTTCCACATGGCCATGGCAGCTCTGTGGGGTTAGAGCTGTGTCTCAGGGGGGTGTCAGACACAGCACCGGGGGCAGCTGAGCCGGCTGCCATTTCTGCCTGGGCCCACTGCCCCCCTGGCAGGAGCAGGCAGACAGCCCAGCCCTGTGGGGACAGAGTCCTGAGAGGCAGCAAGGGAGCATGGCAGCAGGCTCAGGGGCTGTCATAGCAGGGCTGGGAAAGGGAGCAGCCAGAAGGCCCTGGAAGTCTCTGTTGCTCCGACACCTGGGGCAGGCTGTACAGGGTGATGGGCTGGAGAGGCCTGAGCCCTATGGGCAGGTGGGCCCCATACCTGTCACAGGACGGGGCCATACGCAGGAGCGTCATGACTGCGTCATTTGGCTGTGCTTCGGTGAGATCCAGCAGGGTCTTGTCCAGCCTGTGCTCAGCAGAATCATTGGCCATGAGCCACTGGTGGATGCAGCTCACCATGGCAGGCACCTGGGGAAGGCACGGGGAGACTTGGAAAGCTGCCAGAGGGAGCAATGTTCCCAGCTTCCCCAGAGAAGTGCTTCCCTTCCCACCCCACTGCCATGTGGCCTGAAAGGCTCACAGCAACCAGCATGTGTGGCTGGGAAGGCCAAGCAATTGCTGGGAGGATCATGGCCTGGCCACAGGCTGCTTACTTGCTTTGGAGTGTAAAAGTCTTCCTCGACAAGCATAGACAGCAGGGCAGCACTGGTCTTGCTTTGGAAGATGGGTGAGTATATGTGAAGCCTACGCCCGTGACGACGTTCTCTTCCTCCTCAATTCTCTTGAGGAAGTTGCAAACGAACTGCAGGAGAAGGGCAAGAAGCCCAGGATGTTGCATGGAGTGCTCCACACACGGTGCTGGGCTAAGCAGGGACAGCAGGCCCAGCCCAGTGGCTTCAGAAAAGCTCCGGGTGGGACGCGAACGGGCACGCTGTGAGGGGGCTCCTCAAGGCACCGCTCTGTCCCGTCCTGTCCCATCGCATGCTCTGAGCACTGTGGCGTGCTCTTGTCACCGCCAGCTCCTATGTCACCAGGTGTCACAAAGGTCCCTTGGACACCCGGTTCCATGTAACAATGACTGTGCAGCACCGTGTCACCAAGGGCCCTTGCATACACTGCCACCTGCCCTGGGGCCACGCCCAGCCCACCCAAAGTGGCCCAGGTTGGAAGGAATGGCTGGCCCCAGGTGTCCAAGGCAACGCCACAGGATCTTTAGGAAGGGCTCAGAGCATCAGCAATCGCTGCCATGCTCTGTGGGCTGCTGCTCAGGGCAGCAGAAGGAGCCCCCAGGGCTGCCATCGCAGCCATTCTGGGAAGGGCACGGGGCCTTGCAGGGAAGCTGGCACGGCCTCCCTGGGACACGTTGTCCCAGCTGGTGGCCATCTTTTACCCGCCGGTGTGACACGCCCAAGGAACGTGTGGGCCCAGGCACGAATGCTGCTCTGAGGCCTGGGGCCCGGGGAGCGCTGACATCAGCAGGTGTGGCAGAGTCCCTGGCCAAGCAGACCTGCCACCCCCTGAGCCCTGGCAGCACTGGTGCCTGTCTCCTGCCCCAGAGACCTGCGCCCCCAGGGAGCTTCTGTGCCAGAAGGAGCCAAAGGCCACGTGCATTGGGGGCTGATGGCAGGAGCACCTGGAGCAACTGCTGGCACACTTGGTCTCTGTCAGATGATGTTGCTCCTTCCTGAAATGAATTTTTCTCATGGAAGGCATTGGCAGTAGCACCAGAGCACCCTCCATTGCTGAGTTTCCCCAGGCAATTAGATTGCAAAGTTAACAGTCTGAAATTTCCTTGTGCTTTTCTCACTCTCTTTCCCACATTCTGGAAAAAACAGAATCTGCCCAGCCTCTGCTTTTTTCAGCTTCAGTTGCTGCATGTCTTGCTCTGGCAGCTCATGTCCAAACAAAACTGTGTCCCCTGCTGAGCACAGCAAGGAGCGGCCACAAAGTGGCAAGTTCCCCAGTGAACATCAAGGCAGAGACGTGGAAGTGCGGAGGATAAGGACAACTCTGGGAGGAGAAGCTCTTCTGTGTCTCTGATGATGGTGCTCACACCCTGAAGCAGCAGCCAAGAGAAGCGCTGGAAGCAGATGGGCACAGTTTTGGGCAGCAAAATAAAAATAGTTATGAAGCCATTAGCCAGAATGAAAACCAACAGAGTACTGCTGTTGGTTTTATTCTCTCTCATTTCTGTGTCAGGAAATATTTCTTCTCTGAACCCTTTAGGATCTTTGGCCTTCCACAGGGAAGGAGAGGGGCAGTTTTTAGTGGCAGCACCCACACAAGTCGGTGCCCATGGGTGCGGACCCCCAGTGCCCCCAGTTCCCACCAGTGTCACAGCACATTCCCGTAGATGTCACTGGGTTCCCGTGGTCGCCCCTGGCATCCCCGCAGCTCTGCGTAGGTCACGTGGGGATCCTGGAGGGTGGTGGCATGGGGGGACGCTGCGAGAGACACGGGCTGTGGGATCTGGGTGGGGTGACACTCGTGGGTGACGTGTCCCTCTGTGTGTGTCCCCCCCATAGTCACCTCCTGCCCTCTTGGTGACCACGACGTGGGTGTACTGCAGCTCCCCCTCCTCTGGGGGGGCCAGGGGATCCAGGGGGGCCCTGAGGGTATATAGGGGATGTGGGGGAGGGAATGGGAAGGTCTTAGTGTTTGGGGTAAAAGGGGAGAGTGTGGTTTGAGCCCCCCACTCACCTTTCCTGGTTCTTTCTGGTGGCTGCAGAGAAAAGAGAGCAGCGGTGACTGTTGGGTCCCAGGGCCCTGACCCCTCTCGGGATTCCTGAACACTCACCAGATCCTCATTTCCCCTCAGGACGCTCAAACATCACTGAATTCCCCCAGAATTCATGAACCTCCCCAGTGTCCCTGACCAACTCAGCCTCAAGAACCCAATGCCTGGCAAGGACAGAGACCCACCAAAAACCCACAGGGCCCCTGAAAGATCCTCCAACATTCCTGCAGGACTCCCCAGCACCTCCCCAAACCCTCCAGGACCCCCAGACAAGGTCACAGTTCTGGGGCTGTGGGTGCTGCCCTATCATTCCCCAACTCTGGGGACCTCTGCAGCTCCCTAAGACCTCTGTCCCCCCATTGTCACCCACCCACATGGTGCCACCGGTGCCAGGCCACAATGACGCGCAGGAGCAGGTACAAAAGGGCCCAACTGACGCCTGCTGCCACTGCAAGAAACAGAGGGGGACACATCAGGATCATCCATCACCCCAGGGGTCCTGCACTCCCTGGTGACCCGGGTTGACCTCACCTGTGTCCCCATGTTTTCACTGTTAGTGCCAGCTCTGGGCTGAGTGCCCAGAACATGTGGTGTCTGTCCTGTCCCAGCTGGTTGGTGCCCATGCACTGTGCCCGAATGTCCCACATCGATGTTCCTGAGCTCCAGGAGGGGACCCTGGGCCACCTCCTGCCCGTTGTGCAGCCAGGTGAAGGTGACAGGGGCTGAGCTCACCTGCACCGAGCAGTGCAGGGTCACATTGCCACCTGCATGTACCTGGCGTGGCAGGGGACAGGGGGTGATGGTGGCATTGGCCACAGGCACTGTGGGGACACAGACAGGGAAGTGCTGGCAGCCGATGTGGGGGGATAGGGACGGGGGGATAGGTTTCATGGGGGATTGTGGGGATGGGGTCACATCATGACGGGATGAGGGGACACAGGGCAGAGGTGGGGGGACATAAGAAAGTTTTCTGTGGGACCCGGAGGTCCCCAAACAGGGGACCTAGGGGGTCTCTGTGGTCTTTCCTGCCCATCCGCACACTCACTCTTCACTGTGACATGGAGCCGGGCGCTTCTCTTCCGCATGGTCCCCCCTCAGAGTGCACATGACAGCTGTAATTCCCTCAGTGGGAGACTCCCACAGTGGGCACCAGCAGCTGCAGGGAACCCTGCGGGCCCCCACCACCTGCCCGTCCCAGTAGAACACGTGTGCAGGAGGGGGGCTCGGGGCTACAGGGTGTGCTGAGGCAGCTGAGAGTCATGGAGGACTTCAGGGTGTGCTTGGGGGGACCCTCCTTCACGGGCACTGAGAAGAGCTCTGGGAAGGAGAGGGAAGGTAAGGACTGTGACTGAGTCTGCTGGGAAGTGGCTTTAGGGATGTCAGGCCCGTGAGGGTTCTCACCGTGCAGTCACTGTCACCGGTGCTGACTCTCTAAACTTCTCTGATGTCCCAAATTTCACCCAGCCTTTGCAGCGGTAGCTGCCGCTGTGATTCAGCTGCAGAGGGGGCAGGGACAGCTCGGTGCCATCAAGGAGCCCCCCCATTTTCTTCCCCTCTCTGTAGAAGGACACTGAGTTGACCGTTCTGTACTGCCAGCCCCAGAAGCACAGTGTCACCGTGTCCCCCTCCAGCAGCACCCGTGCCACCACCTGCAGCACCAGCCAGTCTGGGGGATAGAGGGGTCCTGTCATAGCTGATGGCACCAGGACCCCCCATTGGGTCACACCCAGTGCACCAGGGGTCCCCAGTGGATTCCCAAACACTGGAATGCCCTGGGATGTCCCCAGAGCAGGGGGCAGGCTCTGGTCACACAGGAGGAGACCTCTTGAGCAGAGCCCACTCAGAGCCCTCAGGATTCCTGTGTGTTCCAGCCTGGGGACACCTAAACCCCTCCTCACCGTTTGAGACTCTCAAGGTGAGACTGAGCCCAGTACCCAGTCTGTCACACGTGTAGGTGCCACTCTCGGTGACATTGAGATGGCCAGGTCCCTCCTGCCACAAGCACTGCCCATCCTTGTACCAGGTGGTGGCACCGGCGGTCCCTGAGCCCTGGCAGGTCAGTGTCACCCAGTCCCACAGCACCACTGGCCTCCAGGGGGGCTCCACCAGGAGCTGGGTGGTCTGGGCACCTGCAGGTGACAGGGGACACCAGCCTGCCAGGGCCAGTGTGGGGCTGGGGACAGCAGGGTGGGGCCATGGCATCCCCTGAGGATTCACCAGTGAGGCCAAGGGTGTGGAATGGAAGGGAGAAGGGACAGGGCTGGGTGGGGGTGGCACCACATGGACAAAGGCACAGGGGGCAGAGGGTATGGGGGCATTCACCAAACATTCCCAATAGGGATAGCAGTTCTTGTTAGAAACTGTCCGTAGGTGATCCCCAAAAGATTTGTTGTGGCAGAGGGACATGTCTGTGTCATAGCCACCCATCCACTACATGTGTGTGGCACAGACACCTTGGGAACAGGGACACCAAGGCCATCCTAGACTGAGGCAAAACATGGGGACACTGTGGACACCCCGGGCACGAGGACACCACGGACACAGCCCATGCTGGCCAAGGTCACCCCCACCAGCTCATGATCCCATCCCCATGGCCACATCCTCACCTTTTTTGTCCCCTTCTGTCCCTGCATCCCAGTTCCCTTGTCCTTATCCCCAGAGCTATCTGAGCCCAAATGTGTAGATCCTCACATTCCTGTCCCCACATCCCCTCCCCAAATTCCTGCCCCCTCTTCCTCTTCCCAAAGCCACCATACATCAGTTTAAATCCCATCAATTTCCACTGTGGGTAACATGGATTGGCACTGCTGGTATTGGGGACCTCAGAGAATCCCGCAGTCCCCACTGTGCCCCCTGCCCTCCCCATCCCTGGGGTGTCAGGCCTGTGCCCAGGGCACTCACCCCACAGGAGCAGCGCCACCTTCCCGGCCATCCCGGTGTCCCCAGCCATGTGCACTGGCTGTCACTCGCTGCTGTGGCCACCGCTCCCCTGGCTGGAGCTCTTCGGATGAAGGGGAAGGAAGCGAGGTCACATCTCGTCCCCACGTGTAGGTGGCCCTTGGTGGGGGCAGGGTGGCCACAAGCTGGGCACAGGCTTGGGACATTCTGGGATGGTCTGGGGACATGGTGGGGGATGGTGTTGCCAGGAGTGGGGGGCTCAGGGGATGTGGGGAACCAAGGATGTGTGTCCAGGAAAATGGGGGTACTGGGGAATTGGGGTCTCCATGCCTGGGGGCATTCAGGGATAGGAGTGCTGTGGGAACAGGGTCCCCAAGGATTTGGGGTCATGGCATGTTGGTGCCAGGGTTGGGGGTGCAGGGGGAAAAATGGTGACACTTGAGAATAGGGGTTCTGGGGGAAGAAGCAGCCCATGGGATGGGAACAAGGCAATGGTGGTGCTGGGCAATGGTGGTCCTGGGATGGGCGTCCCCAGGGAGGAGAAACCAAGGCAATGGGGATCTCATGGTTCCCAGGGGAATGGGGGTGCCAGGGATGGGCAGTGGCAGGATGGGCACAGGGGGAAACAACCCATTCCTCATATTTTGGGGTGACCCGAGCCCTGCACAGCCCCCATGCTGCAGCACCTCAGGGCTGTCCTGGGAGTCTCTGTGTCCCTGCCCCACACACCCCCAGGTCAGGTCCCCTCATTTCCTGGCTCAGCCATCCCAGGCAACACTTGATGCCAAATTGGATCAGATAAAATTATGCATCATAGAATAAAAGCAAAAATATTTCCCACACCATTATTTTCATAATAAAGAACAAACTCAGTAAAAATAAAACTGACAAGGTATAAAAGGATCTGGTTTATAGAATCCATTGCTTTCCCATCAAGTCCCTCCCAATAAAAATACAAACAAATCACAAAAAAATTAGAAATTTTGGTTCCCTTTAGCAGCCCCTTGATACATTCCACAACAGTGTTTGCTTGTGGATAACACAGAGTTTGGAATCTCTCTGAGTGTCCAACATTCCCATGGGTTTGTTTCCTGCCTGCTGGGCACCAACCCAGGCCCTAAGGAAGCCTTTTATTGGGCCGTATTTAGGAACTCTCCCCATTTTTCTCATTCTCACCCAGAAACATTATTGACTTCCCATGGAGGAAGGAAAGAAGCTCTGTCCATCCTTGGGACAGTGCACAGGAATCTGTGGAAATGCCCGTGTGTGCCTCAGGGTCTGATTCCCTGGTAAATCCACTCAAGCCTGCCCTGAATTCCCCTGCCTGGGCACTCCCTGCTCCTGCTGTGACACCCCTTTTCCCCAGCCCCGCGTGTGCAGCCCCTGCTCAATATTTCCACATTTTCCCCTTTCTTCTGGTGTGCACATCCAGAAACCAAACATTCTTTCCATGATGTTCCAAAGGGCTGCAGGTTTTGTTCAAGAAGGAGGGTCCAGGTCAGGTTGTTTAGCAGATTGTGGTTGTCTTTGCAGTACTTTTGTGGTTTTCTCAGTCCTTTGGGCAAAGGCACAAAATTATCAATTTCTGCATTTCTGGACTGGTTCCCTCTCAGCTGCCCCTGCAGGGAGAGTTTCCAGCCAGCCCTGCTCTGAAAACCATCAAAGGCCCTCACAGAGCCACTGCTTCGGCTCCCTTTGGGTTTTCTGCTTCTTGCAGGGCTGAGCAAAACACAGGCAGGCCTTTTTCCACCCACAGAATTCTCACCTCTGCAGCAGCTCTAAATCTGCCAGAATAAAAGCCAAGGGGACAGGGAAGACCCTCAGGTGCTGGCTGCCACCTGGGGCTGGGCAGAGCAGGGCTGGGCAATGGCCATCCCTGTGCAGTGGGGCTGGGCCATGGCTGGGCCCCACCCTTGCATTGACAGGGGTCCCCAGGATGTGCCACCCCTGGGACAGGCACCCGGCCAGGAATGTGCAGGGACATTTCTGGAACTGCCATCCCCTTGGACAGGTACCAGGATGTGTCACCCACTGGGGCAGGATCCTCCTAGGACAGGAGCCCCAGAATGTGCCACCCCAGGACTGAACACCCCCATTTCGCGTCTAAGACTGAGCACAAATGGCCTTTTCCTTCTTGTGCAAGAAAAAGAAAGCATTGAGCGGACACAGCCCAACACCTCCACTACACACACCTAATTTTTCCCCTCCCCTGTGTGCTCCCAACCCCTTCCCTGCTCAGGTGCTCCCTGGGATTGCTGAGTCAGGAACTGGGGTAGGGAGACTTGGCACAAAAGTGAGAAAAATAAGGGAAAAAAGCAATAAAGACACGAAAAATCAAGGGCAGAGGAGGGCACAGAGGCAGATCTACCCAGGACACCGATGTGATGCCTGCCCAGGAAATGAGCACCCTAGGGAGGGCAGTGCTGGGCCCTGGGTCAAACCAAACTCTGAAGCACTCAGTGAAGGAGCTGTGAACCCTGTGCCCATCCAGCCTTTGCCCATCCCTGGCACCCCCATTCCCCTGGGATCCCAACCCTGGGATCCTCATTGCTTTGGTTTTGTCTCTCTGAGGACCCTCATCCCAGGACTGCCATTGCCCAGCACCACCATTGCCTTGATCCCATCCCATGGGCTGCTTCTTCTCCCAGAACCCCTATTCCCGAGTGTCACCTGTTTCACCCTGCACCCCCACCCCTGGCACCAACATGCCATGACCCCAAATCCCAGGGAACCCTGTTCCCACAGCACTCTTATCCCTGAATACCCACAGGCATGGAGACCCCAATTCCCCTGGATCCCCTTACTCCTGGACACCCATCCTTGGTTCCCAATATCCCTTGAGCCCCCCACTCCTGGCAACACCATCCCCCACCATGTCCCCAGACCATCATGTCCCCAAATTGTGGCCTCCCTGCCCCCACCAAGGGCCACCTACACGTGGGGACGAGATGTGACCTCGCTTCCTTCCCCTTCATCCGAAGAGCTGCCAGCCAGGGGAGCGGTGGCCACAGCAGCAAGTGACAGCCAGTGCACATGGCAGGGGACACCGGGATGGCCGGGAAGGTGGCGCTGCTCCTGTGGGGTGAGTGCCCTGGGCACAGGCCTGACACCCCAGGGATGGGGAGGGCAGGGGGCACAGTGGGGACTGCGGGATTCTCTGAGGTCCCCAATACCAGCAGTGCCAGTCCATGTTACCCACAGTGGAAATTGATGGGATTTAAACTGATGTATGGTGCCTTTGAGAAGAGGAAGAGGGGGCAGGAATTTGGGGAGGGGGGTGCGGGGACAGGAATGTGAGGACCTGCACATTTGCGCTCAGATAGCTCTGGGGATAAGGACAAGGGAACTGGGATGCAGGGACAGAAGGGGACAAAACGGTGAGGATGTGGCTATGGGGATGGGATCATGAGCTGGTGGGGGTGACCTTGGCCAGCATGGGCTGTGTCCGTGGTGTCCTCACACCTGGGGTTTCCACAGTGTCCTCATATTCTGCCTCAGTCTAGGATGGCCTTGGTGTCCCTGTTCCCAAGGTGTCTGTGCCACAGGGATGTGGTGCACGGGTGGCTGTGACACAGACATGTCCCCCTGCCACAACAAATCTTTTGGGGACCACCCAGACACACTTTCCCACAAGAACTGTCGTCCCAACAGGAACAGTCTGGGGACAGCTCCCACACCGTCTGCCCCATGTGCCTCTGCCCCTGCAGTGCCACCCCACCCAGCCCTCTCCCTTCTCCCTTCCAGCCCAGACCCTCAGCCTCACTGGTGAGTCCTCAGGGGATGCCATGGCCCCACCCCGCTGTCCCCAGCCCCACGTTGACCCTTGGAGGCTGGTGTCCCCTTTCACCCACAGGTGCCCAGACCACCCAGCTCCTGGTGGAGCCCCCCTGGAGGCCGGCAGTGCTGTGGGACTGGGTGACACTGACCTGCCAGGGCTCTGGGACTGCTGGTGCCACCACCTGGTACAAGGATGGGCAGCGCTGGTGGCAGGAGAAACAGGACCGCGTCACTGTCACCAAGAGTGGCCCCTACACATATGACAGACCTGGCACTGGGCGCAGCCCCCCCGTGACAGTCTCAAATGGTGAGAGGGGATCTTTAGTGGTCAGGGTGGCCCCCAACAGGTCTGGGTGGGCTCCACTCCATGGGTGGCCTCACACCCCTGTGTGGCGAGAGCCTGTACCCTGCAAACAGGGACATCCCAGTTTATCCCAGTACACCCGGAGATCCCTGGTTCCATTGGCACCAACCTTGGACCTGTCTCGACCCCTTCCGTGAGATGGAACCCTCCTGTCCCACAGATGATCTGGTGTTGCAGGTGCCAGCACGGGCACTGCTGGAGGGGGACATGGTGACACTGCACTGCGAGGGCTGGTTGAACAACACGGTCACCGAGGTACAATTTTACTGGGATGAGAAAGATCTGATGGGGTCCGTCAATGGAACTGAGCTATCCCTGTCCTTTCTACAGCTGAACCACAGCGGCAGTTACAGCTGTGGGGGCTTGGTGAGTTCCTGGCCATCACGGTCAGCAGCAGTGACAGTGACAGTGCATGGTGAGCACCCCAACGGCTGGAATTCCAAACTCCTGACACCCCCAAAGACACTTCCCAGCAGACGTAGAGCCACAGTCCTCACCTCCCATCTCCTTCCCTGAGCTCTTCTCGGTGCCCGTGCTGGACGGTCCCTCCAAGCCCACCGAGGGGGACCCCCGACTCTCACCTGCCTCAGCACCCCCAGCCTCCTGCGGCCCCGAGCCCCCCTCCTGCACGTATTCTACTGGGATGGGCAGTTGGTGGGGCGCCCGCAGGGGTCCCTGCAGCTGCTGCTGCCCACCATGGGGGTCTCCCACTTGGGGAATTACAGCTGCCAGGTGCACTCCGAGGCAGAAGCGTGGGGAAGAGCAGTGCCCGGCTCCATGTGATGGTGCACGGTGAGTGTGGGGATGGGCACGGAAAGCCCCCACAGCCTCCTCAGGTTCCCTCCCTGGGGACCACTATGTCTCCCACACACCTGCCCTGGCTCTCCCACCTCTGCCCTGTGTCCCCTCACCCCTCCATGGTGTGACTCCATGTCTGACATCCCCCATCACACCCCTCCCTCCTTGTCCCTATCCCCCCACACTGGCTGCCAGCCCCTCCCTGTGACCTCAGCCCTGTCTCTGTCCCCGCAGTGCCCATGGACAATGCCACCATCACACCAGTCCACAGGCACACCAGGTGTGTGCAGGTGACAACGTGACCCTGCACTGCTCAGTGCAGGTGAGCTCAGCCCCTGTCACCTTCACTTGGCTGCACAATTGATAGTGGAACCCTGAAAAAAGTTAAAGATAGAATCTAAAATGTTAGGCTTTGTGCTTTCCCAGATCAACTGCACCTGCGTAAGCAGTATGATAAATTATATAATTGTTAGATGTGATGATTGTTTAGTAATTAAATGTAATTATTATATAACCATAAGAAGAATAGTGAGAAACTATGTTGGAAATTCAGAGAGGGGCTAAATTTATGTATACAATAGAACAATATAAGTTTAATAATTAACATGAAAGTTATGTAACGATAGAGTATAAAACATGATCATTTCGGATGTATGGTCGGAGTCAGATTTGGGTTGAATATGCCCCGATTACCAGAGCTCTTAATAAAAAGCACCGCATATAATCACTCCGTGATTATGTGTTTTTGAACTCTAACATTTTAGCGAACCCAGATGGGTCCCTTGTGAGTGCTGCTGAGCGAGTTCGCGACTCGATCACGCTCCAGCCGGCACCGAGGGATTCTCGGGGAGCCCATCGGCCGCGACCGCTTCCGCTGCTCACAAATGTCCCCGGGAGAAAGGTAAGGTGCTTTTTACTTTGGTTTGGATGCATGCCAATAAGATGCAGCGAAAGCTACACTTGGTTGGGCTAAAGGAATTCCTGTTGGTGTAAGCCTAGGCGCCATTCCGTAAGACAATCGCGAAAGCGTTGCGGGTTCGGCATTTGTGGTATTTTTGAAATGGAGAAACTTAAAGGGATTTTGGGCAGTAACACCCCTATCCCGCAAAATTCTCCTTTGGGGTGCTTATTAGCACATTGGAAACAAGGTAACTTTGGTGAAGGATTACGTAAAACTAAGTTGATTGATTATTGTAATTCATGGTGGCCAGAATATGCCTTGGAGAACGGTGAAAAATGGCCAAAATACGGTACTCTGCAATATAACACTCTTTCGCAGTTAATGTTGTTTTGTAAACAAGAAGGAAAATCGGATGAAGTTCCATATGTTGATCTGTTTTTCTACTTATGAGGAAAGCCAGAATGGCAGGATCAATGTAGGTTAATAGTGGTTAAAACATCTGCAAAGTGTGGGGTTTGTGAGGAACGTTGTTTAGAACACTTGGTGTTAAGAGAAAGCTTGAGTAAGGAAAATTATACAGATATTGATTTACAAGTAGCTCCAATAGGAACAAGAGAACCTAACCCTATCCCACCTGTTTCATCTGTCCCTATCCCACTACCTGCTCTTCACCCACCTACCCCTGGACATGTTTCATCTAGTACACCTTTCCCTCTTTATCCTCCTCTCCCATCATCACCCGATCCCTCTTCCTCGGAAGATAAGCAAACCCTAATTGTGATAGAAAGGGGAAAGAGGTATGCGAGTGAAATGCAATGTAACAATAGACCTTTGGCTCCATGCCGCCCTGCAGTGTCACAACGGCCTCTTGGTTTCGTGTCACAAAGGCCTCTTGATTTCACCAGGCCCCATAGTATCAAAATAGTCCTCTTGGTTCTGTGGTGACCCCCAGGGTCACAATGGTCTCACTGGTTCCATGAGGCCTCACAGTGTCACAATGCTTTGCTTATTCCATGGATCCTCATAGTGTCACAATGATCTCCATGATTCCATGAGTCCCCTCAGTGTAACAATGATCTTCTTGGCTCCGTGGTGCCCCACAGTGTCACAATGGTCCCTTGGTCTCACAAGGCTCCACAGTGTCACAATGGCCCCTTGGTCTCACAGGGCCCACAGTGTCACAATGGTCCCTTGGTGTTACAAGGCCCCACAGTGTCACAATGGTCCCTTGGTTCCATGGCCCTGTGCCTGCTGCATTCCCCCCTCCCCTTCTCAGGCTTCCCTGCCAGCTGACAAATGCTCCTTGGGCCTCAGCCTTGGCCAACAGCCCCTGGGCTCAGCTCCTCTGCAGCTCATCACAAATATTCTCTGCTCCAGGCACTGCTGCTGCCTGACCAGCTCCTGGTTCCTTTAGCAGCAGCCCTGGGAACTGTTTTTGTTCCCTCAGTGGCACAACATCCCTGTTCTCACAATGCCAAAGAAAGCTGTTGATGCCAAGTGCGGCCAGGATGAACCACTGCTGGGACTGAAGCCCCTCTCTTGGGGCCCTGCAAACAGTGCTCCAAAAGGAGCCCTTGGAGCTCTCCTGGGCCAGCGACTCCCTCTGAGTGGGGCCTCTCCCAGCCGGGAACTCTCCCGTTTGCTGCACTCAGGGATCCTGAACAACGACGGAGCCTGGGCCGATCCCCCCACTCCTCCAGGCTCAGCCCTCTGCCCACTGGGAAGATGCCAAAGCATCCTCAGTGAGCATTCCATGCCCTCAGGGGAATTGCTCACAGGTGCCTTGCACTGACTCATTTTGTTTGTGTGCACACAGGAGTGCCTCTGCTGGGGAAATGTGACAGAAATGCTGCTCTCTGAGGGGTTGGAGTGCCTGGGATAGCTGAGTCAGTCAGGCCTGTAAGTAAGGCTACATCAAGAAAAATAAGTTAAGTTAAATGGTATTAAGAGGGGGTTTCTTTGCAAAGTTTACTATGTTATAAGCTAAGTTGAATATTGTTTAATGTTATTCCACTATTAAATCCTTAAGTCATTGGTTGTAAGTGAGGTTAAATACTGTTAAGCTCTGTTCTTTTCCTAAATTGTGAAGTTGAAGGTATCAGTTATGGTTAAGGTATCAGTGAAGTCCTGTTAAGTTTGACCTCTGTCAAGCTTTTATTTCTTTATTCATTTTATCCTTGCCCACACTGTCCTTGTGTCTCACACACACTGGGACAGTTCTCAGCTCATTTCTGGTTTGATTGCCTGGATTCTGTTTGGTTTTGTTGCTGCTTTGTTTCCCTGGTGTGCCTGAAGTGTCCAGTTAGGAGCAGAGTGACTCTTGCCAAGGAACTTTGTGCTGCTGCACCTTAATATTAAATCTGGTTTTTGCTGCTCCCTTGTTGGGGATTTTTTCAGTGCTCTCAAGGCCTCGTTGGTAGCAGGGTGAAGGAGCCCTGGCCCAGGCTCTGGCCCTGGGGAACACGGGGACACTGCCGGGGGGTCCCTGTCCCCCTGTGCCACCCCCAGGGCCCCAGCCCCCCATCCCCGTGTCAGGCTCTGGGGTCAATCTCGTGGAACATCCTCTGGGGGAGGCTGTGGGGCCGGGGGCGGGGGGACCCGGGGGGACAGGGGACCCCGCTGTGCACGAGCAGGGTTGGACTGCTCTGGGGGGAACTGTGAGGGGGGCCGGGGCAGAGTGACCGCAGAGTGACCTCACACAGCCCCTGTGATGTCACAGCCCCTATGATGCCACACAGTTCTTTTGCAATGTCACACAGCCACCAGTGATGTCACAGCCCACTCTGGGTTGTCACAGAGCCACCCTCAATGATGGCAGAGTCTCCTCTATTGCCTCATACTGTGATGTCACAGACAGCTTTGTGATGTCACAAACCCCTCAGTGATGCCACGAGACCTTTTCTGTGCTGTCATACTGGCACTCTTTAATGTCACAGCACATACTTTGAACCTCACAGCCAGCTCTATGATGTCATCCAGCCATGCCATGGTGCCACAGCCTGCTCTGTGATGTCACAGAATCCCCTCTATGATGCTGTAGCTGCTCAGTGACTTCCACAACAAACTCTCTGATGTCATAGACCAATCTGTTGACTTCAAAATTGCTTCCCAGAGCACTATATTCTAATAATTGATGAAGCTCCTGAACTGTGGAGTAAATAATTCGGGTTAAAATCTTTCTGTCCGATCACGATCAGAATCAATCAGAGCTGTATTTATATAATTTACGTGGTATTCAGTCTTTAATCCTGTGGGACAAAATGGGTTAAAGTTAGATTCCACCTGTCCAATCCTTTACACATAAACCTTTGACAAATTCTTGGGCTGGGATTGGATCCAGCTGTTCCCAGTCTCCTCTCTTAGAAGAAATTTTAGCAGTCTAGGAGCCCTGCAAGGGTTTGAGGATCCATGGTGGCTGCTGGGTATCATTTCTCCACCTCAGGTCTCAGCAGGAGTTTCTTCAATAAGGAAAAAAAGCTTTTGCCTGAAGCTCCCACTGTGCCCATGACAGGAACCCCTGTGAGTGTCTGGGACATCCCGGCTCTTTGGCAGCCTGGGGACTCCTGGGATGTCACTGTGGAGCCCCCGTGAGTGCCTGTGACAGATCGGTGCCTTTGCAGCCCAAGGTCTCCTGGGATGTCACCATGGAATGGCTGTGACTGCCTCTGACCACAGGGCTCTTGACCATCCCCAGAAAGCCCTGGCAGGTCTCCATGGAGCCCTGGTCTCTGCCTGTGACATTCCAGCTCTGAAACAGCCTGGAGACTCTTGGAAAGTCACCATGGAATCCCTCTGAGTGCCTGTGACAAATCTGATCCTTAGCAGACAACCATCACAGGACCCTGTTGCTATGGTCAGTTTCCATGGCAACCATCCCCATCCCCCTGTTGCTATGGTCAGTTTCCATGGCAGTTCCATGGTGACCCAATGCTGGGGTGGTTGCCATGGACACCAGCTCAGGCCTTCAGACCGAGCCCGTTGCCATGGAAACCACTGGCAGCCCCATCCCCAGGCTCACGGGATCCCAGAATCACAGAATTGGCTGAGCTGGGAGGGACCCATCAGGATCCTCCCTCCAGTCCAACTGCTGGCCCTGCACAGGACACCCCAACAATGCCAGCCTGGGCCTGGCAGCGCTGTCCAAACGCTGCTGCAGCTCAGAGAGCCCTGGAGCTGGGACCCTTCCCTGGGGAGCCTGGGCAGGGCCCCAGCAGCCTCTGGGTAATAACCTTTTCCTGACATCCAACCGGAGCCTGCCCTGACTCAGCTGCAGCCGTTCCCTGTGGAGAGCATTATTAATAATTGGTTAGCTGAGAAAGGCCACACTGATATAATGCCACTGGTTAAACTGAAGGAGAAAAGTCAGCAGTCAGCAAGCTGAAAGAAAGAGTCAGCAGTGACCTTGCTGCAACATGAGGATAGGGAGTTGAGATTAGTCCTGAATACATCCTAAGAATATGTAGAAAGTATCAAAAGTAGAACCATAGGAATGTAGAAGTAGGCGTAGGTGCTGATATGTAAGCTGACCAATCCTGAGCTCAACTTTTGCAATATGTATGAAGCTCATTATTAACTGTATTTAACCCGCCGTACTGATCAATAAAATCGAGCCTGTGATGATCAAACTGATGTCCTGGTTCCCTTCCGTCGACAAATGGTGGAGAATGCGGGCATAACCGAATCTCTGCCCTTTTTCTCGGATTAAAAGAAAAAGGGATTACGCCACGGTCCGGAAGTTGGGTTTGGGTCCTTGCAGCCGGGACGGTGCCGGAATTTGAAGCACCCTTAAGGTTCACAACTGTGACTTAAGCCAATACGTGTCGCCGGAGCCTGGAGAGCTGCAACAGCGCGCGCTGATTAATAGGTATGGATAGGCAAGCGGCATATGATTTATTTACCGCCTATTTAGAGCGGCGTGGGATAAAAGGGATAGATTTAAAAAAGGAGTTACCAGGGTTATTAGCTTATGGCCATGCTAAGGGTATCTTTTCTAATCCTCATACAGTTCATGAGTTATCAGAGTGGAGAAAGTTTGGGGAAATATTGTGGGATACAGTACTAGATGATGATAAGTCAGCAAAGAAATTCGGGAAGTTATGGCGGGTGGTGTATAACACGTTACTTCAGCAGGTCTCTGAGAGAAAGGCAGCAGAAAGGGCGACAGAAGCTCATAAGAGGAATATAGGGTATGGTCGTGAAGATGATCCCCTGGCACCTTCTGTAACTAAGGTACTTATGCCTAAGAGTCCCCAGCAAAGTGGTGTGGAGGATTTCTCTATAGGCGCAGTGGAACCGTCTGCACCTTTCCTGTCAGAGGGGGAGGGCGAGTCGGATGGTGGGGGTAAGAGCAGACCAGCTTTGCCTCCGCCACCAGCTTCAGGCGGGTCGGATGGTGGGGGTAGGGGCAAGCCAGCTTCGCCTCCGCCGCCAGCCTTGCCTCCGCCGCTACCCCTCAGTGAGCCGGCTCAGGTTACAGCTTCGGTGGGGGGGTCACCTCCTCCGCCCGAGCCGGCTACAGCGGGGGGGCGGATTGCCCCCCGCAGGCTGGCTCCGCTTGAGCCGGCTCCGGTTTCACTGTCAGCTCCAGCGGGGGAGGGGGGGCTCCCGCTTCCCCCGCGCGAGCCAGCCTCTGCTTCACTGCCCCCCCCGCGCGAAACCTCGGTGTCTGCACCGAAGCGCCAGCAGCACAGCACCCTTAAAGAGCCAGATCCCATCCCAGGGGCGCACCGTGATCCATGGGGGGAGATGGCTAAACAGAGGAGGGAAGCTTGGGCTGCTTTGGCGAAAGAAGTAATGCAAATGGGGGATGGTGAGGCGGTGGAAATAGCTTCTAGTCTTGCATGTCCAGTTACATACACACCACAGTATGATGCACAGGGGAACCTTACGCATAATATAGCAGAATATACTCCCTTAGATTGGAAGCTGTTAACTCAGCTACGTTCTACGGTTAGTCAGTTTGGAGTAAAAAGTGAACCTGTTAAGCAAATGCTAGATTATCTTTTTAATACTCAGATTTTATGTCCTAATAATTTAAGAGGAATAGTTCAGTTGATATTCACTCAGCATCAGCAGTTATTGTTTAATGCACATGACCCATTACATGGAGTAACAGTAAAGGAGCTGATGGGCTTAGAGGCATTTTTACGTACAGAGGCACAGATGATATTGGGAGCTGATAAACTTACAGAGTCTATGTGGTTAGTGCGTGCTGCAATAGATATGGTTAAAGAGCCAGGAGGGTTACCGGCTTATATGGGTATTAAGCAAGGAAGGGAAGAATCATTTGGAAATTTTATCGATAGAACAGCTACTGCTATAGATCAGGCTGGTGTTGCAGGGCACTATTGAAGCAGGTGTGCTTTGCAAAATAGCAATCCAGCAACCCAAAGAGTGTTAGCTACTTTAGGGGCAAATTGGACTATTGAGGAAGCATTAGAGCGAATGGCATTAATGCCAACAGCTTCACAGGCATTTATAGCAGAAGCCTTAAAGGAATTAGGATTAGGGTTGCAAAAGCATAGTCTACTCAAAATCAGGTGTTAGCTGTTCTTGCTCCTCTCCAAAGCGGCTCACTGGCAGTCACGTAAAGAGGCTCGAGACCATTCATCAAGTGTTACCGATGCGGCAATGAGGGACAGACACAAGTTGCCGCCGTGACATCGGAGACACCAGCAGCTGCCGTGACATCGCTGCTACCTCCTGTCTGCAACCCGCAACAACCGGGAGCCTCGGCTTGGACTTATCAGCAGCAGTAGACGTCACACTAATGACAAACCAGCCTGAGAGGATACCCACTGGAATAAAGGGTCCTCTTATATTAAATGGACAAACATGTGGAGCATTATTGCTGGGACGTTCCTCTATAACTATGTTGGGATTATTTGTTTTGCCTGGTGTTATTGATGCGGACTTTACAGGGGAAATACAAATTATGGCTTACACCCTTTATCCTCCGATTAAAATTACAAAAGGACAATGCATTGCACAATTGGTACCACTGTCACAAATGACATCAGGAATACAATCACTTACTGGGCAAGCACGGGATGAAAAAGGATTTGGCTCTACTGGTGTTACACTTTTAACTGTGGATTTACAAAATAGACCAAAACAAAAGGTTGAAATTACCTATGGGCATCAAAGCATAACCCTTTATGGATTATTGGATACAGGAGCAGATACTAGCATCATTTCTCCAGAAGCATGGCCACAACATTGGCCTCTATTTCCCTCATCAAACATGCTCACAGGAGTGGGAGGATTTACATTGGCAAGCAGGTCGCCGTCTTTGTCTGTGTGCATTGAGAATCAACAAATATCTGCTGTGTTTTCAATTGTTCAACTGCCTCCTACAGTTTCCTGCTTAATTGGAAGGGACATTTTAACACAATTGGGAGTGGTGTTAACTAATCAGCACCCTTTGGGGTAATTGCCATTGCTTGGACTTTCCCCATTCCACTCACCTGGAAAACGGATACACCGGTGATGGTTAAGCAATGGCCATTAAAAGGGAAGAGTCTTATGCATGCCCATGAATTGGTACAGGAACAATATACAAAGGAACACCTGCGACTGTCCACAAGCCCTTGGAATACACCTATTTTTGTAATCAAAAAGAAATCAGGGAAATATCATTTGATACATGATTTGAGGGCTGTAAATGACCAAATGGAACCAATGGGGGCCTTACAGCCTGGTCCTCCAAATCCAGCTATGATTCCAGAACACTGGCCACTTTTAATTATTGACCTAAAGGATTGTTTTTTCACTATTGGCCTGCATCCTGATGACATGAAGAGATTTGCTTTTACTTTACCAGCAATAAATCGTGGGGAACCAGATAAAAGATTTGAATGGACATCTCTTCCACAGGGCATGCGCAACTCTCCCACTTTATGTCAGCTTTATGTTGATGCAGCATTACAGCCACTACGTCGTAAATGGCCAGCAATTATAATATATCATTACATGGATGATATTTTGTTTGCACAGCAACAGCCATTCTCCTCTTTACAGATTAACACCATTATAAATACTCTTGCTGCATATTCACTTGTTATTGCTGCAGAGAAAATTCAGACTACAAAGCCCTGGAAATATTTGGGATGGACTTTGATGGATCAAATAGTGATGCCACAAAAATTGGAATTACAATTGGACATTAAAACTCTACATGATGCACAGAAGTTGCTGGGAGACTTACAGTGGCTGAAGCCTATTGTGGGAATACCAAATCACTTATTAGAAGCCCTACGGCCTTTGTTAAAAGGTGTGGACCCTACTACTCCTGTACACCTGACAAAGGAGCATCATCTTGCCTTGCAGCAAATTAGTAACTGTGTACAGCAAGGGTATGTGTCTCGTCGACAACTCGACCACCCCATTGACCTTACTATCTGGAATAGCCCTTGCCACTTGCTTGGTGCTCTCTCTCAGTTGCAAAAGAAAACGGGGGAGATACGGGTGTTGGAATGGTTGTCACCACTACTACAGCACAAGAAAACAATATTTTCAAAAATTGAACAATTGGCTGCATTAATCAAAAAGGGGCGTCTCAGAATTCTTCAAGTGGATGGTAGAGAACCTGCTACTATTAGGTTACCTATGGAAAAAGAAACCTTGGACTGGTACTTGATAAATTCAAAGAATTTACAAGAAGCATTATTGATGTCACCTGCTAAAGTAGAGACTAGTAAATTAGTGCCTAGAGTTTTGCAATGGATGACAGAATGGAACTGGATTACTCGACCTTTGAGAGAAGAAAACCCCATAGAAGGAGCTATTACAGTTTTTACAGATGCAGGAAAGAAATCAAGGCGTGCTGCTGTTACCTGGCAAGAAAAAGGACAATGGAAGCATCAACTCCTCACAGCAGACCCTGCAGATAGCTTACAAACTTTGGAATTGTTAGCAGTAGTATGGGCGGTGTCCAACTTACAGGAGCCTTTAAATGTGGTCACAGACTCTATGTATGTTGCAGGAGTAGTCAAACGAATAGAGGAAGCAGCAATTAAGGAAGTGAATAATAAACGATTGTATGAGTTACTGATACAGTTAAGGAAAGCTTTACGGGAAAGAGCAAACGGTACCCTTAAGCAGTATATTGAAAAACATCAAGATTTGACAGATCCACAAGCATGTTTGGCTAAGGTTTTGTATGTGATTAATCATTTATGCATTTTTGGGGAAGATGATACCCCCCCTGCAATGAAACATCATCCGAGGTCAGGTCAGGAAAATATTTAGGAAACAGAGGTCTGGGTTAAGTATAAGAACCCAAGTACAGGATTATTGGAAAAACCTGCAAAAGTATTATATTGGGGTTGGGGGTATCTTTGTGTTTCCTCACCTACAGGGCCTTTGTGGGTGCCTGCTAAGTGGACTAAACCTGTTTTTGATGCAGCCTCTGGTGGATCGCCTTACGGAGGAGGACAAGGAGCGACTGGGGAAGAAACTGCTTCTAGTCCTACAACCACTACTTTTACAATTGAAGGGGTACTCGGAAGCGGTGGACAGAGCACTGACATGTCACTATCGGACGGCCCAGGAGTTGATTTGTTTTATTGACTCATTATCAACTTTTCATTTAACAGATCCAGCGAAACTACATTGCCTTGACTGTCACAATCCACATTGTGCTGCCTGGATAGCTCTACGTTGTGGGGGTTGTAAAAGAACTTTTTGGATAGAACAATCATTATTACGGGATTTGTGGTGTCATACTTGTGAACACGAGCATACGTGGGGAAAAAGCTGGCAAGATGAATTAAGGAGACAAACAGGGCAAAACGCATATATAGCTTTAAATCTTTATGAGTCTCCTGAACGGAAGGTTCTTGCTTATTATCAATGGGAAATACAATGTATTGTGAATAGAATTAAGGTTCAAAGTAAATCACGTATAGTTTCTATAAGGTGTAGGAAATTAGTGCCTTTAACACAGCATTCAGTTGTAGGACCCTTCCAAGGGGATCCTGATAGAGCATTAGATTGCTGCATGGATAAGTTGCAAAAATTAAGTTTGAAAGTGGCAGGACCAGTGAAATTAGGAGCAGCAAGATTGAAGACAGATAAGAAAAAGAAGGCAAAAAAGGGAACGGTCTCATTTGAATAGGGGTATCAGTGATTGCTAATTAATTTTCTATGATTAGAACAATTTTACTGTTGTGGGACCCTCGGGAGGATATAGTTTTTGAGGAGGATAACGAACAAGAACTACGATTACGAAATAAGATACACCTTGTGTTAAAGAAAGACCTTGAGCTGTTAGCCTCATATAGTAAAAAGGCTGAAGAGGCTTTGCGATCACCACCATTGAATTGGTTGCATTGGGTTGAAGAAACACAATTTTATACTGGTCCTTACTTACATTCGCTTCCTTGTTATGTTTGCAAAAAGGATAAAGATAAATGCTATGCATGGGTAGCTTTGCATTGTGCAGATTATAATCAGGTTTATTGGTATTCACAGAAGTCATTGGGATATTTATGGTGTACATCTTGTTTTGGAAAGTGGATTCGAAATCATATCTGGGTTAGAGCTCTTGAACAAAGTACTGGCCTGCCAGGATGGACAGGATTACAGCTCTTTGAGAGTGCAGAACAAGTGGTTATAGCATATCTTAGGTGGAAGTTACAGGAAAACCTTAGAATATTTGAAATTACTAGAGCCTCACGCATCATAGCAGCTCGCTGCAAAGCTGATTTGCCTTCAAACTTACCTCGTGCTATACTTGTGAGCAAGGATGCTGATTTAGAATTAGATCAGTATATTCAAGAATTGACTCAGCCTTACAATAGACAATCTAGCAAACCAGGGAAAAGACAGCGAAGAAAGGAAAAACAACGTAAGCAGAAGGAAGAAAAGGAGAAGCAAAGCAAGCAGAAAGAAAAATGAGGTTTGTTTTTGTAATACTGCTCAATGCTGTAGTAAGTGAAGCAGTAGGAGTAACACACTTTAGTCAAGGGAAAATTTATGGGTAACGCTTGCTAATCAAACTAACCAATCATCACTTTGTCTTAGTCTTGGAGGAGTCACTAACCCATTTCGAACATGCCTGGTGGGACTTCCGGTGTGGTCTCCTGGAGAATTTTGCACTTTGATAAACAATCAAACCTTATGTATGTCTAACATGTCAAACATCACATTGCCGGTGCAACAAGGGTATACTGCAGGTCAGAGTGATGGCTATCATCAATGCTTACTAATCCAATCACTTAACACCTCTTTGCATTCTCCTCCTGAAGAATTGGATCTTTTTGGAAGTACAAATGCCAGCATATCTAACACTACAGCTGGTGGATGGTTTAGCTTCAAACTTTCGGGTGCTCAGAATTTAAACCAACCTAAAGAAACATGGGCCACCCTAGATTCATCCCTGAATGTGAGTGAATTCTCTCCACAGCATTACAGTCAATGTAACGGCACAAATATCACAGCACCAATGAAGTTACCCACAGGAATATTTTTGATTTGTGGAGACAGGGCATGGAATGGTATACCAGCTAAACCACAGGGTGGACCCTGTTTTTTGGGAAAATTGTCACTGTTTTATCCTAATGTGTCCTTGCTAATGCAGCTGAGTCAAAATTCAAACAGGAGAAAACGTAGCATACATGACTTAGACTGCAGCAAGATAGGAGATCCACGGTTTTGGGGCACATTCAAACAGGTGGTGGTTTCAACTATCTTGCCAGGAGGATCTGCCAATAAAGCCATGAATTTAGCAAAACAATTAGGATGCTGGGCAAGGGATGAGCTGAACAAGACATCACAAATTCTAGACATGTTAACTGCAGATGTGCAAAGTGTTAACCATGCTGTTTTGCAAAATAGAGCTGCTGTAGATTTTTTGCTCTTAGCACAAGGCCATGGATGTGAAGAGTTTGAGGGAATGTGTTGCATGAATCTGTCTGATCATTCGGTGTCCATTCACACTAAGGTGAAAGAACTGCAACAGGGACTTCACAAACTTAAGGAAGAAGATGGTTTAGGAATTGACGAATGGCTTAAAGGCTTGGGACTCGGACCGTGGCTGAGGAACCTTGTGATCTATGCTATAGGACTTCTGGGTGTAATTTTACTGTTTTTGCTTATTTTGCCTTGTATCTTTAACTGTATCCAAAACATGGTCAGCTGTACAATAGCAAAAACATGGCAAACTAATCTCCTTGCACAAGAAGAAAACGGGGGAAATGTGGAGAGCATTATTAATAATTGGTTAGCTGAGAAAGGCCACACTGATATAATGCCACTGGTTAAGCTGAAGGAAGTTAGTCAGCAGTCAGCAAGCTGAAAGGAAAGGTCAGCAGTGACCTTGCTGCAACATGAGGATAGGGAGTAGAGATTATTCCTGAATATATCCTAAGAATATGTAGAAAGTATCAAAAGTAGAACCATAGGAATGTAGAAGTAGGCGTAGGTGCTGATATGTAAGCTGACCAATCCTGAGCTCAACTTTTGCAATATGTATGAAGCTCATTATTAACTGTATTTAACCCGCCGTACTGATCAATAAAATCGAGCCTGTGATGATCAAATTGATGTCCTGGTTCCCTTCCGTTGACACTGGCCCAACCTGTGAACTCTGCAGCCTTTCAGTAAAATGGGCAACTTCTCTACTCATAACAGCATGACATCCCAGAGAGGGTTTTTTGACATCAGTGAGGGAGTTGTGACATCATAAAGCTTCTGTGACATCATAGAGTAGGGTGTGAGGCCATAGAGGAGATAATGCCATCATAGAGAGTGGGTCTGTGACATGAGAGAATGGGTTGTGACATCACTGGGTGGCTTTGTAACATCATAGAGGAGGTTGTGACATCACAGAACTGATTCTGACATCACATTTTGGCTTTCTGACATCATAGAGTCTTTTGTGACATCACAGTGCAGCTGCCTGACATTCCAGGCTGACATCCCAGCATTGGCTCTGTGACTTCACAAGGGTGGTGTGTGACACGCTGGAGTGAGCTGTGACATCACAGGTGGCTGTGTGACATCACAGGGGCTTTGTGAGATCACAGGGGCTGTGTGAGGTCACTCTGCCCCGGCCCCCCCAAGATCAGTCCAACCCTGCTCATGCACAGCGGGGTCCCCTGTTCCCCCAGGTCCCCCCGGTCCTGCAGCCTTCCCCAGAGGATGTTCCACGAGATCGTGTCGACAGAAGGGAACCAGGACATCAATTTGATCATCACAGGCTCGATTTTATTGATCAGTACGGCGGGTTAAATACAGTTAATAATGAGCTTCATACATATGGCAAAAGTTGAGCTCAGGATTGGTCAGCTTACATATCAGCACCTACGCCTACTTCTACATTCCTATGGTTCTACTTTTGATACTTTCTACATTTTCTTAGGATGTATTCAGGACTAATCTCAACTCCCTATCCTCATGTTGCAGCAAGGTCGCTGCTGACTCTTCCTTTCAGCTTGCTGACTGCTGACTTTTCTCTTTCAGCTTAACCAGTGGCATTATATCAGTGTGGCCTTTCTCAGCTAACCAATTATTAATAATACTCTCCACAAGATCGACCCCAGAGACTGACACGGGGACGGGGGGCCGGGGCCCTGGGGGTGGCACAGGTGGACAGGGACCCCCCGGCAGCGTCCCCATGTCCCCCAGGGCCAGAGCCTGGGCCATGGCTCCTTCACCCTGTTATGAACGAGGCCTTGAGAGGGATCAGCAGAAACCAGATTTGATATTAAGGAACAGCACCACAAAGTTCCTTGGCAAGACTCACTCTGCTCTTGACTGGACAATGCAGGCACACCAAGGAAACAAAGCAACAACAAAACCAAATCAAACTTAGGCAATCAACCCAGAAATGAACTGAGAAGTGTCCCTGTGTGTGTGTGTGACACAAGGGCAGTGAGGGCAAGGATGAAAGGAATACCGCCCAAAAGCTTAACAGGGCTCAAACTGAACAGGACTTAACTTATACCTTACCCTTAACTGATACCTTCAATTTCACAATTTAGTAAAAACCACCATTTAGCAGGATTTAGTCTGATTTATAACCTATGACTTTGCAATTTAACAGAGGAATGACATTTAACAGTATTTAACTCAGCTTATAACTTATATTAAACATAACAACTAGGGAAAACAACAACTCTTAGCAGTGTTTAACTTCACTTAGACCTTGTGACTTAACCTTACCTACAATGTAGGCAAGGCAATGTAGGTAAGGCTAAGTCATCCTGGCCACACTTGGCATATACAGTTTTCATTGGCAGTGTGAGAACAGGGATGTTGTGCCACTGAGGGAACAAAAACAGTCCTCAGGGCTGCTCCTACAGAAAGCAGGAGCTGGTTGGGCAGCAGCAGTGCCTGGAGCAGACAGTGTTTGTGATGAGCTGCAGAGGAGCTGAGCCCTGGGGCTATTGGCCGAGGCTGAGGCCCAAGGAGCATTTCTCAGCTGGCAGGGCAGCCTGAGAAGGAGAGGGGGGAATGCAGCAGCACAGGGCCCATGGAACCAAGGGGCCATTGTGACACTGTGGGCCCTGTGAGACCAAGGGACCACTGTGACACTGTGGTGCCCTGTGAGACCAAGGGACCAATGTGACACTGTGGGGCCCTGTGAGACCAAGGGACCATTGTGACACTCGGGGGCCTCATGGAGTCATGGAGAGCACTGTGACATTGCTGGGCCTAATGGAACCAAGGGGACTTTATCGACACTGTGTGGCTCCATGGAATGTAGATACCATTGTGACACTGTGAGGCCCCATCAAACCAGGGGTCCATTGTGACACGACAGGGCCTCATGAAACCGTAGAGACCATTGTGACACTTTGGGGTATCATGGACCAAGGGGCCATTGTGTCACTGCAAGACCCTATGGTCTCACAATGGTGCCAATGGTCCACTGTGACATTGCAAGGCCTCATTGAACCATGGGGAGACCAGTAGGACACTACACAGCCTCATGGAACCAAGGAAGCCATTGTGACACTGAGGGGACTCATGGAATCACGGAGACCATTGTGGTGCTATATCGGCTAATGGAATAGGCAAAGCATTGTGACACTGTAAGGTCTCATGGAACCAGTGAGACCATTGTGACCCTGGGGGTCCCCACTGAACCAGGAGGACCATTGTGATACTGTGGGGCCTCGTATAACCAAGAGGCCTTTGTGACACTGCAGGGCTGCATGGAACCAAAGGTCCAGGGTGACATTACAGGGCCTCATGTCATCAGTGGTCCATTGTGACACTGTGGAGCCAAAGGAGACCATTGTGACACTGCAAACCCCCAGGGTCCAAAGGTCCATTGTGACATTGCAGGGCTCCTGGAACAGAGGAGTCACGTGACATTGTGGGACCTGGGGAACAACAGAGACCATTGTGACACTGCAAGGCCTCATGGAATTGTTGGGACCATTGTGGCACTGCAGGGCTATATGGAGCCATGGGCCACTGTGACACTGTGGTACCCCATCAGACCAAGGGGCCAGTGCAACACTGCAGGTCTTCTTGTAATCAAGGGGCCATTGTGACACTGTGGGCCCCTGCAAAACCAAGGGAACACAGAACAGGTCTGGCAGGATTGGCCTCCCATGGGTCACCTGACTGGTCCAACGGACCTTGGCATGGTAAGCGTCTCTTCTCATCTGCTACTGAAACACTGGGATTCCATGCATTTCTTGCCATGAAAAATAACTCTCCTTCTCCTCCAGGTGGTCATGGCCACAATTGGGATTTCACCTCCATATTTCCTTATATCCAGTGTTTATTCCCATAGGAACATTGCCAGGACAAGTCTGGCTGGCAATGGTTTCACAAGGGTCAGCTCCTATCTGTCCCTAAAACCCTGAGGAAGGCTCTGTGCTTTCCTTCCAATGGGAAAGAACCACCCACTTCTCCAGGTGACAATGGTGAGATTGGGCTTCCACCTCCAAAATTCCCTATATCCAAAGACTGCTCCCAGACTAAATCTGCCATTCCTGACAAGTCTGGCTGACCTTGGACTAGTGAGGCTCTCATCTGCCTTCCAAACACTGGAGCTCTGTGCTTTCCTTCCTTTAGAGAGGAACTGTCCTTCTCAGCCAGTTGCCCATGGCCAGAATTGGGATTTCACCTCCAACATTGCCTGTTGTGACAGACTGGAGGAGATTGTTGTCCAGAAACATTTCATGTGTGAGAGAGGAAGGGGCAGGTCCAGCTTTGCCCTGCCCTGGAACACCAATCCCCCCAGAGCCTCTATCCCAGCCCAGCAGTGGCTGCCAGTCCCTGGCACAGCACAGGCAATGCTCCACAGCCACCTCTGGAGCCCCCAGCCCAGCTCCTGAGGGACCAAATGAGCCCAAGTTCCACCTGGGGGAAGGGCCCAGGAAGACCCAGGGGTATTTAAGGCTATCCACAAGTCAAGCATACATCTCGACCCTACCTCCTCTTGGAATTTCCATCTGAACAACACTGATATCCAGGAGTTGGTAGCTCTGTGTGTGCTTCTCTGTATCTTTTTTGTCTTTCTTTCTGTGTCTTCTTCTGTTTCTCCTGCAAATTTTGATTAACATTAAATTGAACAGGCTTAGATTTTGTGAAGTTGAATGGGCCAAGTCAATGCTTTGAGAAGTGTTTTATGTTGGTTTAATGTCTGTCATAGTTTGACAAGAGAAGAGTTTTACAAAGTAATACAAAACGTTTTGTGTAACTGACAATCTGTTAATCCACTAAGATACTGAACATGCCTCTGTGAAAGACATATGTTAAAGATGAAAAAACCCAGGAACCTCCTCATGCTTTTCCAGTCAACAAAGAAGCAGCGGGCCTTGGCCCTGGCCCCCATCTCAACCAAACCAAACCAAACCAAACCAAACCAAACCAAACCAAACCAAACCAAACCAAACCAAACCCAGGAACCCTGCCGTGGGCTGAGCCCCTTCCCCCCTACCCAGGCTGCCCCCCCCACCGCCATTGGCCCCATTCTAACTAAACCAAACCCCAACAACCACCAAACAGGAAAACAAAAGAGGCTACAAAACCCCAACTAGACCAAAGCTAGCCACAGCTATTAAAATCTTACCATCAAGTCCCCTCCCCTCAACACAACTGAAACCAAAAACCTCTACAACCTACAACCCATAAAAAGTAACCCTAAAACTAAACTTAAACACAAAAAGCCCCAAAAACCGACTATAAAACCAATCCTAACACAACCCAACCATTACTTCCACCACAAGTTACTGGTGGGTCGGGTGTTAACCCTTTCCATACTTCAATCATCTAACAAGTAAAAGAACGATAAAATACAAACATATATTTAAAAAAAACATTAAAACATCAAGATCAGTAATGAAGAAAATAAATCCCAATTAAAAAAGAAGAAAAAATACCTTAATCTTAAAACTAAAATCCTCTTATAAACCATAAAAAGCACTCTTTTTCTTTATAACACATAAAACTATAAAAAAAATTCAAATTATTATCAAAAACCTTCCTACTAAGAGACAAAAAAATAATAAACTGCAATTCCCTAAAAAGTTTAAACAGAAATAAAAAGTAATCCAGTACCCTTAAGAGAAGATCTCTATTCCCAGAGATGAAGATATTTTAAAAGTAAACAATAAAAACATTTACCTTTGAACAACTCATGTTTAAAACAATACCTCATTAGTTGACGTGGCCCACCAACAAGATGCAAACAATCTTGTTGGTGGGCCACGTCAACAATCTTGTAGCTAAAAAAACAACTTCACAATAACAAATTTCCCCAGACAGCTGTAAGCCATAACAAAATTAAAAACCACAAAAAATATTTTTTCCTCTTGTAAAAAAATTTCCATAACCATAACAAGAAAAGCTTCTCTCCCTAAGTAAACGAAAAAAATCTATCCTAGAAATAGTAAACTAACTAGAAATTTTAAGTTCACTTAAGTTTACATTGTCAGTAAAAAAAAGTTGTAAAGTAAAAAAGGTTTTCCAAAAAGTTTATTTTAATTCTTATTATCTTTTTCTTTTTTAACTTATTTTTAATAAAATTTTCTTCATACCTTTTAAAAATTTTAAGCGTACTTTACCTTTCTCATAATCCTATTTCACAATAAAATAAATACATAAATAACTAACTGACACTAAAACCCACCACACTCATCAATCCATTAATTAAGAAATATCAAGATTAGAAAAATCGTAAATTAACAACCCAAAACCACTACAATGTCATAATAAACCTTTTGCCAAAGTTTCTCTGATTTTCCAAAGTCCCCAGTAAAGGCTGTTTTGTTGTTTTGAGCTCCTGACAATCCCTTGTTGGTATTTCTCCAGTGCATCCAACTCAGAGGACACTAACAATTGTAATTGCTTTTAAATGTCTCCTCAAGAAAGTTTTTTATTGGATGGGAGCAGGGCTTGTGTGTCCTGCTTGGCACAGCCCAGGCAGGGCTTTCCCAGCCACATTCCACACTCCATTGCCCAGCTGGAGCTGCTGACACCTCTGAGTTGTGCTGCCCCAGCCCCAGGGACGCTCTCCTTGTCTGCCCATTCCCCCACAGTCTCTCGGCAGGGATGGCTGGGGGCTGCTGACATCCTCAGCACCTTGGAGGCTGCTGCTGAATTTTCCTGCTCCAGAGGCTTGTTCAGCCTTCAGCTCTTCAGTGTAGAAATTTGGTGTCCCAGGGCTCATTAATGTTCAGAACACCTTAACAAGCCAAGCCTCTGGGAATAATTTCTGGTTAATTTGACAGATCTCAATAGTAAATCCACAGTGAATGCAATATATTTAAAAAGACAGTGAGAAAAGATTTTTCAGGTCCTGTTTAGTTTTTTTTCCCTGTTAATAAATTGATATGTGCAATCTCCAATTGATGCTGATTCCAAGAACCTCCTTGTGCTGTTTGAATAGATATGAAAATCAAGACCCTTCATGGCTGACAATCAATCAGACTCTGTCCCTACCCCACCCCACCATTTCCCCCATCCAAGCCCTGGCACTCAGAGCAGCCTTGTGCAAATCTGAACTCCCTCCAGCCCAGGCTGCACCTGCAGCTTTCAGCTCCTTGGCTCCAACTCCCACCTGCTTTCCTTGGAGAAGGAGCTGCCCAAGACACAGAGGGATGTTCATTTCTTGTCAGCCAACAAAGCCAAGGGAAGGCACAGCTCTATCAAATGCCAAAATCATTTCTCTGCTGGGTATTAAATCCACTTTCCACAGCAGACAGTCTCAGAGCAATAATCCACTTTCCACAACAGACAGTCTCAGAGCAATGGAAAACACCTGTGCCCAGCACAGATCCCAACATATCCTCCCGTGCAAACCCTCCATACCCTGATTCTGCCCAGATTTTCTCTTTGCCCACACGAGTCATACATGAAGTCAGGAGCTCCCTCCATGACCAGAGGGAGGAAAAGAGAGAAAGGGGATGAAGAGCTCTCCTGTGCAGAGCCAAGGTCCAAGTGCCCCTGCAGTGGGAACCACAACTCATCAGTTTTGTGTCCTTTGGGGTAAGGGTTTGGTGACACTCAGAGGCACAGAAAGGTTTCTTGCCAACAAACACAAGTTGAAGATTTGAACAGTTTAATAACCATCACAGCTCTTCCCTCGGCTCTCTGGGATGTCCCAGTGCCACCTGATTTGTCCACCACTCCCCAGGGATTGTTGTATGGCAAGAGTTTTGGACAAAGACATAAGAAATGGTAATTTTGTGATAGATATAAACACAATTAAGATGCTGCCAAATGTGATATTTATTTAAACTTCAGAAACATTTGACAACTCCCTGATGTTCAAAGCATGAAACCAGTCAGTTGAGAGACACTTCAATGACCAGAGAGCATCTGGATGAGAGAATCTGGGAGCAATGGAAAAGACATAGATGCAGCAGGTCTAAATGAAGAGATGTTCTTAGACAGGGCCATTTCAACAGGAGAGCTGGAAACACCTGAAGGGAAGGGGTCATTAAATATCACTGTGAATGTTGGTGGCAAAGGCAGAAGGGAAGATGGGTATTTCTTCTCCTGCCATCAAAGAGAAGAATCCAGCACATCCAGGAAATTCCTGTTCCAGGAGAGAAAACCTTACCATTTCTCCCAAGTTCTCAAATGACCCAGACAATAAATATTTGTATGTATATTATGAAACTAACAGGTATTAAAACCTGTGCCCCTTTTCAGGCAGAAATCAGCTGGGTGCCCATGAACAGGCAGGGCCACTTGTGCCCTGAGGTGCCCAGCTGGGATTGGATCTCTCTGAGAGGACCTGAGGGAGAGCAGATCACTTTGCAAGCTGCAGGTCCCTGACAGCCCCGCAGGGCTCCTGTCCCATCAACATCTGCTCTGCTCCAGTGTGAAACAGGGCCCAGCATGGTGCTGGGATCATCAGAGAGCTGAGGTGTGTGCTGGAATTCAATGCCCTCCTCATCGCGCAACAGCCCTGCATTTCCCTCCTGCAGCCTTGGTCTCCAGCAGAGCCATGGAGGCTCTTTGGGCTCTGGACTGTTCCTGCAGCCCCCAGGGGCAGCTGAGCTCTGCTTTTGGCACAGACATGTCTGGCCAGCGCAGGCCATGCTCAGCAATTGCTTGTGTGAGCCTGGCCTTGCTGTCAGCCCCGGCAGCGGCTGCGTGGCCCCTTTGTGGCCCTGTGCTGGCCCAGCCATGGTGGCCCAGCCCCTGTGCAGGCCCAGCTCAGGTCAGGAGCATTGCGGCTGGGAATGGCCCCTGTGCTGTGGTGCCCACAGCGGCCTTGGGGCTCTGTGCCCCATGGCCTCGCTGCTGGGCAGCCTCTGCCAGCTCCTGCAGAGCCCATGGCACCTGTGGGGCTTCACAGACAGCCCTGCCCCGGGCTCTGCTGGCCTCTGGGCCAGCAGAGAGGCAGCCAGGGCTGGCCGTGGCTGGAACCAGGCCCTGAGCCATGCAGGAGGATGGAGCTGGGCCACAGCCAAACTCAGCCCAGGCCAAAGCTGGGCTCAGCAGCCAGGGCTGACAACACATGGGAACAGAGGCTGGTGCTGACAAAAGTTCCTGGGCCCCTCCCTGCTCTGTCCGTGCCATGCAGGGCACAGAGCAGCCTCCTCTCTGGGCCACTTGCCTGTTTGCAATGCCTTGCACAGGCGCTGGCCCTGCCCCACAAGGCCTGGCCTGAGTCCTGACCCTGAACGCTCAGCCAGGCTGAGATGGACACTGATGCTTTCTGGGCCAAGCTCTCTGAGCCCAGCCCAGCTCCCTGCAAGCTCTGCCAGCTGCCCTGAGCTCTGGGCAGCACCAAGGGCCTCTCCCCAGCCCAGCCCAGCCGGCTCTGGCCCCACAGCTCTGCTCAGGCCAGGCTGCTCTGGGCACTGCCCCACGGCCTCAGCCCCTGGCAAGGGCACAGCAGCAGCTGCAGCTGCCACAGGACTCAGCCCCAGCCATGGGGGAAGGTGCTTGGCCAAGGCCAAAGGAGGCTCCCTGGCTGCCCTTCTCCCCTTGGGCTGAGGTGCTGAGAGCTCTGCAGCCCCTGCTGCCATCCCATCTGCCCAGGGCAGCACAAGAGCCGCAGCCTTGGGGCCCTCAAGTGCTTCTCCTGCTCCAGGCCCAGGGCCCATGCCAAAGCTGGGGTAGCCACAAAGCTTTGCCCATTTCTGTTCATTGCTTCTCTGTTGGGGATGGATCCTAAGCCACTTGGAGGCTGATGATGAATTTTACTGCTCCAGAGGCCTCTTCTTTCCTGAGCTTTTTGGTTCAGGAATTCAATTAGAAAAGCTCATAAATATTTGTTCAGAATACCCAAACAAGACAAGTTTCTGGGAATCATTCAAGTTTTTAATTCATCTGTGGTTAATTAGTCACATTGCAGAAGTGTATTCAAAATTAATATACTATATTGAAAACAATGAAGAGAGAATTGTTTTGTCTTATTCAGTTGTCTTTTCCAGTTTAGGCTGATTTCAGCGATGTCCAATTTATATTGACCCCCAATACCTTCTAATGCATTTTGAACAGATATGAAAATCAAAAATCATCATCACTGACAATCAATCACACTTTGTCCCTACCCCCTCCCCAACACTTCCCTCATCCAACCCTTCTACCCATTGTCTCCCACCAGGCCCCCTGGTGAAGAGCCTGGCTCTGTGTTCTCCATCACCTCCTGGCTGGCACTGCCAGGTTCGGATGAGGAGCCCCTCAGTCTTCCCTGCTCCAGGCTGGACAAGCCCAGCTCCCTCAGCCTCTGCTCACAGCCCAAGGGATCCAGCCCCACCTTGGAGGCCCTTCCCAGACCCTGCTCCAGCTGCCAGACATCTTTCCTGCCCTGGGCAACCCAACCCAGGCCACAGTGACCTGGATAATCCCCGTCCTTGATGTCCTGGTCACACAGCCCTGGCCCCTTGTCCCCATGTCAGGCTCTGGGGTGGATCTGTGGAACACCCTTTGGTGGAGGCTGTGGCTCCAGGTGGGCCGGGGGGATCCTGGAGGACAGGGACCCTGCTGGGCATGAACAGCATTGGACTTGTTGGGAGAAACTGTGAGGGGGAGCTGGGGCGGAGTGACCAACCCATGACCTGACACAGCCCTGCTGGGATGTCACACAGCCCCTCTGGGATGTCACAGCCAGCTGTGTGATGTCACAGCCCATTCTCTAATATCACACAGCTGGTCTCTGATGTTACAGCCAACTCTGTGATATCAGATTCTGCTCTGTGATGTCAGACCTCTGCCCTGTGATGTCACAGAAATGACCTATGATGTCATAGCTGCTCAACGACCCCACATAACCCACTCTGTGATGTCACAGCCCACTCTCTTACCTCCTATTACCAGATGATCAGTTGTCTCACCCAGGTGAGCTGACACCTGGAGCTTGTTCTCCAAAACCCCAGGCCTGTGGAAACCACACAATGCCCATTGTGTGAGAAGCGGAACTGGAAGTTTACCAGCCTCAATGTCCTTCCAGCTCAGCCAGACCGACTGGAACATTAGGGCCCATGAGCACCAGGGACCACCAGAGAGACCCCCCAGGATGGAAGAAAACAGGGGTAAAAGGGAGGGGAAATATGTTAATGATTTTGGAGAAATGATTATCATTATCAATTATGTTTAGTCCAGGACAATCAATGGATATGTGTGCAAAATACAGAAAATAAACAGAAACTTTCCTGTGCTCAGCATGCAGGGCTTTGGGAGGAGCTATCCCCCGTGCATCCAGCTGAATAAAGAATGTTGCTTCTAAGTGCCACATTGGGGTTAAGGAGGTTTCTGTTTTACAAAATTTTTGGTAACACTCCCACTGCCAAGGAAAGCTCTGTCTCCTGCTGTTCACAAACAGAGAAGGGCTGGTGGTAGATGTGGGGCTTGGAGGCTGCCTGGGGCACAGTGACCATGAAATAATCAAGTTTTCAATGTTCTGTGAAAGAAGGAGGGGCAGCTAAAAATCTTCCACACTGGAATTAGGAAGGGCAGACTTTGGCCTCTTTAGGATGCAGATTTGGGGAGTACCAAATAAGTACTGATTTTTTTTTAAAGAGAAACAGCCCTTAGAAACAAAGGGGACTGGGAAAGATGGATGCATGTCAAGAAAGTATTCTTAACCGGGAAGGAGCAGCCTGTCCCAGTGTGGCAGAAGATGAGCTGGTTAGGAGAATGACTGGCCTGGATGCCCATGGAGCTTTTATGGGAACTCAAGGGAAAAAAGAGGATGCAACTTTTGACAGAAGGTCAGGAAACTTAGGAAGTGTTTAAGGATAGTTTTTGGTCATGCAGAAAGAAAAGTTGAGAGGTGAAAGCTCAATTAGAGCTTAACATGGCCACTTCTGTAAAAAATAATAAAAAATGTTTCTATAAATAAATTAATAGCAAAACATGGGATAAAGAGAACCTCTACTCTTTCTTTGGATGCAGTGGAGAATAGAGTAACTAAAGATAAAGAAAAGGCTAAGATACTTAACACCTTGTTAATCTCAATTTTCAACATTCGGACAGGTTGCTCTCAGGACAAGTGTTCTCCTGAGCTGGCAGATGGGCACAGGGAGCAGAACAGCCCCAGAAAACCAGGAGGAAGCAGTTGGTGACTTGCTGAGCCACTCAGATGCTCACAGATGTGTGGGACCAGATGGGATCCATCCTAGGGGGATGAGGGAGCTGTGGATGAGCTCCCCAAGCTGCTCTCCATCATTTACCATCAGTGCTGGCTCAGCAGGGAGGTCCCAGAGGACTGGAGGTGCCAATGTGAGCCCATCCCCAAGAAGGGCTGGAAGGAGGATCTGGGGAACTCCAGGCCTGTCAGCCTGACCTGGGTGCCCGGCAAGGTTATGGAACAGATCACCTTGAGTGCCATCACAGGGCACCCACAGGATGGCTGAGGGATCAGAGCCAGCCATCAGTGATTTCCACATGTGCATTGATGATTTGGATAAGGAGATTTAGTCCACCATCATCAAATTTGCAGAAGACAACGAGTTGTCTGGGAATGTTGATCTGCTGGAAGGTAGGAGGGCTCTGCACAGGGCCCTGGACAGGCTGGATCCAGGGCCCAAATCCAACAAAGTGAGGTTTAACAAGTCCAAGTGCAGGATCCTGCACTTTGGCCACAACAACCCCTGCAGCTCTGCAGGCTGGGGACAGAGTGGCTGGACAGCAACCAGGCAGAAAGGGACCTGTAAGGACTGATGGAGTGCAGGCTGCACATGAGCCAGCAGTGTGCCCAGGTGGCCAAGAAGGCCAATGGCTCCCAGCCTGCATCAGGAATTGCGTGGACAGCAGGAGCAGGGGAGACATTCTTCCCTGTGCTCAAAACTGCTTGGGCAGCACCTTGAGCACTGTGTCCAGTTTCGGCCCCCAATTTAGGAAGGACATGTAGGGCCTGGAGCATGTCCAGAGATGGGCAACAAGGCTGGGGAGGGGTCTGGAACACAAGTCCTGTGAGGAGCGGCTGAGGGAGCTGGGGTTTTTTATCCTGGAGAAGAGGAGGCTCAGGGGACACAAGGCAGTGCCAGGGCACAGGTTGGACTTGATGATCTCCATGGTCTGTTCCACCCTTGCTGATTCTGGGATTCTCTGACAGAACCCTTGAAGAAGTCACAGGATAAGCCCTGGACATCCTCATCAGAAGCTCCAGCAGCCCAGGTCCCTCAGCTTCTCCTGCCAGCCCCAAAGCCCATCCTGTCAGTCCTGCAGAGCCTCTGCAGCTCCTCCTCACTGCCCAGAACAGGGAGCCCCAGAGCCAGACACAGCAGCCCAGATGTGCCCCCCTGGCCTTGGGTGCCTCTGCAAGGGAGCAGCACCGGGCACTGCAGGAGCCTGCAGACAATTCCTGCAGCACTTGTAGGATGATCCTGCTCCCCAAGGGAAATTCCTATGGTGCCAAGTCAGGAACTGCAATGGTGAGTAGGGCCAGAGAGGAAAGGGCAAACAGGGATGGGCTGTTTGCAGGGGAGGGAACAGGGCTGGGCAAAAGGAAGAAATCTGTGGCCGGGAACAATAAAGAAAGCAAAGGTAGAGACAAAGAAATGCTCAGGGCTGTTTGGGGGTGGCTGCCAGACAGCCCTGGCCCTGAGCAACAGCGTCTGCAGTGGGACAGGAAACTCCCAGCTGATGGGAACAAACTTTCTGGCTGACTGCAGAGGCCAGGACAAAGCTCAGTGTTTTCCCTGGTGTCCCCCAGCCCTTGTTGGACCATGGGCTGATGGCATTTGTGCTCCCCCTCAGGTTCATGTCCCCACAGCAACAGCATGGGGATGCTCCCCCTGCTGTGTGCAATGCAAACAGGGGCTCCTGAGCCAGTGCTGCCATGTCTGTGCCTGCAAGGATGGGGCACCTGTGTGAGCTGGGGGAGAGGCCAGGGCTGCAGAGGGGGGATGTTGTTGGCAGCTCCATGAGGACGCTCTGGGACTCTGCCCTGGACTGTCCAGTGCACTGGGGATGAATCACCCCTGCTCTGCTGCTCCTTCCTATCTGCCCCAGGCCCTTGCAGAGCCCCAGCCATGCTGTTTGCCCCCAGCCTGCCCAAAGCCAGCCTGGGGTTGCTCACGGGGCTTTTCTGTGCTGATCATTGGCCTGGGCGTGTTCTTGTGAGAGCCTGGGCAAGGAGCCTGAAGCCCCCAGTGCCTGGCCTGAGGTGTCAGCGCTGCCCCAGCAGTGCCCATGGCCTGTCCCTGCTGCAGCCCTGGCACTGCCACCCCCAGGACTGTGCCTGGCCCCGAGAGCACTCAGGGCCTACAGCAACACCAGGGCCACCAGGGCAGCGGGGCAGGGCCATGGCAGCAGCACTGGCAACACCAAGTGCTGCTGCTGCTGGGCACAGCTGCTGGGCCAGAACTGATCTGCCTCCAGCTCTGCACACAGACGTTGCCGCTGCAGCTCCAGAGATGGCAACAAAAGGGCATCTCTGCAGAAAATTCTGCTGGGAGTTCCTTCAGTTTGTTTAAAGCCACCAAGAGCGTAGCCACAGGGAAGGTAGAGAGAAACAAAATGAGAAATGGCACAAACAATGATATTTTTGTTCACAATATTTAAAAATTAAAATACAGAAAAAAAAATCGAAAACCAAAGAAACAAGAATTTTCAAAGATTTTCTTATGAGTGACTTTTATTACAAGTGACTTGCAGAAACTGGCCAGCAGTTTAATGTTTCTTAAAGCATCCAGTCGTCAGCCTCCACACTGCAACCTTGAGCTCCTGGTCCCTCAGGCTGTAGATGAGGGGGTTCAGTGCTGGAACCACCACCGAGTATAGAATTGAAACTGACAGATCCAGGGATGGGGAGGACATGGAGAGGGGCTTCAGGTGAGCAAATGCGGCTGTGCTGAGGAACAGGGATACCACGGCCAGGTGAGGGAGGCAGGTGGAAAAGGCTTTGTGCCATCCCTGCTCAGAGGGGATTCTCAGCACAGCCCTGAAGATCTGCACATAGGAGAAAACAATGAACACAAAACAACCAAATGCTAAACAAGCACTAACATCAATGAGCCCAACTTCCCTAAAGTAGGATTTGGAGCAGGAGAGCTTGAGGATCTGTAGGATTTCACAGAAGAACTGGTCCAGGGCATTACCATGGCACAGGGGCAGGGAAAATGTATTGGCTGTGTGCATGAGAGCAGTGAGAAAGCCACTGGCCCAGGCAGCTGCTGCCATGTGGGCACAAGCTCTGCTGCCCAGGAGGGTCTCGTGGTGCAGGGGTTTGCAGATAGACACGTAGCGGTCATAGCACATGATGGTCAGCAGATAAAACTCTGCTGAGATGAAGAACATAAAGAAAAAGAGCTGTGCAGCACATCCTGTGTAGGAGATGGCCCTTGTGTCCCAGAGGGAATTGTGCATGGCTTTGGGGACAGTGGTGCAGATGGAGCCCAGGTCGCTGAGGGCCAGGTTGAGCAGGAAGAAGAACATGGACATGTGTAGGTGGTGGCCACAGGCTACGGCGCTGATGATGAGGCCGTTGCCCAGGAGGGCAGCCAGGGAGATGCCCAGCAAGAGGCAGAAGTGCAGGAGCTGCAGCTGCCACGTGTCTGCCAATGCCAGCAGGAGGAAGTGCCTGATGGAGCTGCTGTTGGGCATTTAGAGTGCCTTGGCATGGGGATCTGTAAAAAAGTAATCATGGAACACTTGGGTTTTGAGAGGACTTTAAATATCCCAGGACAGCCTGGGGGCACTTTCCCCCTACTGCCTGCCCAGGGCTCTGCTGCCTGGAGCTGTCCCTGCCAGCAGCTGCTCCCTATGCCCAGGGCTGGGACCTGCCAGTGCTGCCAGAGCCCAGCTCAGCCCTGGGGGCTCAGTTCTGCCCTGCAGACCCCTCCCAGCTCAGGCACTGCCCAGGGGCAGCTCTGGCTCTGCAGGCTCTGATGGAAACATCAGCGCAACCCTGAGGAGGCTGGAAAAGTGACAGTGATGCTGCCTGTGAGAGACCCTGTCTTTATCTCTGTCACTGCCTGGTTTATTCGATCTGTGATATTTTTATTTCTTATTCAAAACCTGAACTGAGAGATTAATTTCTATGTGCAATTTCCAATCCAAGTATCAGAGACAAGTAGATTTTTAAAGCAAAATTTTCCCTTTTATGCAGCCCGTGCCTTGCTGTGCTCCATGTATAATCTACTTGGAAATGTTCTGCAGTTAAATGCCATGCTGGGAGCAGTCCTGAACAATGCAGCATGCTCCCCACATCAGGAGAACACTTCCAAGCCTTACCAGCTGTCTCCTCCCACCCAGATCTTGTCCCCCAGTGCTGGGAGCAGCTGCCAGGGCTGGCTGAGTGCTGTCCCTGGCAGGCAGCAGAGTCCCTGCCCCAGCACAGTGCCCTGGGATGCAGGACCCTGCTCTGCAGGACAGGCCTGGGCACCCCTGGCTGCTCTGCACAAGAGACAATCAGAGAATGTACTCACAGCGTCTGTAGGCATTGGGATGTTCCAGCTTGAGGAAATGGCTCCAGGAGCTGCAGCTGCATTGTCCTTCAGCCAGAGGTTCCTGTGCCAAGGGCTGGCAGTGATTCTGCCCCAGGCACTTCTCAGCCCCTTCTCAGCCCTGACCGATTGAAGCTCTCTGTGCCTCTGTGCTGTGCCCAGGGTGGCTGCAGGCAGTGCCCCAGCCATGCTGGGCTGGCAGAAGAGCTGCTCATCAAGAGAAATGTGCTTTTGAAACTCTTCTTGGTTACCAGGAGCTGCCTCTGGGCCAGGAGCCCAGCCCAGGCAGCAGCACAGACACAGCATGAGGACTTTAATGAGCCTCTAGGGCTTTGTGCTCAGGCCCTGAACATCAGTCCCTGAGAGGCAGCTGAAGAAACCTCTCCAGAACTCCAAGTCAGAATCCAACTCCAAAGTTTGTTGGACTTTTAATGGGTCCCACTGAGGGACACAACTGAGAAAGTGTCCCCAGGCCCCAGGCAGAGCAGAGAACTGTAGGCACGGATGATAGGTGGGCACAAAGAAAAGCCAAGTCTTGGTGCCCTGGGGCACAGCAGCAGGGTCTGTGCCACCAAGGGCTGTGAGGAGACACCTTGTCCTGAGGTCCTGGGGCCTCCTGGCACAGCCCCAGCCAGGCTGGGCACTGTCAGTCCCTTGTCCTGCCCTCAGCATCCCCCCCTCGCCCACATCCCAGTGGCCGCAAGGTTCTGCTGGAAGGAGTCCCTGGGGAGCCTTGCTCAGGAATGGCCTTGGGGGCTCCTGAATGCTCCCAGGGACTGCAGGTTTTTCAAAGGACTTTGGGTTTGGTTTTTGCCTTGGAGTCTCTGAGAGGTTTGTGCAATCATGGCCTCCACTTATCTGCTGTAATTAGTCCCTGGAGAGGCTTTGTCAGTAACAACACTCAGTGGGCTCCATAATGCTTCAGGGTACTTCGGGTATTTTAAGGTACTTGGTTGTTTCCCTTTTGATAGACACTCTGTGAGAGGTTTGTGCAATCATGGCCCCAATTATCTGCTTTAATGAGTCCTTTGAGAGCTTTGTACTGACACTCAGTGGGGCTCATTAATTCTTTGAGATACTCAAGATTTTTAAGGTACTTTGAATTTTCCTTTCTATACTCTGATTCTCTGAGAAGATTTTGTGCCATCCTGGCCTCCAATTCTGTCTTCCAACGAGCCCTTGAGGAGTCTGTGTTGGCAATGGACCTCAGTGAGATCCATTCAAGCTTTGAGACACTGAGTTTTTCCTCTGATTTCGACTCTTGGAAAAGTTTGTGCAATCTCCTCTCAGGCCCTGTGTTTCAAGGGCTCAGCTCCAAATGTACCACAGGGCTCATTAGGATCAAGCAAGTCCTCATGGCTCTGCCTTGATTTTCCTCAGCTCTGGAACAGTTCATTAGGAATAGTTCCTTTTGTAGTTATGGAGAAATATTTCAAAGAGCTTCTAAGAAATATGTATTCCTATCTTAAGGAATGTATTTTATTACTGTTGTCTGCAGAGAAGTGGTTGTTGCAGCATTCTGTGATTGATTTTGATCCAGGCTATCTCCTAAGAAAGTCTGGCAAGGTCAGTGAAGTTGTACCTTGAGAGCTGACCCAGTGTGGACAACCTTGCCCCAGATTCCGCAACCCCATGTGAGAAACAATTTTTACTTTCAAATATTTTAAATGGTTTATTAAGACCTTATAAAAATACAACAGAAGACTGAATAAAGAAAACAATACAGCATCAGGAGCAACAAATTCAGTCATGTGCGTATCTACAAAATGGATGCTCTGTCCTTTATGCCTCTAGCCCCTCCCAAAGTCTTGTCAATCAACTCCTTCTGCACTGTCCAGTGGTGTAGATCACTGTCTTACATCTTGATTGGAGGTCAGGTGCTGCCATAGTAACAAGCCAACCCTCCCAAATGCCCTGACTACTGAGGCCATCCTGTGATAACAATGCAAGGGGGAGGGGAAGGATAACTATACATATACAAAAATTTTCATAACATATATTTAATGTTCACTCCTTAATTGTGAGTGTCAACCATAGGATTACTCATCTATAATAAACCCCCCTTTTCTTTTTCTAGAAGTCATTGTTTTCAAACAATTGATTCAAAAATTTTCTCTCATTTTTGAATGAGTCATGCCAGCATCTGTTGATGTGGGCAAGGACAGTGGGACAGGAGAAAAAATGTCAGGTTTTCCTTAGACACACTTGTTTGGAATGAACAAAAAGCCATCACAGAGGTCCAGTATGGCTTTGACTCCCATCTACTGTGCCTATGTGGCTGCTACCCATAGTCAGTGTATCTTAGGGGTGAGTACAGAGGCCAACTGGGTCCTGCCCTCCAGTCCTTGTTGAATTAAAAGGCAACTGAGGAATGATAGAGGTTTGGTATGGCCTTTTGTCCCCACCTTACCATGCCTATGTGGTTGCTACCCACAGCAGGGCTATGGAGCCTTCTTGGTAGTGAACAAAGGGGCCAACCCAATCTTGCCCTGTATTCCTTGTCTAACTTCTTAAGGATGCTGCCCCATTACCTTTTTCAGTCCCTTGTGTACTTCTCCTCAACAGATGCTGGTAATTCTCACCCACGAAAACAGGAAGACAGTTCTCAAGCTGGTTGGTGGAAGCTTAACTCTACTTTTTGGGCATCTTGGTGTTTTTTTCTGGTTGTTTCTCAGTCTCTGCTTGAAAGTCAATCTTGTTTCACCCAGCCTGGATGTTGTAGTCCACTCTTTGGGTTCTTCTACTGGGCTTTTGACTCTGTTGGCATGAGTCCATCTGCACTCTGCAGTTTGTACGGTCGATTCGGTGGTGAGCAGTACCTGAAAGGGACCTTCCCACTGAGGACTTAGAGGCTGATCTCTCCATGACTTGATCATCACCCAATCCCCAGTATTAATATTATGGATTCTGAAATCCAGGGTGGTAGTTTGAGGAATTGCCCCTTTACGTTGTATCCCTTATAAGGTTTGTGCTATAGACAAAACTTATTTCTTGGCATTGGCTTCCCCCTCCCTCATAGGTGGAAGCCTTCTGGGGTGAGGTCAGGAAGGGTAACCCAAACATCATTTCATAGGGTGACATCCCCATATCTGACTGGGCTTGGGTTCTAATTCTTAATAAGGCCAAATGGAGACATTTTGTGCATGACATTTTGGTTTCAATCCTTAGCTTAACTAGAGCTCTTTTAAGAGTTTGATTCATTCTCTCAACCTGACCAGAACTCTGTGGATGCCTTGGTGTCCTGGTTTAGGGCAAATTTGTTAAAGAATTTGCAAAGGAGGGCCCCTCTAGAAAGCAAAACCCAGACGGCCCCTCCCCCCAACTGGTTCAGGAAGAATTCTTTGGAGAGAAGTGGAAAGAACCTGTTTATTTAACAGGCACAGCACCCTCCAGCACACAAAATTAACAATACCGGATGACACCACCCTGAGAAAGATGACAAAATCAGAAAGTCTCTTTCGGGGGTGGTTGCTCTGTTCTCAGTCCCTCCGGTGCTGGGGCAGCTGCTGCAGCCACACCGTGCAAACCTTCGGTGTTCCCAGGTCCCAGTCCAGAGCAGGTTCGAGATGGTCACAGAAACAGGAGAGGAGAAACAGTCCAGGAAGGAATTTGGACTGTTTAGCTAGAACTAGCTAATAAGCAGAGGCCAAAGCAGAGCAGAAGCGAGAGCAGAAAAGAGAGCAAGCAAAGCAGCAAGCCGAAAGCAAGAAGCGAAAACAGCCTTATGTACTGTCCGTCTCTGTGTCCCTGATAAGAGAAACCCAAACAAAACTTCCACTCTTCAGAGCCAGTTTTAAAGGCACAGAACATATGAATGGGGATACAAGCATCATAACGTCACCGCAGGACACTTGGATTGTGAAATTCTTATTTTACTCCCAGGGTTTGAACAACTTGCTGCAATATCTTTGTTGTAAATTGAGTTCCCCAGTCGGGTTCAATCCTGTTTGCCCTCCCACATCAGGGAATGATTGATTCTAGAAGTGTTTTACTTACAACATTGGCATTGGCTTTCACAGTGGGTACCATTTCTACCCAATGAGTCTCGTGATCTACTATCACTGGCAAAAACTTCCACTGTTGTATGTGGGGAAGCTCAGTAAAGTCTACTTGGATATTTTGGAAGGGCCCTAATGCTAGTTGTCACCCTCTTCTGGGGGTTTTCCTTGTGATTTTCTTATTCACTTGTTGACATACCACACTCCATTCAGTTACTTGCTTAGCTACTCTGAAAATTCCTATGCCGTCCTAATCCCATAGATATTGATCACTTAGCACTTGTATACCCGAATGTGTTGTTCCATGTATGCCTTCTAGCATTTTCCTGGCCAGAAGTTTATTCAACACTTGCCTCTCATCTGCTAATCTCCACTTCTCTTTTTTATCTTTCTTGGCTTCTCTTCTAAGGAGTTCTTCCTCTTCTGTCCCACTGAATATGGGGACTTTTTGCATTTCTCTCATGGGTGTTAATACTATTATTACTTTTTTTATCTCTGATTAGTTGCATTTTTAGCTTCTAGATCAGCCTAACTGTTTCCTCACTCCTCCTGAGTTGCCCCTTTTTTATGCCCTTTAACATACACCACTGCTACTTCCTCTGGTAATTGTAAGGTTTCTAACTCTTCTAAAAGAAATTTTTTGTGAATCAGTCCCTTTCCCTTTAAATTGAATAGCCCCCTCTCTTCCCAAATTTTTCCAAAGGCATGCACTATTCCAAAAGCATATTTTCAATCTGTATCTATTGTTCCAATTTTCTGTGGTAATGTTTCCAGAGCTTGTTTTAGGGCATTCAACTCACACCTTGGGCTGACAAGTTGGAAGGTAACTTTCTCTTTTCTAGCTACCAACCCTTCATGCCCTATAGCATACCCCAATACCCTGTGCCCCTTTATTACCCATGAAGATCCATTGATGTACAATCATTTTCCCCCTTGGAGTGGTTGATCTGTTAGGTCCTCTCTTACTTTAGTTTGATAGTTTATAACCTCTAGGCAATTATGTATTAGTTCCTCATCTGGTTCTCCATAGAAAAACTGGGCAGGGTTGAGTTGGTTACGCACAATTACCTCTAAATCATTATCTATTAAGATGGCTTCATAATTTAACATACAGGAATCAGTGAACTATTTCTCAGCCTTTTGGCTTAGGATACTTCTAACTGAGTGTGGGGTATATATTTTCAATTTTCCCCTAAGGGTTAATGTCTTGGTTTGAAGAGAGGCTTCTGCTAATGAAGGCAGGACCTTCCCCGAAAGTGGAAAATGTAAACCTTTCCCTCTGAATTATTATAATTTTGAAATTAAGGGGGGGGTCTCAGGCAAAGATATGGGAGCAAGAATAACAGTTCTTTATTAGGGAAGAAAATTAAACAAATAAACCATGCAGTAATACAAACAGCACTGACAGAGTCAGAATATAACCTGACACCCTGTTGGTCAGGGTGCTGGTAGCAGTCCAATTGAAATGGTGGCTGCAGTCCTCCTGAAGTAGTAGATGTGGTTCTGTTGAAGCAGTGATCCTGTAGAAGGGTGTAGTCTTCCTTTGAAGATCCAGTGATGGTGTGGATAGGCCTGGTCTTCCTCCGGGAATCCAATGGAAAAAGCTGCTGCTCCTCTGGGAATCCAGTGGAAAAGGCTGTTCTGGTGTCCCAAAATCTCAGATTATATCTAGTTAGGAATGCTTGGCTCCTCGCTCTGGGCGGAGCATCTCGCAATGGGATGCTATAATTTTGATCAGTCATGCAGTGACACTCAATGGCTCATTAACGGCAGATGTCTTCCCAGAGGGAGGATTGGTTTGTGGAAGAGATAAAGAAAACTGCCCAATTAACAGAAGATAACTGCCTCACCTCTAACAGATGGGAACAGAACACACATATTGCCTTGCAATCCAGGACATTATCCACCCCTTATTCTATTTCCATCTGCATCAGAGTAAAACCGTACACACAGTTTTCACTTATGACTAGGTTTCCTTGTAGTACACAACAGCTTTCTCCGTCTTTTTGCATTACCCACCAAATGTAACCAGGTTCTTGAGCAAAAACAATCCCACAGAGGGGGTTGTCTTTGTCTGGGGTGTAATTAATACAAACAGTCTTTCCTAACATACCTTTCATGTGTACAACAGGGACTTTATCTCCATCCACTGTGTGCAGGGGTTCAGACTGGGCAGGATCAGCTCGATTTATAGACCCTCAGATGTTGACCATCCAGGTGGCTTTTGCTAAGTTCATTTGCCAATTTCTAAAAGTTCCGCCACCAATTGCCTTCAGAGTCATCTTAAGTAGTCTGTTGCACCATTCAACTTTCCCAGCAGCTGGTGCATTATAGGGGATAGGATATATCCACTCAATACCATGTTCTCTGGACCAGGTATTGATAAGGCTGTTCTTGAAATGAGTCCCATTGTCTGACTCAGTCCTCTCAGGGGTTCCATGTCTCCACAGGATTTGCTTTTCCAGGCCCAGGATGGTGTTCCTGGCAGTGGCGTGAGGCACAGGGTAGGTCTCCAACCATCCAGTGGTGGCCTCCACCATGGTCAGCACGTAGCGCTTGCCCTGGCGTGTCTGGGGCAGTGTGATGGAGTCAATCTGCCAGGCCTCCCCATATTTGTACTTGGACCACTGCCCAGCATGCCATAGGGGCTTCACTCGCTTGGCCTGCTTGATGGCAGCACACATCTCACAGTCATGGATGACCTGAGAAATACTGTCCATGGTTAAATCCACCCCTCGGTCTCATGCCCAATTAGAGGTGGCATGTCTGCCCTGATGACCTGAGGCATCATGGGCCCATCAAGCTAGGAAAAACTCTCCCTTCTGTTGCCAATCTAAGTCTATCTTTGACACCTCTATTTTTGCTACCTGATCTACCTGTTCATTGTTTTGGTGTTCCTCATCAGCCCAATTCTTGGGGACATGAGCATATATGTGGTGGACCTTCACAGGTAGCCTCCCTACCCTGGAAGCAATGTCTTTCCACTCATCAGCAGCCCAAATTGGTTTTCCTCTACGCTGCCAGTTAGCCTCTTTCCACCTCTCCAGCCATCCCCACGGAGCATTGGCTACCATCCATGAATCAGTATAAAGGTAGAGCTTTGGCCATTTCTCTCTCTCAGCAATGTCCAGGGCCAGCTGAACAGCTTTGAGTTCATCAAGTTGACTTGATCCACCTTCTCCTTCGGTAGCTTGTGCAACCTGTCAGGTGGGGCTCCATATGGCTGCTTTCCACTTCCAGTTCATCCCTACGATGCGACAGGAACCGTCAGTGAAAAGAGTGTAGCGTGCTTCCTCTGCTGTTAGATGGTTGTTATGGTGAAGCTCCTTCAGCACATGTCACTGGTTCTTGTTCTCCATCTGTGAGACCAAAATTTTCACCTTCAGGCCAATTTGCAATTAATTCCAGAATCCCAGGGCGATTCAGTTTACCTATACAAGCATGCTGTGTGATAAGAGCAATCCACTTGCTCCATGTGGCACTGGTGGCATGGAGCCACCAGTGGAAGGAACCTTGTCTTTGAACATCCACCCCAGCACCGGTAGTCAGGGTGCCAAGAGGAGTTGTGCTTCTGTACCAATCACCTCTGAGGCGGCTTGGACTCTTTCATAGGTAGCCAAGATTTCTTTCTCTGTTGGAGTATAGTTGGCTTCACACCCTCTGTAGCTTCGACTCCAAAATCCCAGTGGTCGGCCTCGAGTCTCCTCAGGCACCTTCTGCCAAAGGCTCCAGGACAAGCCATGGTTCCTGGCTGCAGAGTACAGCACATTCTTCACCTCTGGTCCTGTCCTGACTGGGCCAAGGGCTACTGCATGAGCAATCTCCTGCTTGATCTGTGCAAAGGCTTGTTGCTGCTCAGGGCCCCAGTGGAAAGTGTTCTTCTTACGGGTGACCAGGTAGAGAGGGCTCACGATCTGACTGTGTTGGGGAATGTGCATCCTCCAAAAACCTATGGCGCCTAGGAAAGCTTGTGTTTCTTTCTTGCTGGATGGTGGAGACATTGCTGTTATCTTGTTGATGACATCGGTGGGAATCTGACACCGTCCGTCTTGCCACTTCACTCCCAGAAACTGGATCTCTTGAGCAGGTCCCTTGACTTTGCTCTTCTTGATGGCGAAGCCAGCTTTTAGGAGAATCTGAATGATTTTCTCCCCTTTCTCGAACACTTCTGCTGCTGTCTTCCCCCACACAAGGATGTCATCAATATATTGTAGATGTTCTGGAGCCTCACCCTTTTCCAGTGCAGCCTGGATCAGTCCATGGCAGATGGTGGCGCTGTGCTTCCACCCCTGGGGCAGTCGGTTCCAGGTGTACTGCATGCCCCTCCAGGTGAAAGCAAACTGAGGCTTCATTCTGCTGCCAGAGGAAAGGAGACAAACGTGTTAGCAATGTCATCAGTGGAGTACCACTTTGCTGCCTTGGACTCCAGCTCATACTGGAGTTCCAGCATGTCCGGCACAGCAGTGCTCAGCAGTGGAGTCACTTCATTCAAGGCACAATAGTCCACAGTCAATCTCCATTCTTTGTCAGATTTGTGCAGAGGCCAGATGGGACTGTTGAAGGGTGAGTGAGTCTTGCTGACCACTCCTTGGCTCTCCAGTTCATGGATCATTTTGTAGATGGGGATCACGGCATCTGGATTCATCCAACACTGCCGGCGGTGCACTGTTGAGGTGGCAATTGGCCGGCATTGCTCTTCCACCTTCAAGAGTCCTACTGTAGATGGGTTTTCTGATAGTCCAGGCAAAATATTTAACTGTTTAATGTTTTCTGCCTCCACAGCAGCTATGCCAAAAGCCCATCTGAGCCCCTTTGGGTTTTTGTAATAGCTGTTCTGGAGGAAGCCTATGCCCAGAATACACGGGGCCTCTGGGCCAGTCACAATAGGATGTTTCTGCCACTCTTTCTCAGTCAGGCTCATCTCAGCTCCCAACAGGGTCAATTGCTGTGATCCCCCCATCACCCCAGCAATGGAAACAGGTTCAGCCTCCACATGTCCTGATGGTATTAGGGTACACTGCACACCAGTATCAACTAAGGTGTCGTACTTTTGTGGTTCCAATGTGCCAGGCCATTGAATCCACACTCTGCAGAAAACTGGCTTTCCGGTGCCTCTTCCTGGCTAGAGGCAGGGCCCCTTCAACCCTTTTTATTATTTCTTTCCTAGGCATACGTGGTAGAGGTACCTTCAAGGGGATCTGACAGATCATACTCAGCAGCTCGGTCATGGGAGGCTGAGGCTACCTTCACTTTACTGGAGTTCCCTTGATTAGTGTTTCCCTCCTTGAGCTGACACACCCGTGCTGCCAGGACAGAAGTGGGTTTTCCATCCCACCTTCCCATGTCTTCCGCATGGTCATGCAAAAAAAACCACAGGTCAGCCCATGGGGTGTACCCCCCCCTCTCTCTGTAGCTGGGGAACATCGGGCTCTGATTCTGGGGCCTGTGACTCGCACTGGTGCAGTGTGGGGACTGTTCCTCCTCACCTCCTCCTCATCATCTCCGTCATCTCCTCTCTGAGTTCTTGGACCATGGCTGAGACATGAGCCTGCATCGGGCCATTGATCACACTCTCATAAATTCTAAGTTTGTTGGCAATAGATCCACTGTCTCTCAGTTGGTATCAGCATTAATCGTTGCAATAAAGGTGGTGTATTGAGATGGCCCCAGATTTGCCAGACTCCACAGCATTTGCCCTGTGCACCTGACCTTGTCGGGGTCATTATCATGCTGTCCATCCCTCCCCAAAGAGTACCTCCAATACTGCCACTTCTCTCAGCTGTTGGATCCCTTCCTCAAAAGCCTTCCAGCACATTCTATGGTGCTGGTCCTGCATTCTCTACCGGTAAAGAAACCTCTCTCTGACACTTATTAAAAGCCGCTCCCAGAGGGAAAGGGACCCTGGCTCCCTTAAAAAACCTGAATGATACCTAAGTCCTGAGTCAAGGACCCCAGATTCCTTGCCTCACCACCATCAAGCTGGATGCCTGTACCCATAAGATCCCAGACACGAAGTAGCCAGGTTGTATAAGCCTCACGTCCCCATCGTACAATGTCTTTGTGCAGATTTCAGAGACTTTCATTCATCAGGACTTGGTGATAATTGGAATCTCTGACTCCCCTATGGGTTGTAAGGGCACTTCCCTATCTGGGTGCTCTGCTTTAGTCTTAGATCTCCTTGTTTCTACAGGGGCAACTGCTGCTGGCTGTGATTGCCTTTGCAATTCAGCTGGAACCTGGACAGTTGTAACATCTGTGGGTTCCGCTGCTGCACTATTAGACTCTCCCTCTTCGAGGCAGGGGGAGGGTTTCTCACCAGCTAGGGAAGTGTATTCCTTCAGTATCTGGCCGGCCCATTTCATGTATCTCCTTCACCAGACCCTCTACCGAATCTGGGTAGTTCGTATCTGAGGTGGGCTGTGGGGCAGGGTCAGGCTCTGGGGCAGCAGCATCCCTAGGCTCTGGTGGCGTGTTAGGTTTTGGGGTAGGTGTCAGGGTGGTTATCCGGGTTAGTCTCCCCTTCTCTCTAAATGCTAAATACAACAGGCCTATCAGCAACACCAGCCACTGTATGATATCATTAATATTTAGAGTGGATGTTAACCCTTCAAAAACTGGTGGGGTGGACCCAAAGAGATGGTTAAAGGGTTGGGAGAAGATTTTGCCCAGTGTCATTTCCTTACAGCAGGTGCCATTATTAAAGTAACCCTAAAAACATACAGTTAGTGTGTGATAGCTGTGAATCCATGTGCCTGCTTTCCAGAGGAAGTTAAAAATCTATGAATTCCTCACCTTATTCATCCATAAAACAAGCTGGATAACAGACAGAGTAGCCTTGGTTATAGGACCCATGTTTAGATAAGGGCCTACAAATGGGAGAAATGAAGTCGTGATCATGTGCCACCAAAAGCAGGGCAAGCTGGACCACATGGTGTCACTTAATGAGGTTTTTATAGCAGCAGACACACAAAAAATTAGATTACTCAAGAACTGTTATTCCCTTTTTGTTTCTGTGCCCTCAAGCTGCACTTTGGGTGCCAAAATCTTTCTTGGTTTGGAAAGACTGGAGTCTGCTAAGGAAGGCAGGAGCCTCCCCTGAAAACGGAGAATGTAAACCCTCCCCACCCCTCCAAATTGCTATAAATTTTAAATTAAGGGGCTCTCAAGCAAAAATATGGGAGCAGGAAATAACAGTTCTTTAATAGGGGAAGGAAAAAAATAAAATGATAAAATAAACAATGCAGTGCACTAGAACAACACTGACAGAGTCAGAACCCAATCTGGCACTCTGTGGGTCAGGGTGTTGGTAGCAGTCCTATTGGAAATGTGGCTGCAGCCCTCCTGAAGTGTCAGGTGTAGTTCTGTTGGAGCAAGGGGGATCTTTATAGAAGGATGTATTCCTCCTCTGAAGATCCAGTGGAAGAAGAGGCAACTGCTGTTCTTCTGGGAAATCCTGTGGAGAAAGCTGTGCTGGTGTCTCAGAACCTCTGGATTTATCTGGATAGCAATGCTTGGCTCCTCCCTCTTGGTGGAGCATCTCACAATGAGATGCTGTAGTTCTTATCAGTCATGCAGTGACATTCAATAGTCTGTTATCAGCAGATGTCCCCTCCAGAGGGAGGTGTGAATGTGGTCACTCATAGAGACAGACAGGGAAAACTGCCCACTTGACAAAAGACAAAGGCCATACAGATGGTAATAGAATACATACTGTCTTGCAATCTGGAACAACCCCAGAGCCATCAACCTGTCCCTCCTGGTTATGTGAAGAGGCCTCCAAATCCCATCTGGGAAAATATTTGGTTCCTCCCCAAAGTCTGTAAAAATGGATAAAGTGATCAAAGGCATTTTCTCCCAAAACTTGCAGGGACAGAACAAAGGTCAATATCTCTAAATTGAATGAGGGTGGATTTACATTTGTTAGAAAGAGGAAATATTTTACAGTTCGGAGAGTGGCACAAAATGACAACTGTTTTTCCAGAGAAGTTGATTCCCCATCCCAGGAATTGTCCATGAGCAGGAGTTTTCTGCAACCTGACCCAGTGAAACCCTCTCATCCCCAGGGACAGAATTCCTGTTGTGTGGGTTCTCTGATGTGCTGGGTGCCCTCACAACACTTCTGGCCAGAATGTCTGCTGAGGGCAGCCAGGCTGCTGCAGGGGCAGTGACCTCACAGCCATCACAATGGCAGACCTTTCCCCTGGGCCTGGCTCTGCCCTTTCCTCTGCCCCTGCCTTGGCTCTGCTGCCATGAAGAGTTTTGTCATTAATATCTTGTCCCCAAGGTGCTGGGGCCAGTGGCTTCCCAGTCAGGCTCCTGGAGCAGAAGTGGCTTTTCAGAGCCCAGCCAGGAATGAGCCCTGGGGCAGCAGCTCTGCAGTGGTGGCCACCAGGTCGGGCTGCCAAGGGAGGCTTCTGGCCATGGTCTGCAAGCAGCTGCTGCTGCCAAGGTGCCTTTGGTGCCTCAGGCTCTCCCTGGCCCAGCTCCCAGCATGGCACTCTGCCCTTGTGCCCAAGCCCTTCCCTGTGCTGGGGCTGGCCTGGGGCTTTTCCTGCAGTGGGACCTGTCCTGCTCATGGCCCAGGAAAGGCAGTTCCTGCTGGAGCAGGAGGCTCTGCCTGCAATGGGCTCCAACAACTCCAGACAGGCCCTGTTGCCTTCAAAATTGCTTCCTAGAGCAGAATATTCTAATGGTTAGAGCTCCAATGCTGTGGACTCTGATCAGGATTTTTCTGTCTAATCATGATCAGATCAATTATAGCTGTATTTCTAGAAATCTGTCTGTTCTTCCATCATTAATCCTGTGGGACAAGTTGCATTAAAGTCGAATTCCACCTGTCCAATCTTTTGCACCTTTGTCAAAGTCTTTAGCTGGGATTGGATCCAGCCACTCCCAGTCTCCTCTCTAAAATGGAATTTTAGGAGTCTAGAGGTCCTGCAGGGCTTTTGGGGTTCTGTGGTGGCTGCTGTCTGTCATTTCTCCACCTCATGTCTCAGCAGGAATTTCTCAAATAAAGAAATAAAGCTTTTGCCTGAAGCTCCCACTGTGCCCATGACAGGAACCCCTGTGAGTGTCTGGGACATCCTGGCCCTTTGCCAGCCTGGGGACTCCTGGGATGTCACTGTGGAGCACCCGTGAGTGCCTGTGACAGATCGGCGCCTTTTCAGCCCAAGGTCCCCTGGGATGTCACCATGGAATGGCTGTGACTGCCTCTGACCACAGGGCTCATTACCATCCCCAGAAAGCCCTGGGAGGTCTCCATGGAGCCCCTGTCTCTGCGTGTGACATTCCAGCTCTGGAACAGCCTGGAGACTCTTGGAAAGTCTCCATGTGTTGCTGTAGGACGCGAAAGAACAGAAGGGAACACCACTGTTCTCAAGGTTAAAGAAAAAGGAAGTTTATTTTCTGACTCCAACATTTATAGTTTTCCAAGAGTGACAGTGGATTGCAGGGTGACAGTGCCACCTCTCCAATAACACTGGAAAAACCAAGATTCCATCAACTCTCTCATCCTCCATAAAGGAATGCAAAACAATGAGTTATTTACAACAAGTGTGTGAGAAAGTTCGCTATAAGAATGTCAACATCTTAGAAAATCTTAAAAAATCAGTGCGACTCCCATGGAACCCCTCTGAGTGCCTGTGGCAACTCAGTTCCTTAGCAGGCAAAAAACACCAGAACCCATTGCTCTGGAAAGTTTCCATGGCAACCATCACTAGGGCCCTGTTGCTATGGTCAGTTTTCATTGCAACCATCACCAGCCCCCTGTTGCTATGGTCAGTTTCCATGGTAACAATCCCCAGCCCCCTGTTGCTATCATCAGTCCCTTGGCAGCTCCATGGAGACCCCATGCCTGGGGTGGTTGCCATAGACACCAGCTCAGGCCTGCAGTCAGAACCCGTTGCCATGGCAACCATTGGCAGCCCCATCCCCGGGCTCATGGGATCCCAGAACCACAGAATTGGCTGAGCTGGGAGGGACCCATCAGGATCCTCCAGTCCAACTGCTGGCCCTGCACAGGACACCCCAACAATGCCAGCCTGGGCCTGGCAGCGCTGTCCAAACGCTGCTGCAGCTCAGAGAGCCCTGGAGCTGGGACCCTTCCCTGGGGAGCCTGGGCAGGGCCCCAGCAGCCTCTGGGCAAAAACCTTTTCCTGACATCCAACCTGAGCCTGCCCCGACTCAGCTGCAGCCGTTCCCTCCTCTGCTGTCCCTGGGTACCAGAGGGAAGAGGTTCCCACAGGCCCAGCCAGGGACCCGCTCCCAAGGCTGTTGCCATGGCCACCAGGGCTGGGACCAGCTGGGATGCTTGGTTCCATGGGCCGGGCTTCAGGAATGGGATTCACCAATTTCCTGCTCCTGCTAAAACTGTGCTGCCCTCACTGCCCTCCCACGTCCCATGGAAAGCACAAAATGCAAAGATTCCAGCCTGGGATAAGAGCAATTTATTTGGAACAGCAATGAGATAAGGAACGAATGGAACAGAAACAATATTGATAACAGAAGGGAAAAATAAGTTATCTACAGGGAAAACTACAACTCACTGGGTCTCCCCGGCCACAATCTCCACTTCCTGGAAAGGACACCCTTCTCCTTAGGGAGTGAGGGAGAGAGTCCCTTTCCTGCCCCTGGCAATGATCAGAAGTGGGAGTGAATGGATTGACACATCCATGGCCAGACCCTCATGTACCTCAACCCCACATGACGTCATCGGCAGGAAAAGGGACAGGTGTCTTCCCAGCATGGATCATGGGGAACATGGATCCCCAGGACTCTTCCCAATGTGGGACCTCCAAAGGGGATGAAGCTGGAGTGGTGCCTGAAGCTGTTCCTGCAGCTTCGGCATTTTCAGTGCTTCCCTTACTGGTTCCTCTATTGGTGTCTGGTCAAGTGACAGCTACTGCTGAAGCTCTTCCCACACTGGGGACACTTGTAGGGCTTCTCCCCAGTGTGGATGCGCCAGTGTCTGATGAGGGTGAAGTTGTACTTGAATCCCTTCCCACAGTCAAGGCAGCAGAAGTGTGAATCCGCTCATGTAGGAGGAGATGTGAGCTGATCTGAAACTTCTTCTGACACTCGAGACACTTGTAGGGCCTCTCCCCACATTGGTGGATGGCGAGGGCGGATCTGCAGCTGAAGCCCTTCCCACATTCCCCACACTCGTAGGGCCATTCCCCAGTGTGCATCATCTGGTAGCTGATCAGGGTGCTGCTCTGCCTGAAGGCCTTCCCACACTCCAAGCACTTGTAGGGTTTTTCCCCATCATGAAGCTGCCGATGAGCCACCAGTTCCGAGCTCTGGCTGAAGGTCTTTCCACCTTCCTGGCTCAGGGTGGGCCTTTCCTCCTCAGAGCACCCTGGGCTGGGTTTGCAGCCCCTCCTCTGTGGAATCTCTGGGGATTTTCCTCCCTGTTGGATTTCTGCACTGTGGAGTCACTCAAAATGGCCTCTTCCATGAGGTTCTGCTGTGGGGATTTGTCCTCCCTGGTCCCAATCCTCAGCTTCTTGTCTAGGGGAGGAAGGACAAGGAGAAGATGGGATTTGCCTCCACGCCAGAGGGAAGGGGAAGGAGATCCCCCGAGTGCATCCCCGGCAGGACGGCGTTGGCACCAGGGTTGTCCTGCAGCGGGGGGGCCATGCTGGGCTGGGAGATGGAGCAGGAGAGAGGGTAAAGGGGCACTGACTTCTTTCTCACCTGCCTGGGGTTCCTGGGGCATCTTCCTTTTCCTTGCAGCCACCTCCTCCATCTGGCAAAGGTTTGGGGATGGGAAATCCTATTTTCGGAGGAAAACAACAGATGAGCACATTGTTTTTGTACTGGTTTGAAGGCAAACCTGGGGAGGGTCTAAGCCAGAATTACAATTTAATAAGAAAATGAAGATCAAGGCAATGATACAGAAATAATGCCTTAAACTGACAGAGTCAGGATATAACCTGCTGGTCAGGATGGTGGCAGCAGTCGCATTAAATGGTGGCTGCAGTCTTGTTGGAGTGGTGAACGTGATTCTGTCAAAGCTGAGATCCTGTAGAAGGGTCTGGTCTTTCTCTGAAGGTCCAGTGGTGGTTATGGAGCTCTTGTCCTCTGGCAATCCAGTACGCAAGCTGCTCCTGGTATTGCAAGGCTCAGCTTATATCCAGGTAGGAATGCTTAGATCCTCCCCCTGAGCGGAGCTTCCCACAATGGGATGATGGAATTTTATCAGTCCTGCAGTGACACTCAATGGCCCATTCACAGAAGATACCTCCCCTGGAGGGCATTATCAGGGGTGAGTGGTGGAAGAGATAAAGAACCCTGCCCAACCTGTTTATAGCAGTTGATGAAGATGGGGATTGAAAACATGCATTTGGTTACATCTTGGATTGCAACCTGAAACAGTGGGGTAATCCCTGCTCAGGGGGTGAACACCACCCCCCTTACCCAAACTGGCTCAGGTGTAAAACCCCCACCCTGGGAATGCCACGCATACAGGAGACAATGTCACACTTGCCCTGCTCAGGGGAGGTCTCTGTCCCTTGTCACTCCATTGCTCTCTCCTCTTTTCTCTTTCTTTCCACCTCTCTCTCTACTTCACATTTACTGTTTATTACAATCCATTTTGGATTTGGTATCATTAGCAGCTTATTGGGGCTGGGGCATCTCTCTAACAATTTTCTTAACCATATTGCAATATTATTTTGTCACAGTGAGTTCAGGGCACGTTTGTCTGACTCCAAGTGCCTTTGACAACAGCATGGTTCCCTCCCCTGAGGACGTTTTGGTTCTTCCAGGAAGAACTCTTGGAACTTGGATGCAGTCTTTCTTCTTCCTGGGGAACTTATGGTAGAGCTGATGAGGAAAATGGCTGTTGTGGGTGGCCACTGAAAAAAAAAAAAATTGTTGTTCTTCCTTGAAAAGTTGGTTAAAATCACTGGAGGAAAGGAAACAAATGATATCTGATTGTCTGATCAAGTCCATTTACTCCAAGGTGAGGAACACAAGGCTGCTAAAAGTCCTACAAGAAGCCCAGCTCAAGTAGCTGAATTCCCAAATAACTCCAGCCAGGGGTCTCCTGGAGGATTTTTTGGAGAGTGTTCGGAGCCGGCAGATCCCGGACTTGAGCCCCAGATATCTCCAGGCTCCCTAAGAGGAGCTTTTTCGGGGGGAGAGGAGCTGCGATCGCCCCTCAGGAGGGTCCCGGGGGTCCACGTGGGGTTGGCCCGGTACCGACGGGGCGGGACATTGGTTTTGGGGATCCCCGTGAGAGCCGGGGCTGTGGAATGGGGAACCCCCGGGGCGGGGAGAGGGGAAGGGGAGATACCAGAGCTGGGGGACCCCCGGCATTCCGGAGATGAGGCGGGGACGGGACCCCCTGACCCTGACAGGGGTGTCCTGGGGTGACTTCATGATGCTCGTACCCCATTGTTCTGTTTAGCCCAGAAATGAGTTCTACACCTTTAAGGCTGGTTCTGAGAGAAAAGGGGAGGAGGAAGAAGCTGCAGTTTGTTTTCAGAAACTGCACTCACTCTGCCACATTCCGGCTCCTGGACTGTTGTGATGTCTTAGTATTGCAGCGACTTGTGAGGGTTCCTTAGGGGGAGTGAGATGGACGAGAATCTTGCTTCATGATCAGAAGGCTGGATTTATTGATTTATGATATATAATACATTATGACCATACTAAAAGGAATAGAGAGAAAAGTTGCAGAAGCTTGCTAAGCTAAGAATGGATAGGAATCTAAAAACAAGAGAGTTCTCTGTGACTCTGTTCCAGAGAGCTTGGCCCTGTGATTGGCCCTCAATTGTACACATGGAACATGAGCCAATTACAGGTGCATCTATTGCATTCCACATCAGCTGATAATTATTGTTTACATTCTCTTTCTGGGGCCTCAGCTTCCCAGAAGATGAAAAAATCCCAAACAAAGGATTTCTATGGAAAAATGTCTGTAACATCTCACCTTTCCAAATTGTATAAATTAAAAAGAAAAATGCTGATGTGAAATGAACAGGAAATTTCTTCACCTGTGTAACATACAATACTAACATATCACTAAAACTGTCTTACAATCTAAGAAAATGCAAAAATCAACCCAAAGAAAATTCAAGTCCAAGCAGCTGAGTTTCAGGAAACATTCCATGGGCTGAAAACATTCCTCTTGGACATATCTGAAAATCCTTTTTTGTTCTGAAACAGGCTTGCTGCAGAAAAAGTCCATCAATAGTTATCAAAAACCATTGACAGTCATAAAACAATTTCAAACAATTTCAACAATTTTTGGAATGTCCTTTTCTGGCTCTTCAATGCTTCAATGCTTCAGAGCTGCTGCCAGCTATCTCAATATTTTTTTATTATTTTTGGTTTTTTTTTTTTTAATCAAAAAGGGCAGCAGCAGCAGAGCAGTGCCAGAGAAGGAAAGGCCCTGGGGGCCCTGGTCCATGACGGACTAGGAACCCCAAAATTGGCTCACAAAAGGACGAACCAGGACCGGTAGGAGAAATCACAACCCCCAAAGACATCAGGAGGCCAGGTGATGGCCCTGGCCCGGGAACTTCTTGAGCCCAACGACCCAGGCTAAACCCATGAGGCAGGCTCTGCATTCCCACAGGCCTGCACCCTGCTGCCAGTACAATGGCAGCACGGGTGGTGACACGCCTCCTTTCCCCAAAACCACTGAGGCATGCCAGCAGCAGGAAAATAGAAGCCTTCCCCAGAAATCCTTTCTTGGGTCTAGGAATCCTTGTTTCCCACAGCAAACAAGCCATCAGCTCCTTCAGCTGTGCCCTCTCCCTCTGCAATGCAAATGCATCAGGTGTATCTCCCGTCGGCCCCATGGCATCATCCCCAGTGGGCTGGGGACAAAAGGCAGAGCTTTCGGGACCCACCTGCCCCCTGCCGCTAGGGCGCAAGAGAGGAGGCAGGGATGGCAACCTCCACGGGGCAATCCCTGAAAAACCACTCCCCAACCTGCCGAGAATGCTGATCTTGAAAGCAGGGAGATGCGCTGCTCCTGCCCCCAGCTGTCGGGCTGCCCCGGCTCCACGGAAGGAGCGGCTGACGCCTTCTTCCCCTATCCCAGCTCGTCCCACAGGGGCTGCAGGGGCAGCCCCAGGACAACCTGAAACACTCGGGGCGGGGAAATCATGCTGAGTGTAGGAGCGGCCACGGGCTGCTCCAAGGGTCCCACGGGTTCGGCACCATGTTCAGCACCATCCAGAACAGGGACCGTCTCCGCTTGAGGCGGCAGGAAGGCCGGTGGAAGCGGCGGGGGGGCTGAGGGGGCTGGAGAGAATCCCTCCTCCACTGAGCCGGAAGCTGCAGACGTGTCTTCGTTGCCTAGCAACCGTGGCTCAGCATGCAGCAAAGCTGCAGGAAATGACGGGGACGCGAGGGAACATGGCGCTGCCATTCCACCTGGTTCTGAAAGCGGCTACAGGCAAGGCGCGGGGTCGACGCCGTCTTCTGCCACTGACTCTGGGCTCATCCGCGAAGATGCAGTCACAGGCGGAACGCACACGGACAGCGGCGAAACAGTCGGGAGGGGTGGCGCCGAGTCACTGCTGTCGCCGAAGGCGTCTCCTAACAACATGGGCGCAGGCACAGGAAGCGCTGTTTCTGCATTCTCAGACGCAGGCAGGGAAGACAGTGAAGCCACGGGCAGGACCGCCTGGAGAGGAGGAGACGGGAACACCCGGAGTGGCGGCTGCGCCAGTGGGGCGGGTCTTGGAGGCGGCTGCGGTGCTGGCAGGGGCAGAGGCAGTGCAGGTCTTGGAGGCGGCCGTGGGGGCCCGGCAAGCGGGGGAGTCTCGGGTACCGGTACCACCCCCATCGCTATGTGGGGCGGGGTCCGGGAGGCCGACTGGGAAGGGGCCTGCTGGACTTCCAGTGCTGGCTTGAGCTGCACTGCCCCCTTCCATCCCCCCGGCGGGGGAGAAGGGGGAGAGAAGGACTGCTCCGGAGAAAGAGTAAAAAAAACTTCTTCGCGCGGTGAAGTTTCACCCCCCCCCCCAGCCGGGAAGCAGGGGTGGCTGGAAAGCAGCAACCCATCCCCCTCCAAAGGCTCTCCTCCCACTGGGGACGGGGGGAACGGGGCAAGCCCATTGCAGTTAGAAATCCATGGAAAAACAGCTGCTCTCCACTTCAAAACTGGAAAGAGCTTTCTAAATGCTGGGTAGACGGGAGGGAAGTCACACCCCTGACCCCAAACGAATCAGAAAATGGAGTCTATGCATTCACACATGAAAACATCCAAGGCGTATAGCACATCAGTAAAGAACCCAAAAAGCTTTGCCCATTGAAAGAACTCATAGAGATCTGTTTTTGACAGGAAAAGTGTGTCCTCTTCATCCCATTTTTGCCAGAGTTTCTCCTCTAAAGGAGAGAAATTAACCTCTTTCTCCAAGGGGTGTGTCCCCCATATGAACAGCCACAAACCTCTCAGGGCTGGTTCATCAGGAAGGGAAAAGCCAGCAGTACCTTTTGAAAGACTCCAACATGCTCTGGCCTGCTCCACAGTTCTGCTGCTCTTTCCGAACATCTCCCGGAGGATTTTCAGGTTCACTTTGTGGTCAGCCTTGGCTGTGAACTCTGTCCAAATCAGGACCTTCAGTTCTTCAGCTCCTGGCTTGAAACCACTCTGTGGTCACTTCTAAAGAAACCATCAAATGCTACACATATAGGATTTTACCCAGTGCAGCAGCAATTTGCTCCTCTGATCTTATCAAATTAATTTTTGCTCTGACACGAGGGGTCACCAGATATTGCAGCGACTTGTGAGGGTTCCTTAGGGGGAGAGAGATGGATGAGAATCTTGCTTCATGATCAGAAGGCTGGATTTATTGATTTATGATATATAATACATTATGACCATACTAAAAGGAATAGAGAGAAAAGTTGCAGAAGCTTGCTAAGCTAAGAATGGATAGGAATCTAAAAACAAGAGAGTTCTCTGTGACTCTGTTCCAGAGAGCTTGGCCCTGTGATTGGCCCTTAATTGTACACATGGAACATGAGCCAATTACAGGTGTACCTATTGCATTCCACATCAGCTGATAATTATTGTTTACATTCTCTTTCTGCGGCCTCAGCTTCCCAGAAGATGAAAAAATCCCGAACAAAGGATTTCTATGGAAAAATGTCTGTGACACCTTAAGGAGCTGGAACAGAGGCCAGACGGAGTTAAGAGGAGTAAAGTGGATTTTTACTGAAGTGCCTTCAAAGGCCACACCCTGGCAGTACCGAAGCCACAGATGTGGCTCTGCCTGGATGGCTCCAAGATGGGAGCAAAAGAGGGCTTGGTCACGAGATCCCACATTTTTATAAGTTTTAATCCATTTGCATATGGGAGTAAACTGCCCAATTAATAGCTTCAAATTTTGAAGTTTAAGTCTCCTTGCTTGCTTGGCTGCTCTCCTCTTTTCACGTTGTTTGTACTTTGGGCCTGAAGTTTGAAGAAATTGTCCTTGAGTCTCCAGCTAGAACAGAATTGTTTTGTCTTCACCACCCTGAGAACAGATCCCAGTAACACTTAATATAAAGCTAAAAGCTGTACAACAAAGCAAAATAGAAAAACTTAAAACCTAAGGTATCAGTTGTCTGCTGACAGACAGCAGGACAGAGCTCTCCTTTGGTTTTAGTTAGTTTTTAGCTCTCTGAGGCAAAGAAGTTCCCTAGACTGTGATTTTTCTTTTTCTTTGGAGCTGTTTAAACCTGCTCTGGAGTGAACACCCAGAGAGCACCGGCACCTCCCACCTGTGGCCCACCTGGCATTTCCAGTGCTGGAGGGACTGTTAATAGACTGATAATAGACTAAAAATAGACTGATAAGACACTGATAAGACACTGATAAGACACTGATAAGACACTGAGTGTGAGGAGCTACAACCCACAGAGGGACTTTCCAAGTTTGTCATCTATTTTGGAGCAGCAGGAGGTTTTATTGCTAATATTGTTCAAATTTTGTGCTGGTGAATGCTTTGCCTGTTAAATAAACTTTTTTTCCACTTTTCTCCAAGGAAATATTTTCCCAAACTGGCTAACTGGCTGAGGGTGGGGCTGCTGAATCTGCATTCTAGAGGAAACTCCTTTTGGAGGGTTTATCCCAAATTTGCCCTAAACCAGGACAGGGTGGTGGAAAGGAGACGGAACCCCAAGTGGCTGGATTGAGGGGAGGCTGGAGAGGGGGACCTTGGGACCTCAGAACCTCCCAGAATCCAAAAGCAGGACCCTGGAGAAGGGGGATCCCCAGGACCCATGGGATCCCCAGCAGCCCTGAGATGGGGGACCAACCATAACCCAGGAGGGATGAGACTGGAAATGGAAAACTCCTGGAGGCTTTTTAAATTTAACTCTTGATTTTTGGACATCAGATGACTTCTAGAAGTGGACGTGGGTGGGAGGAATCCCCAACCCAAAGGATTCACGCCTTGTTTTTCCCCATGTTGCCCAATTGATAAATGACACAAAACTCAGATAAGTTTTGTGGGTGCTTTATTAAGGGCCCAGGGAGCTTGGGGGACTCACGTCCCTAAAACCCGAGCCCCCCAAATTCACGTATGGGTGCTTCCCTCTTATACATGCAATTCACAACAAAGTCTCCAAGAAACAGTTCCCCGTTCCCCTTGCCTGGTCACAGACCCCTTGTGATACATTCCTTGGTTCACAAACAAGATCATTAATCTTCTGCTTATCTTATTCTAAGAGCATTGTATGCTGCCTCCAGAGGGGTTAGCATTCTTACTTTCCTGCACTAGTTTAATTATTTATAAAATCCCTAAGACTACCTGCTAGGTTACACACAAAACCCAACACAATTTCAACGGCTACAAAACTACTTTTAACAAACCAGTTCACACACAACTCACTATAATTAAATATTTTGCTAAATTTCATTTCTTTTCCAGCACCCAAACCAGGATTTTCCCCAAACCTTCCCACCGGGACATCCCCCCTGTCCTGCTCTGGGTGAGCTCAGTCCCAAACCTGACTCTGATCCTGGTCTCAGTCTCACTCCATGTTTAGACACACTCACAGTTCTGTATTTAATCACATCCCAGTCCCAGACTTGTCTGTCCCCAGACGAAATCCCAACCCCAGCCCTAAAGTTAATCCCATGTCCAGCCTTAACCCCAATCCCAGCTCTAATCCAAATCTCAGCCCCAACACAAACCCCAGACCCAATTCCAGCCCCTTCCTAAATCCTCAGCCCCAAACCAAATCCCATGCTCTTCTGGGGGTTTGGGGGTATCTCTGTCCCTCTGACCCCAATGATGTTTGGGTGGGGTCACACCAGGGCTGAGAGGGACAGAGACCCCCCCCAGCCTCCCCAGGTGTGAGAAGGCCGGAGAGCCCCCCCAGCCCCGAGCACCCTCAGCGGTGAGAGGGACGCAGAGCCCCTGGTCCCCAGCCCTGCATAGGCATTCCCTGAGGCCAGAGGGATGGAGACCCCCCGACCATCCCCCAGGGCGGGGGGACAGAGACCCCCTGAGCACCCCCTGGCACAGGGGTGAGAGGGAGGGAGACCCCCCAGGCATTGCCTGGGGTGAGAATGATGGAGACCCCCTGGGAAATGGCCTGGGGTCACAGGGGCAGGGACAGCCCCTGGGGAATGGGCTAGGGTTACAGGGACAGAGACAACTCTCCCAAGCCCCTCCCAAGCATCCCCAGGGCGAGAGGCACAGAGACCCCTTGAGCATCCCCTCAATACTGGCCAAAATAACCTTGGTAGAAATCAGACTTTGCATAAAATACTTTGATGAATATTTGATTTCCCACAAGTCACATGTGATGAAAACACAAACAAATGCCAAATATTAATTACCCAATAACAGAAGCAATTCTGTGGCAATTCCAAGTTTCATCGGTTTCTGCACAGCTCCAGCTCAGCTGCTGGCAGATTCCAATCAAATAAACAGAAAATTTGGCCCAATACAGATTATTAAAAGGAAGGGGAAGCTCTCTGTAGCTTTCAAAAAGCTAAAGGGACAAAGAGAATAATGAATCTCACATTTGGCAAAGAACCCAAGCCTGGGAATTCAAGAGTTTTTAAGGAATATGGCTACTTGACCTGGGCTTCCTGTAAGACTTTTAGCAACCTTTTCTTCCTCACCATGGGGTGAATGAACCTTGTCAGTCTTGCTGGTAACATTTGCTCCCTTTCCTCCAGTGATTTGAACAAACTTTTCAAGGAAGGACAACAAAATATTTTCTTTACATTCCAGGCCCACAAAAGCCATTTTCCTCATCACTTCTCCCGTAAGTTGCTCAGAGGAAGCTGCGTTCAAGTTTCCAAGAGTTCCTCCAGAGAGAACCCCAACCTCCTCAGAGGAGGGAACGATGTTGTTGTCAAAGGCACTTGGGGTCAGACAAACGTGCCCTGAACTCACTGTGACAAAATAATGTCACAATCTGGTAAAGAAAATTGTTGGAGAGATGCCTCTGCCCCAGTTAAAGTGCTAACGATACCAAATCCAAGGTGAATTTTATTGAACTGTAAATGTGAGGTAGAGAAAGAGTTGGAAAGAAAGAGAAAAGGAAGGACAGCAAGGGAGTAACAAAGGACAGAGACCTCCCCTGGAGCAGGGCAAGTGTGACATTGTCTCCTGTATGCGTGGCATTCCCAGGGTGGGGGTTTTACACCTGAGCCAGTTTGGGTAAGGGGGATGGTGTTCACCCCCTGAGCAGGGATTACCCCACTGTTTCAGGTTGCAGTCCAAGATGTAACCAAATGCATGTTTTCAATCCCCACCTTCATCAACTCTTATAAACAGGTGAGGCAGTGTTCTTTATCTCTTCCACCACTCACCCCTGATAATGCCCTCCAAGGGAGATATCTTCTGTGAATGGGCCATTGAGTGTCACTACAGGACTGATAAAATTCCATCATCCCATTGCGGGAAGCTCCGCCCAGGGGGAGGATCCAAGCATTCCTACCTGGATATAAGCTGAGCCTTGCAACACCAGGAGCAGCTTGCGTACTGGATTGCCAGAGGACAAGAGCTCCATAACCACCACTGGACCTTCAGAGAAAGACCAGACCCTTCTACAGGATCTCAGCTCTGGCAGAATCACATTGATCACTCCAATAGGACTGCAGGCACCATTTAATGCGACTGCTGCCACCACCCTGACCAACAGGGTGTAAGGTTATATCCTGACCCTGTCAATTTAAGGCAGTGTTTCTGTATCATTGCCTTGATCTTCATTTTCTTATTAAATCATAATTCTGGCTTAGACTCTCCCCCAGGTTTGCCTTCATACCAGTACAAAAGACAATGTGCTCACCCTTTGTTTTCCTCTCAAAACAGAATTTCCAATTTCAAATACTGGGCCGGATGGAGGAAGAGACTGTGAGGAAGACAAAAATGCCCCGGTACACCCAGGCAGGTGAGAAAGAAGTCAGTGCCCCTTTCCCCCTCTCTCCTGCTCCATCTCCCAGCCCAGCATGGCCCCCCCGCTGCAGGACAACCCTGGTGCCAACGCCATCCTGCCGGGGATGCACTCGGGGGATCTCCTTCCCCTTCCCTCTGGCGTGGAGGCAAATCCCATCCTCTCCTTGTCCTTCCTCCCCCAGACAAGAAGCTGAGGATTGGGACCAGGGAGGACAAATCCCCACAGCAGAACCTCATGGAAGAGGCCATTTTGAGTGACTCCACAGGGTAGCATTCCAACAGGGAGGAAAATCCCCAGAGATTCCACAGGAAGCGGGGCTCCGAAGCCAGCCAAGGGTGCTCTGAAGAAGAAATACCCACCCTAAACCAGGAAAGTGGACAGAGCTTCAGCCAGAGCTCAGAGCTGGTGGCCCCTGAGCAACTTCATGATGGGGAGAAGCCCCACAATTGCCTGGAGTGTGGGAAGGGCTTCAGGAAGAGCTCTCACCTTTTCTGCCACCAGAGGATCCACACCTGGGAATGGCCCTATGAGTGTGGGGAATGTGGGAAGGGCTTCAGCTACAGATCCCCCCTCGTCATCCACCAACGCATCCACACTGGGGAGAGGCCCTACGAGTGTCCCAAGTACCAGAAGAGGTTTCAGAGCAGCTCCAGTCTTCTCTGCCACCAGCGGATTCACACCGATGAGAGGCCCTTCCACTGTTCCTGACTGTGGGAAGGGCTTCAACTGCAGCTCCCAACTCATCAGGCACCAGCGCATCCACACTGGCGAAAGGCCGTACGAGTGCTCTGAGTGTGGGAAGAGCTTTGCCCGGAGCTCTCACTTGACCAGACATCAACGGAGGCACCGCTAAGGAAAGCCCTGCCAATGCCCTAAGTGCAGGAGGAGCTTGTTGCACTGCTCCAACTTCATCCCCCATTGGAGAAGCCACATTGGAAAGATCCCTGGTGATCCATGTTCCCTGTAATCCATGGTGGGAAGACACCTGCTGCTTTTCCTGACCCTGCCACTGACGTGATTTGGGATTGAAGAACATGAGGGTCTGGCCATGGCCCTGTAATTACATTCACTCCCACCTCCAGTCATTGCCAGGGGCAGGAAAGGGACTCTCTCCCTCTCTCTCTCTCCTTGAGGAGAAGGGTGTCCATTCCAGGCAGGAGGAAATACATTGCTGGAAAGAGCCAGGCAGTTTTGTTGTAGTTTTCCCTGTAGATAGTTTTTCTTATCCCTTCTGTTATCAATATTTTTGTGCACCTGTTTGTTTCTTATCTCGTTGTAGTTCCCAATAAACTGTTCTTATCCCAGCCTGAATCTTTGCATTTCCTGCTTTCCATGGGAGGTGGGAGAGCAGCAAGGGCAGCGCGATTTTAGTGAGAGCAGGAAATTGGGGAATCCCATTCCTGAAGCCCGGCCCATGGAAACCGAGCATCCCAGCTGGTGGCAGCCCTGGTGGCCATGGCAACAGCCTTCCGAGCGGGTCCCTGGCTGGGCCTGTGGGAACCTCTTCCCTCTGGTGCCCAGGGACAGGAGGGGAGGGAACGGCTGCAGCTGAGTCGGGGCAGGCTCAGGTTGGATGTCAGGAAAAGGTTTTTGCCCAGAGGCTGCTGGGGCCCTGCCCAGGCTCCCCAGGGAAGGGTCCCAGCTCCAGGGCTCTTGGAGCTCCAGCAGCGTTTGGACAGCGCTGCCAGGCCCAGGCTGGCATTGTTGGGGTGTCCTGTGCAGGGCCAGCAGTTGGACTGGAGGATCCTGATGGGTCCCTCCCAGCTCAGCCAATTCTGTGGTTCTGGGATCCCATGAGCCTGGGGATGGGACTGCCAATGGTTGCCATGGCAACAGGCTCTGGATGCAGGCCTGAGCTGGTGTCTATGGCAACCACCCCAGGCATGGGGTCTCCATGTAGCTGCCAAGGGACTGACCATAGCAACAGGGGACTGGTGATGGTTACCATGGAAACTGACCATAGCAACTGGGGCCTGGTGATGGTTGCCATGGAAACTGACCATAGCAACAGGGTCCTGGTTATAGTTACAAAGGAAACTGACCATAGCAACACAAGGCTGGTGATGGTTGCCTACTAAGGATCAGATTAGTCGAAGGCCCTCAAAGAAGTTCCATGGGGACTTTCCAAGAGTCTCCAGGCTGTTCCAGAGCTGGAATGTCACACGCAGAGACAGGGGCTCCATGGAGACCTCCCAGGGCTTTCTGGGGATGGTAATGAGCCCTGTGGTCAGAGGCAGTCACAGCCATTCCATGGTGACATCCCAGGGCACCTTGTGCTGCAAAGGCACCGATTTGTCACAGGCACTCATGGGGGCTCCACGGTGACATCCCAGGAGTCCCCAGGCTGGCAAAGAGCCGGGATGTCCCAGACACTCACAGAGGTTCCTGTCATGGGCACAGTGGGAGCTTCAGGCAAAAGCTTTATTTCTTTATTGGAAAAACTCCTGCTAAATCATGAGGTGGAGAAATGACACTGAACAGTCACCATGTATCCTCAAACCCCTGCAGGGCCTGTAGACTTCTAAAATTCCTTCAGAGAGAGGAGACTGGTAGTAGCTGGATCCAATCCCAGCCCCAGACTTCGTCAAAGGTGTAAAGGATTGGAGAGGTGGAATTGAACCTTTAACCCAATTTGTCCCACAGAATTAATGATGGGATACCGGATAGATTTATATAAATATTCCTCTAATTGATTCTAATCATGATTAGAAGAAAGAACTTAACCACATTCATTTACTCCACAGTTCAGGAGCTATAACAATTATTATAATATAGTGCTCTAGGAAGCAGTTTTGAAGTCAACAGGGCCTGTCTGGAGTTGTTGGAGCCCATGGCAGGCAGCAGGATCTACCTTTCCTGGGCCATGAGCAGGGCAGGTCCCACTGCAGGAGAAGCCCCAGGCCAGCCCCGGCACAGGGAAGGGCTCGGGCACAAGGGCAGAGTGCCGTGCTGGGAGCTGTGCCAGGGAGAGCCTGAGGCACCAAAGGCACCTTGGCAGCAGCAGCTGCTTGCAGGCCATGGCCAGAAGCCTCCCTTGGCAGCCCGGCCTGGTGGCCACCACTGCAGAGCTGCTGCCCCAGGGCTCATTCCTGGCTGGGCTCTGAAAAGCCACTTCTGCTCCAGGAGCCTGACTGGGAAGCCATTGGCCCCAGCACCTTGGGGACAAGATATTAATGACAAAATTCTTCATGGCAGCAGAGCCAGGCCCAGGGGACAGGGCTGCCATTGTGATGGCTGTGAGGTCACAGCCCCTGCAACAGCCTGGCTCCTCTCAGCAGACATTCTGGCCAGAAGCGTTGTGAGGGCACCCAGCACATCAGAGAACCCACACAACAGGAATTCTGTCCTTGGGGAGGACAGGGTTTCACTGGGTCAGGCTGCGCAATGCTCCTGATCTTGGACAATTCCTGTGATGGGGAATCCACTTCTCTGGAAAAAGAGCTGTGGTTTTGTGCCCCTCTCATAGCTGTAAAATATTTCCTACTTCTAACAAATGTAAATCCACCCTTGTTTAGTTTAGAGATATTGACCCTTGTACTGTCAAGGCAACATTTGGGAGAAAATACCTTTGACCACTATTTTTCCATTTTCAGAGACCTTGGAGAAAACACAAAAGTCTCCCAAGATGGGGTTTGGAGGCCTCATCACAAAACCAGCAGGTAGAGGCTAATGGCTCTGGGGTCAGTGGTGTGGAGACTGGGGAGAGAACAGGAGTAACCATGGAGGGATGACAGGGTGGTTTTAGAGTGGCTGGAACTTTTCTTCATCGTAGGAATGAGCCTGAAGAAGACACAATAGCACCAAGTGCAGCTGGGGAGGTCCAGACTGGACACCAGGAGAAAGGAGTTTCCCTGGCAGGGCAGGGCTGTGGTGCAGCACGTCCCCAGCAGGAGCCTGGGTCAGCCCAAGGCTTTGTGTGGGCAGGTAGAGGCAGGCAGGAGGCAGAGCTGTCAGCAAAGGAAGGGCCCAGCCAGGTGGGGCAGCCGGGGGATGCCGACAGCCTGCAGGGACAGAGACACAGGTTTGCTCAGGATCAGAGACACCTTTCCCTTGCTTGTCCCCATCTGCCATCACTGCCACCAGTGTTCTGCTCTACCTGGAATTTGGGGACATTTTCTCAGTCCTGTCCCTCAGAAAGATCTATTTAAAGTATGAGAAACTTCAGTGTTTCACCCTCTTTTTGAGTCCCTGCGAAGTTCTTTGAGCACACTCGGAGGGACTGAGTCTGATGCAAAGAGCACCAAAGCCCCAGAGGGTCAATAAAGTCCCTGTGCTGTGTCTGTGCTGCTGAGCTGGGCCGGGCTCCTGGCCCAGAGGCAGTTCCTGGCAAGGGCAGCGCTGCAGAGAGACAGCTCTGGCCAGGAGCAGCACCTGTGCACAGCCCAGCAGGGCTGGGGCACTGCCAGGGCCCCTCAGGGACGCCAGCAGGGCACAGACAGAGCTCACAGGGGCTCAGCACTGGCAAGGGCTGTGGCATGTCCCCGAGGGGGCTGTGACACAGCAGCACCTCTGGGGCTATGTCATGGAGGCACAGAGCAGCTGTGATGTCAGCAAGGGGCTGTGTGACAGCACAGAGTGGGCTGTGTGAGGCCACAGGTTGGATGGTGACATCACAGAGTTTATTGAGTGACGTCACTGAGCAGCTACAGCAACATAGAGGGGACTGTGTGACATCACAGAACAAACTGTGACAATGCAGTGTGACTCTTTGACATCACAGCACCTTCTGTGACATCCCAGAGCGACTGTGTAACAGCACAGGGGACTGTGGGAACTCACAGGGGCTGTGTGACATCACAGAGGTGTTGTGACATCACAAGATGCTGTGTGACATCACAGGGGCTGTGTGATATCACAGGGGCAGTGTGACATCACGGGGCCTGTGTGAGGTCACTGGGGAGGTCACTCTGCCCTGGCCCCGCTCACAGTTCCTCCCAGAGCAGTCCAACCCAACCCTGTTCGTGCACAGCTGGGTCCCCTGTCCCCCCGGGTCCCCCCGGCCCCCAGCCCCGCAGCCTCCCCCAGAGGATGTTCCACGAGATCGACCCCAGAGTCTGACACGGGGCCGGGGGGCCGGGGCCCTGGGGGTAGCACAGGGGGACAGGGACCCCCCGGCAGCGTCCCCATGTCCCCCAGGGACAGAGCCTGGGCCAGGGCTCCTTCACCCTGTTACCTGTTGATGGAAGGAGACCAGGACATCAATTTGATCATCACAGGCCCAATTTTATTGATCAGTACGGCGGGTTAAATACAGTTAATAATGAACTTCATACATATTGCAAAAGTTGAGCTCAGGATTGGTCAGCTTACATATCAGCACCTACGCCTACTTCTACATTCCTATGGTTCTACTTTTGATACTTTCTACATATTCTTAGGATATATTCAGGAATAATCTCTACTCCCTATCCTCATGTTGCAGCAAGGTCACTGCTGACCTTTCCTTTCAGCTTGCTGACTGCTGACTAACTTCCTTCAGCTTAACCAGCGGCATTATGTCAGTATGGCCTTTCTCAGCTAACCAATTATGAATAAATCTCTCCACATTTCCCCCGTTTTCTTCTTGAGCAAGGAGATTAGTTTGCCAGGTTTTTGCTATTGTACAGCTGACCATGTTTTGGATACAGTTAAAGATACAAGGCAAAATAAGCAAAAACAGTAAAATTACACCCAGAAGTCCTATAGCATAGATCACAAGGTTCCTCAGCCACGGTCCAAGTCCTAAGCCTTTAAGCCATTCGTCAATTCCTAAACCGTCTTCTTCCTTAAGTTTGTGAAGTCCCTGTTGCAGTTCTTTCACCTTAGTGTGAATGGACACCGAATGATCAGACAGATTCATGCAACACATTCCCTCAAACTCTTCACATCCATGCCCTTGTGCCAAGAGCAAAAAATCTACAGCAGCTCTATTTTGCAAAACAGCATGGTTAACACTTTGCACATCTGCAGTTAACATGTCTAGAATTTGTGACGTCTTGTTCAGCTCATCCCTTGCCCATCATCCTAATTGTTTTGCTAAATTCATGGCTTTATTGGCAGATCCTCCTGGCAAGATAGTTGAAACCACCACCTGTTTGAATGTGCCCAACACCGTGGATCTCCTATCTTGCTGCAGTCTAAGTCATGTATGCTACGTTTTCTCCTGTTTGAATTTTGACTCAGCTGCATTAGCAAGGACACATTAGGATAAAACAGTGACAATTTTCCCAAAAAACAGGGTCCACCCTGTGGTTTAGCTGGTATACCATTCCATGCCGTCTCCACAAATCAAGAATATTCCTGTGGGTAATTTCATTGGTGCTGTGATATTTGTGCCATTACATTGATGTAATGCTGTGGAGAGAATTCACTCACATTCAGGGATGAATCTAGGGTAGCCCATGTTTCTTTAGGTTTGTTTAAATTCTGAGCATCTGAAAGTTTGAAGCTAAACCATCCGCCAGCTGTAGTGTTAGATATACTGGCATTTGTACTTCCAAAAAGATCCAATTCTTCAGGAGGAGAATGCAAAGAGGTGTTAAGTGATTGGATTAGTAAGCATTGACGATAGCCATCACTCTGACCTGCAGTATACCCTTGTTGCACCAGCAATGTGATGTTTGACATGTTAGACATACATAAGGTTTGATTGTTTATCAAACTGCAAAATTCTTCAGGAGACCACAACGGAAGTCCCACCAGGCATGTTTGAAATGGGTTAGTGACTCCTCCAAGACTAAGACAAAGTGATGATTGGTTAGTTTCATTAGCAAGAGTCACCCATAAATTTTCCCTTGGTTGACTAAAGTGTGTTATTCCTACTGCTTCACTTGCTACAGCATTGAGCAGTATAACAAGAACAAACCTCATTTTTCTTTCTGCTTGCTTTGCTTCTCCTTTCCTTCCTTCTGCTTGCTTTCTTTTTCTTTTCTTCGCTGTCTTTTCCCTGGTTTGCTAGATTGTCTCTTGTAGGGCTGAGTCAATTTTTGAATATACTGATCTAATTCTAAATCAGCATCCTTGCTCACAAGTATAGCATGAGATAAGTTTGAAGGCAAATCAGCTTTACAGCGAGCTGCTATGATGCGTGAGACTTTATTAATTTCAAATATTCTAAGGTTTTCCTGCAACTTCCACCTAAGATATGCTATAATCACTTGTTCTGCACTCTCAAAAAGCTGTAATCCTGTCCGTCCTGGCAGGCCAGTACTTTGTTCAAGAGCTCTAACCCAGATAAAATTTCAAATCCACTTTCCAAAACAAGGTGCACACCATAAATATCCTAGTGACCTCTGTGAATACCAATAAACCTGATTATAATCTGCACAATGCAAAGCTACCCATGCATAGCATTTATCTTTATCCTTTTTGCAAACATAACAAGGAAGCGAATGTAAGTAAGGACCAGTATAAAAGTCTGGTTCTTCAATCCAAAGCAACCAATTCAATGGTGGTGATTGCAAAGCCTCTTCGGCCTTTTTACTATATGAGGCTAACAGCTCAAGGTCTTTCTTTAACACAAGGCGTATCTTATTTCATAATCGTAGTTCTTGTTCATTATCCTCCTCAACAACTATATCCTCCTGAGGGTCCCACAACTGTAAAATTGTTCTAATCATAGAAAATTAATTAGCAATCACTGATATCCTTATTCAAATGAGACCGTTCCCTTTTTGCCTTCCTTTTCTTATCTGTCTTCAATCTTGCTGCTCCTGATTTCACTGGTCCTGCCACTTGCAAACTCAATTTTTGCAACTTGTCAATGCAGCAATCTAATGCTCTATCAGGATCCCCATTGAAGGGTCCTACAACTGAATGCTGTGTTAAAGGCACTAATTTCCTACACCTTATAGAAACTATACGTGATTTACTTTGAACCTTAATTCTATTCACAATACATTGTACTTCCCATCGATAATAAGCAAGAATTTTCTGTTCAGGAGACTCATAAAGATTTAAAGCTATATATGCGTTTTGCCCTGTTTGTCTCCTTAATTCATCTTGCCAGCTTTTTCCCCACGTATGCTCGTGTTCACAAGTATGACACCACAAATCCCACAATAATGATTGTTCTATCCAAAAAGTCCTATCACAACCCCCACAACGTAGGGCTATCCAGGCAGCACAATGTGGATTGTGACAGTCAAGGCAATATTATTTCGCTGGATTTGTTAAGCGAAAAGTTGATAATGAGTCAATAAAACAAATCAACTCCTGGGCTGTCCGGTAGTGACGTGTCAGTGCTCTGTCCACCGCTTCCGAGTACCCCTTCAATTGTAACAGTAGTGGTTGTAGGACTAGAAGCAGTTTCTTCCCCAGTCGCTCCTTGTCCTCCTCTGTAAGGCGATCCACCAGAGGCTGCATCAAAAACAGGTTTAGTCCACTTAGCAGGCACCCACAAAGGCCCTGTAGGTGAGGAAACACAAAGATACCCCCAACCCCAATATAATACTTTTGCAGGTTTTTCCCATAATCCTGAACTTGGGTTCTTATACTTAACCCAGACCTCTGTTTCCTTAGTATTTTCCTGACCTGACCTTGGATGATGTTTCATTGCAGGAGGGGTATCATCTTCCCCAAGAATGCATAAATGGTTAATCACATACAAAACCTTAGCCAAACATGCTTGTGGATCTGCCAAATCTTGATGTTTTTCAATATACTGCTTAAGGGTACCGTTTGCTCTTTCCACTATTGCTTGTCCAGTAGGAGAGTGTGGAATACCTGTCACGTGCTTAACAGACCACTGATTCAAAAATTTCCGAACTCTAGCACTTACATAAGCTGGACCATTATCGGTTTTGATACACTTTGGAACTCCCATAACAGCGAAACAACTTAACAGGTGTCTGATAACATGTATAGCTTTTTCTCCTGTCTAAGCCGTAGCCCATATGTAATGACTATATGTATCTATGGTGACGTGCACATGCTTGACTTTACCAAATCTATGTGTGTAACATCCATTTGCCATTTCTCATTTATTTCTAAACCTCGAGGATTAACCCTGATGCCTAGACCTATTCCACCATTATGATAACTACATGTTGGACATGCTCTGACAATGGCCTTGGCTTCTGACAAACTCAGCTCAAAGTGTTTTGCTAAACCTCTTGCATTTTGATGATATCTACTATGTGCTTCTCTGACCAATGTGTGCTTGTCAATAGGACAAGAATTATCAATGGGTAGGGTAACCAATTTGTCTGCACGTTCATTCCCTTCTCCTAAACCTTCAGACCACTTATGACTCCTAATATGAATCACAGAATATGCTACATTTCTTTCTCGTAAAACCTTCCTTAACTGTATCAGTAACTCATACAATCGTTTATTATTCACTTCCTTAATTGCTGCTTCCTCTATTCGTTTGACTACTCCTGCAACATACATAGAGTCTGTGACCACATTTAAAGGCTCCTGTAAGTTGGACACCGCCCATACTACTGCTAACAATTCCAAAGTTTGTAAGCTATCTGCAGGGTCTGCTGTGAGGAGTTGATGCTTCCATTGTCCTTTTTCTTGCCAGGTAACAGCAGCACGCCTTGATTTCTTTCCTGCATCTGTAAAAGCTGTAATAGCTCCTTCTATGGGGCGTTCTTCTCTCAAAGGTCGAGTGATCCAGTTCCATTCTGTCATCCATTGCAAAACTCTAGGCACTAATTTACTAGTCTCTACTTTAGCAGGTGACATCAATAATGCTTCTTGTAAATTCTTTGAATTTATCAAGTACCAGTCCAAGGTTTCTTTTTCCATAGGAAATCTAATAGTAGCAGGTTCTCTACCATCCACTTCAAGAATTCTGAGACGCCCCTTTTTGATTAATGCAGCCAATTGTTCAATTTTTGAAGATATTGTTTTCTTATGCTGTAGTGGTGGTGACAACCATTCCAACACCCGTATCTCCCCCGTTTTCTTTTGCAACTGAGAGAGAGCACCAAGCAAGTGGCAAGGGCTATTCCAGATAGTAAGGTCAATGGGGTGGTCGAGTTGTCGACGAGACACATACCCTTGCTGTACACAGTTACTAATTTGCTGCAAGGCAAGATGATGCTCCTTTGTCAGGTGTACAGGAGTAGTAGGGTCCACACCTTTTAACAAAGGCCGTAGGGCTTCTAATAAATGATTTGGTATTCCCACAATAGGCTTCAGCCACTGTAAGTCTCCCAGCAACTTCTGTGCATCATGTAGAGTTTTAATGTCCAATTGTAATTCCAATTTTTGTGGTATTACTATTTGATCCGTCAGAGTCCTTCCCAAATATTTCCAGGGCCTTGTAGTCTGAATTTTCTCTGTAGCAATAAGAAGTGAATATGCAGCAAGAGTATTTTTAATGGTGTTAATCTGTAAAGAGGAGAATGGCTGTTGCTGTGCAAACAAAATATCGTCCATGTAATGATATATTATAGTTGCTGGCCATTTGCGACGTAGTGGCTGTAATGCAGCATCAACATAAAGCTGACATAAAGTGGGGGAGTTGCGCATGCCCTGCGGAAGAGACGTCCATTCAAATCTTTTATCTGGTTCCCCACGATTTATTGCTGGTAAAGTAAAAGCAAATCTCTTCATGTCATCAGGATGCAGGCCAATAGTGAAAAAACAATCCTTTAGGTCAAAAATTAAAAGTGGCCAGTGTTCTGGAATCATAGCTGGATTTGGAAGACCAGGCTGTAAGGCCCCCATTGGTTCCATTTGGTCATTTACAGCCCTCAAATCATGTATCAAACGATATTTCCCTGATTTCTTTTTGATTACAAAAATAGGTGTATTCCAAGGGCTTGTGGATAGTCGTAGGTGCCCTTTTGTATATTGTTCCTGTACCAATTCATGGGCATGCATAAGACTCTCCCCTTTTAATGGCCATTGCTTAACCATCACCAGTGTATCCGTTTTCCAGGTGAGTGGAATGGGGAAAGTCCAAGCAATGGCAATTACCCCAAAGGGTGCTGATTAGTTAACACCACTCCCAATTGTGTTAAAATGTCCCTTCCAATTAAGCAGGAAACTGTAGGAGGCAATTGAACAATTGAAAACACAGCAGATATTTGTTGATTCTCAATGCACACAGACAAAGACGGCGACCTGCTTGCCAATGTAAATCCTCCCACTCCTGTCAGCATGTTTGATGATGGGAATAGGGGCCAATGTTGTGGCCACGCTTCTGGAGAAATGATGCTAGTATCTGCTCCTGTATCCAATAATCCATAAAGGGTTATGCTTTGATGCCCATAAGTAATTTCAACTTTTTGTTTTGGTCTATTTTGTAAATCCACAGTCAAAAGTGTAACACCAGTAGAATCAAAACCTTTTTCATCCCGTGCTTGCCCAGTAAATGATTGTATTCCCGATGTCATTTGTGATAGTGGTATCAATTGTGTGATGCGTTGTCCTTTTGTAATTTTAATCGGAGGATAAAGGGTGTAAACCATGATTTGTATTTCCCCTGTATAATCCGCATCAATAACACCAGTCAAAACACATAATCCCAACATAGTTGTAGAAGAGCGTCCCAGCAATAATGCTCCACATGTTTGTCCATTTAATATAAGAGGGCCCTTTACTCCAGTGGGTATCCTCTCAGGCCGATTTGTCATTAGTGTGACGTCTACTGCTGCTGATAAGTCCAAACTGAGGCTCCTGATTGTTGTGGGTTGCAGACTGGAGATAGCACCGATGTTACGGCAGCAGCTGGTGTCTCCGATGTCACGGCGGCAACTTGTGTCTGTCCTTCATTGCCGCATCGGTAACACTTGATGAATGGTGTCGAAACTCCTTGCATGACTGCCAGTGAGCCGCTTCGGAGAGGAGCAAGAGCAGCTAACACCTAATTCTGAGTAGACTCTGCTTGGTTTTGAAACCCTAATCCTAATTCCTTTAAGGCTTCTGTTATAAATGCCTGTGAAGCTGTTGGCATTAATGCCATTCGCTCTAATGCTTCCTCAATAGTCCAATTTGCCCCTAAAGTAGCTAACACTCTCTGGGTTGCTGGATTGCTATTTTGCAAGGCACACCTGCTTCAATAGCGCCCCCTTCATGTAGTCTGCAACACCAGCCCGATCTATGGCAGTAGCTGCTCTATCAATAAAATTTCCAAATGATTCTTCCCTTCCTTGCTTAATACCCATATAAGCCGGTAACCATCCTGGCTCTTTAACCATATCTATTGCAGCACGCACTAACCGCATAGACTCTCTAAGTTTATCTGCTCCTGATATCATCTGTGCCTCTGTACGCAAATATGCCCCTAAACCCATCAGCTCCTCTACTGTCACTCCATGTAATGGGTCTCCCTGGGCTCATTGTACAGCATCTGACTCATTCACCAACGCTTGCCAATGTGCGTTAAACAATAACTGCTGATGCTGAGTGAATACCAACCGAACTATTCCTCTTAAATCATTAGGACATAAAACCTGAGTATTAAAAAGATAATCTAGCATTTGCCTAACAGGTTCACTTTTTACTCCAAACTGACTAACCGTAGAACGTAGCTGAGTTAACAGCTTCCAATCTAAGGGAGTATATTCTGCTATATTATGCATAAGGTTCCCCTGTGCATCATACTGTGGTGTGTATGTGACTGGACATGCAAGACTAGAAGCTATTTCCACCGCCTCACCATCCCCCATTTGCATTACTTCTTTCGCCAAAGCAGCCCAAGCTTCCCTCCTCTGTTTAGCCATCTCCCCCCATGGATCACGGTGTGCCCCGGGGATGGGATCTGACTCTTTAAGGGTGCTATGCTGCTGGCGCTTCGGTACAGACACCGAGGTTTCGCATGGGGAAGGCAGTGAAGCAGAGGCTGGCTCGCACGGGGAAAGCAGCCCCCCCGCTGGAGCTGACAGTGAAACCGGAGCCGGCTTGAGCGAAGTCGGCTCGCGCGGGGGAATCGGCCCCCCCCGCCGAAGCTGTAACTGAAGCCGGCTCATTCGGAGGAAGCGGCGGAAGTGAAGCTGGCTTGCTCCCACCCCCACCATCCGACCCGCCTGAAGCTGGTGGGGCAAAGCTGGTTTGCTCTTACTCCCACCATCCGACTCGCCCTCCCCCTCTGACAGGAAAGGTGCAGACGGTTCCACTGCGCCTATAGGAAAATCCTCCACACCACTTTGCTGGGGACCCTTAGGCATAAGTATCTTAGTTACAGAAGGTGCCAGGGGATCATCCTCACGACCATACCCTATATTCCTCTTATGAGCTTCTGTCGCCCTTTCTGCTGCCTTTCTCTCAGAGACCTGCTGAAGTAACGTGTTATACACCACCCGCCATAACTTTCCTAATTTCTTTGCTGACTTATCATCGTCTAACACTGTATCCCACAGTATTTCCCCAAACTTCTTCCACTCTGCTAGCTCATGAATTGTATGAGGGTTAGAAAAGATACCCTTAGCATGGCCATAGGCTAATAACCCTAATAACTCCTTTTTTAAATCTATCCCTTTTATCCCTCGCCGCTCTAAATACATGGCGAATAAATCATATGCCGCTTGCCTATCCATACCTATTAATCAGCGCGCGCTGTTGCAGCTCTCCAGGCTCCGGCGGACACGTATTGGCTTGAGTCACCGTTGTGAACCTCAAGGGTGCTTCAAATTCCGGCACCGTCCCAGCTGCAAAGACCCAAACCCAACTTCCTCGACCGTGGCATAATCCCCTTTTTCTTTTAATCCGAGAAAAAAAGGCAGAGATTCGAGTTGACCGCATTCTCCACCATTTGTCGACGGAAGGAGACCAGGACATCAATTTGATCATCACAGGCCCAATTTTATTGATAAGTACGGCGGGTTAAGTACAGTTAATAATGAGCTTCATACATATTGCAAAAGTTGAGCTCAGGATTGGTCAGTTACATATCAGCACCTACGCCTACTTTTACATTCCTATGGTTCTACTTTGATACTTTCTACATTTTCTTAGGATATATTCAGGAATAATCTCTACTCCCTATCCTCATGTTGCAGCAAGGTCACTGCTGACCTTTCCTTTCAGCTTGCTGACTGCTGACTAACTTCAGCTTAACCAGCGGCATTATGTCAGTATGGCCTTTCTCAGCTAACCAATTATGAATAAATCTCTCCACAGTTACCAAGGAGGGCTTGAGAGCGCTGAAAAAATCCCCAGCAAGGGATCAGCGAAAACCAGATTTAATATTAAGGGACAGCAGCACAAAGTTCATTGGCAAGAGTCACTCTGCTCCTGACTGGACACTTCAGGCACAGCACGGAAACAAAGCAACAACAAAACCAAACAAAATCCAGGCAACCAAACCAGAAAAGAATCAAGAACTGTCCCTGTGTGTGTATGTGACACAAGGACATTTACCAGAGCCCAAACTTAACAGAACTGAACTCAGTCCTTAACCTTAACTGATACCTTCAACTTCACAAATTAGTAAATAATAGCACTTATTGGTATTTAATCTAACTTAAGACCTATGACTTAATGATTTAACAGTGATATAACACTTAACAGTACTTAACTTAGCCAATAACTTTTATTAAACATAACAGCTTAGCAAAGGAACAACTGTTATCAGCATTTAACTTTGCTTAGGCCTCATGACTTAACCTCACTTACAGGCCTGACTGACTCAGCTATCCAAGGCACTCCAACCCCTCAGAGAGGAGCATTTCTGCCACATTTCTCGAGCACAGGCACTCCTGTGTGCACACAGACACAAAGAGTCAGTGCAAGGCATCTGTGAGAAATTTCCCTGAGGGCAGGGAATGCTCCCTATGGATCCTTTGGCATCTCCCCAGCAGGTGAAGGTTTGAGCTTGGAGGAGTGGGGGGATCGGCCCAGGCTCCATGGCTGTTCAGGATCCCCAAGTGCATCAAACGGGAGAGTTCCCGTCTGGGAGAGGCCCCACTCAGAGGGAGTCGCTGGCCCAGGAGAGCTCCAAGGGCTCCTTTTGGAGTGCAGTTTGCGGGGCCCCAAGAGAGGGGCTTCAGTCCCAGCAGTGGTTCATCCCGGCTGCACTTGGTATCAGCATCTTTCTTTGGCATTGTGTGAACAGGGATGTTGTGCCACTGAGGGAACAAAAACAGATCCCAGGGCTGCTCCTACAGAAAGCAGGAGCTGGTTGGGCAGCAGCAGTGCCTGGAGCAGACAGTGTTTTTGATGAGCTGCAGAGGAGCTGAGCCCAGGGGCTGTTGGCCAAGGCCGAGGCCCAAGGAGCATTTCTCAGCTGGCAGGATGGCCTGAGAAGGGGAGGGGGGAATGCAGCAGCACAGGGCCCATGGAGCCAAGAGACCATTGTGACACTCTGGGGCTCTGTGACACCAAGGGACCATTGTGACACTGTGGAGCCTCATGTAATCATGGAGAGCACTGTGACATTGCTGGGCCTCATGGAACCAAGGGGAGTGTACTGACGCTGTGCGGCTCCATGGAATGCAGGGATCATTGTGACACTGAGAGGCCGCATCAGACCAAGGGACCATTGTGACACTGTGGAGCTTCATGGAACTGTGGAGACCATTGTGAAACTTTGGGGTGTCATGAGACCAAGGGGCCATTGTGACACTGTGAGATGCCATGGAGCCAAAGGTCCAGTGTGACATTGCAGGACCTCATGGAATCATGGAGACCATTGTGACAGTATGAGGCCCCATGGAACCAGTGAGGCCGTTGTGACCCTGGAGGTCCCCACAGAACCAAGAGGACCATTGTGATGCAGTGAGGCCTTGTGAAACCAAGAGGCCTTTGTGACACTGCAGGGCTGCATGGAACCAACCATTGTGACATTGCAGGGCCTCGTGTCATCAGTGGTCCATTGTGACACTGTGGAGCCAAAGGAGACCATTGTGACACTTCTGGGCTGCATGGGACCAAAGCTCTAGGGTGACAGAAAGGGGCCTCCTGTCATCAGTGGTCCATTGTGACGCTGTGGAGCCAAAAGAGACCATTGTGATACAGCAAACCCCCAGGGTCCAAAGGTCCACTGTGATATTGCAGAGCTCATGGAACAGAGGAGTCACGTGACATTGTGGGGCCTGTGGAACAATGGAGATCACTGTGACACTACAAGGCCTCATGGAATTGTTGGGACCATTGTGACACTCTGGGACCCCATTGAACCTGGGCACCATTGTGACACTGCTGGACTCCATGGAATCAAAGCACCATTGTGACGCTGCAGGGCCCCATGGAACCAAGGGGACCATGGTGATACTGCAAGGCCTCATAAAAGCAAGGGAACATGAAACAGATCTGGCTGGTTTGGCCTCTCGTTGGCTGCCTGACTTGTCCAGATGACCTTGGCATGTTGAGGGTCTCTTCTCATCTGCAATTGAAACACTGGGGCTCTGTGCTTTCCTTCCCAATGGAAAAGAATTGTCCTTCCCCTCCAGGCACCCATGTCCAGAATTGGGATTTCACTTCCAAATTTCCTTATATACAGAGATTGTTCTGATAGGAATATTGCCAGGACAAGTCTGGCTGGCAATGGTTTCACAAGAATCACCCTCATCTGTCCCCAAAACCCTGGGTTAGGCTCTGTGTTCTTCTTCCTATGGGAAAGAACTGTCCTGCTTCTCCAGGTGCCCATGGTTGAAATTGGATTCCACCTCAAAAATTCTCTATATCCAAAGACTGGTCCTAGACAAAATCTGCCATTACTGGCAAGTCTACCAGGCTTTGGCCTAGTGAGGCTCTCCAAACACTGGGGCTCTGTGCTTTCCTTCCTATGGAAAAGAACTGTCCTCCTCATCCAGGTGCCCATGGCCAGAATTGGGGTTTCACCTCCAACATTCCCTATTGTGACAGTCTCAAGGAGATTGTTAGCTCAAAACATTTTGTGTGTGGGGGAAGAAGGGGCAGGTCCAGCCTTGCCCTGCCCTGTAACCCCAATCCCCCCAGAGCCTCTATCCCAGCCCAGCAGTGGCTGCCAGTCCCTGGCAAAGCACAGGCAATGCTCCACAGCCACCTCTGCAGCCCCCAGCCCAGCTCCTGAGGGACCAAGTGACCTGAAGTCCCATCTGGGGGAAGGGCCCAGGAAGACCAAGGGGTAGTTAAAGCTGACTCCAAGGCAAGCACACATCTTGACCCTGCCTCCTCTTGGAATTTCCATCTGAACAGTGCTGGAATCCAGGAGTTGGTAGCTGTGTGTGTGCTTCTCTGTATCTTTTTTGCCTCTCTCACTTTCTGTCCTTTTCTTGTATTTTGGTCCTTTTGCAAATTTGAGTAATGTAAAATTCAAATAGCTTAGAGTTTGTGACATTGAATGGGCCAAGTCAATGCTTTGAGAAGCGATTTTTGTTGATTGAATGTCATATTAAATCTTTTGCCAAAGTTTCTCTGATTTTCTAAAGTTACCAGTAAAGGCCGTTTTGTGTTTTGAGCCCCTGAGGATCTCTTGGTGGTATTTTTCCAGGGAGTCCAACTCAGAATACATAAACAATTGTAACTCCTTTTAAATATCTCCTTGACAGAGTTTTCTACTGGATGGAAGTCAGGTCTTGTCTGTCCTGCTTGGCACAGCCCTGGCAGGGCTTTCCCAGCCACATTCCACACTCCATTTCCCAGCTGGAGCCGCTGGTGCGTCTGAGTTGTGCTGCCCCAGCCCCAGGGACGCTCTCCTTTTCTGCCCATTCCCCCACGGTCTCTGGGCAGGGATGGCCTCAGTGGCGGCTGCTGACATTCTCAGCACCTTGGAGGCTGCTGCTGAATTTTCCTGCTGCAGAGGCTTGTTCAGCCTTCAGCTCTTCCGTGCAGGAATTCAGTGTCCCAAGACTCATTGATATTCAGAAAACCTTAACAAGCCAAGCCTCTGGGGATAGTTTGATTTAAGTGTTCAAATATTTTGTGGTTGATTAGTCAGATTTCAGAAGCCGATTCAATATGCATACCCTGAATTTAATAAAACAGCAAGAAATTTTTTTTTAGGTCCTGTAATTTTTTTTTTTTTACTAGTAATTCATTGACATGTGCAATCTCCAATTGACATTGAATCCAAGTACCTCCTCATGCAGTTTGACTGGGCATGAAAATCAAACCCTTCATGGCTGACAATCAATCAGACTCTGTCCCTACCCCCACCCCACCATTTCCCCCATCCAAGCCCTGGCACTCAGAGCAGCCTTGTGCAAATCTGAGCTCCCTCCAGCCCACACTGGACCTACCCAACAGACCACAGTTGAACAGGATAAAACTTAATAAAAATTATGCAATTAAAATAACAATCACACAATTACTAACTCTTCCTTGAGCCATGTGGAATGTCCCAGCAGTGTCTGATGAGTCCAACATTCACAACTGATTTGCATACTACAATTAATTTTTGACAAACATGGTTCTGTGATAGATATAAACACAATTAAGGTATTGTATCAGGATTCTTGTCCTGGACTGAAGACAGAACAGCTCCAACAAATCCTGATTTGCAAAGCTGTCGGT